>NC_087472.1:70037287-70691406 GCF_036321535.1 Camelus dromedarius
TATAGAAAATTTGTGTTCAAAACAAGCTAGGTGAAGTTCGGCTTTCAAACACACTTATCTCTCTAGAACTGAGCATGTGGAGTGAAGTTCTTTCATCTAGCACAAATGCAACTTTATGCAAGAGAAACTTTTACTCTGAATTCTCAGTCGGTTTCCAAGTGCCGGTTTGAAGTTCCTGCAGTTTTCACTGTAAAACCGTGTTGGAGCTAGTACCCCCCCATATATATTTATGGAGTGTAGTTTGCAACTGTATAGACACTTTGTGTTCCCAAAAAGCTAGTTGAAGTACGGCTTTCACACACAAATAAGTCTCAGAACTGAGCATGTGAATAGACGTTCGTTCATCTAGCACAATAGGAACAGGTTGCAGGAAAAACTTTTTCTCTGGTTTCTCAGTCTATTTCCAAATGCCGGTTTGAAGTTCCTGCAGTTTACACTGTAAAACCGAGTTGGAGCTAGTACCACCCCATATATATGTACGGAGTGTAGTTTGCAACTTTACATAAACTTTGTGTTCCCAACAAGCTAGTTGAACGATGGCTTTCACACACACTTATCTCTCATAAATGAGCATGTCGAGTGACGTTCGTTCATCTAGCACAAATTTAACTGGGTGCAGTTGAAAATTTTACAGTGGATTCTCAGTGTCTTTCCTAGTGCCGGTTTGATTTTCCTGCAGTTTTCACTGTAAAACCGAGTTTTAACTAGTACATCCACATATATATGTATGCAGAGTACTTTGCAAATGTATAGAATCTTTGTGTTCCCAACAAGCTAAATGAAGGACGGCGTTCAAACACACTTATATCTCAGACCTGAGCATCTGAAGAGCCGTTCGTTCATCTAGCAAAAAGGGAAATGGTTGAATTTGAAACTTTTACTGTGGATTCTCAGTGTCTTTCCTAGTGCCGGTTTGATTTTCCTGCAGTATTCACTGTAAAACCGAGTTGGAGCTTGTACCTCCCCATATATATGTATGGAGTGTAGTTTGCAACTGTATATAAACTTTGTGTTCCCAACAAGCTAGTTGAACGACGGCTTTCACACACACTTATATCTCAGAAATGAGCATGTCGAGAGACGTTCGTTCATCTAGCCAAAAGGAACAGGTTGCAGGGGAAACTTTTACTCTGGTTTCTCAGTCTGTTTCCAAGTCCCGGTTTGAAGTTCCTGCAGTTTTCACTGTAAAACCGAGTTGGAGCTAGTACCTCCCCATAAATATGTATGGAGAGTAGTTTGCAACTGTATAGAAACTTTGTGTTCCAAACAAGCTAGGTGAAGGACGGCGTTCACACACACTTAACACTCAGAAGTGAGCATGTGGAGAGCCGTTCGTTCATCTAGCCCAAAGGGAACTGTTTGAAGTTGAAACTTTTACTGGGGATTCTCACTGTCTTTCCTAGTTCCGGTTTGATTTTCCTGCAGTTTTCACTGTAAAACCGAGTTGGAGATAGTACCTCCCCATATATATGTATGAAGAGTAGTTAGTAACTGTATAGAATCTTTGTGTTCCGAACACCTAGGTGAAGGACGGCTTTCACACACACTTATCTCTCAGTACTAAGCATGTGGATAGACATTCGTTCATATAGCACAAAGGGAACGGTTTGCAGGTGAAAATTTTTCTCAGTTTTCTCAGTGGGTTTTCTAGTGCATGTTTGAAGTTCCTGCAGTTTTCAGTGTAAAATCGTGTTTGAGCTAGTACTTCCCCATATATATGTATGGAGAGTATTTAGCAACTTTATAGAACTTTGGATTCCCAACAAGCTAGGTGAAGTACGGCTTTCACACACACGTAACTTTCAGAACTGAGCATGTGGAGTGACGTTCGTTCATCTAGCACAAATGGAACTGGTTGCAGGAGAAACTATAACTCTGGTTTCTCAGTATGTTTCCTAGTGCCGGTTTGAAGTTCCTGCAGTTTTCACTGTAAAACCAAGATAGAGCTAGTACTTCCCATATATATGTATGGAGTGTACTTTGCAACTGTATAGAATCTTTGTCTTCCCAACAAGCTAGTTGAAGGACGGCTGTCACACACAATTATCTCCCAGAACTGAGCATGTGGAGAGACTTTCGTTCATCTATCACAAAGTGAACGGGTTGCAGGAGAAACTAATACTCTGGTTTCTCAGTCTGTTTCCTAGTGCGGGTTTGAAGTTCCTGCAGTTTTCACTGTAAAATTGAGTTGGAGCTAGTACTTCCCCATATGTATGTATGGAATGTAGTTTGCAACTCTATCAAAACTTTGTGTTCCCAACAAGAAAGGAAAAGGACGGCTTTCACACAAATTTATCTCTCAGAACTGGGCATGTGGAGAGAATTTCGTTCATCTAGCACAAATGGAACCTGTTGCAGGGGAAATTTTCTCTGGTATCTCAATCTGTTTCCAAGTGCCGGTTTGAAATTCCTGCAGTTTTCACTGTAAAACCGAGTTGGAGCTAGTACCTCCCCATATATATATATGAAGAGTAGTTTGTAACTGTATAGAATCTTTGTGATCCCAACAAGCTAGGTGAAGGACGGCTTTCACAGACACTTATCTCTCAGAAGTAAGCATGTGAAGAGACGTTCGTTCATATAGCACAAAGGGAAAGGTTTGCAGGAGAAATTTTTCTCAGTTTTCTCAGTGGGTTTCCTAGTGCCGGTTTGAAGTTCCTGCAGTTTTCAGTGTAAAATCGTGTTTGAGCTAGTACTTCCCCATATATATGTATGGAGTGTACATTGCAATTGTATAGAATCTTTGTGTTCCCAACAAGCTAAGTGAAGGTCGGCTTTAACGCACACTTATCTCTCTAGAACTGAGCATGTGGAGTGAAGTTCGTTCATCTAGCACAAATGCAACGGTTTGCAAGAGAAATTTTAACTCTGAATTCTCAGTCGGTTTCCAAGTGCCGGTTTGAAGTTCCTGCATTTTTCACTGTAAAACCGAGTTGGAGCTAGTACCCCCCCATATATATGAATGGAGTGTAGTTTGCAACTGTATAGACACTTTGTGTTCCCAAAAAGCTAGTTGAAGGACGGCTTTCACACACAACTATCTCTCAGAGCTGAGCATGTGAATAGACGTTCGTTCATGTAGCACAAACGGAACAGGTTGCAGGAAAAACTTTTTCTCTGGTTTCTCAGTCTGTTTCCAAATGCCGGTTTGAAATTCCTGCAGTTTTCACTGTAAAACCGATTTGGAGCTAGTACCTCCCCATAAATATTTATGGAGAGTAGTTTGCATCTGTATATAAACTTTGTGTTCCCAACAAGCTAGGTGAAGGACGGCTTTAACACACAATTATCTCTCAGAACTGAGCATGTGGAGAGACGTTCGTTCATCTAGCACAATGGGATCGTGTTGTAGGAGAAGCTTTTACTCAGGTTTCTCATTCTGTTTCCTTGTGCCTTTTTGAAGTCCTGCAGTTTTGTCTGTAAAACCGATTTGGAGCTAGTACCACCCCATATATATGTACGGAGTGTAGTTTGCAACTGTATATAAACTTTGTGTTCCCAACAAGCTAGTTGAACGACGGCTTTCACACACACTTATATCTCAGAAATGAGCATGTCGAGAGACGTTCTTTCATCTAGCCAAAAGGAACAGAGTGCAGGGGAAACTTTTACTCTGGTTTCTCAGTCTGTTTCCAAGTCCCGGTTTGAAGTTCCTGCAGTTTTCACTGTAAAACCGAGTTGGAGCTAGTACCTCCACATAAATTTGTATGGAGAGTAGTTTGCAACTGTATAGAAACTTTGTGTTCCAAACATGCTACGTGAAGGACGGCGTTCACACACACTTAACTCTCAGAAATGAGCATGTGGAGAGCCGTTCGTTTATCTAGCCCAAAGGGAACTGTTTGAAGTTGAAACTTTTACTGTGGATTCTCACTGTCTTTCCTAGTTCCGGTTTGATTTTCCTGCAGTTTTCACTGTAAAACCGAGTTGGAGCTAGTACCTCCCCGTATATATGTATGCAGAGTAGTTTGCAACTGTATAGAAAATTTGTGTTCAAAACAAGCTAGGTGAAGTTCGGCTTTCACACACACTTATCTCTCTAGAACTGAGCATGTGGAGTGAAGTTCTTTCATCTAGCACAAATGCAACTTTATGCAAGAGAAACTTTTACTCTGAATTCTCAGTCGGTTTCCAAGTGCCGGTTTGAAGTTCCTGCAGTTTTCACTGTAAAACCGTGTTGGAGCTAGTACCCCCCCATATATATTTATGGAGTGTAGTTTGCAACTGTATAGACACTTTGTGTTCCCAAAAAGCTAGTTTAAGGACGGCTTTCACACACAACTATGTCTCAGAACTGAGCATGTGAATAGACGTTCGTTCATCTAGCACAATAGGAACAGGTTGCAGGAAAAACTTTTTCTCTGGTTTCTCAGTCTATTTCCAAATGCCGGTTTGAAGTTCCTGCAGTTTACACTGTAAAACCGAGTTGGAGCTAGTATCACCCCATATATTTGTACGGAGTGTAGTTTGCAACTTTACATAAACTTTGTGTTCCCAACAAGCTAGTTGAACGATGGCTTTCACACACACTTATCTCTCATAAATGAGCATGTCGAGTGACGTTCGTTCATCTAGCACAAATTTAACTGGGTGCAGTTGAAAATTTTACAGTGGATTCTCAGTGTCTTTCCTAGTGCCGGTTTAATTTTCCTGCAGTTTTCACTGTAAAACCGAGTTTTAACTAGTACATCCACATATATATGTATGCAGAGTACTTTGCAAATGTATAGAATCTTTGTGTTCCCAACAAGCTAAATGAAGGACGGCGTTCAAACACACTTATATCTCAGACCTGAGCATGTGAAGAGCCGTTCGTTCATCTAGCACAAAGGGAAATGGTTGAATTTGAAACTTTTACTGTGGATTCTCAGTGTCTTTCCTAGTGCCGGTTTGATTTTCCTGCAGTATTCACTGTAAAACCGAGTTGGAGCTTGTACCTCCCCATATATATGTATGGAGTGTAGTTTGCAACTGTATATAAACTTTGTGTTCCCAACAAGCTAGTTGAACGACGGCTTTCACACACACTTATATCTCAGAAATGAGCATGTCGAGAGACATTCGTTCATCTAGCCAAAAGGAACAGGTTGCAGGGGAAACTTTTACTCTGGTTTCTCAGTCTGTTTCCAAGTCCCGGTTTGAAGTTCCTGCAGTTTTCACTGTAAAACCGAGTTGGAGCTAGTACCTCCCCATAAATATGTATGGAGAGTAGTTTGCAACTGTATAGAAACTTTGTGTTCCAAACAAGCTAGGTGAAGGACGGCGTTCACACACACTTAACACTCAGAAGTGAGCATGTGGAGAGCCGTTCGTTCATCTAGCCCAAAGGGAACTGTTTGAAGTTGAAAATTTTACTGGGGATTCTCACTGTCTTTCCTAGTTCCGGTTTGATTTTCCTGCAGTTTTCACTGTAAAACCGAGTTGGAGCTAGTACCTCCCCATATATATGTATGAAGAGTTGTTAGTAACTGTATAGAATCTTTGTGTTCCGAACACCTAGGTGAAGGACGGCTTTCACACACACTTATCTCTCAGTACTAAGCATGTGGAGAGACATTCGTTCATATAGCACAAAGGGAACGGTTTGCAGGTGAAAATTTTTCTCAGTTTTCTCAGTGGGTTTTCTAGTGCATGTTTGAAGTTCCTGCAGTTTTCAGTGTAAAATCGTGTTTGAGCTAGTACTTCCCCATATATATGTATGGAGAGTATTTAGCAACTTTATAGAAACTTTGGGTTCCCAACAAGCTAGGTGAAGTACGGCTTTCACACACACGTAACTTTCAGAACTGAGCATGTGGAGTGACGTTCGTTCATCTAGCACAAATGGAACGGGTTGCAGGAGAAACTATTACTCTGGTTTCTCAGTCTGTTTCCTAGTGCCGGTTTGAAGTTCCTGCAGTTTTCACTGTAAAACCAAGATAGAGCTAGTACCTCCCATATATATGTATGGAGTGTACTTTGCATCTGTATAGAATCTTTGTCTTCCCAACAAGCTAGTTGAAGGACGGCTGTCACACACAATTATCTCCCAGAACTGAGCATGTGGAGAGACTTTCGTTCATCTATCACAAAGTGAACGGGTTGCAGGAGAAACTAATACTCTGGATTCTCAGTCTGTTTCCTAGTGCGGGTTTGAAGTTCCTGCAGTTTTCACTGTAAAATTGAGTTGGAGCTAGTACTTCCCCATATGTATGTATGGAATGTAGTTTGCAACTCTATCAAAACTTTGTGTTCCCAACAAGAAAGGAAAAGGACGGCTTTCACACAAATTTATCTCTCAGAACTGGGCATGTGGAGAGAGTTTCGTTCATCTAGCACAAATGGAACCTGTTGCAGGGGAAATTTTCTCTGGTATCTCAATCTGCTTCCAAGTGCCGGTTTGAATTTCCTGCAGTTTTCACTGTAAAACCGAGTTGGAGCTAGTACCTCCCCATATATATGTATGAAGAGTAGTTTGTAACTGTATAGAATCTTTGTGATCCCAACAAGCTAGGTGAAGGACGGCTTTCACAGACACTTATCTCTCAGAAGTAAGCATGTGAAGAGACGTTCGTTCATATAGCACAAAGGGAAAGGTTTGCAGGAGAAACTTTTTCTCAGTTTTCTCAGTGGGTTTCCTAGTGCCGGTTTGAAGTTCCTGCAGTTTTCAGTGTAAAATCGTGTTTGAGCTAGTACTTCCCCATATATATGTATGGTGAGTAGTTTGCAAATTTATAGAAACTTTGTGTTCCCAACAAGCTAGGTGAAGGACGGCTTTCACACACACTTAACTTTCAGAACTAAGCATGTGGAGTGACGTTCGTTCATCTAGCACAAATGGAACTGGTTGCAGGAGAAACTATTACTCTGGTTTCTCAGTCTGTTTCCTAGTGCCGGTTTTAAGTTCCTGCAGTTTTCACTGTAAAACCGAGTTAGAGCTAGTACCTCCCATATATATGTATGGAGTGTACATTGCAACTGTATAGAATCTTTGTGTTCCCAACAAGCTAGGTGAAGGTCGGCTTTAACACAAACTTATCTCTCTAGAACTGAGCATGTGGAGTGAAGTTCGTTCATCTAGCACAAATGCAACGGTTTGCAAGAGAAATTTTAACTCTGAATTCTCAGTCGGTTTCCAAGTGCCGGTTTGAAGTTCCTGCAGTTTACACTGTAAAACCGAGTTGGAGCTAGTATCACCCCATATATTTGTACGGAGTGTAGTTTGCAACTGTATAGACACTTTGTGTTCCCAAAAAGCTAGTTTAAGGACGGCTTTCACACACAACTATGTCTCAGAATTGAGCATGTGAATAGACGTTCGTTCATCTAGCACAATAGGAACAGGTTGCAGGAAAAACTTTTTCTCTGGTTTCTCAGTCTATTTCCAAATGCCGGTTTGAAGTTCCTGCAGTTTACACTGTAAAACCGAGTTGGAGCTAGTATCACCCCATATATTTGTACGGAGTGTAGTTTGCAACTTTACATAAACTTTGTGTTCCCAACAAGCTAGTTGAACGATGGCTTTCACACACACTTATCTCTCATAAATGAGCATGTCGAGTGACGTTCGTTCATCTAGCACAAATTTAACTGGGTGCAGTTGAAAATTTTACAGTGGATTCTCAGTGTCTTTCCTAGTGCCGGTTTGATTTTCCTGCAGTTTTCACTGTAAAACCGAGTTTTAACTAGTACATCCACATATATATGTATGCAGAGTACTTTGCAAATGTATAGAATCTTTGTGTTCCCAACAAGCTAAATGAAGGACGGCGTTCAAACACACTTATATCTCAGACCTGAGCATCTGAAGAGCCGTTCGTTCATCTAGCACAAAGGGAAATGGTTGAATTTGAAACTTTTACTGTGGATTCTCAGTGTCTTTCCTAGTGCCGGTTTGATTTTCCTGCAGTTTTCACTGTAAAACCGAGTTGGAGCTTGTACCTCCCCATATATATGTATGGAGTGTAGTTTGCAACTGTATATAAACTTTGTGTTCCCAACAAGCTAGTTGAACGACGGCTTTCACACACACTTATATCTCAGAAATGAGCATGTCGAGAGACATTCGTTCATCTAGCCAAAAGGAACAGGTTGCAGGGGAAACTTTTACTCTGGTTTCTCAGTCTGTTTCCAAGTCCCGGTTTGAAGTTCCTGCAGTTTTCACTGTAAAACCGAGTTGGAGCTAGTACCTCCACATAAATTTGTATGGAGAGTAGTTTGCAACTGTATAGAAACTTTGTGTTCCAAACAAGCTAGGTGAAGGACGGCGTTCACACACACTTAACTCTCAGAAATGAGCATGTGGAGAGCCGTTCGTTTATCTAGCCCAAAGGGAACTGTTTGAAGTTGAAACTTTTACTGTGGATTCTCACTGTCTTTCCTAGTTCCGGTTTGATTTTCCTGCAGTTTTCACTGTAAAACCGAGTTGGAGCTAGTACCTCCCCGTATATATGTATGCAGAGTACTTTGCAACTGTATAGAAAATTTGTGTTCAAAACAAGCTAGGTGAAGTTCGGCTTTCAAACACACTTATCTCTCTAGAACTGAGCATGTGGAGTGAAGTTCTTTCATCTAGCACAAATGCAACTTTATGCAAGAGAAACTTTTACTCTGAATTCTCAGTCGGTTTCCAAGTGCCGGTTTGAAGTTCCTGCAGTTTTCACTGTAAAACCGTGTTGGAGCTAGTACCCCCCCATATATATTTATGGAGTGTAGTTTGCAACTGTATAGACACTTTGTGTTCCCAAAAAGCTAGTTGAAGTACGGCTTTCACACACAAATAAGTCTCAGAACTGAGCATGTGAATAGACGTTCGTTCATCTAGCACAATAGGAACAGGTTGCAGGAAAAACTTTTTCTCTGGTTTCTCAGTCTATTTCCAAATGCCGGTTTGAAGTTCCTGCAGTTTACACTGTAAAACCGAGTTGGAGCTAGTACCACCCCATATATATGTACGGAGTGTAGTTTGCAACTTTACATAAACTTTGTGTTCCCAACAAGCTAGTTGAACGATGGCTTTCACACACACTTATCTCTCATAAATGAGCATGTCGAGTGACGTTCGTTCATCTAGCACAAATTTAACTGGGTGCAGTTGAAAATTTTACAGTGGATTCTCAGTGTCTTTCCTAGTGCCGGTTTGATTTTCCTGCAGTTTTCACTGTAAAACCGAGTTTTAACTAGTACATCCACATATATATGTATGCAGAGTACTTTGCAAATGTATAGAATCTTTGTGTTCCCAACAAGCTAAATGAAGGACGGCGTTCAAACACACTTATATCTCAGACCTGAGCATCTGAAGAGCCGTTCGTTCATCTAGCACAAAGGGAAATGGTTGAATTTGAAACTTTTACTGTGGATTCTCAGTGTCTTTCCTAGTGCCGGTTTGATTTTCCTGCAGTATTCACTGTAAAACCGAGTTGGAGCTTGTACCTCCCCATATATATGTATGGAGTGTAGTTTGCAACTGTATATAAACTTTGTGTTCCCAACAAGCTAGTTGAACGACGGCTTTCACACACACTTATATCTCAGAAATGAGCATGTCGAGAGACATTCGTTCATCTAGCCAAAAGGAACAGGTTGCAGGGGAAACTTTTACTCTGGTTTCTCAGTCTGTTTCCAAGTCCCGGTTTGAAGTTCCTGCAGTTTTCACTGTAAAACCGAGTTGGAGCTAGTACCTCCCCATAAATATTTATGGAGAGTAGTTTGCATCTGTATATAAACTTTGTGTTCCCAACAAGCTAGGTGAAGGACGGCTTTAACACACAATTATCTCTCAGAACTGAGCATGTGGAGAGACGTTCGTTCATCTAGCACATTGGGATCGTGTTGTAGGAGAAGCTTTTACTCAGGTTTCTCATTCTGTTTCCTTGTGCCTTTTTGAAGTCCTGCAGTTTTGTCTGTAAAACCGATTTGGAGCTAGTACCACCCCTTATATATGTACGGAGTGTAGTTTGCAACTGTATATAAACTTTGTGTTCCCAACAAGCTAGTTGAACGACGGCTTTCACACACACTTATATCTCAGAAATGAGCATGTCGAGAGACGTTCTTTCATCTAGCCAAAAGGAACAGAGTGCAGGGGAAACTTTTACTCTGGTTTCTCAGTCTGTTTCCAAGTCCCGGTTTGAAGTTCCTGCAGTTTTCACTGTAAAACCGAGTTGGAGCTAGTACCTCCACATAAATTTGTATGGAGAGTAGTTTGCAACTGTATAGAAACTTTGTGTTCCAAACAAGCTAGGTGAAGGACGGCGTTCACACACACTTAACTCTCAGAAATGAGCATGTGGAGAGCCGTTCGTTTATCTAGCCCAAAGGGAACTGTTTGAAGTTGAAACTTTTACTGTGGATTCTCACTGTCTTTCCTAGTTCCGGTTTGATTTTCCTGCAGTTTTCACTGTAAAACCGAGTTGGAGCTAGTACCTCCCCGTATATATGTATGCAGAGTACTTTGCAACTGTATAGAAAATTTGTGTTCAAAACAAGCTAGGTGAAGTTCGGCTTTCAAACACACTTATCTCTCTAGAACTGAGCATGTGGAGTGAAGTTCTTTCATCTAGCACAAATGCAACTTTATGCAAGAGAAACTTTTACTCTGAATTCTCAGTCGGTTTCCAAGTGCCGGTTTGAAGTTCCTGCAGTTTTCACTGTAAAACCGTGTTGGAGCTAGTACCCCCCCATATATATTTATGGAGTGTAGTTTGCAACTGTATAGACACTTTGTGTTCCCAAAAAGCTAGTTGAAGTACGGCTTTCACACACAAATAAGTCTCAGAACTGAGCATGTGAATAGACGTTCGTTCATCTAGCACAATAGGAACAGGTTGCAGGAAAAACTTTTTCTCTGGTTTCTCAGTCTATTTCCAAATGCCGGTTTGAAGTTCCTGCAGTTTACACTGTAAAACCGAGTTGGAGCTAGTACCACCCCATATATATGTACGGAGTGTAGTTTGCAACTTTACATAAACTTTGTGTTCCCAACAAGCTAGTTGAACGATGGCTTTCACACACACTTATCTCTCATAAATGAGCATGTCGAGTGACGTTCGTTCATCTAGCACAAATTTAACTGGGTGCAGTTGAAAATTTTACAGTGGATTCTCAGTGTCTTTCCTAGTGCCGGTTTGATTTTCCTGCAGTTTTCACTGTAAAACCGAGTTTTAACTAGTACATCCACATATATATGTATGCAGAGTACTTTGCAAATGTATAGAATCTTTGTGTTCCCAACAAGCTAAATGAAGGACGGCGTTCAAACACACTTATATCTCAGACCTGAGCATCTGAAGAGCCGTTCGTTCATCTAGCAAAAAGGGAAATGGTTGAATTTGAAACTTTTACTGTGGATTCTCAGTGTCTTTCCTAGTGCCGGTTTGATTTTCCTGCAGTATTCACTGTAAAACCGAGTTGGAGCTTGTACCTCCCCATATATATGTATGGAGTGTAGTTTGCAACTGTATATAAACTTTGTGTTCCCAACAAGCTAGTTGAACGACGGCTTTCACACACACTTATATCTCAGAAATGAGCATGTCGAGAGACGTTCGTTCATCTAGCCAAAAGGAACAGGTTGCAGGGGAAACTTTTACTCTGGTTTCTCAGTCTGTTTCCAAGTCCCGGTTTGAAGTTCCTGCAGTTTTCACTGTAAAACCGAGTTGGAGCTAGTACCTCCCCATAAATATGTATGGAGAGTAGTTTGCAACTGTATAGAAACTTTGTGTTCCAAACAAGCTAGGTGAAGGACGGCGTTCACACACACTTAACACTCAGAAGTGAGCATGTGGAGAGCCGTTCGTTCATCTAGCCCAAAGGGAACTGTTTGAAGTTGAAACTTTTACTGGGGATTCTCACTGTCTTTCCTAGTTCCGGTTTGATTTTCCTGCAGTTTTCACTGTAAAACCGAGTTGGAGATAGTACCTCCCCATATATATGTATGAAGAGTAGTTAGTAACTGTATAGAATCTTTGTGTTCCGAACACCTAGGTGAAGGACGGCTTTCACACACACTTATCTCTCAGTACTAAGCATGTGGATAGACATTCGTTCATATAGCACAAAGGGAACGGTTTGCAGGTGAAAATTTTTCTCAGTTTTCTCAGTGGGTTTTCTAGTGCATGTTTGAAGTTCCTGCAGTTTTCAGTGTAAAATCGTGTTTGAGCTAGTACTTCCCCATATATATGTATGGAGAGTATTTAGCAACTTTATAGAACTTTGGATTCCCAACAAGCTAGGTGAAGTACGGCTTTCACACACACGTAACTTTCAGAACTGAGCATGTGGAGTGACGTTCGTTCATCTAGCACAAATGGAACTGGTTGCAGGAGAAACTATAACTCTGGTTTCTCAGTATGTTTCCTAGTGCCGGTTTGAAGTTCCTGCAGTTTTCACTGTAAAACCAAGATAGAGCTAGTACTTCCCATATATATGTATGGAGTGTACTTTGCAACTGTATAGAATCTTTGTCTTCCCAACAAGCTAGTTGAAGGACGGCTGTCACACACAATTATCTCCCAGAACTGAGCATGTGGAGAGACTTTCGTTCATCTATCACAAAGTGAACGGGTTGCAGGAGAAACTAATACTCTGGTTTCTCAGTCTGTTTCCTAGTGCGGGTTTGAAGTTCCTGCAGTTTTCACTGTAAAATTGAGTTGGAGCTAGTACTTCCCCATATGTATGTATGGAATGTAGTTTGCAACTCTATCAAAACTTTGTGTTCCCAACAAGAAAGGAAAAGGACGGCTTTCACACAAATTTATCTCTCAGAACTGGGCATGTGGAGAGAATTTCGTTCATCTAGCACAAATGGAACCTGTTGCAGGGGAAATTTTCTCTGGTATCTCAATCTGTTTCCAAGTGCCGGTTTGAAATTCCTGCAGTTTTCACTGTAAAACCGAGTTGGAGCTAGTACCTCCCCATATATATATATGAAGAGTAGTTTGTAACTGTATAGAATCTTTGTGATCCCAACAAGCTAGGTGAAGGACGGCTTTCACAGACACTTATCTCTCAGAAGTAAGCATGTGAAGAGACGTTCGTTCATATAGCACAAAGGGAAAGGTTTGCAGGAGAAATTTTTCTCAGTTTTCTCAGTGGGTTTCCTAGTGCCGGTTTGAAGTTCCTGCAGTTTTCAGTGTAAAATCGTGTTTGAGCTAGTACTTCCCCATATATATGTATGGAGTGTACATTGCAATTGTATAGAATCTTTGTGTTCCCAACAAGCTAAGTGAAGGTCGGCTTTAACGCACACTTATCTCTCTAGAACTGAGCATGTGGAGTGAAGTTCGTTCATCTAGCACAAATGCAACGGTTTGCAAGAGAAATTTTAACTCTGAATTCTCAGTCGGTTTCCAAGTGCCGGTTTGAAGTTCCTGCATTTTTCACTGTAAAACCGAGTTGGAGCTAGTACCCCCCCATATATATGAATGGAGTGTAGTTTGCAACTGTATAGACACTTTGTGTTCCCAAAAAGCTAGTTGAAGGACGGCTTTCACACACAACTATCTCTCAGAGCTGAGCATGTGAATAGACGTTCGTTCATGTAGCACAAACGGAACAGGTTGCAGGAAAAACTTTTTCTCTGGTTTCTCAGTCTGTTTCCAAATGCCGGTTTGAAATTCCTGCAGTTTTCACTGTAAAACCGATTTGGAGCTAGTACCTCCCCATAAATATTTATGGAGAGTAGTTTGCATCTGTATATAAACTTTGTGTTCCCAACAAGCTAGGTGAAGGACGGCTTTAACACACAATTATCTCTCAGAACTGAGCATGTGGAGAGACGTTCGTTCATCTAGCACAATGGGATCGTGTTGTAGGAGAAGCTTTTACTCAGGTTTCTCATTCTGTTTCCTTGTGCCTTTTTGAAGTCCTGCAGTTTTGTCTGTAAAACCGATTTGGAGCTAGTACCACCCCATATATATGTACGGAGTGTAGTTTGCAACTGTATATAAACTTTGTGTTCCCAACAAGCTAGTTGAACGACGGCTTTCACACACACTTATATCTCAGAAATGAGCATGTCGAGAGACGTTCTTTCATCTAGCCAAAAGGAACAGAGTGCAGGGGAAACTTTTACTCTGGTTTCTCAGTCTGTTTCCAAGTCCCGGTTTGAAGTTCCTGCAGTTTTCACTGTAAAACCGAGTTGGAGCTAGTACCTCCACATAAATTTGTATGGAGAGTAGTTTGCAACTGTATAGAAACTTTGTGTTCCAAACATGCTACGTGAAGGACGGCGTTCACACACACTTAACTCTCAGAAATGAGCATGTGGAGAGCCGTTCGTTTATCTAGCCCAAAGGGAACTGTTTGAAGTTGAAACTTTTACTGTGGATTCTCACTGTCTTTCCTAGTTCCGGTTTGATTTTCCTGCAGTTTTCACTGTAAAACCGAGTTGGAGCTAGTACCTCCCCGTATATATGTATGCAGAGTAGTTTGCAACTGTATAGAAAATTTGTGTTCAAAACAAGCTAGGTGAAGTTCGGCTTTCACACACACTTATCTCTCTAGAACTGAGCATGTGGAGTGAAGTTCTTTCATCTAGCACAAATGCAACTTTATGCAAGAGAAACTTTTACTCTGAATTCTCAGTCGGTTTCCAAGTGCCGGTTTGAAGTTCCTGCAGTTTTCACTGTAAAACCGTGTTGGAGCTAGTACCCCCCCATATATATTTATGGAGTGTAGTTTGCAACTGTATAGACACTTTGTGTTCCCAAAAAGCTAGTTTAAGGACGGCTTTCACACACAACTATGTCTCAGAACTGAGCATGTGAATAGACGTTCGTTCATCTAGCACAATAGGAACAGGTTGCAGGAAAAACTTTTTCTCTGGTTTCTCAGTCTATTTCCAAATGCCGGTTTGAAGTTCCTGCAGTTTACACTGTAAAACCGAGTTGGAGCTAGTATCACCCCATATATTTGTACGGAGTGTAGTTTGCAACTTTACATAAACTTTGTGTTCCCAACAAGCTAGTTGAACGATGGCTTTCACACACACTTATCTCTCATAAATGAGCATGTCGAGTGACGTTCGTTCATCTAGCACAAATTTAACTGGGTGCAGTTGAAAATTTTACAGTGGATTCTCAGTGTCTTTCCTAGTGCCGGTTTAATTTTCCTGCAGTTTTCACTGTAAAACCGAGTTTTAACTAGTACATCCACATATATATGTATGCAGAGTACTTTGCAAATGTATAGAATCTTTGTGTTCCCAACAAGCTAAATGAAGGACGGCGTTCAAACACACTTATATCTCAGACCTGAGCATGTGAAGAGCCGTTCGTTCATCTAGCACAAAGGGAAATGGTTGAATTTGAAACTTTTACTGTGGATTCTCAGTGTCTTTCCTAGTGCCGGTTTGATTTTCCTGCAGTATTCACTGTAAAACCGAGTTGGAGCTTGTACCTCCCCATATATATGTATGGAGTGTAGTTTGCAACTGTATATAAACTTTGTGTTCCCAACAAGCTAGTTGAACGACGGCTTTCACACACACTTATATCTCAGAAATGAGCATGTCGAGAGACATTCGTTCATCTAGCCAAAAGGAACAGGTTGCAGGGGAAACTTTTACTCTGGTTTCTCAGTCTGTTTCCAAGTCCCGGTTTGAAGTTCCTGCAGTTTTCACTGTAAAACCGAGTTGGAGCTAGTACCTCCCCATAAATATGTATGGAGAGTAGTTTGCAACTGTATAGAAACTTTGTGTTCCAAACAAGCTAGGTGAAGGACGGCGTTCACACACACTTAACACTCAGAAGTGAGCATGTGGAGAGCCGTTCGTTCATCTAGCCCAAAGGGAACTGTTTGAAGTTGAAAATTTTACTGGGGATTCTCACTGTCTTTCCTAGTTCCGGTTTGATTTTCCTGCAGTTTTCACTGTAAAACCGAGTTGGAGCTAGTACCTCCCCATATATATGTATGAAGAGTTGTTAGTAACTGTATAGAATCTTTGTGTTCCGAACACCTAGGTGAAGGACGGCTTTCACACACACTTATCTCTCAGTACTAAGCATGTGGAGAGACATTCGTTCATATAGCACAAAGGGAACGGTTTGCAGGTGAAAATTTTTCTCAGTTTTCTCAGTGGGTT
The DNA here is from genome assembly GCF_036321535.1 of Camelus dromedarius. Taxonomy (NCBI): domain Eukaryota; kingdom Metazoa; phylum Chordata; class Mammalia; order Artiodactyla; family Camelidae; genus Camelus; species Camelus dromedarius. Next base: position 70,053,354 of record NC_087472.1, read on the forward strand.
TTCTAGTGCATGTTTGAAGTTCCTGCAGTTTTCAGTGTAAAATCGTGTTTGAGCTAGTACTTCCCCATATATATGTATGGAGAGTATTTAGCAACTTTATAGAAACTTTGGGTTCCCAACAAGCTAGGTGAAGTACGGCTTTCACACACACGTAACTTTCAGAACTGAGCATGTGGAGTGACGTTCGTTCATCTAGCACAAATGGAACGGGTTGCAGGAGAAACTATTACTCTGGTTTCTCAGTCTGTTTCCTAGTGCCGGTTTGAAGTTCCTGCAGTTTTCACTGTAAAACCAAGATAGAGCTAGTACCTCCCATATATATGTATGGAGTGTACTTTGCATCTGTATAGAATCTTTGTCTTCCCAACAAGCTAGTTGAAGGACGGCTGTCACACACAATTATCTCCCAGAACTGAGCATGTGGAGAGACTTTCGTTCATCTATCACAAAGTGAACGGGTTGCAGGAGAAACTAATACTCTGGATTCTCAGTCTGTTTCCTAGTGCGGGTTTGAAGTTCCTGCAGTTTTCACTGTAAAATTGAGTTGGAGCTAGTACTTCCCCATATGTATGTATGGAATGTAGTTTGCAACTCTATCAAAACTTTGTGTTCCCAACAAGAAAGGAAAAGGACGGCTTTCACACAAATTTATCTCTCAGAACTGGGCATGTGGAGAGAGTTTCGTTCATCTAGCACAAATGGAACCTGTTGCAGGGGAAATTTTCTCTGGTATCTCAATCTGCTTCCAAGTGCCGGTTTGAATTTCCTGCAGTTTTCACTGTAAAACCGAGTTGGAGCTAGTACCTCCCCATATATATGTATGAAGAGTAGTTTGTAACTGTATAGAATCTTTGTGATCCCAACAAGCTAGGTGAAGGACGGCTTTCACAGACACTTATCTCTCAGAAGTAAGCATGTGAAGAGACGTTCGTTCATATAGCACAAAGGGAAAGGTTTGCAGGAGAAACTTTTTCTCAGTTTTCTCAGTGGGTTTCCTAGTGCCGGTTTGAAGTTCCTGCAGTTTTCAGTGTAAAATCGTGTTTGAGCTAGTACTTCCCCATATATATGTATGGTGAGTAGTTTGCAAATTTATAGAAACTTTGTGTTCCCAACAAGCTAGGTGAAGGACGGCTTTCACACACACTTAACTTTCAGAACTAAGCATGTGGAGTGACGTTCGTTCATCTAGCACAAATGGAACTGGTTGCAGGAGAAACTATTACTCTGGTTTCTCAGTCTGTTTCCTAGTGCCGGTTTTAAGTTCCTGCAGTTTTCACTGTAAAACCGAGTTAGAGCTAGTACCTCCCATATATATGTATGGAGTGTACATTGCAACTGTATAGAATCTTTGTGTTCCCAACAAGCTAGGTGAAGGTCGGCTTTAACACAAACTTATCTCTCTAGAACTGAGCATGTGGAGTGAAGTTCGTTCATCTAGCACAAATGCAACGGTTTGCAAGAGAAATTTTAACTCTGAATTCTCAGTCGGTTTCCAAGTGCCGGTTTGAAGTTCCTGCAGTTTACACTGTAAAACCGAGTTGGAGCTAGTATCACCCCATATATTTGTACGGAGTGTAGTTTGCAACTGTATAGACACTTTGTGTTCCCAAAAAGCTAGTTTAAGGACGGCTTTCACACACAACTATGTCTCAGAACTGAGCATGTGAATAGACGTTCGTTCATCTAGCACAATAGGAACAGGTTGCAGGAAAAACTTTTTCTCTGGTTTCTCAGTCTATTTCCAAATGCCGGTTTGAAGTTCCTGCAGTTTACACTGTAAAACCGAGTTGGAGCTAGTATCACCCCATATATTTGTACGGAGTGTAGTTTGCAACTTTACATAAACTTTGTGTTCCCAACAAGCTAGTTGAACGATGGCTTTCACACACACTTATCTCTCATAAATGAGCATGTCGAGTGACGTTCGTTCATCTAGCACAAATTTAACTGGGTGCAGTTGAAAATTTTACAGTGGATTCTCAGTGTCTTTCCTAGTGCCGGTTTGATTTTCCTGCAGTTTTCACTGTAAAACCGAGTTTTAACTAGTACATCCACATATATATGTATGCAGAGTACTTTGCAAATGTATAGAATCTTTGTGTTCCCAACAAGCTAAATGAAGGACGGCGTTCAAACACACTTATATCTCAGACCTGAGCATCTGAAGAGCCGTTCGTTCATCTAGCACAAAGGGAAATGGTTGAATTTGAAACTTTTACTGTGGATTCTCAGTGTCTTTCCTAGTGCCGGTTTGATTTTCCTGCAGTTTTCACTGTAAAACCGAGTTGGAGCTTGTACCTCCCCATATATATGTATGGAGTGTAGTTTGCAACTGTATATAAACTTTGTGTTCCCAACAAGCTAGTTGAACGACGGCTTTCACACACACTTATATCTCAGAAATGAGCATGTCGAGAGACATTCGTTCATCTAGCCAAAAGGAACAGGTTGCAGGGGAAACTTTTACTCTGGTTTCTCAGTCTGTTTCCAAGTCCCGGTTTGAAGTTCCTGCAGTTTTCACTGTAAAACCGAGTTGGAGCTAGTACCTCCCCATAAATATTTATGGAGAGTAGTTTGCATCTGTATATAAACTTTGTGTTCCCAACAAGCTAGGTGAAGGACGGCTTTAACACACAATTATCTCTCAGAACTGAGCATGTGGAGAGACGTTCGTTCATCTAGCACAATGGGATCGTGTTGTAGGAGAAGCTTTTACTCAGGTTTCTCATTCTGTTTCCTTGTGCCTTTTTGAAGTCCTGCAGTTTTGTCTGTAAAACCGATTTGGAGCTAGTACCACCCCTTATATATGTACGGAGTGTAGTTTGCAACTGTATATAAACTTTGTGTTCCCAACAAGCTAGTTGAACGACGGCTTTCACACACACTTATATCTCAGAAATGAGCATGTCGAGAGACGTTCTTTCATCTAGCCAAAAGGAACAGAGTGCAGGGGAAACTTTTACTCTGGTTTCTCAGTCTGTTTCCAAGTCCCGGTTTGAAGTTCCTGCAGTTTTCACTGTAAAACCGAGTTGGAGCTAGTACCTCCACATAAATTTGTATGGAGAGTAGTTTGCAACTGTATAGAAACTTTGTGTTCCAAACAAGCTAGGTGAAGGACGGCGTTCACACACACTTAACTCTCAGAAATGAGCATGTGGAGAGCCGTTCGTTTATCTAGCCCAAAGGGAACTGTTTGAAGTTGAAACTTTTACTGTGGATTCTCACTGTCTTTCCTAGTTCCGGTTTGATTTTCCTGCAGTTTTCACTGTAAAACCGAGTTGGAGCTAGTACCTCCCCGTATATATGTATGCAGAGTACTTTGCAACTGTATAGAAAATTTGTGTTCAAAACAAGCTAGGTGAAGTTCGGCTTTCAAACACACTTATCTCTCTAGAACTGAGCATGTGGAGTGAAGTTCTTTCATCTAGCACAAATGCAACTTTATGCAAGAGAAACTTTTACTCTGAATTCTCAGTCGGTTTCCAAGTGCCGGTTTGAAGTTCCTGCAGTTTTCACTGTAAAACCGTGTTGGAGCTAGTACCCCCCCATATATATTTATGGAGTGTAGTTTGCAACTGTATAGACACTTTGTGTTCCCAAAAAGCTAGTTGAAGTACGGCTTTCACACACAAATAAGTCTCAGAACTGAGCATGTGAATAGACGTTCGTTCATCTAGCACAATAGGAACAGGTTGCAGGAAAAACTTTTTCTCTGGTTTCTCAGTCTATTTCCAAATGCCGGTTTGAAGTTCCTGCAGTTTACACTGTAAAACCGAGTTGGAGCTAGTACCACCCCATATATATGTACGGAGTGTAGTTTGCAACTTTACATAAACTTTGTGTTCCCAACAAGCTAGTTGAACGATGGCTTTCACACACACTTATCTCTCATAAATGAGCATGTCGAGTGACGTTCGTTCATCTAGCACAAATTTAACTGGGTGCAGTTGAAAATTTTACAGTGGATTCTCAGTGTCTTTCCTAGTGCCGGTTTGATTTTCCTGCAGTTTTCACTGTAAAACCGAGTTTTAACTAGTACATCCACATATATATGTATGCAGAGTACTTTGCAAATGTATAGAATCTTTGTGTTCCCAACAAGCTAAATGAAGGACGGCGTTCAAACACACTTATATCTCAGACCTGAGCATCTGAAGAGCCGTTCGTTCATCTAGCACAAAGGGAAATGGTTGAATTTGAAACTTTTACTGTGGATTCTCAGTGTCTTTCCTAGTGCCGGTTTGATTTTCCTGCAGTATTCACTGTAAAACCGAGTTGGAGCTTGTACCTCCCCATATATATGTATGGAGTGTAGTTTGCAACTGTATATAAACTTTGTGTTCCCAACAAGCTAGTTGAACGACGGCTTTCACACACACTTATATCTCAGAAATGAGCATGTCGAGAGACATTCGTTCATCTAGCCAAAAGGAACAGGTTGCAGGGGAAACTTTTACTCTGGTTTCTCAGTCTGTTTCCAAGTCCCGGTTTGAAGTTCCTGCAGTTTTCACTGTAAAACCGAGTTGGAGCTAGTACCTCCCCATAAATATTTATGGAGAGTAGTTTGCATCTGTATATAAACTTTGTGTTCCCAACAAGCTAGGTGAAGGACGGCTTTAACACACAATTATCTCTCAGAACTGAGCATGTGGAGAGACGTTCGTTCATCTAGCACATTGGGATCGTGTTGTAGGAGAAGCTTTTACTCAGGTTTCTCATTCTGTTTCCTTGTGCCTTTTTGAAGTCCTGCAGTTTTGTCTGTAAAACCGATTTGGAGCTAGTACCACCCCTTATATATGTACGGAGTGTAGTTTGCAACTGTATATAAACTTTGTGTTCCCAACAAGCTAGTTGAACGACGGCTTTCACACACACTTATATCTCAGAAATGAGCATGTCGAGAGACGTTCTTTCATCTAGCCAAAAGGAACAGAGTGCAGGGGAAACTTTTACTCTGGTTTCTCAGTCTGTTTCCAAGTCCCGGTTTGAAGTTCCTGCAGTTTTCACTGTAAAACCGAGTTGGAGCTAGTACCTCCACATAAATTTGTATGGAGAGTAGTTTGCAACTGTATAGAAACTTTGTGTTCCAAACAAGCTAGGTGAAGGACGGCGTTCACACACACTTAACTCTCAGAAATGAGCATGTGGAGAGCCGTTCGTTTATCTAGCCCAAAGGGAACTGTTTGAAGTTGAAACTTTTACTGTGGATTCTCACTGTCTTTCCTAGTTCCGGTTTGATTTTCCTGCAGTTTTCACTGTAAAACCGAGTTGGAGCTAGTACCTCCCCGTATATATGTATGCAGAGTACTTTGCAACTGTATAGAAAATTTGTGTTCAAAACAAGCTAGGTGAAGTTCGGCTTTCAAACACACTTATCTCTCTAGAACTGAGCATGTGGAGTGAAGTTCTTTCATCTAGCACAAATGCAACTTTATGCAAGAGAAACTTTTACTCTGAATTCTCAGTCGGTTTCCAAGTGCCGGTTTGAAGTTCCTGCAGTTTTCACTGTAAAACCGTGTTGGAGCTAGTACCCCCCCATATATATTTATGGAGTGTAGTTTGCAACTGTATAGACACTTTGTGTTCCCAAAAAGCTAGTTGAAGTACGGCTTTCACACACAAATAAGTCTCAGAACTGAGCATGTGAATAGACGTTCGTTCATCTAGCACAATAGGAACAGGTTGCAGGAAAAACTTTTTCTCTGGTTTCTCAGTCTATTTCCAAATGCCGGTTTGAAGTTCCTGCAGTTTACACTGTAAAACCGAGTTGGAGCTAGTACCACCCCATATATATGTACGGAGTGTAGTTTGCAACTTTACATAAACTTTGTGTTCCCAACAAGCTAGTTGAACGATGGCTTTCACACACACTTATCTCTCATAAATGAGCATGTCGAGTGACGTTCGTTCATCTAGCACAAATTTAACTGGGTGCAGTTGAAAATTTTACAGTGGATTCTCAGTGTCTTTCCTAGTGCCGGTTTGATTTTCCTGCAGTTTTCACTGTAAAACCGAGTTTTAACTAGTACATCCACATATATATGTATGCAGAGTACTTTGCAAATGTATAGAATCTTTGTGTTCCCAACAAGCTAAATGAAGGACGGCGTTCAAACACACTTATATCTCAGACCTGAGCATCTGAAGAGCCGTTCGTTCATCTAGCAAAAAGGGAAATGGTTGAATTTGAAACTTTTACTGTGGATTCTCAGTGTCTTTCCTAGTGCCGGTTTGATTTTCCTGCAGTATTCACTGTAAAACCGAGTTGGAGCTTGTACCTCCCCATATATATGTATGGAGTGTAGTTTGCAACTGTATATAAACTTTGTGTTCCCAACAAGCTAGTTGAACGACGGCTTTCACACACACTTATATCTCAGAAATGAGCATGTCGAGAGACGTTCGTTCATCTAGCCAAAAGGAACAGGTTGCAGGGGAAACTTTTACTCTGGTTTCTCAGTCTGTTTCCAAGTCCCGGTTTGAAGTTCCTGCAGTTTTCACTGTAAAACCGAGTTGGAGCTAGTACCTCCCCATAAATATGTATGGAGAGTAGTTTGCAACTGTATAGAAACTTTGTGTTCCAAACAAGCTAGGTGAAGGACGGCGTTCACACACACTTAACACTCAGAAGTGAGCATGTGGAGAGCCGTTCGTTCATCTAGCCCAAAGGGAACTGTTTGAAGTTGAAACTTTTACTGGGGATTCTCACTGTCTTTCCTAGTTCCGGTTTGATTTTCCTGCAGTTTTCACTGTAAAACCGAGTTGGAGATAGTACCTCCCCATATATATGTATGAAGAGTAGTTAGTAACTGTATAGAATCTTTGTGTTCCGAACACCTAGGTGAAGGACGGCTTTCACACACACTTATCTCTCAGTACTAAGCATGTGGATAGACATTCGTTCATATAGCACAAAGGGAACGGTTTGCAGGTGAAAATTTTTCTCAGTTTTCTCAGTGGGTATTCTAGTGCATGTTTGAAGTTCCTGCAGTTTTCAGTGTAAAATCGTGTTTGAGCTAGTACTTCCCCATATATATGTATGGAGAGTATTTAGCAACTTTATAGAACTTTGGATTCCCAACAAGCTAGGTGAAGTACGGCTTTCACACACACGTAACTTTCAGAACTGAGCATGTGGAGTGACGTTCGTTCATCTAGCACAAATGGAACTGGTTGCAGGAGAAACTATAACTCTGGTTTCTCAGTATGTTTCCTAGTGCCGGTTTGAAGTTCCTGCAGTTTTCACTGTAAAACCAAGATAGAGCTAGTACTTCCCATATATATGTATGGAGTGTACTTTGCAACTGTATAGAATCTTTGTCTTCCCAACAAGCTAGTTGAAGGACGGCTGTCACACACAATTATCTCCCAGAACTGAGCATGTGGAGAGACTTTCGTTCATCTATCACAAAGTGAACGGGTTGCAGGAGAAACTAATACTCTGGTTTCTCAGTCTGTTTCCTAGTGCGGGTTTGAAGTTCCTGCAGTTTTCACTGTAAAATTGAGTTGGAGCTAGTACTTCCCCATATGTATGTATGGAATGTAGTTTGCAACTCTATCAAAACTTTGTGTTCCCAACAAGAAAGGAAAAGGACGGCTTTCACACAAATTTATCTCTCAGAACTGGGCATGTGGAGAGAATTTCGTTCATCTAGCACAAATGGAACCTGTTGCAGGGGAAATTTTCTCTGGTATCTCAATCTGTTTCCAAGTGCCGGTTTGAAATTCCTGCAGTTTTCACTGTAAAACCGAGTTGGAGCTAGTACCTCCCCATATATATATATGAAGAGTAGTTTGTAACTGTATAGAATCTTTGTGATCCCAACAAGCTAGGTGAAGGACGGCTTTCACAGACACTTATCTCTCAGAAGTAAGCATGTGAAGAGACGTTCGTTCATATAGCACAAAGGGAAAGGTTTGCAGGAGAAATTTTTCTCAGTTTTCTCAGTGGGTTTCCTAGTGCCGGTTTGAAGTTCCTGCAGTTTTCAGTGTAAAATCGTGTTTGAGCTAGTACTTCCCCATATATATGTATGGAGTGTACATTGCAATTGTATAGAATCTTTGTGTTCCCAACAAGCTAAGTGAAGGTCGGCTTTAACGCACACTTATCTCTCTAGAACTGAGCATGTGGAGTGAAGTTCGTTCATCTAGCACAAATGCAACGGTTTGCAAGAGAAATTTTAACTCTGAATTCTCAGTCGGTTTCCAAGTGCCGGTTTGAAGTTCCTGCATTTTTCACTGTAAAACAGAGTTGGAGCTAGTACCCCCCCATATATATGAATGGAGTGTAGTTTGCAACTGTATAGACACTTTGTGTTCCCAAAAAGCTAGTTGAAGGACGGCTTTCACACACAACTATCTCTCAGAGCTGAGCATGTGAATAGACGTTCGTTCATGTAGCACAAACGGAACAGGTTGCAGGAAAAACTTTTTCTCTGGTTTCTCAGTCTGTTTCCAAATGCCGGTTTGAAATTCCTGCAGTTTTCACTGTAAAACCGATTTGGAGCTAGTACCTCCCCATAAATATTTATGGAGAGTAGTTTGCATCTGTATATAAACTTTGTGTTCCCAACAAGCTAGGTGAAGGACGGCTTTAACACACAATTATCTCTCAGAACTGAGCATGTGGAGAGACGTTCGTTCATCTAGCACAATGGGATCGTGTTGTAGGAGAAGCTTTTACTCAGGTTTCTCATTCTGTTTCCTTGTGCCTTTTTGAAGTCCTGCAGTTTTGTCTGTAAAACCGATTTGGAGCTAGTACCACCCCATATATATGTACGGAGTGTAGTTTGCAACTGTATATAAACTTTGTGTTCCCAACAAGCTAGTTGAACGACGGCTTTCACACACACTTATATCTCAGAAATGAGCATGTCGAGAGACGTTCTTTCATCTAGCCAAAAGGAACAGAGTGCAGGGGAAACTTTTACTCTGGTTTCTCAGTCTGTTTCCAAGTCCCGGTTTGAAGTTCCTGCAGTTTTCACTGTAAAACCGAGTTGGAGCTAGTACCTCCACATAAATTTGTATGGAGAGTAGTTTGCAACTGTATAGAAACTTTGTGTTCCAAACATGCTACGTGAAGGACGGCGTTCACACACACTTAACTCTCAGAAATGAGCATGTGGAGAGCCGTTCGTTTATCTAGCCCAAAGGGAACTGTTTGAAGTTGAAACTTTTACTGTGGATTCTCACTGTCTTTCCTAGTTCCGGTTTGATTTTCCTGCAGTTTTCACTGTAAAACCGAGTTGGAGCTAGTACCTCCCCGTATATATGTATGCAGAGTAGTTTGCAACTGTATAGAAAATTTGTGTTCAAAACAAGCTAGGTGAAGTTCGGCTTTCACACACACTTATCTCTCTAGAACTGAGCATGTGGAGTGAAGTTCTTTCATCTAGCACAAATGCAACTTTATGCAAGAGAAACTTTTACTCTGAATTCTCAGTCGGTTTCCAAGTGCCGGTTTGAAGTTCCTGCAGTTTTCACTGTAAAACCGTGTTGGAGCTAGTACCCCCCCATATATATTTATGGAGTGTAGTTTGCAACTGTATAGACACTTTGTGTTCCCAAAAAGCTAGTTTAAGGACGGCTTTCACACACAACTATGTCTCAGAACTGAGCATGTGAATAGACGTTCGTTCATCTAGCACAATAGGAACAGGTTGCAGGAAAAACTTTTTCTCTGGTTTCTCAGTCTATTTCCAAATGCCGGTTTGAAGTTCCTGCAGTTTACACTGTAAAACCGAGTTGGAGCTAGTATCACCCCATATATTTGTACGGAGTGTAGTTTGCAACTTTACATAAACTTTGTGTTCCCAACAAGCTAGTTGAACGATGGCTTTCACACACACTTATCTCTCATAAATGAGCATGTCGAGTGACGTTCGTTCATCTAGCACAAATTTAACTGGGTGCAGTTGAAAATTTTACAGTGGATTCTCAGTGTCTTTCCTAGTGCCGGTTTAATTTTCCTGCAGTTTTCACTGTAAAACCGAGTTTTAACTAGTACATCCACATATATATGTATGCAGAGTACTTTGCAAATGTATAGAATCTTTGTGTTCCCAACAAGCTAAATGAAGGACGGCGTTCAAACACACTTATATCTCAGACCTGAGCATGTGAAGAGCCGTTCGTTCATCTAGCACAAAGGGAAATGGTTGAATTTGAAACTTTTACTGTGGATTCTCAGTGTCTTTCCTAGTGCCGGTTTGATTTTCCTGCAGTATTCACTGTAAAACCGAGTTGGAGCTTGTACCTCCCCATATATATGTATGGAGTGTAGTTTGCAACTGTATATAAACTTTGTGTTCCCAACAAGCTAGTTGAACGACGGCTTTCACACACACTTATATCTCAGAAATGAGCATGTCGAGAGACATTCGTTCATCTAGCCAAAAGGAACAGGTTGCAGGGGAAACTTTTACTCTGGTTTCTCAGTCTGTTTCCAAGTCCCGGTTTGAAGTTCCTGCAGTTTTCACTGTAAAACCGAGTTGGAGCTAGTACCTCCCCATAAATATGTATGGAGAGTAGTTTGCAACTGTATAGAAACTTTGTGTTCCAAACAAGCTAGGTGAAGGACGGCGTTCACACACACTTAACACTCAGAAGTGAGCATGTGGAGAGCCGTTCGTTCATCTAGCCCAAAGGGAACTGGTTGAAGTTGAAAATTTTACTGTGGATTCTCACTGCCTTTCATAGTGCCGGTATGATTTTCCTGCAGTTTTCACTGTAAAACCGAGTTGGAGCTAGTACCTCCCCATATATATGTATGAAGAGTAGTTAGTAAATGTATAGAATCTTTGTGTTCCCAACAAGCTAGGTGAAGGACGGCTTTCACAGACACTTCTCTCTCAGAAGTAAGCATGTGAAGAGACGTTCGTTCATATAGCACAAAGGGAAAGGTTTGCAGGAGAAACTTTTTCTCAGTTTTCTCAGTGGGTTTCCTAGTGCCGGTTTGAAGTTCCTGCAGTTTTCAGTGTATAATCGTTTTTGAGCTAGTACTTCCCCATATATATGTATGGAGATTAGTTTGCAAATTTATAGAAACTTTGTGTTCCCAACAAGCTAGGTGAAGGACGGCTTTCACACACAATTATCTTTCAGAACTGAGCATGTGGAGTGACGTTCGTTCATCTAGCACAAATGGAACTGGTTGCAGGAGAAACTATTACTCTGGTTTCTCAGTCTGTTTCTTAGTGCCGGTTTTAAGTTCCTGCAGTTTTCACTGTAAAACCGTGTTAGTGCTAGTACCTCCCATATATATGTATGGAGTGTACATTGCAACTGTATAGAATCTTTGTGTTCCCAACAAGCTAGGTGAAGGACGGCTTTAACCCACAATTATCTCTCTAGAACTGAGCATGTGGAGTGAAGTTCGTTCATCTAGCACAAATGCAACTGTTTGCAAGAGAAACTTTAACTCTGAATTCTCAGTGGGTTTCCAAGTGCCGGTTTGAAGTTCATGCAGTTTTCACTGTAAAATCTAGTTGGAGCTAGTACCCCCCCATATATATGTATGGGGTGTTGTTTGCAACTCTATAGACACTTTGTGTTCCCAACAAGCTAGTTGAAGGACGGCTTTCACACACAACTATCTCTCAGAACTGAGCATGTGGATAGACGTTCGATCATCTAGCACAAAAGGAACAGGTAGCAGGAAAAACTTTTTCTCTGGTTTCTCAGTCTGTTTCCTAGTGCCGGTTTGAAGTTCCTGCAGTTTTGTCTGTAAAACCGAGTTGGAGCTAGTACCACCCCATATATATGTACGGAGTGTAGTTTGCAACTGTATGTAAACTTTGTGTTCCCAACAAGCTAGTTGAACGACGGCTTTCACACACACTTATATCTCAGAAATGAGCATGTCGAGAGACTTTCTTTCATCTAGTCAAAAGGAACAGAGTGCAGGGGAAACATTTACTCTGGTTTCTCAGTCTGTTTCCAAGTCCCGGTTTGAAGTTCCTGCAGTTTTCACTGTAAAACCGAGTTGGAGCTAGTACCTCCACATAAATTTGTATGGAGAGTTGTTTGCAACTGTATAGAAACTTTGTGTTCCAAACAAGCTAGGTGAAGGACGGCGTTCACACACACTTAACTCTCAGAACTGAGCATGTGGAGAGCCGTTCGTTTATCTAGCCCAAAGGGAACTGTTTGAAGTTGAAACTTTTACTGTGGATTCTCACTCTTTTTCCTAGTTCCGGTTTGATTTTCCTGCAGTTTTCACTGTAATACCGAGTTTGGGCTAGTACCTCCCCATATATATATATGAAGAGTAGTTAGTCACTGTATAGAATCTTTGTGATCCCTACAAGCTAGGTGAAGGACGGCTTTCACACACACTTATCTCTCAGTACTAAGCATGTGGAGAGACGTTCGTTCATATAGCACAAAGGGAACGGTTTGCAGGTGAAATTATTTCTCAGTTTTCTCAGTGGGTTTCCTAGTGCATGTTTGAAGCTCCTGCAGTGTTCAGTGTAAAATCGTGTTTGAGCTAGTACTTCCCAATCTATATGTATGGAGAGTATTTAGCAACTTTATAGAAACTTTGGGTTCCCAACAAGCTAGGTGAAGTACGGCTTTCACACACACGTAACTTTCAGAACTGAGCATGTGGAGTGACGTTCGTTCATCTAGCACAAATGGAACTGGTTGCAGGAGAAACTATTACTCTGGTTTCTCAGTATGTTTCCTAGTGCCGGTTTGAACTTCCTGCAGTTTTCACTGTAAAACCAAGTTAGAGCTAGTACCTCCCATATATATATATGGAGTGTACTTTGCAACTGTATAGAATCTTTGTCTTCCCAACAAGCTAGTTGAAGGACGGCTTTCACACACAATTATCTCTCAGAACTGAGCATGTGGAGAGACTGTCGTTCATCTATCACAAAGTGAACGGGTTGCAGGAGAAACTAATACTCTGGTTTCTCAGTCTGTTTCCTAGTGCGGGTTTGAAGTTCCTGCAGTTTTCACTGTAAAATTGAGTTGGAGCTAGTACTTCCCCATATGTATGTATGGAATGTAGTTTGCAACTCTATCGAAACTTTGTGTTCCCAACAAGCAATGAAAAGGACGGCTTTCACACAAATTTATCCTCAGATCTGGGCATGTGGAGAGAGTTTCGTTCATCTAGCACAAATGGAACCTGTTGCAGTGGAAATTTTCTCTGGTATCTCAATCTGCTTCCAAGTGCCGGTTTGAATTTCCTGCAGTTTACACTGTAAAATTATGTTGGATCTATTACCTCCCCATATATATGTATGGAGAGTTGTTTGCAACTGTATAGAACTTTGTATTCCCAACAAAATGGGTGAACGACGGCTTTCACACACAATTAACTCTCAGAAATGAGCATATGGATAGACGTTCGTTCATATAACACAAAGGGAACAGGTGGCAGGTGAAACTTTTACTGAGGTTTCTCAGTCTGTTTCCAAGTGCCGGTTTCACGTTCCTGCAGTTTTCAATGTAAAACCGAGTTGGAGCTAGTACCTCCCCATATATATGTATGCAGAGTACTTTGCAACTGTATAGAAACTTTGTGTTCAAAACAAGCTAGGTGAAATACGGCTTTCACACACACTTATCTCTCTAGAACTGAGCATGTGGAGTGAAGTTCGTTCATCTAGCACAAATGCAACTTTATGCAAGAGAAACTTTTACTCTGAATTCTCAGTCGGTTTCCAAGTGCCGGTTTGAAGTTCCTGCAGTTTTCACTGTAAAACCGAGTTGGAGCTAGTACCACCCCATATATATGTACGGAGTGTAGTTTGCAACTTTATATAAACTTTGTGTTCCCAACAAGCTAGTTGAAAGATGGCTTTCACACACACTTATCTCTCATAAATGAGCATATCTAGTGACGTTCGTTCATCTAGCACAAATTTATCTGGGTGCAGTTGAAAATTTTACAGTGGATTCTCAGTGTCTTTCCTAGTGCCGGTTTGATTTTCCTGCAGTTTTCACTGTAAAACCGAGTTTTAACTAGTACATCCACATATATATGTATGCAGAGTACTTTGCAAATGTATAGAATCTTTGTGTTCCCAACAAGCTAAATGAAGTACGGCGTTCAAACACACTTATCTCTCAGAACTGAGCATCTGAAGAGCCGTTCGTTCATCTAGCACAAAGGGAAATGGTTGAATTTGAAACTTTTACTGTGGATTCTCAGTGTCTTTCCTAGTGCCGGTTTGATTTTCCTGCAGTATTCACTGTAAAACCGAGTTGGAGCTTGTACCTCCCCATATATATGTATGGAGTGTAGTTTGCAACTGTATATAAACTTTGTGTTCCCAACAAGCTAGTTGAACGACGGCTTTCACACACAATTATATCTCAGAAATGAGCATGTCGAGAGACGTTCGTTCATTTAGCCAAAAGGAACAGGTTGCAGGGGAAACTTTTACTCTGGTTTCTCAGTCTGTTTCCAAGTCCCGGTTTGAAGTTCCTGCAGTTTTCACTGTAAAACCGAGTTGGAGCTAGTACCTCCCCATAAATATGTATGGAGAGTAGTTTGCAACTGTATAGAAACTTTGTGTTCCAAACAAGCTAGGTGAAGGACGGCGTTCACACACACTTAACACTCAGAAGTGAGCATGTGGAGAGCCGTTCGTTCATCTAGCCCAAAGGGAACTGTTTGAAGTTGAAATTTTAATGTGGATTCTCACTGTCTTTCCTAGTTCCGGTTTGATTTTCCTGCAGTTTTCACTGTAAAACCGAGTTGGAGCTAGTACCTCCCCATATATATGTATGAAGAGTTGTTAGTAACTGTATAGAATCTTTGTGTTCCGAACACCTAGGTGAAGGACGGCTTTCACACACACTTATCTCTCAGTACTAAGCATGTGGAGAGACATTCGTTCATATAGCACAAAGGGAACGGTTTGCAGGTGAAAATTTTTCTCAGTTTTCTCAGTGGGTTTTCTAGTGCATGTTTGAAGTTCCTGCAGTTTTCAGTGTAAAATCGTGTTTGAGCTAGTACTTCCCCATATATATGTATGGAGAGTATTTAGCAACTTTATAGAAACTTTGGGTTC
Organism: Camelus dromedarius; assembly: GCF_036321535.1. NCBI lineage: Eukaryota > Metazoa > Chordata > Mammalia > Artiodactyla > Camelidae > Camelus > Camelus dromedarius. The sequence continues at coordinate 70,068,386 of NC_087472.1, forward strand.
CCAACAAGCTAGGTGAAGTACGGCTTTCACACACACGTAACTTTCACAACTGAGCATGTGGAGTGACGTTCGTTCATCTAGCACAAATGGAACGGGTTGCAGGAGAAACTATTACTCTGGTTTCTCAGTCTGTTTCCTAGTGCCGGTTTGAAGTTCCTGCAGTTTTCACTGTAAAACCAAGATAGAGCTAGTACCTCCCATATATATGTATGGAGTGTACTTTGCATCTGTATAGAATCTTTGTCTTCCCAACAAGCTAGTTGAAGGACGGCTGTCACACACAATTATCTCCCAGAACTGAGCATGTGGAGAGACTTTCGTTCATGTATCACAAAGTGAACGGGTTGCAGGAGAAACTAATACTCTGGTTTCTCAGTCTGTTTCCTAGTGCGGGTTTGAAGTTCCTGCAGTTTTCACTGTAAAATTGAGTTGGAGCTAGTACTTCCCCATATGTATGTATGGAATGTAGTTTGCAACTCTATCAAAACTTTGTGTTCCCAACAAGAAAGGAAAAGGACGGCTTTCACACAAATTTATCTCTCAGAACTGGGCATGTGGAGAGAGTTTCGTTCATCTAGCACAAATGGAACCTGTTGCAGTGGAAATTTTCTCTGGTATCTCAATCTGCTTCCAAGTGCCGGTTTGAATTTCCTGCAGTTTTCACTGTAAAACCGAGTTGGAGCTAGTACCTCCCCATATATATGTATGAAGAGTAGTTTGTAACTGTATAGAATCTTTGTGATCCCAACAAGCTAGGTGAAGGACGGCTTTCACAGACACTTATCTCTCAGAAGTAAGCATGTGAAGAGACGTTCGTTCATATAGCACAAAGGGAAAGGTTTGCAGGAGAAACTTTTTCTCAGTTTTCTCAGTGGGTTTCCTAGTGCCGGTTTGAAGTTCCTGCAGTTTTCAGTGTAAAATCGTGTTTGAGCTAGTACTTCCCCATATATATGTATGGTGAGTAGTTTGCAAATTTATAGAAACTTTGTGTTCCCAACAAGCTAGGTGAAGGACGGCTTTCACACACACTTAACTTTCAGAACTAAGCATGTGGAGTGACGTTCGTTCATCTAGCACAAATGGAACTGGTTGCAGGAGAAACTATTACTCTGGTTTCTCAGTCTGTTTCCTAGTGCCGGTTTTAAGTTCCTGCAGTTTTCACTGTAAAACCGAGTTAGAGCTAGTACCTCCCATATATATGTATGGAGTGTACATTGCAACTGTATAGAATCTTTGTGTTCCCAACAAGCTAGGTGAAGGTCGGCTTTAACACAAACTTATCTCTCTAGAACTGAGCATGTGGAGTGAAGTTCGTTCATCTAGCACAAATGCAACGGTTTGCAAGAGAAATTTTAACTCTGAATTCTCAGTCGGTTTCCAAGTGCCGGTTTGAAGTTCCTGCATTTTTCACTGTAAAACCGAGTTGGAGCTAGTAACCCCCCATATATATGTATGGAGTGTAGTTTGCAACTGTATAGACACTTTGTGTTCCCAAAAAGCTAGTTGAAGGACGGCTTTCACACACAACTATCTCTCAGAACTGAGCATGTGAATAGACGTTCGTTCATGTAGCACAAACGGAACAGGTTGCAGGAAAAACTTTTTCTCTGGTTTCTCAGTCTGTTTCCAAATGCCGGTTTGAAATTCCTGCAGTTTTCACTGTAAAACCGATTTGGAGCTAGTACCTCCCCATAAATATTTATGGAGAGTAGTTTGCATCTGTATATAAACTTTGTGTTCCCAACAAGCTAGGTGAAGGACGGCTTTAACACACAATTATCTCTCAGAACTTAGCATGTGGAGAGACGTTCGTTCATCTAGCACAATGGGATCGTGTTGTAGGAGAATCTTTTACTCAGGTTTCTCATCCTGTTTCCTTGTGCCGTTTTGAAGTCCTGCAGTTTTGTCTGTAAAACCGAGTTGGAGCTAGTACCACCCCATATATATGTACGGAGTGTAGTTTGCAACTATATATAAACTTTGTGTTCCCAACAAGCTAGTTGAACGACGGCTTTCACACACACTTATATCTCAGAAATGAGCATGTCGAGAGACGTTCTTTCATCTAGCCAAAAGGAACAGAGTGCAGGGGAAACTTTTACTCTGGTTTCTCAGTCTGTTTCCAAGTCCCGGTTTGAAGTTCCTGCAGTTTTCACTGTAAAACCGAGTTGGAGCTAGTACCTCCACATAAATTTGTATGGAGAGTAGTTTGCAACTGTATAGAAACTTTGTGTTCCAAACAAGCTAGGTGAAGGACGGCGTTCACAGACACTTAACTCTCAGAAATGAGCATGTGGAGAGCCGTTCGTTTATCTAGCCAAAGGGAACTGTTTGAAGTTGAAACTTTTACTGTGGATTCTCACTGTCTTTCCTAGTTCCGGTTTGATTTTCCTGCAGTTTTCACTGTAAAACCGAGTTGGAGCTAGTACCTCCCCGTATATATGTATGCAGAGTACTTTGCAACTGTATAGAAAATTTGTGTTCAAAACAAGCTAGGTGAAGTTCGGCTTTCACACACACTTATCTCTCTAGAACTGAGCATGTGGAGTGAAGTTCTTTCATCTAGCACAAATGCAACTTTATGCAAGAGAAACTTTTACTCTGAATTCTCAGTCGGTTTCCAAGTGCCGGTTTGAAGTTCATGCAGTTTTCACTGTAAAACCGTGTTGGAGCTAGTACCCCCCCATATATATTTATGGAGTGTAGTTTGCAACTGTATAGACACTTTGTGTTCCCAAAAAGCTAGTTGAAGGACGGCTTTCACACACAACTATCTCTCAGAACTGAGCATGTGAATAGACGTTCGTTCATCTAGCACAATAGGAACAGGTTGCAGGAAAAACTTTTTCTCTGGTTTCTCAGTCTATTTCCAAATGCCGGTTTGAAGTTCCTGCAGTTTTCACTGTAAAACCGAGTTGGAGCTAGTACCACCCCATATATATGTACGGAGTGTAGTTTGCAACTTTACATAAACTTTGTGTTCCCAACAAGCTAGTTGAACGATGGCTTTCACACACACTTATCTCTCATAAATGAGCATGTCGAGTGACGTTCGTTCATCTAGCACAAATTTAACTGGGTGCAGTTGAAAATTTTACAGTGGATTCTCAGTGTCTTTCCTAGTGCCGGTTTGATTTTCCTGCAGTTTTCACTGTAAAACCGAGTTTTAACTATTACATCCACATATATATGTATGCAGAGTACTTTGCAAATGTATAGAATCTTTGTGTTCCCAACAAGCTAAATGAAGGACGGCGTTCAAACACACTTATATCTCAGACCTGAGCATCTGAAGAGCCGTTAGTTCATCTAGCACAAAGGGAAATGGTTGAATTTGAAACTTTTACTGTGGATTCTCAGTGTCTTTCCTAGTGCCGGTTTGATTTTCCTGCAGTATTCACTGTAAAACCGAGTTGGAGCTTGTACCTCCCCATATATATGTATGGAGTGTAGTTTGCAACTGTATATAAACTTTGTGTTCCCAACAAGCTAGTTGAACGACGGCTTTCACACACACTTATATCTCAGAAATGAGCATGTCGAGAGACGTTCGTTCATCTAGCCAAAAGGAACAGGTTGCAGGGGAAACTTTTACTCTGGTTTCTCAGTCTGTTTCCAAGTCCCGGTTTGAAGTTCCTGCAGTTTTCACTGTAAAACCGAGTTGGAGCTAGTACCTCCCCATAAATATGTATGGAGAGTAGTTTGCAACTGTATAGAAACTTTGTGTTCCAAACAAGCTAGGTGAAGGACGGCGTTCACACACACTTAACACTCAGAAGTGAGCATGTGGAGAGCCGTTCGTTCATCTAGCCCAAAGGGAACTGGTTGAAGTTGAAAATTTTACTGTGGATTCTCACTGCCTTTCATAGTGCCGGTATGATTTTCCTGCAGTTTTCACTGTAAAACCGAGTTGGAGCTAGTACCTCCCCATATATATGTATGAAGAGTAGTTAGTAACTGTAGAGAATCTTTGTGTTCCCAACAAGCTAGGTGAAGGACGGCTTTCACAGACACTTCTCTCTCAGAAGTAAGCATGTGAAGAGACGTTCGTTCATATAGCACAAATGGAAAGGTTTGCAGGAGAAACTTTTTCTCAGTTTTCTCAGTGGGTTTCCTAGTGCCGGTTTGAAGTTCCTGCAGTTTTCAGTGTAAAATCGTTTTTGAGCTAGTACTTCCCCATATATATGTATGGAGATTAGTTTGCAAATTTATAGAAACTTTGTGTTCCCAACAAGCTAGGTGAAGGACGGCTTTCACACACAATTTTCTTTCAGAACTGAGCATGTGGAGTGACGTTCGTTCATCTAGCACAAATGGAACTGGTTGCAGGAGAAACTATTACTCTGGTTTCTCAGTCTGTTTCTTAGTGCCGGTTTTAAGTTCCTGCATTTTTCACTGTAAAACCGTGTTAGTGCTAGTACCTCCCATATATATGTATGGAGTGTACATTGCAACTGTATAGAATCTTTGTGTTCCCAACAAGCTAGGTGAAGAACGGCTTTAACACACAATTATCTCTCTAGAACTGAGCATGTGGAGTGAAGTTCGTTCATCTAGCACAAATGCAACGGTTTGCAAGAGAAACTTTAACTCTGAATTCTCAGTGGGTTTCCAAGTGCCGGTTTGAAGTTCATGCAGTTTTCACTGAAAATCGAGTTGGAGCTAGTACCCACCCATATATATGTATGGGGTGTTGTTTGCAACTCTATAGACACTTTGTGTTCCCAACAAGCTAGTTGAAGGACGGCTTTCACACAGAACTATCTCTCAGAACTGAGCATGTGGATAGACGTTCGTTCATCTAGCACAAAAGGAACAGTTAGCAGGAAAAACTTTTTCTCTGGTTTCTCAATCTGTTTCCTAGTGCCGGTTTGAAGTTCCTGCAGTTTTGTCTGTAAAACCGAGTTGGAGCTAGTACCACCCCATATATATGTACGGAGTGTAGTTTGCAACTGTATATAAACTTTGTGTTCCCAACAAGCTAGTTGAACGACGGCTTTCACACACACTTATATCTCAGAAATGAGCATGTCGAGAGACTTTCTTTCATCTAGTCAAAAGGAACAGAGTGCAGGGGAAACATTTACTCTGGTTTCTCAGTCTGTTTCCAAGTCCCGGTTTGAAGTTCCTGCAGTTTTCACTGTAAAACCGAGTTGGAGCTAGTACCTCCACATAAAATTGTATGGAGAGTTGTTTGCAACTGTATAGAAACTTTGTGTTCCAAACAAGCTAGGTGAAGGACGGCGTTCACACACACTTAACTCTCAGAACTGAGCATGTGGAGAGCCGTTCGTTTATCTAGCCCAAAGGGAACTGTTTGAAGTTGAAACTTTTACTGTGGATTCTCACTGTTTTTCCTAGTTCCGGTTTGATTTTCCTGCAGTTTTCACTGTAATACCGAGTTTGGGCTAGTACCTCCCCATATATATGTATGAAGAGTAGTTAGTCACTGTATAGAATCTTTGTGATCCCAACAAGCTAGGTGAAGGACGGCTTTCACACACACTTATCTCTCAGTACTAAGCATGTGGAGAGACGTTCGTTCATATAGCACAAAGGGAACGGTTTGCATGTGAAATTTTTTCTCAGTTTTCTCAGTGGGTTTCCTAGTGCATGTTTGAAGCTCCTGCAGTGTTCAGTGTAAAATCGTGTTTGAGCTAGTACTTCCCCATCTATATGTATGGAGAGTATTTAGCAACTTTATAGAAACTTTGGGTTCCCAACAAGCTAGGTGAAGTACGGCTTTCACACACACGTAACTTTCAGAACTGAGCATGTGGAGTGACGTTCGTTCATCTAGCACAAATGGAACTGGTTGCAGGAGAAACTATTACTCTGGTTTCTCAGTATGTTTCCTAGTGCCGGTTTGAACTTCCTGCAGTTTTCACTGTAAAACCATGTTAGAGCTAGTACCTCCCATATATATATATGGAGTGTAATTTGCAACTGTATAGAATCTTTGTCCTCCCAACAAGCTAGTTGAAGGACGGCTTTCACACACAATTATATCTCAGAACTGAGCATGTGGAGAGACTGTCGTTCATCTATCACAAAGTGAACGGGTTGCAGGAGAAACTAATACTCTGGTTTCTCAGTCTGTTTCCTAGTGCGGGTTTGAAGTTCCTGCAGTTTTCACTGTAAAATTGAGTTGGAGCTAGTACTTCCCCATATGTATGTATGGAATGTAGTTTGCAACTCTATCGAAACTTTGTGTTCCCAACAAGCAAGGAAAAGGACGGCTTTCACACAAATTTATCTCTCAGAACTGGGCATGTGGAGAGAGTTTCGTTCATCTAGCACAAATGGAACCTGTTGCAGTGGAAATTTTCTCTGGTATCTCAATCTGCTTCCAAGTGCCGGTTTGAATTTCCTGCAGTTTACACTGTAAAATCATGTTGGATCTATTACTTCCCAATATATATGTATGGAGAGTTGTTTGCAACTGTATAGAAACTTTGTATTCCCAACAAAATGGGTGAACGACGGCTTTCACACACAATTAACTCTCAGAAATGAGCATATGGAGAGACGTTCGTTCATATAACACAAAGGGAACAGGTGGCAGGTGAAACTTTTACTGTGGTTTCTCAGTCTGTTTCCAAGTGCCGGTTTCACGTTCCTGCAGTTTTCAATGTAAAACCGAGTTGGAGCTAGTACCTCCCCATATATATGTATGCAGACTACTTTGCAACTGTAAAGAAACTTTGTGTTCAAAACAAGCTAGGTGAAATACGGCTTTCACACACACTTATCTATCTAGAACTGAGCATGTGGAGTGAAGTTCGTTCATCTAGCACAAATGCAACTTTATGCAAGAGAAACTTTTACTCTGAATTCTCAGTCGGTTTCCAAGTGCCGGTTTGAAGTTCCTGCAGTTTTCACTGTAAAACCGAGTTGAAGCTAGTACCACCCCATATATATGTACGGAGTGTAGTTTGCAACTTTATATAAACTTTGTGTTCCCAACAAGCTAGTTGAAAGATGGCTTTCACACACACTTATCTCTCATAAATGAGCATATCTAGTGACGATCGTTCATCTAGCACAAATTTAACTGGGTGCAGTTGAAAATTTTACAGTGGATTCTCAGTGTCTTTCCTAGTGCCGGTTTGATTTTCCTGCAGTTTTCACTGTAAAACCGAGTTTTAACTAGTACATCCACATATATATGTATGCAGAGTACTTTGCAACTGTATAGAATCTTTGTGTTCCCAATAAGCTAAATGAAGGACGGCGTTCACACACACTTATCTCTCAGAACTGAGCATGTGAAGAGCCGTTCGTTCATCTAGCACAAAGGGAACTGGTTGAATTTGAAACTTTTACTGTGGATTCTCAGTGTCTTTCCTAGTGCCGGTATGATTTTCCTGCAGTTTTCACTGTAAAACCGAGTTGGAGCTTGTACCTCCCCATATATATGTATGGAGTGTAGTTTGCAACTGTATATAAACTTTGTGTTCCCAACAAGCTAGTTGAACGACGGCTTTCACACACACTTATATCTCAGAAATGAGCATGTCGAGAGACGTTCGTTCATCTAGCCAAAAGGAACAGGTTGCAGGGGAAACTTTTACTCTGGTTTCTCAGTCTGTTTCCAAGTCCCGGTTTGAAGTTCCTGCAGTTTTCACTGTAAAACCGAGTTGGAGCTAGTACCTCCCCATATATATGTATGAAGAGTAGTTAGTAACTGTATAGAATCTTTGTGTTCCCAACAAGCTAGGTGAAGGACGGCTTTCACAGACACTTATCTCTCAGAAGTAAGCATGTGAAGAGACGTTCGTTCATATAGCACAAAGGGAAAGGTTTGCAGGTGAAACTTTTTCTCAGTTTTCTCAGTGGGTTTCCTAGTGCCGGTTTGAAGTTCCTGCAGTTTTCAGCGTAAAATCATGTTTGAGCTAGTACTTCCCCATATGTATGTATGGAATGTAGTTTGCAAATCTATCGAAACTTTGTGTTCCCAACAAGCAAGGAAAAGGACGGCTTTCACACAAATTTATCTCTCAGAACTGGGCATGTGGAGAGAGTTTCGTTCATCTAGCTCAAATGGAACCTGTTGCAGGGGAAATTATCTCTAGTATCTCAATCTGCTTCCAAGTGCCGGTTTGAATTTCCTGTAGTTTACACTGTAAAACCGAGTTGGATCTATTACTTCCCCATATATATGTATGGAGAGTAGTTTGCAACTGTATAGAAAATTTGTATTCCCAACAAAATAGGTAAACGACGGCTTTCACACACAATTAACTCTCAGAAATGAGCATGTGGATAGACGTTCGTTCATATAACACAAAGGGAACAGGTGGCAGGTGAAACTTTTACTGTGGTTTCTCAGTCTGTTTCCAAGTGCCGGTTTCACGTTCCTGCAGTTTTCAATGTAAAACCGAGTTGGAGCTAGTACCTCCCCATATATATGAATGCAGAGTACTTTGCAACTCTATAGAAACTTTGTGTTCCCAACAAGCTAGGTGAAGGACGGCTTTCACACACACTTATCTCTCTAGAACTGAGCATGTGGAGTGAAGTTCGTTCATCTAGCACAAATGCAACTTTATGCAAGAGAAACTTTTACTCTGAAATTTCAGTCGGTTTCCAAGTGCCGGTTTGAAGTTCCTGCATTTTTCACTGTAAAACCGAGTTGGAGCTAGTACCACCCCATATATAAGTATGGAGTGTAGTTTGCAACTATATAGACACTTTGTGTTTCCAAAAAGCTAGTTGAAGGACGGCTTTCACACACAACTATCTCTCAGAACTGAGCATGTGAATAGACGTTCGTTCATCTGGCACAAAAGGAACAGTTTGCAGGAAAAACTTTTTCTCTGGTTTCTCAGTCTGTTTCCAAATGCTGGTTTGAAGTTCCTGCAGTTTTCACTGTAAAACCGACTTGGAGCTAGTACCACCCCATATATATGTACGGAGTGTAGATTGCAACTGTATATAAACTTTGTGTTCCCAACAAGCTAGTTGAACGATGGCTTTCACACACACTTATCTCTCATAAATGAGCATGTCGAGTGACGTTAGTTCATCTAGCACAAATTTAACTGGGTGCAGTTGAAAATTTTACAGTGGATTCTCAGTGTCTTTCCTAGTGCCGGTTTGATTTTCCTGCAGTTTTCACTGTAAAACCGAGTTTTAACTAGTACATCCACATATATATGTATGCAGAGTACTTTTCAAATGTATAGAATCTTTGTGTTCCCAACAAGCTAAATGAAGGACGGCGTTCACACACACTTATATCTCAGACCTGAGCATGTGAAAGCCGTTCGTTCATTTAGCACAAAGGGAACTGGTTGAATTTGAAACTTTTACTGTGGATTCTCAGTGTCTTTCCTGGTGCCGGTTTGATTTTCCTGCAGTATTCACTGTAAAACCGAGTTGGAACTTGTACCTCCCCATATATATGTATGGAGTGTAGTTTGCAACTGTATATAAACTTTGTGTTCCCAACAAGCTAGTTGAACGACGGCTTTCACACACACTTATATCTCAGAAATGAGCATGTCGAGAGACGTTCGTTCATCTAGCCAAAAGGAACAGGTTGCAGGGGAAACTTTTACTCTGGTTTCTCAGTCTGTTTCCAAGTCCCGGTTTGAAGTTCCTGCAGTTTTCACTGTAAAACCGAGTTGGAGCTAGTACCTCCCCATAAATATGTATGGAGAGTAGTTTGCAACTGTATAGAAACTTTGTGTTCAAAACAAGCTAGGTGAAGTACGGCTTTCACACACACTTATCTCTCTAGAACTGAGCATGTGGAGTGAAGTTCGTTCATCTAGCACAAATGCAACTTTATGCAAGAGAAACTTTTACTCTGAATTCTCAGTCGGTTTCCAAGTGCCGGTTTGAAGTTCCTGCAGTTTTCACTGTAAAACCGAGTTGGAGCTAGTACACCCCCATATATATGTATGGAGTGTAGTTTGCAACTGTATAGACACTTTGTGTTCCCAAAAAGCTAGTTGAAGAACGGCTTTCACACACAACTATCTCTCAGACCAGAGCATGTGAATAGACGTTCGTTCATCTAGCACAAAAGGAACAGGTTGCAGGAAAAACTTTTTCTCTGGTTTCTCAGTCTGTTTCCAAATGCCGGTTTGAAGTTCCTGCAGTTTTCACTGTAAAACCGAGTTGGAGCTAGTACCACCCCATATATATGTACGGAGTGTAGTTTGCAATTTTATATAAACTTTGTGTTCCCAACAAGCTAGTTGAACGATGGCTTTCACACACATTTATCTCTAATAAATGAGCATGTCGAGTGACGTTCGTTCATCTAGCACAAATTTAACTGGTGCAGTTGAAAATTTTACAGTGGATTCTCAGTGTCTTTCCTAGTGCCGGTTTGATTATCCTGCAGTTTTCACTGTAAAACCGAGTTTTAACTAGTACATCCACATATATATGTATGCAGAGTACTTTGCAAATGTATAGAATCTATGTGTTCCCAACAAGCTAAATAAAGGACGACATTCACACACACTTATCTCTCAGAACTGAGCATGTGAAGAGCCGTTCGTTCATCTAGCACAAAGGGAACTGTTTGAATTTGAAACTTTTACTGTGGATTCTCAGTGTCTTTCCTAGTGCCGGTATGATTTTCCTGCAGTTTTCACTGTAAAACCGAGTTGGAGCTTGTACCTCCCCATATATATGTATGGAGTGTAGTTTGCAACTGTATATAAACTTTGTGTTCCCAACAAGCTAGTTGAACGCGGCTTTCACACACACTTATATCTCACAAATGAGCATGTCGAGAGACGTTCGTTCATCTAGCCAAAAGGAACAGGTTGCAGGGGAAACATTTACTCTCGTTTCTCAGTCTGTTTCCAAGTCCCGGTTTGAAGTTCCTGCAGTTTTCACTGTAAAACCGAGTTGGAGCTAGTACCTCCACATAAATATGTATGGAGAGTAGTTTGCAACTGTATAGAAACTTTGTGTTCCAAACAAGCTAGGTGAAGGACGGCGTTCACACACACTTAACTCTCAGAACTGAGCATGTGGAGAGCCGTTCGTTCATCTAGCGCAAAGGGAACTGGTTGAAGTTGAAACATTTACTGTGGATTCTCACTGTCTTTTCTAGTGCCGGTTTGAATTTCCTGCAGTTTTCACTGTAATACAGAGTTGGAGCTACTACCTCCCCATATATATGTATGAAGAGTAGTTACTAACTGTATAGAATCTTTGTGATCCCAACAAGCTAGGTGAAGGACGGCTTTCACAGACACTTATTCTCAGAAGTAATCATGTGAAGAGACTTTCGTTCATAGCACAAAGGGAAAGGTTTGCAGGAGAAAGTTTTTCTCAGTTTTCTCAGTGTGTTTCCAAGTGCCGGTTTGAAGTTCCTGCAGTTTTCAGTGTAAAATCGTGTTTGAGCTAGTACTTCCCCATATATATGTATGGAGAGTAGTTTGCAAATTTATAGAAACTTTGTGTTCCCAACAAGCTAGGTGAAGGACGGCTTTCACACACACTTAACTTTCAGAACTGAGCATGTGGAGTGACGTTCGTTCATCTACTACAAATGGAACTGGTTGCAGGAGAAACTATTACTCTGGTGTCTCAGTCTGTTTCCTAGTGCCGGTTTTAAGTTCCTGCAGTTTTCACTGTAAAACCGAGTTAGAGCTAGTACCTCCCATATATATGTATGGAGTGTACATTGCAACTGTATAGAATCTTTGTGTTCCCAACAAGCTAGGTGAAGGACGGCTTAAACACACACTTATCTCTCAGAACTGAGCATGTGAAGAGCCGTTCGTTCATCTAGCACAAAGGGAACTGTTTGAATTTGAAACTTTTACTGTGGATTCTCAGTGTCTTTCCTAGTGCCGGTTTGATTTTCCTGCAGTTTTCACTGTAAAACAGATTTGGAGCTAGTACCTCCCCATAAATATTTATGGAGAGTAGTTTGCATCTGTATATAAACTTTGTGATCCCAACAAGCTAGGTGAACGACGGCTTTAACCCACAATTATCTCTCAGAACTGAGCATGTGGAGAGACTTTCGTTCATCTAGCTCAATGGGATCGTGTTGCAGGAGAAGCTTTTACTCTGGTTTCTCATTCTGTTTCCTAGTGCCGGTTTGAAGTTCCTGCAGTTTTGTCTGTAAAACAGAGTTGGAGCTAGCACCACCCCATATATATGTACGGAGTGTAGTTTGCAACTGTATATAAACTTTGTGTTCCCAACAAGATACTTGAACGACGGCTTTCACACACACTTATATCTCAGAAATGAGCATGTCGAGAGACGTTCTTTCATCTAGCCAAAAGGAACAGAGTGCAGGGGAAACTTTTACTCTGGTTTCTCTGTCTGTTTCCAAGTCCCGGGTTAAAGTTCCTGCAGTTTTCACTGTAAAACCGAGTTGGAGCTAGTACCTCCACATAAATTTGTATGGAGAGTAGTTTGCAACTGTATAGAAACTTTGTGTTCCAAACAAGCTAGGTGAAGGACGGCGTTCACACACACTTAACTCTCAGAACTGAGCATGTGGAGAGCCGTTCCTTTGTCTTGCCCAAAGGGAACTGTTTGAAGTTGAAACTTTTACTGTGGATTCTCACTGTCTTTCCTAGTTCCGGTTTGATTTTCCTGCAGTTTTCACTGTAAAACCGATTTGGAGCTAGTACCTCCCCATATATATGTATGAAGAGTAGTTAGTAACTTTATAGAATCTTTGTGATCCCAACACCTATGTGAAGGACGGCTTTCACACACACTTATCTCTCAGTACTAAGCATGTGGAGAGACATTCGTTCATATAGCACAAAGGGAACGGTTTGCAGGTGAAAATTTTTCTCAGTTTTCTCAGTGGGTTTTCTAGTGCATGTTTGAAGTTCCTGCAGTTTTCAGTGTAAAATCGTGTTTGAGCTAGTACTTCCCCATATATATGTTTGGAGAGTATTTAGCAACTTTATAGAAACTTTGGGTTCCCAACAAGCTAGGTGAAGTCCGGCTTTCACACACACGTAACTTTCAGAACTGAGCATGTGGAGTGACGTTCGTTCATCTAGCACAAATGGAACGGTTTGCAGGAGAAACTATTACTCTGGTTTCTCAGTCTGTTTCCTAGTGCCGGTTTGAAGTTCCTGCAGTTTTCACTGTAAAACCAAGTTAGAGCTAGTACCTCCCATATATATGTATGGAGTGTACTTTGCAACTGTATAGAATCTTTGTCTTCCCAACAAGCTAGTTGAAGGACGGCTGTCACACACAATTATCTCCCAGAACTGAGCATGTGGAGAGACTTTCGTTCATCTATCACAAAGTGAACGGGTTGCAGGAGAAACTAATACTCTGGTTTCTCAGTCTGTTTCCTAGTGCGGGTTTGAAGTTCCTGCAGTTTTCACTGTAAAATTGAGTTGGAGCTAGTACTTCCCCATATGTATGTATGGAATGTAGTTTGCAACTCTATCAAAATTTTGTGTTCCCAACAAGCAAGGAAAAGGACGGCTTTCACACAAATTTATCTCTCAGAACTGGGCATGTTTAGAGAGTTTCGTTCATCTAGCACAAATGGAACCTGTTGCAGGGGAAATTCTCTCTGGTATCTCAATCTGCTTCCAAGTGCCGGTTAGAATTTCCTGCAGTTTTCACTGTAAAACCGAGTTGGAGCTTGTACCTCCCCATATATATGTATGGAGTGTAGTTTGCAACTGTATATAAACTTTGTGTTTCCAACAAGCTAGTTGAACGACGGCTTTCACACACACTTATATCTCAGAAATGAGCATGTCGAGAGACGTTCGTTCATCTATCACAAAGTGAATGGGTTGCAGGAGCAACTAATACTCTGGTTTCTCAGTCTGTTTCCTAGTGCGGGTTTGAAGTTCCTGCAGTTTTCACTGTAAAACCGAGTTGGAGCTAGTACCTCCCCATATATATGTATGAAGAGTTGTTTGTAACTGTATAGAATCTTTGTGATCCCAACAAGCTAGGTGAAGGACGGCTTTCACAGACACTTATCTCTCAGAAGTAAGCATGTGAAGAGACGTTCGTTCATATAGCACAAAGGGAAAGGTTTGCAGGAGAAACTATTTCTCAGTTTTCTCAGTGGGTTTCCTAGTGCCGGTTTGAAGTTCCTGCAGTTTTCAGTGTAAAATCGTGTTTGAGCTAGTACTTCCCCATATATATGTATGGTGAGTAGTTTGCAAATTTATAGAAACTTTGTGTTCCCAACAAGCTAGGTGAAGGACGGCTTTCACACACACTTAACTTTCAGAACTAAGCATGTGGAGTGACGTTCGTTCATCTAGCACAAATGGAACTGGTTGCAGGAGAAACTATTACTCTGGTTTCTCAGTCTGTTTCCTAGTGCCGATTTTAAGTTCCTGCAGTTTTCACTGTAAAACCGAGTTAGAGCTAGTACCTCCCATATATATGTATGGAGTGTACATTGCAACTGTATAGAATCTTTGTGTTCCCAACAAGCTAGGTGAAGGACGGCTTTAACACACACTTATCTCTCTAGAACTGAGCCTGTGGAGTGAAGTTCGTTCATCTAGCACAAATGCAACGGTTTGCAAGAGAAACTTTAACTCTGAATTCTCAGTCGGTTTCCAAGTGCCGGTTTGAAGTTCCTGCATTTTTCACTGTAAAACCGAGTTGGAGCTAGTACCCCCCCATATTTATGTATGGAGTGTTGTTTGCAACTCTATAGACACTTTGTGTTCCCAACAAGCTAGTTGAAGGACGGCTTTCACACACACTTAACTCTCAGAAATGAGTATGTGGAGAGCCGTTCGTTTATCTAGCCCAAAGGGAACTGTTTGAAGTTGAAACTTTTACTGTGGATTCTCACTATCTTTCCTAGTTCCGGTTTGATATTCCTGCAGTTTTCACTGTAAAACCGAGTTGGAAATAGTACCTCCCCGTATATATGTATGCAGAGTACTTTGCAACTGTATAGAAACTTTGTGTTCAAAACAAGCAAGGTGAAGTACGGCTTTCACACACACTTACCTCTCTAGAACTGAGCATGTGGAGTGAAGTTCGTTCATCTAGCACAAATGCAACTTTATGCAAGAGAAACTTTTACTCTGAATTCTCAGTCGGTTTCCAATTGCCGGTTTGAAGTTCCTGCAGTTTTCACTGTAAAACCGAGTTGGAGCTTGTACCCCCCCATATATATGTATGGAGTGTAGTTTGCAACTGTATGGACACTTTGTGTTCCCAAAAAGCTAGTTGAAGGACGGCTTTCACACACAAATATCTCTCAGAACTGAGCATGTGGAGAGACTTTCGTTCATCTATCACAAATTGAACGGGTTGCAGGAGAAACTAATACTCTGGTTTCTCAGTCTGTTTCCTAGTGCGGGTTTGAAGTTCCTGCAGTTTTCAATGTAAAATTGAGTTGGAGCTAGTACTTCCCCATATGTATGTATGGAATGTAGTTTGCAACTCTATCAAAACTTTGTGTTCCCAACAAGCAAGGAAAAGGACGGCTTTCACACAAATTTATCTCTCAGAACTGGGCATGTGGAGAGAGTTTCGTTCATCTAGCACAAATGGAACATGTTGCAGGGGAAATTTTCTCTGGTATCTCAATCTGCTTCCAAGTGCCGGTTTGAATTTCCTGCAGTTTTCACTGTAAAACCGAGTTGGAGCTTGTACCTCCCCATATATATATATGGAGTGTAGTTTGCAACTGTATATAAACTTTGTGTTCCCAACAAGCTAGTTGAACGACGGCTTTCACACACACTTATATCACAGAAATGAGCATGTCGAGAGACGTTCGTTCATCTAGCCAAAGGAACAGGTTGCAAGGGAAACTTTACTCTCGTTTCTCAGTCTGTTTCCAAGTGCCGGTTTGAAGTTCCTGCAGTTTTCACTGTAAAACCGAGTTGTAGCTAGTATCTCCCCATAAATATGTATGGAGAGTAGTTTGCAACTGTATAGAAATTTTGTGTTCCAAACAAGCTAGGTGAAGGACGGCGTTCACACACACTTAACTCTCAGAACTGAGCATGTGGAGAGCCGTTCGTTCATCTAGCCCAAAGGGAACTGGTTGAAGTTGAAACTTTTACTGTGGATTCTCACTGTCTTTCCTAGTGCCGGTTTGGTTTTCCTGCAGTTTTCACTGTAAAACCGAGTTGGAGCTAGTACCCCCCCATATATATGTATGGAGTGTAGTTTGCAACTGTATAGACACTTTGTGTTCCCAAAAATCTATTTGAAGGACGGCTTTCACACACAACTATCTCTCAGAACTGAGCATGTGAATAGACGTTCGTTCATGTAGCACAAACGGAACAGGATGCAGGAAAAACTTTTTCTCTGGTTTCTCAGTCTGTTTCCAAATGCCGGTTTGAAGTTCCTGCAGTTTTCACTGTAAAACCGAGTTGGAGCTGGTACCACCCCATATATTTGTACGGAGTGTAGTTTGCAACTTTATATAAACTTTGTTTTCCCAATAAGCTAGGTGAAGGACGGCTTTAACACACAAATATCTCTCAGAACTGAGCATGTGGAGAGCCGTTCGTTTATCTTGCCCAAAGGGAACTGTTTGAAGTTGAAACTTTTACTGTGGATTCTCACTGTCTTTCCTAGTTCCGGTTTGATTTTTCTGCAGTTTTCACTGTAAAACCGAGTTGGAGCTAGTACCTCCCCATATATATGTATGAAGAGTAGTTAGTAACTGTATAGAATCTTTGTGATCCCAACACCTAGGTGAAGGACGGCTTTCACACACACTTATCTCTCAGTACTAAGCATGTGGAGAGACATTCGTTCATATAGCACAAAGGGAACTGTTTGCAGGTGAAAATTTTTCTCAGTTTTCTCAGTGGGTTTTCTAGTGCATGTTTGAAGTTCCTGCAGTTTTCAGTGTAAAATCGTGTTTGAGCTAGTAGTTCCCCATATATATTTATGGAGAGTATTTAGCAACTTTATAGAAACTTTGGGTTCCCAACAAGCTAGGTGAAGTACGGCTTTCACACACACTTAACTTTCAGAACTGAGCATGTGGAGTGACGTTCGTTCATCTAGCACAAATGGAACGGGTTGCAGGAGAAACTATTACTCTGGATTCTCTGTCTGTTTCCTAGTGCCGGTTTGAAGTTCCTGCAGTTTTCACTGTAAAACTAAGTTAGAGCTAGTACCTCCCATATATATGTATGGAGTGTACTTTGCAACTGTATAGAATCTTTGTCTTCCCAACAAGCTAGTTGAAGGACGGCTGTCACACACAATTATCTCCCAGAACTGAGCATGTGGAGAGACTTTCGTTCATCTATCACAAAGTGAACGGGTTGCAGGAGAAACTAATACTCTGGTTTCTCAGTCTGTTTCCTAGTGCGGGTTTGAAGTTCCTGCAGTTTTCACTGTAAAATTGAGTTGGAGCTAGTACTTCCCCATATGTATGTATGGAATGTAGTTTGCAACTCTATCAAAACTTTGTGTTCCCAACAAGCAAGGAAAAGGACGGCTTTCACACAAATTTATCTCTCAGAACTGGGCATGTGGAGTGAAGTTCGTTCATCTAGCACAAATGGAACCTGTTGCAGGGGAAATTTTCTCTGGTATCTCAATCTGCTTCCAAGTGCCGGTTTGAATTTCCTGCAGTTTTCACTGTAAAACCGAGTTGGAGCTTGTACCTCCCCATATATATGTATGGAGTGTAGTTTGCAACTGTATATAAACTTTGTGTTCCCAACAAGCTAGTTGAACGACGGCTTTCACACACACTTATATCACAGAAATGAGCATGTCGAGAGACGTTCGTTCATCTAGCCAAAAGGAACAGGTGGCAGGGGAAACTTTACTCTCGTTTCTCAGTCTGTTTCCAAGTCCCGGTTTGAAGTTCCTGCAGTTTTCACTCTAAAACCGAGTTGGAGCTAGTACCTCCCCATAAATATGTATGGAGAGTAGTTTGCAACTGTATAGAAATTTTGTGTTCCAAACAAGCTAGGTGAAGGACGGCGTTCACACACACTTAACTCAGAACTGAGCATGTGGAGAGCCGTTCGTTCATCTAGCCCAAAGGGAACTGGTTGAAGTTGAAACTTTTACTGTGGATTCTCACTGTCTTTCCTAGTGCCGGTTTGATTTTCCTGCAATTTTCACTGAAAAACCGAGTTGGAGCTACTACCTCCCCATATATATGTATGAAGAGTAGTTTGTAACTGTATAGAATCTTTGTGATCCCAACAAGCTAGGTGAAGGACGGCTTTCACAGACACTTATCTCTCAGAAGTAAGCATGTGAAGAGACGTTCGTTCATATAGCACAAAGGGAAAGGTTTACAGGAGAAACTTTTTCTCAGTTTTCACAGTGGGTTTTCTAGTGCATGTTTGAAGTTCCTGCAGTTTTCAGTGTAAAATCGTGTTTGAGCTAGTACTTCCCCATATATATGTATGGTGAGTAGTTTGCAAATTTATAGAAACTTTGTGTTCCCAACAAGCTAGGTGAAGGACGGCTTTCACACACACTTAACTTTCAGAACTAAGCATGTGGAGTGACGTTCGTTCATCTAGCACAAATGGAACTGGTTGCAGGGAAACTATTACTCTGGTTTCTCAGTCAGTTTCCTAGTGCCGGTTTTAAGTTCCTGCAGTTTTCACTGTAAAACCGAGTTAGAGCTAGTACCTCCCATATATATGTATGGAGTGTACATTGCAACTGTATAGAATCTTTGTGTTCCCAACAAGCTAGGTGAAGGACGGCTTTAACACACACTTATCTCTCTAGAACTGAGCATGTGGAGTGAAGTTCGTTCATCTAACACAAATGCAACTTTATGCAAGAGAAACTTTTACTCTGAATTCTCAGTCGGTTTCCAAGTGCCGGTTTGAAGTTCCTGCAGTTTTCACTGTAAAACCGAGTTGGAGCTAGTACCCCCCCATATATATGTATGGAGTGTAGTTTGCAACTGTATAGACACTTTGTGTTCCCAAAAAGCTAGTTGAAGGACGGCTTTCACACACAACTATCTCTCAGAACTGAGCATGTGAATAGACGTTCGTTCATGTAGCACAAACGGAACAGGTTGCAGGAAAAACTTTTTCTCTGGTTTCTCAGTCTGTTTCCAAATGCCGGTTTGAAGTTCCTGCAGTTTTCACTGTAAAACCGAGTTGGAGCTAGTACCACCCCATATATTTGTACGGAGTGTAGTTTGCAACTTTATATAAACTTTGTTTTCCCAATAAGCTAGATGAAGGACGGCTTTAACACACAATTATCTCTCAGAACTGAGCATGTGGAGAGACGTTCGTTCATCTAGCACAATGGGATCGTGTTGCAGAAGAAGCTTTTACTCTGGTTTCTCATTCTGTTTCCTAGTGCCGGTTTGAAGTTCCTGCAGTTTTGTCTGTAAAACAGAGTTGGAGCTAGTACCACCCCATATATATGTACGGAGTGTAGTTTACAACTGTATATAAACTTTGTGTTCCCAACAAGCTAGTTGAACGACGGCTTTCACACACACTTATATCTCAGAAATGAGCATGTCGAGAGACGTTCTTTCATCTAGCCAAAAGGAACAGAGTGCAGGGGAAACTTTTACTCTGGTTTCTCAGTCTGTTTCCAAGTCCCGGGTTGAAGTTCCTGCAGTTTTCACTGTAAAACCGAGTTGGAGCTAGTACCTCCACATAAATTTGTATGGAGAGTAGTTTGCAACTGTAAAGAAACTTTGTGTTCCAAACAAGCTAGGTGAAGGACGGCGTTCACACACACTTAACTCTCAGAACTGAGCATGTGGAGAGCCGTTCGTTTATCTTGCCCAAAGGGAACTTTTTGAAGTTGAAACTTTTACTGTGGATTCTCACTGTCTTTCCTAGTTCCGGTTTGATTTTCCTGCAGTTTTCACTGTAAAACCGAGTTGGAGCTTGTACCTCCCCATATATATGTATGGATTGTAGTATGCAACTGTATATAAACTTTGTGTTCCCAACAAGCTAGTTGAACGACGGCTTTCACACACACTTATATCTCAGAAATGAGCATGTCGAGAGACGTTCGTTCATCTAGCCAAAAGGAACAGGTTGCAGGGGAAACTTTTACTCTCGTTTCTCAGTCTGTTTCCAAGACCCGGATTGAAGTTCCTGCAGTTTTCACTGTAAAACCGAGTTGGAGCTAGTACCTCCCCATATATATGTATGAAGAGTAGTTAGTAACTGTATAGAATCTTTGTGATCCCAACACCTAGGTGAAGGACGGCTTTCACACACACTTATCTCTCAGTACTAAGCATGTGGAGAGACATTCGTTCATATAGCAAAAAGGGAACGGTTTGCAGGTGAAAATTTTTCTCAGTTTTCTCAGTGGGTTTTCTAGTGCATGTTTGAAGTTCCTGCAGTTTTCAGTGTAAAATCGTGTTTGAGCTAGTACTTCCCCATATATATGTTTGGAGAGTATTTAGCAACTTTATAGAAACTTTGGGTTCCCAACAAGATATGTGAAGTCCGGCTTTCACACAAACGTAAATTTCAGAACTGAGCATGTGGTGTGACGTTCGTTCATCTAGCACAAATGGAACGGTTTGCAGGAGAAACTATTACTCTGGTTTCTCAGTCTGTTTCCTAGTGCCGGTTTGAAGTTCCTGCAGTTTTCACTGTAAAACCAAGTTAGAGCTAGTACCACCCATATATATGTATGGAGTGTACTTTGCAACTGTATAGAATCTTTGTCTTCCCAACAAGCTAGTTGAAGGACGGCTGTCACACACAATTATCTCCCAGAACTGAGCATGTGGAGAGACTTTCGTTCATCTATCACAAAGTGAACGGGTTGCAGGAGAAACTAATACTCTGGTTTCTCAGTCTGTTTCCTAGTGCGGGTTTGAAGTTCCTGCAGTTTTCACTGTAAAATTGAGTTGGAGCTAGTACTTCCCCATATGTATGTATGGAATGTAGTTTGCAACTCTATCAAAACTTTGTGTTCCCAACAAGAAAGGAAAAGGACGGCTTTCACACAAATTTATCTCTCAGAACTGGGCATGTGGAGAGAGTTTCGTTCATCTAGCACAAATGGAACCTGTTGCAGGGGAAATTTTCTCTGGTATCTCAATCTGCTTCCAAGTGCCGGTTTGAATTTCCTGCAGTTTTCACTGTAAAACCGAGTTGGAGCTTGTACCTCCCCATATATATGTATGGAGTGTAGTTTGCAACTGTATATAAACTTTGTGTTCCCAACAAGCTAGTTGAACGACGGCTTTCACACACACTTATATCTCAGAAATGAGCAAGTCGAGAGACGTTCGTTCATCTATCACAAAGTGAACGGGTTGCAGGAGAAACTAATACTCTGGTTTCTCAGTCTGTTTCCTAGTGCGGGTTTGAAGTTCCTGCAGTTTTCACTGTAAAACCGAGTTGGAGCTAGTACCTCCCCATATATATGTATGAAGAGTAGTTGGTAACTGTATAGAATCTTTGTGATCCCAACAAGCTATGTGAAGGACGGCTTTCACAGACACTTATCTCTCAGAAGTAAGCATGTGAAGAGACGTTCGTTCATATAGCACAAAGGGAAAGGTTTGCAGGAGAAACTTTTTCTCAGTTTTCTCAGTGGGTTTCCTAGTGCCGGTTTGAAGTTCCTGCAGTTTTCAGTGTAAAATCGTGTTTGAGCTAGTACTTCCCCATATATATGTATGGTGAGTAGTTTGCAAATTTATAGGAACTTTGTGTTCCCAACAAGCTAGGTGAAGGACGGCTTTCACGCACACTTAACTTTCAGAACTAAGCATGTGGAGTGACGTTCGTTCATCTAGCACAAATGGAACTGGTTGCAGGAGAAACTATTACTCTGGGTTCTCAGTCTGTTTCCTAGTGCCGATTTTAAATTCCTGCAGTTTTCACTGTAAAACCGAGTTAGAGCTAGTAACTCCATATATATGTATGGAGTGTACATTGCAACTGTATAGAATCTTTGTGTTCCCAACAAGCTAGGTGAAGGACGGCTTTAACACACACTTATCACTCTAGAACTGAGCCTGTGGAGTGAAGTTCGTTCATCTAGCACAAATGCAACGGTTTGCAAGAGAAACTTTAACTCTGAATTCTCAGTCGGTTTCCAAGTGCCGGTTTGAAGTTCCTGCATTTTTCACTGTAAAACCGAGTTGGAGCTAGTACCCCCCCATATATATGTATGGAGTGTTGTTTGCAACTCTATAGACACTTTGTGTTCCCAACAAGCTAGTTGAAGGACGGCTTTCACACACACTTAACTCTCAGAAATGAGTATGTGGAGAGCCGTTCGTTTATCTAGCCCAAAGGGAACTGTTTGAAGTTGAAATTTTACTGTGGATTCTCACTATCTTTCCTAGTTCCGGTTTGATTTTCCTGCAGTTTTCACTGTAAAACCGAGTTGGAAATAGTACCTCCCCGTATATATGTATGCAGAGTACTTTGCAACTGTATAGAAACTTTGTGTTCAAAACAAGATAGGTGAAGTACGGCTTTCACACACACTTACCTCTCTAGAACTGAGCATGTGGAGTGAAGTTCGTTCATCTAGCACAAATGCAACTTTATGCAAGAGAAACTTTTACTCTGAATTCTCAGTCGGTTTCCAATTGCCGGTTTGAAGTTCCTGCAGTTTTCACTGTAAAACCGAGTTGGAGCTTGTACCCCCCCATATATATGTATGGAGTGTAGTTTGCAACTGTATGGACACTTTGTGTTCCCAAAAAGCTAGTTGAAGGACGGCTTTCACACACAAATATCTCTCAGAACTGAGCATGTGGAGAGACTTTCGTTCATCTATCACAAAGTGAACGGGTTGCAGGAGAAACTAATACTCTGGTTTCTCAGTCTGTTTCCTAGTGCGGGTTTGAAGTTCCTGCAGTTTTCAATGTAAAATTGAGTTGGAGCTAGTACTTCCCCATATGTATGTATGGAATGTAGTTTGCAACTCTATCAAAACTTTGTGTTCCCAACAAGCAAGGAAAAGGACGGCTTTCACACAAATTTATCTCTCAGAACTGGGCATGTGGAGAGAGTTTCGTTCATCTAGCACAAATGGAACATGTTGCAGGGGAAATTTTCTCTGGTATCTCAATCTGCTTCCAAGTGCCGGTTTGAATTTCCTGCAGTTTTCACTGTAAAACCGAGTTGGAGCTTGTACCTCCCCATATATATATATGGAGTGTAGTTTGCAACTGTATATAAACTTTGTGTTCCCAACAAGCTAGTTGAACGACGGCTTTCACACACACTTATATCACAGAAATGAGCATGTCGAGAGACGTTCGTTCATCTAGCCAAAGGAACAGGTTGCAAGGGAAACTTTACTCTCGTTTCTCAGTCTGTTTCCAAGTGCCGGTTTGAAGTTCCTGCAGTTTTCACTGTAAAACCGAGTTGGAGCTAGTATCTCCCCATAAATATGTATGGAGAGTAGTTTGCAACTGTATAGAAATTTTGTGTTCCAAACAAGCTAGGTGAAGGACGGCGTTCACACACACTTAACTCTCAGAACTGAGCATGTGGAGAGCCGTTCGTTCATCTAGCCCAAAGGGAACTGGTTGAAGTTGAAACTTTTACTGTGGATTCTCACTGTCTTTCCTAGTGCCGGTTTGGTTTTCCTGCAGTTTTCACTGTAAAACCGAGTTGGAGCTAGTACCCCCCCATATATATGTATGGAGTGTAGTTTGCAACTGTATAGACACTTTGTGTTCCCAAAAATCTATTTGAAGGACGGCTTTCACACACAACTATCTCTCAGAACTGAGCATGTGAATAGACGTTCGTTCATGTAGCACAAACGGAACAGGATGCAGGAAAAACTTTTTCTCTGGTTTCTCAGTCTGTTTCCAAATGCCGGTTTGAAGTTCCTGCAGTTTTCACTGTAAAACCGAGTTGGAGCTGGTACCACCCCATATATTTGTACGGAGTGTAGTTTGCAACTTTATATAAACTTTGTTTTCCCAATAAGCTAGGTGAAGGACGGCTTTAACACACAAATATCTCTCAGAACTGAGCATGTGAATAGACGTTCGTTCATGTAGCACAAACGGAACAGGATGCAGGAAAAACTTTTTCTCTGGTTTCTCAGTCTGTTTCCAAATGCCGGTTTGAAGTTCCTGCAGTTTTCACTGTAAAACCGAGTTGGAGCTGGTACCACCCCATATATTTGTAAGGAGTGTAGTTTGCAACTTTATATAAACTTTGTTTTCCCAATAAGCTAGGTGAAGGACGGCTTTAACACACAAATATCTCTCAGAACTGAGCATGTGGAGAGCCGTTCGTTTATCTTGCCCAAAGGGAACTGTTTGAAGTTGAAACTTTTACTGTGGATTCTCACTGTCTTTCCTAGTTCCGGTTTGATTTTTCTGCAGTTTTCACTGTAAAACCGAGTTGGAGCTAGTACCTCCCCATATATATGTATGAAGAGTAGTTAGTAACTGTATAGAATCTTTGTGATCCCAACACCTAGGTGAAGGACGGCTTTCACACACACTTATCTCTCAGTACTAAGCATGTGGAGAGACATTCGTTCATATAGCACAAAGGGAACTGTTTGCAGGTGAAAATTTTTCTCAGTTTTCTCAGTGGGTTTTCTAGTGCATGTTTGAAGTTCCTGCAGTTTTCAGTGTAAAATCGTGTTTGAGCTAGTAGTTCCCCATATATATTTATGGAGAGTATTTAGCAACTTTATAGAAACTTTGGGTTCCCAACAAGCTAGGTGAAGTACGGCTTTCACACACACTTAACTTTCAGAACTGAGCATGTGGAGTGACGTTCGTTCATCTAGCACAAATGGAACGGGTTGCAGGAGAAACTATTACTCTGGATTCTCTGTCTGTTTCCTAGTGCCGGTTTGAAGTTCCTGCAGTTTTCACTGTAAAACTAAGTTAGAGCTAGTACCTCCCATATATATGTATGGAGTGTACTTTGCAACTGTATAGAATCTTTGTCTTCCCAACAAGCTAGTTGAAGGACGGCTGTCACACACAATTATCTCCCAGAACTGAGCATGTGGAGAGACTTTCGTTCATCTATCACAAAGTGAACGGGTTGCAGGAGAAACTAATACTCTGGTTTCTCAGTCTGTTTCCTAGTGCGGGTTTGAAGTTCCTGCAGTTTTCACTGTAAAATTGAGTTGGAGCTAGTACTTCCCCATATGTATGTATGGAATGTAGTTTGCAACTCTATCAAAACTTTGTGTTCCCAACAAGCAAGGAAAAGGACGGCTTTCACACAAATTTATCTCTCAGAACTGGGCATGTGGAGTGAAGTTCGTTCATCTAGCACAAATGGAACCTGTTGCAGGGGAAATTTTCTCTGGTATCTCAATCTGCTTCCAAGTGCCGGTTTGAATTTCCTGCAGTTTTCACTGTAAAACCGAGTTGGAGCTTGTACCTCCCCATATATATGTATGGAGTGTAGTTTGCAACTGTATATAAACTTTGTGTTCCCAACAAGCTAGTTGAACGACGGCTTTCACACACACTTATATCACAGAAATGAGCATGTCGAGAGACGTTCGTTCATCTAGCCAAAAGGAACAGGTGGCAGGGGAAACTTTACTCTCGTTTCTCAGTCTGTTTCCAAGTCCCGGTTTGAAGTTCCTGCAGTTTTCACTCTAAAACCGAGTTGGAGCTAGTACCTCCCCATAAATATGTATGGAGAGTAGTTTGCAACTGTATAGAAATTTTGTGTTCCAAACAAGCTAGGTGAAGGACGGCGTTCACACACACTTAACTCAGAACTGAGCATGTGGAGAGCCGTTCGTTCATCTAGCCCAAAGGGAACTGGTTGAAGTTGAAACTTTTACTGTGGATTCTCACTGTCTTTCCTAGTGCCGGTTTGATTTTCCTGCAATTTTCACTGAAAAACCGAGTTGGAGCTACTACCTCCCCATATATATGTATGAAGAGTAGTTTGTAACTGTATAGAATCTTTGTGATCCCAACAAGCTAGGTGAAGGACGGCTTTCACAGACACTTATCTCTCAGAAGTAAGCATGTGAAGAGACGTTCGTTCATATAGCACAAAGGGAAAGGTTTACAGGAGAAACTTTTTCTCAGTTTTCACAGTGGGTTTTCTAGTGCATGTTTGAAGTTCCTGCAGTTTTCAGTGTAAAATCGTGTTTGAGCTAGTACTTCCCCATATATATGTATGGTGAGTAGTTTGCAAATTTATAGAAACTTTGTGTTCCCAACAAGCTAGGTGAAGGACGGCTTTCACACACACTTAACTTTCAGAACTAAGCATGTGGAGTGACGTTCGTTCATCTAGCACAAATGGAACTGGTTGCAGGGAAACTATTACTCTGGTTTCTCAGTCAGTTTCCTAGTGCCGGTTTTAAGTTCCTGCAGTTTTCACTGTAAAACCGAGTTAGAGCTAGTACCTCCCATATATATGTATGGAGTGTACATTGCAACTGTATAGAATCTTTGTGTTCCCAACAAGCTAGGTGAAGGACGGCTTTAACACACACTTATCTCTCTAGAACTGAGCATGTGGAGTGAAGTTCGTTCATCTAACACAAATGCAACTTTATGCAAGAGAAACTTTTACTCTGAATTCTCAGTCGGTTTCCAAGTGCCGGTTTGAAGTTCCTGCAGTTTTCACTGTAAAACCGAGTTGGAGCTAGTACCCCCCCATATATATGTATGGAGTGTAGTTTGCAACTGTATAGACACTTTGTGTTCCCAAAAAGCTAGTTGAAGGACGGCTTTCACACACAACTATCTCTCAGAACTGAGCATGTGAATAGACGTTCGTTCATGTAGCACAAACGGAACAGGTTGCAGGAAAAACTTTTTCTCTGGTTTCTCAGTCTGTTTCCAAATGCCGGTTTGAAGTTCCTGCAGTTTTCACTGTAAAACCGAGTTGGAGCTAGTACCACCCCATATATTTGTACGGAGTGTAGTTTGCAACTTTATATAAACTTTGTTTTCCCAATAAGCTAGATGAAGGACGGCTTTAACACACAATTATCTCTCAGAACTGAGCATGTGGAGAGACGTTCGTTCATCTAGCACAATGGGATCGTGTTGCAGAAGAAGCTTTTACTCTGGTTTCTCATTCTGTTTCCTAGTGCCGGTTTGATGTTCCTGCAGTTTTGTCTGTAAAACAGAGTTGGAGCTAGTACCACCCCATATATATGTACGGAGTGTAGTTTACAACTGTATATAAACTTTGTGTTCCCAACAAGCTAGTTGAACGACGGCTTTCACACACACTTATATCTCAGAAATGAGCATGTCGAGAGACGTTCTTTCATCTAGCCAAAAGGAACAGAGTGCAGGGGAAACTTTTACTCTGGTTTCTCAGTCTGTTTCCAAGTCCCGGGTTGAAGTTCCTGCAGTTTTCACTGTAAAACCGAGTTGGAGCTAGTACCTCCACATAAATTTGTATGGAGAGTAGTTTGCAACTGTAAAGAAACTTTGTGTTCCAAACAAGCTAGGTGAAGGACGGCGTTCACACACACTTAACTCTCAGAACTGAGCATGTGGAGAGCCGTTCGTTTATCTTGCCCAAAGGGAACTTTTTGAAGTTGAAACTTTTACTGTGGATTCTCACTGTCTTTCCTAGTTCCGGTTTGATTTTCCTGCAGTTTTCACTGTAAAACCGAGTTGGAGCTTGTACCTCCCCATATATATGTATGGATTGTAGTATGCAACTGTATATAAACTTTGTGTTCCCAACAAGCTAGTTGAACGACGGCTTTCACACACACTTATATCTCAGAAATGAGCATGTCGAGAGACGTTCGTTCATCTAGCCAAAAGGAACAGGTTGCAGGGGAAACTTTTACTCTCGTTTCTCAGTCTGTTTCCAAGACCCGGATTGAAGTTCCTGCAGTTTTCACTGTAAAACCGAGTTGGAGCTAGTACCTCCCCATATATATGTATGAAGAGTAGTTAGTAACTGTATAGAATCTTTGTGATCCCAACACCTAGGTGAAGGACGGCTTTCACACACACTTATCTCTCAGTACTAAGCATGTGGAGAGACATTCGTTCATATAGCAAAAAGGGAACGGTTTGCAGGTGAAAATTTTTCTCAGTTTTCTCAGTGGGTTTTCTAGTGCATGTTTGAAGTTCCTGCAGTTTTCAGTGTAAAATCGTGTTTGAGCTAGTACTTCCCCATATATATGTTTGGAGAGTATTTAGCAACTTTATAGAAACTTTGGGTTCCCAACAAGATATGTGAAGTCCGGCTTTCACACAAACGTAAATTTCAGAACTGAGCATGTGGTGTGACGTTCGTTCATCTAGCACAAATGGAACGGTTTGCAGGAGAAACTATTACTCTGGTTTCTCAGTCTGTTTCCTAGTGCCGGTTTGAAGTTCCTGCAGTTTTCACTGTAAAACCAAGTTAGAGCTAGTACCACCCATATATATGTATGGAGTGTACTTTGCAACTGTATAGAATCTTTGTCTTCCCAACAAGCTAGTTGAAGGACGGCTGTCACACACAATTATCTCCCAGAACTGAGCATGTGGAGAGACTTTCGTTCATCTATCACAAAGTGAACGGGTTGCAGGAGAAACTAATACTCTGGTTTCTCAGTCTGTTTCCTAGTGCGGGTTTGAAGTTCCTGCAGTTTTCACTGTAAAATTGAGTTGGAGCTAGTACTTCCCCATATGTATGTATGGAATGTAGTTTGCAACTCTATCAAAACTTTGTGTTCCCAACAAGAAAGGAAAAGGACGGCTTTCACACAAATTTATCTCTCAGAACTGGGCATGTGGAGAGAGTTTCGTTCATCTAGCACAAATGGAACCTGTTGCAGGGGAAATTTTCTCTGGTATCTCAATCTGCTTCCAAGTGCCGGTTTGAATTTCCTGCAGTTTTCACTGTAAAACCGAGTTGGAGCTTGTACCTCCCCATATATATGTATGGAGTGTAGTTTGCAACTGTATATAAACTTTGTGTTCCCAACAAGCTAGTTGAACGACGGCTTTCACACACACTTATATCTCAGAAATGAGCAAGTCGAGAGACGTTCGTTCATCTATCACAAAGTGAACGGGTTGCAGGAGAAACTAATACTCTGGTTTCTCAGTCTGTTTCCTAGTGCGGGTTTGAAGTTCCTGCAGTTTTCACTGTAAAACCGAGTTGGAGCTAGTACCTCCCCATATATATGTATGAAGAGTAGTTGGTAACTGTATAGAATCTTTGTGATCCCAACAAGCTATGTGAAGGACGGCTTTCACAGACACTTATCTCTCAGAAGTAAGCATGTGAAGAGACGTTCGTTCATATAGCACAAAGGGAAAGGTTTGCAGGAGAAACTTTTTCTCAGTTTTCTCAGTGGGTTTCCTAGTGCCGGTTTGAAGTTCCTGCAGTTTTCAGTGTAAAATCGTGTTTGAGCTAGTACTTCCCCATATATATGTATGGTGAGTAGTTTGCAAATTTATAGGAACTTTGTGTTCCCAACAAGCTAGGTGAAGGACGGCTTTCACGCACACTTAACTTTCAGAACTAAGCATGTGGAGTGACGTTCGTTCATCTAGCACAAATGGAACTGGTTGCAGGAGAAACTATTACTCTGGGTTCTCAGTCTGTTTCCTAGTGCCGATTTTAAATTCCTGCAGTTTTCACTGTAAAACCGAGTTAGAGCTAGTAACTCCATATATATGTATGGAGTGTACATTGCAACTGTATAGAATCTTTGTGTTCCCAACAAGCTAGGTGAAGGACGGCTTTAACACACACTTATCACTCTAGAACTGAGCCTGTGGAGTGAAGTTCGTTCATCTAGCACAAATGCAACGGTTTGCAAGAGAAACTTTAACTCTGAATTCTCAGTCGGTTTCCAAGTGCCGGTTTGAAGTTCCTGCATTTTTCACTGTAAAACCGAGTTGGAGCTAGTACCCCCCCATATATATGTATGGAGTGTTGTTTGCAACTCTATAGACACTTTGTGTTCCCAACAAGCTAGTTGAAGGACGGCTTTCACACACACTTAACTCTCAGAAATGAGTATGTGGAGAGCCGTTCGTTTATCTAGCCCAAAGGGAACTGTTTGAAGTTGAAATTTTACTGTGGATTCTCACTATCTTTCCTAGTTCCGGTTTGATTTTCCTGCAGTTTTCACTGTAAAACCGAGTTGGAAATAGTACCTCCCCGTATATATGTATGCAGAGTACTTTGCAACTGTATAGAAACTTTGTGTTCAAAACAAGATAGGTGAAGTACGGCTTTCACACACACTTATCTCTCTAGAACTGAGCATGTGGAGTGAAGTTCGTTCATCTAGCACAAATGCAACTTTATGCAAGAGAAACTTTTACTCTGAATTCTCAGTCGGTTTCCAATTGCCAGTTTGAAGTTCCCGCAGTTTTCACTGTAAAACCGAGTTGGAGCTTGTACCCCCCCATATATATGTATGGCGTGTAGTTTGCAACTGTATAGACACTTTGTGTTCCCAAAAAGCTAGTTGAAGGACGGCTTTCACACACAAATATCTCTCAGAACTGAGCATGTGAATAGACGTTCGTTCATCTAGCACAAAAGGAACAGGTTGCAGGAAAAACTTTTTCTCCGGTTTCTCAGTCTGTTTCCAAATGCCGGGTTGAAGTTCCTGCAGTTTTCACTGTAAAACCGAGTTGGAGCTAGTACCACCCCATATATATGTACGGAGTGTAGTTTGCAACTTTATATAAACTTTGTGTTCGCAACAAGCTAGGTGAAGGACGGCTTAACACACAATTATCTCTCAGAACTGAGCATGTGGAGAGACGTTCGTTCATCTAGCACAATGGGATCGTGTAGCAGAAGAAGCTTTTACTCTGGTTTCTCATTCTGTTTCCTAGTGCCGGTTTGAAGTTCCTGCAGTTTTGTCTGTAAAACAGAGTTGGAGCTAGTACCACCCCATATATATATACGGAGTGTAGTTTGCAACTGTATATAAACTTTGTGTTCCCAACAAGCTAGTTGAACGACGGCTTTCACACACACTTATATCTCAGAAATGAGCATGTCGAGAGACGTTCTTTCATCTAGCCAAAAGGAACAGAGTGCAGGGGAAACTTTTACTCTGGTTTCTCAGTCTGTTTCCAAGTCCCGGGTTGAAGTTCCTGCAGTTTTCACTGTAAAACCGAGTTGGAGCTAGTACCTCCACATAAATTTGTATGGAGAGTAGTTTGCAACTGTATAGAAACTTTGTGTTCCAAACAAGCTAGGTGAAGGACGGCGTTCACACACACTTAACTCTCAGAACTGAGCATGTGGAGAGCCGTTCGTTTATCTTGCCCAAAGGGAACTGTTTGAAGTTGAAACTTTTACTGTGGATTCTCACTGTCTTTCCTAGTTCCGGTTTGATTTTCCTGCAGTTTTCACTGTAAAACCGAGTTGGAGCTAGTACCTCCCCATATATATGTATGGAGTGTAGTTTGCAACTGTATATAAACTTTGTGTTCCCAACAAGCTAGTTGAACGACGGCTTTCACACACAGTTATATCACAGAAATGAGCATGTCGAGAGACGTTCGTTCATCTAGCCAAAAGGAACAGGTTGCAGGGGAAACTTTACTCTCGTTTCTCAGTCTGTTTCCAAGTCCCGGTTTGAAGTTCCTGCAGTTTTCACTGTAAAACCGAGTTGGAGCTAGTACCTCCCCATAAATATGTATGGAGAGTAGTTTGCAACTGTATAGAAATTTTGTGTTCCAAACAAGCTAGGTGAAGGACGGCGTTCACACACACTTAACTCTCAGAACTGAGCATGTGGAGAGCCGTTCGTTCATCTAGCCCAAAGGGAACTGGTTGAAGTTGAAACTTTTACTGTGGATTCTCACTGTCTTTCTTAGTGCCGGTTTGATTTTCCTGCAGTTTTCACTGTAAAACCGATTTGGAGCTACTACCTCCCCATATATATGTATGAAGAGTAGTTTGTAACTGTATAGAATCTTTGTGATCCCAACAAGCTAGGTGAAGGACGGCTTTCACAGACACTTATCTCTCAGAAGTAAGCATGTGAAGTGACGTTCGTTCATATAGCACAAAGGGAAAGGTTTGCAGGAGAAACTTTTTCTCAGTTTTCTCAGTGGGTTTCCTAGTGCCGGTTTGAAGTTCCTGCAGTTTTCAGTGTAAAATCGTGTTTGAGCTAGTACTTCCCCATATATATGTATGGTGAGTAGTTTGCAAATTTATAGAAACTTTGTGTTCACAACAAGCTAGGTGAAGGACGGCTTTCACACACACTTAACTTTCAGAACTAAGCATGTGGAGTGACGTTCGTTCATCTAGCACAAATGGAACTGGTAGCAGGAGAAACTATTACTCTGGTTTCTCAGTCTGTTTCCTAGTGCCGGTTTGAAGTTCCTGCAGTTTTCACTGTAATACCGAGTTGGAGCTAGTACCCCCCCATATATATGTATGGAGTGTACTTTGCAACTGTATAGAATCTTTGTCTTCCCAACAAGCTAGTTGAAGGACGGCTGTCACACACAATTATCTCCCAGAACTGAGCATGTGGAGAGACTTTCGTTCATTTATCACAAAGTGAACGGGTTGCAGGAGAAACTAATACTCTGGTTTCTCAGTCTGTTTCCTAGTGCGGGTTTGAAGTTCCTGCAGTTTTCACTGTAAAATTGAGTTGGAGCTAGTACTTCCCCATATGTATGTATGGAATGTAGTTTGCAACTCTATCAAAACTTTTTGTTCCCAACAAGCAAGGAAAAGGACGGCTTTCACACAAATTTATCTCTCAGAACTGGGCATGTGGAGAGAGTTTCGTTCATCTAGCACAAATGGAACCTGTTGCAGGGGAAATTTTCTCTGGTATCTCAATCTGCTTCCAAGTGCCGGTTTGAATTTCCTGCAGTTTTCACTGTAAAACCGAGTTTGAGCTTGTACCTCCCCATATACATGTATGGAGTGTAGTTTGCAACTGTATATAAACTTTGTGTTCCCAACAAGCTAGTTGAACGACGGCTTTCACACACACTTATATCTCAGAAATGAGCAAGTCGAGAGACGTTCGTTCATCTATCACAAAGTGAACGGGTTGCAGGAGAAACTAATACTCTGGTTTCTCAGTCTGTTTCCTAGTGCGGGTTTGAAGTTCCTGCAGTTTTCACTGTAAAACCGAGTTGGAGCTAGTACTTCCCCATATATATGTATGAAGAGTAGTTTGTAACTGTATAGAATCTTTGTGATCCCAACAAGCTAGGTGAAGGACGGCTTTCACAGACACTTATCTCTCAGAAGTAAGCATGTGAAGAGACGTTCGTTCATATAGCACAAAGGGAAAGGTTTGCAGGAGAAACTTTTTCTCAGTTTTCTCAGTGGGTTTCCTAGTGCTGGTTTGAAGTTCCTGTAGTTTTCAGTGTAAAATCGTGTTTGAGCTAGTACTTCCCTATATATATGTATGGTGAGTAGTTTGCAAATTTATAGAAACTTTGTGTTCCCAACAAGCTAGGTGAAGGACGGCTTTCACACACACTTAACTTTCAGAACTAAGCATGTGGAGTGACGTTCGTTCATCTAGCACAAATGGAACTGGTTGCAGGAGAAACTATTACTCTGGTTTCTCAGTCTGTTTCCTAGTGCCGATTTTAAATTCCTGCAGTTTTCACTGTAAAACCGAGTTAGAGCTAGTACCTCCCATATATATGTATGGAGTGTACATTGCAACTGTATAGAATCTTTGTGTTCCCAACAAGCTAGGTGAAGGCGGCTTTAACACACACTTATCTCTCTAGAACTGAGCCTGTGGAGTGAAGTTCGTTCATCTAGCACAAATGCAACGGTTTGCAAGAGAAACTTTAACTCTGAATTCTCAGTCGGTTTCCAAGTGCCGGTTTGAAGTTCCTGCATTTTTCACTGTAAAACCGAGTTGGAGCTAGTACCCCCCCATATATATGTATGGAGTGTTGTTTGCAACTCTATAGACACTTTGTGTTCCCAACAAGCTAGTTGAAGGACGGCTTTCACACACACTTAACTCTCAGAAATGAGTATGTGGAGAGCCGTTCGTTTATCTAGCCCAAAGGGAACTGTTTGAAGTTGAAACTTTTTCTGTGGATTCTCACTATCTTTCCTAGTTCCGGTTTGATTTTCCTGCAGTTTTCACTGTAAAACCGAGTTGGAAATAGTACCTCCCCGTATATATGTATGCAGAGTACTTTGCAACTGTATAGAAACTTTGTGTTCAAAACAAGCTAGGTGAAGTACGGCTTACACACACACTTATCTCTCTAGAACTGAGCATGTGGAGTGAAGTTCGTTCATCTAGCACAAATGCAACTTTATGCAAGAGAAACTTTTACTCTGAATTCTCAGTCGGTTTCCAATTGCCGGTTTGAAGTTCCTGCAGTTTTCACTGTAAAACCGAGTTGGAGCTTGTACCCCCCCATATATATGTATGGCGTGTAGTTTGCAACTGTATAGACACTTTGTGTTCCCAAAAAGCTAGTTGAAGGACGGCTTTCACACACAAATATCTCTCAGAACTGAGCATGTGAATAGACGTTCGTTCATCTAGCACAAAAGGAATAGGTTGCAGGAAAAACTTTTTCTCTGGTTTCTCAGTCTGTTTCCAAATGCCGGTTTGAAGTTCCTGCAGTTTTCACTGTAAAACCGAGTTGGAGCTAGTACCACACCATATATATGTACGGAGTGTAGTTTGCAACTTTATATAAACTTTGTGTTCGCAACAAGCTAGTTGAAGGACGGCTTTAACACACAATTATCTCTCAGAACTGAGCATGTGGAGAGACGTTCGTTCATCTAGCACAATGGGATCGTGTAGCAGAAGAAGCTTTTACTCTGGTTTCTCATTCTGTTTCCTAGTGCCGGTTTGAAGTTCCTGCAGTTTTGTCTGTAAAACAGAGTTGGAGCTAGTACCACCCCATATATATGTACGGAGTGTAGTTTGCAACTGTATATAAACTTTGTGTTCCCAACAAGCTAGTTGAACGACGGCTTTCACACACACTTATATCTCAGAAATGAGCATGTCGAGAGACGTTCTTTCATCTAGCCAAAAGGAACAGAGTGCAGGGGAAACTTTTACTCTGGTTTCTCAGTCTGTTTCCAAGTCCCGGGTTGAAGTTCCTGCAGTTTTCACTGTAAAACCGAGTTGGAGCTAGTACCTCCACATAAATTTGTATGGAGAGTTGTTTGCAACTGTATAGAAACTTTGTGTTCCAAACAAGCTAGGTGAAGGACGGCGTTCACACACACTTAACTCTCAGAACTGAGCATGTGGAGAGCCGTTCGTTTATCTTGCCCAAAGGGAACTGTTTGAAGTTGAAACTTTTACTGTGGATTCTCACTGTCTTTCCTAGTTCCGGTTTGATTTTCCTGCAGTTTTCACTGTAAAACCGAGTTGGAGCTAGTACCTCCCCATATATATGTATGAAGAGTAGTTAGTAACTGTATAGAATCTTTGTGATCCCAACACCTAGGTGAAGGACGGCTTTCACACCCACTTATCTCTCAGTACTAAGCATGTGGAGAGACATTCGTTCATATAGCACAAAGGGAATGGTTTGCAGGAGAAACTTTTTCTCAGTTTTCTCAGTGGGTTTTCTAGTGCATGTTTGAAGTTCCTGCAGTTTTCAGTGTAAAATCGTTTTTGAGCTAGTACTTCCCCATATATATGTATGGAGAGTATTTAGCAACTTTATAGAAACTTTGGGTTCCCAACAAGCTAGGTGAAGTACGGCTTTCACACACACGTAACTTTCAGAACTGAGCATGTGGAGTGACGTTCGTTCATCTAGCACAAATGGAACGGATTGCAGGAGAAACTATTACTCTGGTTTCTCAGTCTGTTTCCTATTGCCGGTTTGAAGTTCCTGCAGTTTTCACTGTAAAACCAAGTTAGAGCTAGTACCTCCCATATATATGTATGGAGTGTACTTTGCAACTGTATAGAATCTTTGTCTTCCCAACAAGCTAGTTGAAGGACGGCTGTCACACACAATTATCTCCCAGAACTGAGCATGTGGAGAGACTTTCGTTCATCTATCACAAAGTGAACGGGTTGCAGGAGAAACTAATACTCTGGTTTCTCAGTCTGTTTCCTAGTGCGGGTTTGAAGTTCCTGCAGTTTTCACTGTAAAATTGAGTTGGAGCTAGTACTTCCCCATATGTATGTATGGAGTGTAGTTTGCAACTGTATATAAACTTTGTGTTCCCAACAAGCTAGTTGAACGACGGCTTTCACACACACTTATATCACAGAAATGAGCATGTCGAGAGACGTTCGTTCATCTAGCCAAAAGGAACAGGTTGCAGGGGAAACTTTACTCTCGTTTCTCAGTCTGTTTCCAAGTCCCGGTTTGAAGTTCCTGCAGTTTTCACTGTAAAACCGAGTTGGAGCTAGTACCTCCCCATAAATATGTATGGAGAGTAGTTTGCAACTGTATAGAAATTTTGTGTTCCAAACAAGCTAGGTGAAGGACGGCGTTCACACACACTTAACTCTCAGAACTGAGCATGTGGAGAGCCGTTCGTTCATCTAGCCCAAAGGGAACTGGTTGAAGTTGAAACTTTTACTGTGGATTCTCACTGTCTTTCCTAGTGCCGGTTTGATTTTCCTGCAGTTTTCACTGTAAAACCGAGTTGGAGCTACTACCTCCCCATATATATGTATGAAGAGAAATATGTAACTGTATAGAATCTTTGTGATCCCAACAAGCTAGGTGAAGGTCGGCTTTCACAGCCACTTATCTCTCAGAAGTAAGCATGTGAAGAGACGTTCGTTCATATAGCACAAAGGGAATGGTTTGCAGGAGAAACTTTTTCTCAGTTTTCTCAGTGGGTTTCCTAGTGCCGGTTTGAAGTTCCTGCAGTTTTCAGTGTAAAATCGTGTTTGAGCTAGTACTTCCCCATATATATGTATGGTGAGTAGTTTGCAAATTTATAGAAACTTTGTGTTCCCAACAAGCTAGGTGAAGGACGGCTTTCACACACACTTAACTTTCAGAACTAAGCATGTGGAGTGACGTTCGTTCATCTAGCACAAATTGAAATGGTTGCAGGAGAAACTATTACTCTGGTTTCTCAGTCAGTTTCCTAGTGCCGGTTTTAAGTTCCTGCAGTTTTCACTGTAAAACCGAGTTAGAGATAGTACCTCCCATATATATGTATGGAGTGTACATTGCAACTTTATAGAATCTTTGTGTTCCCAACAAGATAGGTGAAGGACGGCTTTAACACAAAATTATCTCTCTAGAACTGAGCATGTGGAGTGAAGTTCGTTCATCTAACACAAATGCAACTTTATGCAAGAGAAACTTTTACTCTGAATTCTCAGTCGGTTTCCAAGTGCCGGTTTGAAGTTCCTGCAGTTTTCACTGTAAAACCGAGTTGGAGCTAGTACCCCCCCATATATATGTATGGAGTGTAGTTTGCAACTGTATAGACACTTTGTGTTCCCAAAAAGCTAGTTGAAGGACGGCTTTCACACACAACTATCTCTCAGAACTGAGCATGTGAATAGACGTTCGTTCATGTAGCACAAACGGAACAGGTTGCAGGAAAACTTTTTCTCTGGTTTCTCAGTCTGTTTCCAAATGCCGGTTTGAAGTTCCTGCAGTTTTCACTGTAAAACCGAGTTGGAGCTAGTACCACCCCATAAATTTGTACGGAGTGTAGTTTGCAACTTTATATAAACCTTGTTTTCCCAATAAGCTAGGTGAAGGACGGCTTTAACACACAATTATCTCTCAGAACTGAGCATGTGGAGAGACGTTCGTTCATCTAGCACAATGGGATCGTGTTGCAGAAGAAGCTTTTACTCTGGTTTCTCATTCTGTTTCCTAGTGCCGGTTTGAAGTTCCTGCAGTTTTGTCTGTAAAACAGAGTTGGAGCTAGTACCACCCCATATATATGTACGGAGTGTAGTTTGCAACTGTATATAAACTTTGTGTTCCCAACAAGCTAGTTGAACGACGGCTTTCACACACACTTATATCTCAGAAATGAGCATGTCGAGAGACGTTCTTTCATCTAGCCAAAAGGAACAGTGTGCAGGGGAAAATTTTACTCTGGTTTCTCAGTCTGTTTCCAAGTCCCGGGTTGAAGTTCCTGCAGTTTTCACTGTAAAACCGAGTTGGAGCTAGAGCCTCCACATAAATTTGTATGGAGAGTAGTTTGCAACTGTATAGAAACTTTGTGTTCCAAACAAGCTAGGTGAAGGACGGCGTTCACACACACTTAACTCTCAGAACTGAGCATGTGGAGAGCCGTTCGTTTATCTTGCCCAAAGGGAACTGTTTGAAGTTGAAACTTTTACTGTGGATTCTCACTGTCTTTCCTAGTTCCGGTTTGATTTTCCTGCAGTTTTCACTGTAAAACCGAGTTGGAGCTAGTACCTCCCTTTATATATGTATGAAGAGTAGTTAGTAACTGTATAGAATCTTTGTGATCCCAACACCTAGGTGAAGGACGGCTTTCACACACACTTATCTCTCAGTACTAAGCATGTGGAGAGACATTCGTTCATATAGCACAAAGGGAACGGTTTGCAGGTGATAATTTTTCTCAGTTTTCTCAGTGGGTTTTCTAGTGCATGTTTGAAGTTCCTGCAGTTTTCAGTGTAAAATCGTGTTTGAGCTAGTACTTCCCCATATATATGTATGGAGAGTATTTAGCAACTTTATAGAAACTTTGGGTTCCCAACAAGCTAGGTGAAGTACGGCTTTCACACACACGTAACTTTCAGAACTGAGCATGTGGAGTGACGTTCGTTCATCTAGCACAAATGGAACTGGTTGCAGGAGAAACTATTACTCTGGTTTCTCAGTCTGTTTCCTAGTGCCGGTTTGAAGTTCCTGCAGTTTTCACTGTAAAACCAAGTTAGAGCTAGTACCTCCCATATATATGTATGGAGTGTACTTTGCAACTGTATAGAATCTTTGTCTTCCCAACAAGCTAGTTGAAGGACGGCTGTCACACACAATTATCTCCCAGAACTGAGCATGTGGAGAGACTTTCGTTCATCTATCACAAAGTGAACGGGTTGCAGGAGAAACTAATACTCTGGTTTCTCAGTCTGTTTCCTAGTGCGGGTTTGAAGTTCCTGCAGTTTTCACTGTAAAATTGAGTTGGAGCTAGTACTTCCCCATATGTATGTATGGAATGTAGTTTGCAACTCTATCAAAACTTTGTGTTCCCAACAAGCAAGGAAAAGGACGGCTTTCACACCAATTTATCTCTCAGAACTGGGCATCTGGAGAGAGTTTCGATCATCTAGCACAAATGGAACCTGTTGCAGGGGAAATTTTCTTTGGTATCTCAATCTGTTTCCAAGTGCCGTTTTGAATTTCCTGCAGTTTTCTCTGTAAAACCGAGTTGGAGCTTGTACCTCCCCATATATATGTATGGAGTGTAGTTTGCAACTGTATATAAACTTTGTGTTCCCAACAAGCTAGTTGAATGACGGCTTTCACACACACTTATATCTCAGAAATGAGCATGTCGAGAGACGTTCGTTCATCTAGCCAAAAGGAACAGGTTGCAGGGGAAACTTTTACTCTCGTTTCTCAGTCTGTTTCCAAGTCCCGGTTTGAATTTCCTGCAGTTTTCACTGTAAAACCGAGTTGGAGCTAGTACCTCCCCATAAATATGTATGGAGAGTAGTTTGCAACTGTATAGAAATTTTGTTTTCCAAACAAGCTAGGTGAAGGACGGCGTTCACACACACTTAACTCTCAGAACTGAGCATGTGGAGAGCCGTTCGTTCATCTAGCCCAAAGGGAACTGGTTGAAGTTGAAACTTTTACTGTGGATTCTCACTGTCTTTCCTAGTGCCGGTTTGATTTTCCTGCAGTTTTCACTGTAAAACCGATTTGGAGCTACTACCTCCCCATATATATGTATGAAGAGTAGTTTGTAACTGTATAGAATCTTTGTGATCCCAACAAGCTAGGTGAAGGACGGCTTTCACAGCCACTTATCTCTCAGAAGTAAGCATGTGAAGTGACGTTCGTTCATATAGCACAAAGGGAAAGGTTTGCAGGAGAAACTTTTTCTCAGTTTTCTCAGTGGGTTTCCTAGTGCCGGTTTGAAGTTCCTGCAGTTTTCAGTGTAAAATCGTGTTTGAGCTAGTACTTCCCCATATATATGTATGGTGAGTAGTTTGCAAATTTATAGAAACTTTGTGTTCCCCATAAGCTAGGTGAAGGACGGCTTTCACACACACTTAACTTTCAGAACTTAGCATGTGGAATGACGTTCGTTCATCTAGCACAAATGGAACTGGTTGCAGGAGAAACTATTACTCTGGTTTCTCAGTCTGTTTCCTAGTGCCGGTTTGAAGTTCCTGCTGTTTTCACTGTAAAACCGAGTTGGAGCTAGTACCCCCCCATATA
Source organism: Camelus dromedarius (assembly GCF_036321535.1). Lineage (NCBI taxonomy): Eukaryota > Metazoa > Chordata > Mammalia > Artiodactyla > Camelidae > Camelus > Camelus dromedarius. The sequence continues at coordinate 70,108,596 of NC_087472.1, forward strand.
TATGTATGGAGTGTACTTTGCAACTGTATAGAATCTTTGTCTTCCCAACAAGCTAGTTGAAGGACGGCTGTCACACACAATTATCTCCCAGAACTGAGCATGTGGAGAGACTTTCGTTCATCTATCACAAAGTGAACGGGTTGCAGGAGAAACTAATACTCTGGTTTCTCAGTCTGTTTCCTAGTGCGGGTTTGAAGTTCCTGCAGTTTTCACTGTAAAATTGAGTTGGAGCTAGTACTTCCCCATATGTATGTATGGAATGTAGTTTGCAAATCTATCAAAACTTTGTGTTCCCAACAAGCAAGGAAAAGGACGGCTTTCACACAAATTTATCTCTCAGAACTGGGCATGTGGAGAGAGTTTCGTTCATCTAGCACAAATGGAACCTGTTGCAGGGGAAATTTTCTCTGGTATCTCAATCTGCTTCCAAGTGCCGGTTTGAATTTCCTGCAGTTTTCACTGTAAAACCGAGTTGGAGCTTGTACCTCCCCATATATATGTATGGAGTGTAGTTTGCAACTGTATATAAACTTTGTGTTCCCAACAAGCTAGTTGAACGACGGCTTTCACACACACTTATATCACAGAAATGAGCATGTGGAGAGACGTTCGTTCATCTAGCCAAAAGGAACAGGTTGCAGGGGAAACTTTACTCTCGTTTCTCAGTCTGTTTCCAAGTCCCGGTTTTAAGTTCCTGCAGTTTTCACTGTAAAACCGAGTTGGAGCTAGTACCTCCCCATAAATATGTATGGAGAGTAGTTTGCAACTGTATAGAAACTTTGTGTTCCAAACAAGCTTGGTGAAATACGACGTTCACACACACTTAACTCTCAGAACTGAGCATGTGGAGAGCCGTACGTTCATCTAGCCCAAAGGGAACTGGTTGAAGTTGAAACTTTTACTGTGGATTCTCACTGTCTTTCCTAGTGCCGGTTTGATTTTCCTGCAGTTTTCACTGTAAAACCGAGTTGGAGCTACTACGTCCCCATATATATGTATGAAGAGAAGTTTGTAACTGTATAGAATCTTTGTGATCCCAACAAGCTAGTTGAAGGTCGGCTTTCACAGGCACTTATCTCTCAGAAGTAAGCATGTGAAGAGACGTTCGTTCATATAGCACAAAGGGAAAAGTTTGCAGGAGAAACTTTTTCTCAATTTTCTCAGTGGGTTTCCTAGTGCCGGTTTGAAGTTCCTGCAGTTTTCAGTGTAAAATCGTGTTTGAGCTAGTACTTCCCCATATATATGTATGGTGAGTAGTTTGCAAATTTATAGAAACTTTGTGTTCCCAACAAGCTAGGTGAAGTACGGCTTTCACACACACTTAACTTTCAGAACTAAGCATGTGGAGTGACGTTCGTTCATCTAGCACAAATTGAAATGGTTGCAGGAGAAACTATTACTCTGGTTTCTCAGTCAGTTTCCTAGTGCCGGTTTTAAGTTCCTGCAGTTTTCACTGTAAAACCGAGTTAGAGCTAGTACCTCCCATATATATACATGGAGTGTACATTGCAACTTTATAGAATCTTTGTGTTCCCAACAAGATAGGTGAAGGACGGCTTTAACACAAACTTATCTCTCTAGAACTGAGCATGTGGAGTGAAGTTCGTTCATCTAACACAAATGCAACTTTATGCAAGAGAAACTTTTACTCTGAATTCTCAGTCGGTTTCCAAGTGCCGGTTTGAAGTTCCTGCAGTTTTCACTGTAAAACCGAGTTGGAGCTAGTACCCCCCCATATATATGTATGGAGTGTAGTTTGCAACTGTATAGACACTTTGTGTTCCCAAAAAGCTAGTTGAAGGACGGCTTTCACACACAACTATCTCTCAGAACTGAGCATGTGAATAGACGTTCGTTCATGTAGCACAAACGGAACAGGTTGCAGGAAAACTTTTTCTCTGGTTTCTCAGTCTGTTTCCAAATGCCGGTTTGAAGTTCCTGCAGTTTTCACTGTAAAACCGAGTTGGAGCTAGTACCACACCATATATATGTACGGAGTGTAGTTTGCAACTTTATATAAACCTTGTTTTCCCAATAAGCTAGGTGAAGGACGGCCTTAACACACAATTATCTCTCAGAACTGAGCATGTGGAGAGACGTTCGTTCATCTAGCACAATGGGATCGTGTTGCAGAAGAAGCTTTTACTCTGGTTTCTCATTCTGTTTCCTAGTGCCGGTTTGAAGTTCCTGCAGTTTTGTCTGTAAAACAGGGTTGGAGCTAGTACCACCCCATATATATGTACGGAGTGTAGTTTGCAACTGTATATAAACTTTGTGTTCCCAACAAGCTAGTTGAACGACGGCTTTCACACACACTTATATCTCAGAAATGAGCATGTCGAGAGACGTTCTTTCATCTAGCCAAAAGGAACAGGTTGCAGGGGAAACTTTTACTCTCGTTTCTCAGTCTGTTTCCAAGTCCCGGGTTGAAGTTCCTGCAGTTTTCACTGTAAAACCGAGTTGGAGCTAGTGCCTCCACATAAATTTGTATGGAGAGTAGTTTGCAACTGTATAGAAACTTTGTGTTCCAAACAAGCTAGGTGAAGGACGGCGTTCACACACACTTAACTCTCAGAACTGAGCATGTGGAGAGCCGTTCGTTTATCTTGCCCAAAGGGAACTGTTTGAAGTTGAAACTTTTACTGTGGATTCTCACTGTCTTTCCTAGTTCCGGTATGATTTTCCTGCAGTTTTCACTGTAAAACCGAGTTGGAGCTAGTACCTCCCCTTATATATGTATGAAGAGTAGTTAGTAACTGTATAGAATCTTTGTGATCCCAACACCTAGGTGAAGGACGGCTTTCACACACACTTATCTCTCAGTACTAAGCATGTGGAGAGACATTCGTTCATATAGCACAAAGGGAACGGTTTGCAGGTGAAAATTTTTCTCAGTTTTCTCAGTGGGTTTTCTAGTTCATGTTTGAAGTTCCTGCAGTTTTCAGTGTAAAATCGTGTTTGAGCTAGTACTTCCCCATATATATGTATGGAGAGTATTTAGCAACTTTATAGAAACTTTGGGTTCCCAACAAGCTAGGTGAAGTACGGCTTTCACACACACGTAACTTTCAGAACTGAGCATGTGGAGTGACGTTCGTTCATCTAGCACAAATGGAACGGGTTGCAGGAGAAACTATTACTCTGGTTTCTCAGTCTGTTTCCTAGTGCCGGTTTGAAGTTCCTGCAGTTTTCACTGTAAAACCAAGATAGAGCTAGTACCTCCCATATATATGTATGGAGTGTACTTTGCAACTGTATAGAATCTTTGTCTTCCCAACAAGCTAGTTGAAGGACGGCTGTCACACACAATTATCTCCCAGAACTGAGCATGTGGAGAGACTTTCGTTCATCTATCACAAAGTGAACGGGTTGCAGGAGAAACTAATACTCTGGTTTCTCAGTCTGTTTCCTAGTGCGGGTTTGAAGTTCCTGCAGTTTTCACTGTAAAATTGAGTTGGAGCTAGTACTTCCCCATATGTATGTATGGAATGTAGTTTGCAACTCTATCAAAACTTTGTGTTCCCAACAAGCAAGGAAAAGGACGGCTTTCACACAAATTTATCTCTCAGAACTGGGCATGTGGAGAGAGTTTCGATCATCTAGCACAAATGGAACCTGTTGCAGGGGAAATTTTCTCTGGTATCTCAATCTGCTTCCAAGTGCCGGTTTGAATTTCCTGCAGTTTTCTCTGTAAAACCGAGTTGGAGCTTGTACCTCCCCATATATATGTATGGAGTGTAGTTTGCAACTGTATATAAACTTTGTGTTCCCAACAAGCTAGTTGAACGACGGCTTTCACACACACTTATATCTCAGAAATGAGCATGTCGAGAGACGTTCGTTCATCTAGCCAAAAGGAACAGGTTGCAGGGGAAACTTTACTCTCGTTTCTCAGTCTGTTTCCAAGTCCCGGTTTGAAGTTCCTGCAGTTTTCACTGTAAAACCGAGTTGGAGCTAGAACTTCCCCTAAATATCTATGGAGACTAGTTTGCAACTGTATAGAAATTTTGTGTTCCAAACAAGCTAGGTGAAGGACGGCGTTCACACACACTTAACTCTCAGAACTGAGCATGTGGAGAGCCGTTCGTTCATCTAGCCCAAAGGGAACTGGTTGAAGTTGAAACTTTTACTGTGGATTCTCACTGTCTTTCCTAGTGCCGGTTTGAATTTCCTGCAGTTTTCACTGTAAAACCGAGTTGGAGCTAGTACCTCCCCATATATATGTATGAAGAGTTGTTTGTAACTGTATAGAATCTTTGTGATCCCAACAAGCTAAGTGAAGGACGGCTTTCACAGACACTTATCTCTCAGAAGTAAGCATGTGAAGAGACCTTCGTTCATATAGCACAAAGGGAAAGGTTTGCAGGAGAAACTTTTTCTCAGTTTTCTCAGTGGGTTTCCTAGTGCCGGTTTGAAGTTCCTGCAGTTTTCAGTGTAAAATCGTGTTTGAGCTAGTACTTCCCCTTATATATGTATGGTGAGTAGTTTGCAAATTTATAGAAACTTTGTGTTCCCAACAAGCTAGGTGAAGGACGGCTTTCACACACACTTAACTTTCAGAACTAAGCATGTGGAGTGACGTTCGTTCATCTAGCACAAATGGAAATGTTTGCAGGAGAAACTATTACTCTGGTTTCTCAGTCAGTTTCCTAGTGCCGGTTTTAAGTTCCTGCAGTTTTCACTGTAAAACCGAGTTAGAGCTAGTACCTCCCATATATATGTATGGAGTGTACATTGCAACTGTATAGAATCTTTGTGTTCCCAACAAGCTAGTTGAAGGACGGCTTTAACACACACTTATCTCTCTAGAACTGAGCATGTGGAGTGAAGTTCGTTCATCTAGCACAAATGCAACGGTTTGCAAGAGAAACTATAACTCTGAATTCTCAGTCGGTTTCCAAGTGCCGGTTTGAAGTTCCTGCATTTTTCACTGTAAAACCGAGTTGGAGCTAGTACCCCCCCATATATATGTATGCAGTGTAGTTTGCAACTTTATAGACACTTTGTGTTCCCAACAAGCTAGTTGAAGGACGGATTTCACACACAACTATCTCTCAGAACTGAGCATGTGGATAGACGTTCTTTCATCTAGCACAAAATGAACAGGTAGCAGGAAAAACTTTTTCTCTGGTTTCTCAGTCTGTTTCCAAATGCCGGTTTGAAATTCCTGCAGTTTTCACTGTAAAACCGATTTGGAGCTAGTACCTCCCCATAAATATTTATGGAGAGTAGTTTGCATCTGTATATAAACTTTGTGTTCCCAACAAGCTAGGTGAAGGACGGCTTTAACACACAATTATCTCTCAGAACTGAGCATGTGGAGAGACGTTCGTTCATCTAGCACAATGGGATCGTGTTGCAGGAGAAGCTTTTACTCAGGTTTCTCATTCTGTTTCCTAGTGCCGGTTTGAAGTTCCTGCAGTTTTGTCTGTAAAACAGAGTTGGAGCTAGTACCACCCCATATATATGTACGGAGTGTAGTTTGCAACTTTATATAAACTTTGTGTTCCCAACAAGCTAGTTGAACGACGGCTTTCACACACACTTATATCTCAGAAATGAGCATGTCGAGAGACGTTCTTTCATCTAGCCAAAAGGAACAGGTTGCAGGGGAAACTTTACTCTCGTTTCTCAGTCTGTTTCCAAGTCCCGGTTTGAAGTTCCTGCAGTTTTCACTGTAAAACCGAGTTGGAGCTAGTACCTCCCCATAAATATGTATGGAGAGTAGTTTGCAACTGTATAGAAATTTTGTGTTCCAAACAAGCTAGGTGAAGGACGGCGTTCACACACACTTAACTCTCAGAACTGAGCATGTGGAGAGCCGTTCGTTCATCTAGCCCAAAGGGAACTGGTTGAAGTTGAAACTTTTACTGTGGATTCTCACTGTCTTTCCTAGTGCCGGTTTGATTTTCCTGCAGTTTTCACCGTAAAACCGATTTGGAGCTACTACCTCCCCATATATATGTATGAAGAGTAGTTTGTAACTGTATAGAATCTTTGTGATCCCAACAAGCTAGGTGAAGGACGGCTTTCACAGACACTTATCTCTCAGAAGTAAGCATGTGAAGTGACGTTCGTTCATATAGCACAAAGGGAAAGGTTTGCAGGAGAAACTTTTTCTCAGTTTTCTCAGTGGGTTTCCTAGTGCCGGTTTGAAGTTCCTGCAGTTTTCAGTGTAAAATCGTGTTTGAGCTAGTACTTCCCCATATATATGTATGGTGAGTAGTTTGCAAATTTATAGAAACTTTGTGTTACCAATAAGCTAGGTGAAGGACGGCTTTCACACACACTTAACTTTCAGAACTAAGCATGTGGAGTGACTTTCGTTCATCTAGCACAAATGGAACTGGTTGCAGGAGAAACTATTACTCTGGTTTCTCAGTCTGTTTCCTAGTGCCGGTTTGAAGTTCCTGCAGTTTTCACTGTAAAACCGAGTTGGAGCTAGTACCCCCCCATATATATGTATGGAGTGTACTTTGCCGCTGTATAGAATCTTTGTCTTCCTAACAAGCTAGGTGAAGGACGGCTGTCACACACAATTATCTCCCAGAACTGAGCATGTGGAGAGACTTTCGTTCATCTATCACAAAGTGAACGGGTTGCAGGAGAAACTAATACTCTGGTTTCTCAGTCTGTTTCCTAGTGCGGGTTTGAAGTTCCTGCAGTTTTCACTGTAAAATTGAGTTGGAGCTAGTACTTCCCCATATGTATGTATGGAATGTAGTTTGCAAATCTATCAAAACTTTGTGTTCCCAACAAGCAAGGAAAAGGACGGCTTTCACACAAATTTATCTCTCAGAACTGGGCATGTGGAGAGAGTTTCGTTCATCTAGCACAAATGGAACCTGTTGCAGGGGAAATTTACTCTGGTATCTCAATCTGCTTCCAAGTGCCGGTTTGAATTTCCTGCAGTTTTCAGTGTAAAATCATGTTTGAGCTAGTACTTCCCCATATATATGTATGGTGAGTAGTTTGCAAATTTATAGAAACTTTGTGTTCCCAACAAGCTAGGTGAAGGACGGCTTTCACACACACTTAACTTTCAGAACTAAGCATGTGGAGTGACGTTCGTTCATCTAGCACAAATTGAAATGGTTGCAGGAGAAACTATTACTCTGGTTTCTCAGTCAGTTTCCTAGTGCCGGTTTTAAGTTCCTGCAGTTTTCACTGTAAAACCGAGTTAGAGCTAGTACCTCCCATATATATGTATGGAGTGTACATTGCAACTTTATAGAATCTTTGTGTTCCCAACAAGATAGGTGAAGGACGGCTTTAACACAAACTTATCTCTCTAGAACTGAGCATGTGGAGTGAAGTTCGTTCATCTAACACAAATGCAACTTTATGCAAGAGAAACTTTTACTCTGAATTCTCAGTCGGTTTCCAAGTGCCGGTTTGAAGTTCCTGCAGTTTTCACTGTAAAACCGAGTTGGAGCTAGTACCCCCCCATATATATGTATGGAGTGTAGTTTGCAACTGTATAGACACTTTGTGTTCCCAAAAAGCTAGTTGAAGGACGGCTTTCACACACAACTATCTCTCAGAACTGAGCATGTGAATAGACGTTCGTTCATGTAGCACAAACGGAACAGGTTGCAGGAAAACTTTTTCTCTGGTTTCTCAGTCTGTTTCCAAATGCCGGTTTGAAGTTCCTGCAGTTTTCACTGTAAAACCGAGTTGGAGCTAGTACCACCCCATATATATGTACGGAGTGTAGTTTGCAACTTTATATAAACCTTGTTTTCCCAATAAGCTAGGTGAAGGACGGCTTTAACACACAATTATCTCTCAGAACTGAGCATGTGGAGAGACGTTCGTTCATCTAGCACAATGGGATCGTGTTGCAGAAGAAGCTTTTACTCTGGTTTCTCATTCTGTTTCCTAGTGCCGGTTTGAAGTTCCTGCAGTTTTGTCTGTAAAACAGAGTTGGAGCTAGTACCACCCCATATATATGTACAGAGTGTAGTTTGCAACTGTATATAAACTTTGTGTTCCCAACAAGCTAGTTGAACGACGGCTTTCACACACACTTATATCTCAGAAATGAGCATGTCGAGAGACGTTCTTTCATCTAGCCAAAAGGAACAGTGTGCAGGGGAAAATTTTACTCTGGTTTCTCAGTCTGTTTCCAAGTCCCGGGTTGAAGTTCCTGCAGTTTTCACTGTAAAAACGAGTTGGAGCTAGTGCCTCCACATAAATTTGTATGGAGAGTAGTTTGCAACTGTATAGAATCTTTGTGTTCCAAACAAGCTAGGTGAAGGACGGCTTTAACACACAATTATCTCTCAGAACTGAGCATGTGGAGAGACGTTCGTTCATCTAGCACAATGGGATCGTGTTGCAGAAGAAGCTTTTACTCTGGTTTCTCATTCTGTTTCCTAGTGCCGGTTTGAAGTTCCTGCAGTTTTGTCTGTAAAACAGAGTTGGAGCTAGTACCACCCCATATATATGTACGGAGTGTTGTTTGCAACTGTATATAAACTTTGTGTTCCCAACAAGCTAGTTGAACGACGGCTTTCACAAACACTTATATCTCAGAAATGAGCATGTCGAGAGACGTTCTTTCATCTAGCCAAAAGGAACAGTGTGCAGGGGAAAATTTTACTCTGGTTTCTCAGTCTGTTTCCAATTACCGGGTTGAAGTTCCTGCAGTTTTCACTGTAAATCCGAGTTGGAACTAGTGCCTCCACATAAATTTGTATGGAGAGTAGTTTGCAACTGTATAGAAACTTTGTGTTCCAAACAAGCTAGGTGAAGGACGGCGTTCACACACACTTAACTCTCAGAACTGAGCATGTGGAGAGCCGTTCGTTTATCTTGCCCAAAGGGAACTGTTTGAAGTTGAAACTTTTACTGTGGATTCTCACTGTCTTTCCTAGTTCCGGTTTGATTTTCCTGCAGTTTTCACTGTAAAACCGAGTTGGAGCTAGTACCTCCCCATATATATGTATGAAGAGTAGTTAGTAACTGTATAGAATCTTTGTGATCCCAACACCTAGATGAAGGACGGCTTTCACACACACTTATCTCTCAGTACTAAGCATGTGGAGAGACATTCGTTCATATAGCACAAAGGGAACGGTTTGCAGGTGAAAATTTTTCTCAGTTTTCTCAGTGGGTTTTCTAGTGCATGTTTGAAGTTCCTGCAGTTTTCAGTGTAAAATCGTGTTTGAGCTAGTACTTCCCCATATATATGTATGGAGAGTATTTAGCAACTTTATAGAAACTTTGGGTTCCCAAAAAGCTAGGTGAAGTACGGCTTTCACACACACGTAACTTTCAGAACTGAGCATGTGGAGTGACGTTCGTTCATCTAGCACAAATGGAACGGGTTGCAGGAGAAACTATTACTCTGGTTTCTCAGTCTGTTTCCTAGTGCCGGTTTGAAGTTCCTGCAGTTTTCACTGTAAAACCAAGTTAGAGCTAGTACCTCCCATATATATGTATGGAGTGTACTTTGCAACTGTATAGAATCTTTGTCTTCCCAACAAGCTAGTTGCAGGACGGCTGTCACACACAATTATCTCCCAGAACTGAGCATGTGGAGAGACTTTCGTTCATCTATCACAAAGTGAACGGGTTGCAGGAGAAACTAATACTCTGGTTTCTCAGTCTGTTTCCTAGTGCGGGTTTGAAGTTCCTGCAGTTTTCACTGTAAAATTGAGTTGGAGCTAGTACTTCCCCATATGTATGTATGGAATGTAGTTTGCAACTCTATCAAAACTTTGTGTTCCCAACAAGCAAGGAAAAGGACGGCTTTCACACAAATTTATCTCTCAGAACTGGGCATGTGGAGAGAGTTTCGATCATCTAGCACAAATGGAACCTGTTGCAGGGGAAATTTTCTCTGGTATCTCAATCTGCTTCCAAGTGCCGGTTTGAATTTCCTGCAGTTTTCTCTGTAAAACCGAGTTGGAGCTTGTACCTCCCCATATATATGTATGGAGTGTAGTTTGCAACTGTATATAAACTTTGTGTTCCCAACAAGCTAGTTGAACGACGGCTTTCACACACACTTATATCTCAGAAATGAGCATGTCGAGAGACGTTCGTTCATCTAGCCAAAAGGAACAGGTTGCAGGGGAAACTTTTACTCTGGTTTCTCAGTCTGTTTCCAAGTCCCGGTTTGAAGTTCCTGCAGTTTTCACTGTAAAACCGAGTTGGAGCTAGTACCTCCCCATAAATATGTATGGAGAGTAGTTTGCAACTGTATAGAAACTTTGTGTTCCAAACAAGCTAGGTGAAGGACGGCGTTCACACACACTTAACACTCAGAAGTGAGCATGTGGAGAGCCGTTCGTTCATCTAGCCCAAAGGGAACTGGTTGAAGTTGAAAATTTTACTGTGGATTCTCACTGCCTTTCATAGTGCCGGTATGATTTTCCTGCAGTTTTCACTGTAAAACCGAGTTGGAGCTAGAACTTCCCCTAAATATCTATGGAGACTAGTTTGCAACTGTATAGAAATTTTGTGTTCCAAACAAGCTAGGTGAAGGACGGCGTTCACACACACTTAACTCTCAGAACTGAGCATGTGGAGAGCCGTTCGTTCATCTAGCCCAAAGGGAACTGGTTGAATTTGAAACTTTTACTGTGGATTCTCACTGTCTTTCCTAGTGCCGGTTTGGATTTCCTGCAGTTTTCACAGTAAAAACGAGTTGGAGCTAGTACCTCCCCATATATATGTATGAAGAGTAGTTTGTAACTGTATAGAATCTTTGTGATCCCAACAAGCTAGGTGAAGGACGGCTTTCACAGACACTTATCTCTCAGAAGTAAGCATGTGAAGAGACGTTCGTTCATATAGCACAAAGGGAAAGGTTTGCAGGAGAAACTTTTTCTCAGTTTTCTCAGTGGGTTTCCTAGTGCCGGTTTGAAGTTCCTGCAGTTTTCAGTGTAAAATCGTGTTTGAGCTAGTACTTCCCCTTATATATGTATGGTGAGTAGTTTGCAAATTTATAGAAACTTTGTGTTCCCAACAAGCTAGGTGAAGGACGGCTTTCACACACACTTAACTTTCAGAACTAAGCATGTGGAGTGACGTTCGTTCATCTAGCACAAATGGAAATGGTTGCAGGAGAAACTATTACTCTGGTTTCTGAGTCAGTTTCCTAGTGCCGGTTTTAAGTTCCTGCAGTTTTCACTGTAAATCCGAGTTAGAGCTAGTACCTCCCGTATATATGTATGGAGTGTACATTGCAACTGTATAGAATCTTTGTGTTCCCAACAAGCTAGTTGAAGGACGGCTTTAACACACACTTATCTCTCTAGAACTGAGCATGTGGAGTGAAGTTCGTTCATCTAGCACAAATGCAACGGTTTGCAAGAGAAAGTTTAACTCTGAATTCTCAGTCGGTTTCCAAGTGCCGGTTTGAAATTCCTGCAGTTTTCACTGTAAAACCGATTTGGAGCTAGTACCTCCCCATAAATATTTGTGGAGAGTAGTTTGCATCTGTATATAAACTTTGTGTTCCCAACAAGCTAGGTGAAGGACGGCTTTAACACACAATTATCTCTCAGAACTGAGCATGTGGAGAAACGTTCGTTCATCTAGCAAAATGGGATCGTGTTGCAGGAGAAGCTTTTACTCAGGTTTCTCATTCTGTTTCCTAGTGCCGGTTTGAAGTTCCTGCAGTTTTGTCTGTAAAACACAGTTGGAGCTAGTACCACCCCATATATATGTACGGAGTGTAGTTTGCAACTGTATATAAACTTTGTGTTCCCAACAAGCTAGTTGAACGACGGCTTTCACACACACTTATATCTCAGAAATGAGCATGTCGAGAGACGTTCTTTCATCTAGCCAAATGGAACAGAGTGCAGGGGAAACTTTTACTCTGGTTTCTCAGTCTGTTTCCAAGTCCCGGTTTGAAGTTCCTGCAGTTTTCACTGTAAAACCGAGTTGGAGCTAGTACCTCCACATAAATTTGTATGGAGAGTAGTTTGCAACTGTATAGAATCTTTGTGTTCCAAACAAGCTAGGTGAAGGACTGCGTTCACACACACTTAACTCTCAGAACTGAGCATGTGGAGAGCCGTTCGTTTATCTAGCCCAAAGGGAACTGTTTGAAGTTGAAACTTTTACTGTGGATTCTCACTGTCTTTCCTAGTTCCGGTTTGATTTTCCTGCAGTTTTCACTGTAAAACCGAGTTGGAGCTAGTACCTCCCCATATATATGTATGAAGAGTAGTTAGTAACTGTATAGAATCTTTGTGATCCCAACAAGCTAGGTGAAGAACGGCTTTCACACAAACTTATCTCTCAGTAATAAACTTGTGGAGAGACGTTCGTTCATATAACACAAAGGGAACGGTTTTCAGGTGAAAATTTTTCTCAGTTTTCTCAGTGGGTTTCCTAGTGCATGTTTGAAGTTCCTGCAGTTTTCAGTGTAAAATCGTGTTTGAGCTAGTAATTCCCCATATATATGTATGGAGAGTATTTAGCAACTTTATAGAAACTTTGGGTTCCCAACAAGCTAGGTGAAGTACGGCTTTCACACACACTTTTCTTTCAGAACTGAGCATGTGGAGTGACGTTCGTTCATCTAGCACAAATGGAACGGGTTGCAGGAGAAACTTTTACTCTGGTTTCTCAGTCTGTTTCCTAGTGCCGGTTTGAAGTTCCTGCAGTTTTCACTGTAAAACCGAGGTGGAGATAGTACCTCCCCATATATATATATATGGATTTTAGTTTGCATCTGTATATAAACTTTGTGTTCCCAACAAGCTAGGTGAAGGACGGCTTTCACACACACTTATCTGTCAGACCTGAGCATGTGGAGAGACGTTCTTTCATCTAGCACAATGGGATCGGGTTGCAGGAGAAACTTTTACTCTGGTTTTTCATTCTGTTTCCTAGTGCCGGTTTGAATTTCCTGCAGTTTTGTCTGTAAAACCGAGTTGGAGCTAGTACCAACCCATATATATGTATGGATTATGGTTTGCAACGGTATATAACGTTGTGTTCCCAACAAGCTAGGTTAACGATGGCTTTCACACACTCTTATATCTCAGAAATGATAATGTCGAGAGACATTCGTTCATCTAGCCAAAAGGAACAGGTTGCAGGGAAACTTTTACTCTAGTTTCTCAGTCTGTTTCCAAGTCCGGGTTTGAAGTTCCTGCAGTTTTCAATGTAAAACCGAGTTGGAGCTAGTACCTCCCCATAAATATCTATGGAGAGTAGTTTGCAACTGTATAGAATCTTTGTGTTCCAAACAAGCTAGGTGAAGGACGGCGTTCACACAGACTTAACTCTCAGAACTGAGCATGTGGAGAGCCGTTCGTTCATCTAGCCCAAAAGGAACTGGTTGAAGTTGAAACTTTTACTGAGGATTCTCACTGTCTTTCCTCGTGCCGGTTTGATTTTCCTGCAGTTTTCACTGTAAAACCGAGTTCGAGCTAGTACCTCCCCAGATATATGTATGAAGAGTAGTTTGTAACTGTATAGAATCTTTGTGATCCCAACAAGCTAGGTGAAGGACGGCTTTCACAGACACTTATCTCTCAGAACTAAGCATGTGGAGAGACGTTCGTTCATATAACACAAAGGGAAATGTTTGCAGGAGAAACTTATTCTCAGTCTTCTCAGTGGGTTTCCTAGTGCCGGTTTGAAGTTCCTGCAGTTTTCACTGTAAAACCGAGTTAGAGCTAGTACCTCCCATATATATGTATGGAGTGTACATTGCAACTGTATAGAATCTTTGTGTTCCCAACAAGCTAGGTGAAGGAACGGCTTTAACACACACTTATCTCTCTAGAACTGAGCATGTGGAGTGAAGTTCGTTCATCTAGCACAAATGCAACGGTTTGCAAGAGAAACTTTAACTCTGAATTCTCAGTGGGTTTCCAAGTGCCGGTTTGAATTTCCTGCATTTTTCACTGTAAAACCGAGTTGGAGCTAGTACCCACCCATATATATGTATGCAGTGTAGTTTGCAACTGTATAGACACTTTGTGTTCCCAACAAGCTAGTTGAAGGACGGCTTTCACACACAACTATCTCTCAGAACTGAGCATGTGGATAGACGTTCGTTCATCTAGCACAAAATGAACAGGTAGCAGGAAAAACTTTTTCTCTGGTTTCTCAGTCTGTTTCCAAATGCCGGTTTGAAATTCCTGCAGTTTTCACTGTAAAACCGATTTGGAGCTAGTACCTCCCCATAAATATTTATGGAGAGTAGTTTGCATCTGTATATAAACTTTGTGTTCCCAACAAGCTAGGTGAAGGACAGCTTTCACACACACTTATCTCTCTAGAACTGAGCATGTGGAGTGAAGTTCGTTCATCTAACACAAATGCAACTTTATGCAAGAGAAACTTTTACTCTGAATTCTCAGTCGGTTTCCAAGTGCCGGTTTGAAGTTCCTGCAGTTTTCACTGTAAAACCGAGTTGGAGCTAGTACCCCCCCATATATATGTATGGAGTGTAGTTTGCAACTGTATAGACACTTTGTGTTCCCAAAAAGCTAGTTGAAGTACGGCTTTCACACACAACTATCTCTCAGAACTGAGCATGTGAATAGACGTTCGTTCATGTAGCACAAACGGAACAGGTTGCAGGAAAAACTTTTTCTCTGGTTTCTCAGTCTGTTTCCAAATGCCGGTTTGAAGTTCCTGCAGTTTTCACTGTAAAACCGAGTTGGAGCTAGTACCACCCCATATATATGTACGGAGTGTAGTTTGCAACTTTATATAAACTTTGTTTTCCCAATAAGCTAGGTGAAGGACGGCTTTAACACACAATTATCTCTCAGAACTGAGCATGTGGAGAGACGTTCGTTCATCTAGCACAATGGGATCGTGTTGCAGAAGAAGCTTTTACTCTGGTTTCTCATTCTGTTTCCTAGTGCCGGTTTGAAGTTCCTGCAGTTTTGTCTGTAAAACAGAGTTGGAGCTAGTACCACCCCATATATATGTAAGGAGTGTAGTTTGCAACTGTATATAAACTTTGTGTTCCCAACAAGCTAGTTTAACGACGGCTTTCACACACACTTATATCTCAGAAATGAGCATGTCGAGAGACGTTCTTTCATCTAGCCAAAAGGAACAGAGTGCAGGGGAAACTTTTACTCTGGTTTCTCAGTCTGTTTCCAAGTCCCGGGTTGAAGTTCCTGCAGTTTTCACTGTAAAACCGAGTTGGAGCTAGTACCTCCACATAAATTTGTATGGAGAGTAGTTTGCAACTGTATAGAAACTTTGTGTTCCAAACAAGCTAGGTGAAGGACGGCGTTCACACACACTTAACTCTCAGAACTGAGCATGTGGAGAGCCGTTCGTTTATCATGCCCAAAGGGAACTGTTTTAAGTTGAAACTTTTACTGTGGATTCTCACTGTCTTTCCTAGTTCCGGTTTGATTTTCCTGCAGTTTTCACTGTAAAACCGATTTGGAGCTAGTACCTCCCCATATATATGTATGAAGAGTAGTTAGTAACTGTATAGAATCTTTGTGATCCCAACACCTAGGTGAAGGACGGCTTTCACACACACTTATCTCTCAGTACTAAGCATGTGGAGAGACATTCGTTCATATAGCACAAAGGGAACGGTTTGCAGGTGAAAATATTTCTCAGTTTTCTCAGTGGGTTTTCTAGTGCATGTTTGAAGTTCCTGCAGTTTTCAGTGTAAAATCGTGTTTGAGCTAGTACTTCCCCATATATTTGTATGGAGAGTATTTAGCAACTTTATAGAAACTTTGGGTTCCCAACAAGCTAGGTGAAGTACGGCTTTCACACACACGTAACTTTCAGAACTGAGCATGTGGAGTGACGTTCGTTCATCTAGCACAAATGGAACGGGTTGCAGGAGAAACTATTACTCTGGTTTCTCAGTCTGTTTCCTAGTGCCGGTTTGAAGTTCCTGCAGTTTTCACTGTAAAACCAAGTTAGAGCTAGTACCTCCCATATATATGTATGGAGTGTACTTTGCAACTGTATAGAATCTTTGTCTTCCCAACAAGCTAGTTGAAGGACGGCTGTCACACACAATTATCTCCCAGAACTGAGCATGTGGAGAGACATTCGTTCATCTATCACAAAGTGAACGGGTTGCAGGAGAAACTAATACTCTGGTTTCTCAGTCTGTTTCCTAGTGCGGGTTTGAAGTTCCTGCAGTTTTCACTGTAAAATTGAGTTGGAGCTAGTACTTCCCCATATGTATGTATGGAATGTAGTTTGCAACTCTATCAAAACTTCGTGTTCCCAACAAGCAAGGAAAAGGACGGCTTTCACACAAATTTATCTCTCAGAACTGGGCATGTGGAGAGAGTTTCGATCATCTAGCACAAATGGAACCTGTTGCAGGGGAAATTTTCTCTGGTATCTCAATCTGCTTCCAAGTGTCGCTTTGAATTTCCTGCAGTTTTCTCTGTAAAACCGAGTTGGAGCTTGTACCTCCCCATATATATGTATGGAGTGTAGTTTGCAACTGTATATAAACTTTGTGTTCCCAACAAGCTAGTTGAACGACGGCTTTCACACACACTTATATCTCAGAAATGAGCATGTCGAGAGACGTTCGTTCATCTAGCCAAAAGGAACAGGTTGCAGGGGAAACTTTTACTCTCGTTTCTCAGTCTGTTTCCAAGTCCCGGTTTGAAGTTCCTGCAGTTTTCACTGTAAAACCGAGTTGGAGCTAGAACTTCCCCTAAATATCTATCGAGAGTAGTTTGCAACTGTATAGAAATTTTGTGTTCCAAACAAGCTAGGTGAAGGACGGCGTTCACACACACTTAACTCTCAGAACTGAGCATGTGGAGAGCCGTTCGTTCATCTAGCCCAAAGGGAACTGGTTGAAGTTGAAACTTTTACTGTGGATTCTCACTGTCTTTCCTAGTGCCGGTTTGATTTTCCTGCAGTTTTCACTGTAAAACCGAGTTGGAGCTTGTACCTCCCCATATATATGTATGAAGAGTAGTTTGTAACTGTATAGAATCTTGTGATCCCAACAAGCTAGGTGAAGGACGGCTTTCACAGACACTTATATCTCAGAAGTAAGCATGTGAAGAGACGTTCGTTCATATAGCACAAAGGGAAAGGTTTGCAGGAGAAACTTTTTCTCAGTTTTCTCAGTGGGTTTCCTAGTGCCGGTTTGAAGTTCCTGCAGTTTTCAGTGTAAAATCGTGTTTGAGCTAGTACTTCCCCATATATATGTATGGTGAGTAGTTTGCAAATTTATAGAAACTTTGTGTTCCCAACAAGCTAGGTGAAGGACGGCTTTCACACACACGTAACTTTCAGAACTAAGCATGTGGAGTGACGTTCGTTCATCTAGAACAAATGGAACTGGTTGCAGGAGAAACTATTACTCTGGTTTCTCAGTCTGTTTCCTAGTGCCGGTTTTAAGTTCCTGCAGTTTTCACTGTAAAACCGAGTTAGAGCTAGTACCTCCCATATATATGTATGGAGTGTACATTGCAACTGTATAGAATCTTTGTGTTCCCAACAAGCTAGTTGAAGGACGGCTTTAACACAAACTTATCTCTCTAGAACTGAGCATGTGGAGTGAAGTTCGTTCATCTAGCACAAATGCAACGGTTTGCAAGAGAAACTTTAACTCTGAATTCTCAGTCGGTTTCCAAGTGCCGGTTTGAAGTTCCTGCATTTTTCACTGTAAAACCGAGTTGGAGCTAGTACCCCCCCATATATATGTATGCAGTGTAGTTTGCAACTGTATAGACACTTTGTGTTCCCAACAAGCTAGTTGAAGGACGGATTTCACACACAACTATCTCTCAGAACTGAGCATGTGGATAGACGTTTGTTCATCTAGCACAAAATGAACAGGTAGCAGGAAAAACATTTTCTCTGGTTTCTCAGTCTGTTTCCAAATGCCGGTTTGAAATTCCTGCAGTTTTCACTGTAAAACCGATTTGGAGCTAGTACCTCCCCATAAATATTTATGGAGAGTAGTTTGCATCTGTATATAAACTTTGTGTTCCCAACAAGCTAGGTGAAGGACGGCTTTAACACACAATTATCTCTCAGAACTGAGCATGTGGAGAGACGTTCGTTCATCTAGCAAAATGGGATCGTGTTGCAGGAGAAGCTTTTACTCAGGTTTCTCATTCTGTTTCCTAGTGCCGGTTTGAAGTTCCTGCAGTTTTGTCTGTAAAACCGAGTTGGAGCTAGTACCACCCCATATATATGTACGGAGTGTAGTTTGCAACTGTATATAAACTTTGTGTTCCCAACAAGCTAGTTGAACGACGGCTTTCACACACACTTATATCTCAGAAATGAGCATGTCGAGAGACGTTCTTTCATCTAGCCAAAAGGAACAGAGTGCAGGGGAAACTTTTACTCTGGTTTCTCAGTCTGTTTCCAAGTCCCGGTTTGAAGTTCCTGCAGTTTTCACTGTAAAACCGAGTTGGAGCTAGTACCTCCACATAAATTTGTATGGAGAGTAGTTTGCAACTGTATAGAATCTTTGTGTTCCAAACAAGCAAGGTGAAGGACGGCTTTCACACACACTTATCTGTCAGACCTGAGAATGTGGAGAGACGTTCGTTCATCTAGCACAATGGGATCGGGTTGCAGGAGAAGCTTTTACTCTGGTTTTTCATTCTGTTTCCTAGTGCCGGTTTGAAGTTCCTGCAGTTTTGTCTGTAAAACCGAGTTGGAGCTAGTACCAACCCATATATATGTATGGATTATGGTTTGCAACGGTATATAACTTTGTGTTCCCAACAAGCTAGGTTAACGATGGCTTTCACACACTCTTATATCTCAGAAATGATAATGTCGAGAGAGATTCGTTTATCTAGCCAAAAGGAACAGGTTGCAGGGAAACTTTTACTCTAGTTTCTCAGTCTGTTTCCAAGTCCCGGTTTGAAGTTCCTGCAGTTTTCAATGTAAAACCGAGTTGGAGCTAGAACCTCCCCATAAATATCTATGGAGAGTAGTTTGCAACTGTATAGAATCTTTGTGTTCCAAACAAGCTAGGTGAAGGACGGCGTTCACACACACTTAACTCTGAGAACTGAGCATGTGGAGAGCCGTTCGTTCATCTAGCCCAAAGGGAACTGGTTGAAGTTGAAACTTTTACTGAGGATTCTCACTGTCTTTCCTCGTGCCGGTCTGATTTTCCTGCAGTTTTCACTGTAAAACCGAGTTCGAGCTAGTACCTCCCCAGATATATGTATGAAGAGTAGTATGTAACTGTATAGAATCTTTGTGATCCCAACAAGCTAGGTGAAGGACGGCTTTCACAGACACTTATCTCTCAGAACTAAGCATGTGGAGAGACGTTCGTTCATATAACACAAAGGGAAATGTTTGCAGGAGAAACTTATTCTCAGTCTTCTCAGTGGGTTTCCTAGTGCCGGTTTGAAGTTCCTGCAGTTTTCAGTGTAAAATCGTGTTTGAGCTAGTACTTCCCCATATGTATGTATGGAGAGTATTTAGCAACTTTATAGAAACTTTGGGTTCCCAACAAGCTAGGTGAAGTACGGCTTTCACACACACGTAACTTTCAGAACTGAGCATGTGGAGTGACGTTCGTTCATCTAGCACAAATGGAACGGGTTGCAGGAGAAACTTTTACTCTGGTTTCTCAGTCTGTTTCCTAGTGCCGGTTTGAAGTTCCTGCAGATTTCACTGTAAAACCGAGGTGGAGATAGTACCTCCCTATATATATGTATGGATTTTAGTTTGCATCTGTATATAAACTTTGTGTTCCCAACAAACTAGGTGAAGGACGGCATTCACACACACTTATCTGTCAGAACTGAGCATGTGGAGAGACGTTCGTTCATCTAGCAAAATGGGATCGGGTTGCAGGAGAAACTTTTACTCTGGTTTTTCATTCTGTTTCCTAGTGCCGGTTTGAAGTTCCTGCAGTTTTGTCTGTAAAACCGAGTTGGAGCTAGTACCAACACATATATATGTATGGATTATAGTTTGCAACGGTATATAAACTTTGTGTTCCCAACAAGCTAGGTTAACGATGCCTTTCACACACTCTTATATCTCAGAAATGAGCATGTCGAGAGACATTCGTTCATCTAGCCAAAAGGAACAGGTTGCAGGGGAAACTTTTACTCTAGTTTCTCAGTCTGTTTCCAAGTCCCGGTTTGAAGTTCCTGCAGTTTTCACTGTAAAACCGAGTTGGAGCTAGTACCTCCCCATAAATATGTATGGAGAGTAGTTTGCAACTGTATAGAAACTTTGTGTTCCAAAGAAGCTAGGTGAAAGACGGCGTTCACACACACTTAACTCTCAGAACTGAGCATGTGGAGAGCCGTTCGTTCATCTAGCCCAAAGGGAACTGGTTGAAGTTGAAACTTTTATTGTGGATTCTCACTGTCTTTCCTAGTGCCGGTTTGATTTTCCTGCAGTTTTCACTGTAAAACCGAGTTGGAGCTAGTACCTCCCCATATATATGTATGAAGAGTAGTTTGTAACTGTATAGAATCTTTGTGATCCCAACAAGCTAGGTGAAGGACGGCTTTCACAGACACTTATCTCTCAGTAGTAAGCATGTGAAGAGACGTTCGTTCATATAGCACAAAGGGAAAGGTTTGCAGGAGTAACTTTTTCTCAGTTTTCTCAGTGGGTTTCCTAGTGCCGGTTTGAAGTTCCTGCAGTTTTCAGTGTAAAATCGTGTTTGAGCTAGTACTTCCCCATATATATGTATGGTGAGTAGTTTGCAAATTTATAGAAACTTTGTGTTCCCAACAAGCTAGGTGAAGGACGGCTTTCACACACACGTAACTTTCAGAACTAAGCATGTGGAGTGACGTTCTTTCATCTAGCACAAATGGAACTGGTTGCAGGAGAAACTATTACTCTGGTTTCTCAGTCTGTTTCCTAGTGCCGGTTTTAAGTTCCTGCAGTTTTCACTGTAAAACCGAGTTAGAGCTAGTAACTCCCATATATATGTATGGAGTGTACATTGCAACTGTATAGAATCTTTGTGTTCCCAACAAGCTAGGTGAAGGACGGCTTTAACACACACTTATCTCTCTAGAACTGAGCATGTGGAGTGAAGTTCGTTCATCTAGCACAAATGCAACGGTTTGCAAGAGAAACTTTAACTCTGAATTCTCAGTCGGTTTCCAAGTGCCGGTTTGAAGTTCCTGCATTTTTCACTGTAAAACCGAGTTGGAGCTAGTACCCCCCCATATATATGTATGCAGTGTAGTTTGCAACTGTATAGACACTTTGTGTTCCCAACAAGCTAGTTGAAGGACGGCTTTCACACACAACTATCTCTCAGAACTGAGCATGTGGATAGACGTTCGTTCATCTAGCACAAAATGAACAGGTAGAAGGAAAAACTTTTTCTCTGGTTTCTCAGTCTGTTTCCAAATGCCGGTTTGAAATTCCTGCAGTTTTCACTGTAAAACCGATTTGGAGCTAGTACCTCCCCATAAACATTTATGGAGAGTAGTTTGCATCTGTATATAAACTTTGTGTTCCCAACAAGCTAGGTGAAGGACGGCTTTAACACACAATTATCTCTCAGAACTGAGCATGTGGAGAGACGTTCGTTCATCTAGCAAAATGGGATCGTGTTGCAGGAGAAGCTTTTACTCAGGTTTCTCATTCTGTTTCCTAGTGCCGGTTTGAAGTTCCTGCAGTTTTGTCTGTAAAACAGAGTTGGAGCTAGTACCACCCCATATATATGTACGGAGTGTAGTTTGCAACTGTATATAAACTTTGTGTTCCCAACAAGCTAGTTGAACGACGGCTTTCACACACACTTATATCTCAGAAATGAGCATGTCGAGAGACGTTCTTTCATCTAGCCAAAAGGAACAGAGTGCAGGGGAAACTTTTACTCTGGTTTCTCAGTCTGTTTCCAAGTCCCGGGTTGAAGTTCCTGCAGTTTTCACTGTAAAACCGAGTTGGAGCTAGTAACTCCACATAAATTTGTATGGAGAGTATTTTGCAACTGTATAGAATCTTTGTGTTCCAAACAAGCTAGGTGAAGGACGGCGTTCACACACACTTAACTCTCAGAACTGAGCATGTGGAGAGCCGTTCGTTTATCTAGCCCAAAGGGAACTGTTTGAAGTTGAAACTTTTACTGTGGATTCTCACTGTCTTTCCTAGTTCCGGTTTGATTTTCCTGCAGTTTTCACTGTAAAACCGAGTTGGAGCTAGTACCTCCCCATATATATGTATGAAGAGTAGTTAGTAACTGTATAGAATCTTTGTGATCCCAACAAGCTAGGTGAAGGACGGCTTTCACACAAACTTATTTCTCAGTACTACACTTGTGGAGAGACGTTCGTTCATATAGCACAAAGGGAACGGTTTTCAGGTGAAAATTTTTCTCAGTTTTCTCAGTGGGTTTCCTAGTGCATGTTTGAAGTTCCTGCAGTTTTCAGTGTAAAATCGTGTTTGAGCTAGTACTTCCCCATATATATGTATGGAGAGTATTTAGCAACTTTATAGAAACTGGGTTCCCAAAAAGCTAGGTGAAGTACGGCTTTCACACACACTTATCTTTCAGAACTGAGCATGTGGAGTGACGTTCGTTCATCTAGCACAAATGGAACGGGTTGCAGGAGAAACTTTTACTCTGGTTTCTCAGTCTGTTTCCTAGTGCCGGTTTGAAGTTCCTGCAGTTTTCACTGTAAAACCGAGGTGGAGATAGTACCTCCCCATATATATATATGGATTCTAGTTTGCATCTGTATATAAACTTTGTGTTCCCAACAAGCTTGGTGAAGGACGGCTTTCACACACACTTATCTGTCAGAACTGAGCATGTGGAGAGACGTTCGTTCATCTAGCACAATGGGATCGGGTTGCAGGAGAAACTTTTACTCTGGTTTTTCATTCTGTTTCCTAGTGCCGGTTTGAATTTCCTGCAGTTTTGTCTGTAAAACCGAGTTGGAGCTAGTACCAACCCATATATATGTATGGATTATGGTTTGCAACGGTATATAACTTTGTGTTCCCAACAAGATAGGTTAACGATGGCTTTCACACACTCTTATATCTCAGAAATGATAATGTCGAGAGACATTCGTTCATCTAGCCAAAAGGAACAGTTTGCAGGGAAACTTTTACTCTAGTTTCTCAGTCTGTTTCCAAGTCCCGGTTTGAAGTTCCTGCAGTTTTCAATGTAAAACCGAGTTGGAGCTAGTACCTCCCCATAAATATCTATGGAGAGTAGTTTGCAACTGTATAGAAACTTTGTGTTCCAAACAAGCTAGGTGAAGGACGGCGTTCACACACACTTAACTCTCAGAACTGAGCATGTGGAGAGCCGTTCGTTCATCTAGCCCAAAGGGAACTGGTTGAAGTTGAAACTTTTACTGAGGATTCTCACTGTCTTTCCTCGTGCCGGTTTGATTTTCCTGCAGTTTTCACTGTAAAACCGAGTTCGAGCTAGTACCTCCCCAGATATATGTATGAAGAGTAGTTTGTAACTGTATAGAATCTTTGTGATCCCAACAAGCTAGGTGAAGGACGGCTTTCACAGACACTTATCTCTCAGAACTAAGCATGTGGAGAGACGTTCGTTCATATAGCACAAAGGGAAATGTTTGCAGGAGAAACTTATTCTCAGTCTTCTCAGTGGGTTTCCTAGTGCCGGTTTGAAGTTCCTGCAGTTTTCAGTGTAAAATCGTGTTTGAGCTAGTACTTCCCCATATATATGTATGGAGAGTATTTAGCAACTTTATAGAAACTTTGGGTTCCCAACAAGCTAGGTGAAGGACGGCTTTCACACACAATTATCTCTCAGAACTGAGCATGTGGAGAGACTTTCGTTCATCTATCAAAAAGTGAACGGGTTGCAGGAGGAACTAATACTCTGGTTTCTCAGTCTGTTTCCTAGTGCGGGTTTGAAGTTCCTGCATTTTTCACTGTAAAATTGAGTTGGAGCTAGTACTTCCCCATATGTATGTATGGAATGTATTTGCAACTCTATCGACACATTGTTTTCCCAACAAGCAAGGAAAAGGACGGCTTTCACACACATTTATCTCTCAGAACTGGGCATGTGGAGAGAGTTTCGTTCATCTAGCACAAAAGGAACCTGTTGCAGGGGAAATTTTCTCTGGTATCTCAATCTGCTTCCAAGTGCCGGATTGAATTTCCTGCAGTTTACACTGTAAAACCATGTTGGATCTATTACCTCCACATATATATGTATGGAGTGTAGTTTGCAACTGTATAGAAACTTTGTATTTCCAACAAAATAGGTGAACGACGGCTTTCACACACACTTAACTCTCAGAAATTAGCATGTGGATAGACGTTCGTTCATATAACACAAAGGGAACAGGTGGCAGGTGAAACTTTTACTGTGGTTTCTCAGTCTGTTTCCAAGTGCCGGTTTCACGTTCCTGCAGTTTCCAATGTAAAACCGAGTTGGAGCTAGTACCTCCCCATATATATGTATGCAAAGTACTTTGCAAGTGTATAGAAACTTTGTGTTCAAAACAAGCTAGGTGAAGTACGGCTTTCACACACAACTATCTCTCAGAACTGAGCATGTGAATAGACGTTCGTTCATCTAGCACAAAAGGAACAGGTTGCAGGAAAAACTTTTTCTCTGGTTTCTCAGTCTGTTTCCAAGTGCCGGTTTCACGTTCCTGCAGTTTCCAATGTAAAACCGAGTTGGAGCTAGTACCACCCCATATATATGTACGGAGTGTAGTTTGCAACTGTATATAAACTTTGTGTTCCCAACAAGCTAGTTGAACGATGGCTTTCACACAAACTTATCTCTCATAAATGAGCATGTCGAGTGACGTTCGTTCATCTAGCACAAATTTAACTGTGTGCAGTTGAAACTTTTACAGTGGATTCTCAGTGTCTTTCCTTGTGCCGGTTTGATTTTCCTGCAGTTTTCACTGTAAAACCGAGTTTTAACTAGTACACCCACATATATATGTATGCAGAGTAGTTTGCAAATGTATAGAATCTTTCTGTTCCCAACAAGCTAAATGAAGGACGGCGTTCACACACACTTATCCCTCAGAACTGAGCATGTGAAGAGCCGTTCGTTCATCTAGCACAAAGTGAACTGGTTGAATTTGAAACTTTACTGTGGATTCTCACTGTCTTTCCTAGTGCCGTTTTGATTTTCCTGCAGTTTTCACTGTAAAACAGAGTTGGAGCTAGTACCTCCCCATATATATGTATGGAGTGTAGTTTGCAACTTTATATAAACTTTGTGTTCCCAACAAGCTAGTTGAACGACGGCTTTCACACACACTTATATCTCAGAACTGAGCATGTCGAGAGACGTTCGTTCATATAGCACAAAGGGAAAGGTTTGCAGGAGAAACTTTTTCTCAGTTTTCTCAGTGGGTTTCCTAGTGCCGGTTTGATGTTCCTGCAGTTTTCAGTGTAAAATCGTGTTTGAGCTAGTACTTCCCAATACATATGTATGGAGAGTAGTTTGCAACTTTATAGAAACTTTGTGTTCCCAACAACCTATTTGAAGGACGGCTTTCACACACACTTAACTTTCAGAACTGAGCATGTGGAGTGACGTTTGTTCATCTAGCACAAATGGAACTGGTTGCAGGAGAAACTATTACTCTGGTTTCTCAGTCTGTTTCCTAGTGCCGGGTTTAAGTTCCTGCAGTTTTCACTGTAAAACCGAGTTAGAGCTAGTACCTCCCATATATATGTATGGAGTGTACTTTGCAACTGTATAGAATCTCTGTGTTCCCATCAAGCTAGGTGAAGGACGGCTTTAACACACACTTATCTCTCTAGAACTGAGCATGTGGAGTGAAGTTCGTTCATCTAGCACAAATGCAACTGTTTGCAAGAGAAACTTTAACTCTGAATTCTCAGTCGGTTTCCAAGTGCCAGTTTGAAGTTCCTGCAGTTTTCACTATAAAACCGTGTTGGAGCTAGTACCCCCCCATATATATGTATGGAGAGTAGTTTGCAACTGTATAGACACATTGTGTTCCCAAAAAGCTAGTTGAAGGACGGCTTTCACACACAACTATCTCTCAGAACTGAGCATGTGAATAGACGTTCGTTCATCTAGCACAAAAGGAACAGGTTGCAGGAAAAACTTTTTCTCTGGTTTCTCAGTCTGTTTCCAAATGCCGGTTTGAATTTCCTGCAGTTTTCACTGTAAAACCGAGTTGGAGCTAGTACCACCCCATATATATGTACGGAGTGTAGTTTGCAACTTTATATAAACTTTGTGTTCCCAACAAGCTAGGTGAAGGACGGCTTTAACACACAATTATCTCTCAGAACTGAGCATGTGGAGAGACGTTCGTTCATCTAGCACAATGGGATCGTGTTGCAGAAGAAGCTTTTACTCTGGTTTCTCATTCTGTTTCCTAGTGCCGTTTTGAAGTTCCTGCAGTTTTGTCTGTAAAACAGAGTTGGAGCTAGTACCACCCCATATATATGTACGGAGTGTAGTTTGCATCTGTATATAAACTTTGTGTTCCCAACAAGCTAGTTGAACGACGGCTTTCACACACACTTATATCTCAGAAATGAGCATGTCGAGAGATGTTCTTTCATCTAGCCAAAAGGAACAGAGTGCAGGGGAAACTTTTACTCTGGTTTCTCAGTCTGTTTCCAAGTCCCGGGTTGAAGTTCCTGCAGTTTTCACTGTAAAACCGAGTTGGAGCTAGTACCTCCACATAAATTTGTTTGGAGAGTAGTTTGCAACTGTATAGAAACTTTGTGTTCCAAACAAGCTAGGTTAAGGACGGCGTTCACACACACTTAACTCTCAGAACTGAGCATGTGGAGAGCCGTTCGTTTATCTAGCCCAAAGGGAACTGTTTGAAGTTGAAACTTTTACTGTGGATTCTCACTGTCTTTCCTAGTTCCGGTTTGATTTTCCTGCAGTTTTCACTGTAAAACCGAGTTGGAGCTAGTACCTCCCCATATATATGTATGAAGAGTAGTTAGTAACTGTATAGAATCTTTGTGATCCCAACACCTAGGTGAAGGACGGATTTCACACACACTTTTCTCTCAGTACTAAGCATGTGGAGAGACATTCGTTCATATAGCACAAAGGGAACGGTTTACAGGTGAAAATTTTTCTCAGTTTTCTCAGTGGGTTTTCTAGTGCATGTTTGAAGTTCCTGCAGTTTTCAGTGTAAAATCGTGTTTGAGCTAGTACTTCCCCATATATATGTATGGAGAGTATTTAGCAACTTTATAGAAACTTTGGGTTCCCAACAAGCTAGGTGAAGTACGGCTTTCACACACACGTATCTTTCAGAACTGAGCATGTGGAGTGACGTTCGTTCATCTAGCACAAATGGAACGGGTTGCAGGAGAAACTATTACTCTGTTTTCTCAGTCTGTTTCCTTGTGCCGGTTTGAAGTTCCTGCAGTTTTCACTGTAAAACCAAGTTAGAGCTAGTACCTCCCATATAAATGTATGGAGTGTACTTTGCAACTGTATAGAATCTTTGTCTTCCCAACAAGCTAGTTGAAGGACGGCTGTCACACACAATTATCTCCCAGAACTGAGCATGTGGAGAGACTTTCGTTCATCTATCACAAAGTGAACGGGTTGCAGGAGAAACTAATACTCTGGTTTCTCAGTCTGTTTCCTAGTGTGGGTTTGAAGTTCCTGCAGTTTTCACTGTAAAATTCAGTTGGAGCTAGTACTTCCCCATATGTATGTATGGAATGTAGTTTGCAACTCTATCAAAACTTTGTGTTCCCAACAAGAAAGGAAAAGGACGGCTTTCACACAAATTTATCTCTCAGAACTGGGCATGTGGAGAGAGTTTCGTTCATCTAGCACAAATGGAACCTGTTGCAGGGGAAATTTTCTCTGGTATCTCAATCTGCTTCCAAGTGCCGGTTTGAATTTCCTGCAGTTTTCACTGTAAAACCGAGTTGGATCTTGTACCTCCCCATATATATGTATGGAGTGTAGTTTGCAACTGTATATAAACTTTGTGTTCCCAACAAGCTAGTTGAACGACGGCTTTCACACACACTTATATCTCAGAAATGAGCATGTCGAGAGACGTTCGTTCATGTAGCCAAAAGAACAGGTTGCAGGGGAAACTTTTACTCTCGTTTCTCATTCTGTTTCCAAGTCCCGGTTTGATGTTCCTGCAGTTTTCACTGTAAAACCGAGTTGGAGCTAGTACCTCCCCATATATATGTATGAAGAGTAGTTAGTAACTGTATAGAATCTTTGTGATCCCAACAAGCTAGGTGAAGGACGGCTTTCACACAAAGTTATCTCTCAGTACTAAGCATGTGGAGAGACATTCGTTCATATAGCACAAAGGGAACGGTTTTCAGGTGAAAATTTTTCTCAGTTTTCTCAGTGGGTTTCCTAGTGCATGTTTGAAGTTCCTGCAGTTTTCAGTGTAAAATCGTGTTTGAGCTAGTACTTCCCCATATATATGTATGGAGAGTATTTAGCAACTTTATAGAAACTTTGGGTTCCCAACAAGCTAGGTGAAGTACGGCTTTCACACACACTTATCTTTCAGAACTGAGCATGTGGAGTGACGTTCGTTCATCTAGCACAAATGGAACGGGTTGCAGGAGAAACTTTTACTCTGGTTTCTCAGTCTGTTTCCTAGTGCCGGTTTGAATTTCCTGCAGTTTTCACTGTAAAACCGAGGTGGAGATAGTACCTCCCCATATATATATATGGATTTTAGTTTGCATCTGTATATAAACTTTGTGTTCCCAACAAGCTAGGTGAAGGACGGCTTTCACACACACTTATCTGTCAGACATGAGCATGTGGAGAGACGTTCGTTCATCTAGCACAATGGGATCGGGTTGCAGGAGAAACTTTTACTCTGGTTTTTCATTCTGTTTCCTAGTGCCGGTTTGAAGTTCCTGCAGTTTTGTCTGTAAAACCGAGTTGGAGCTAGTACCAACACATATATATGTATGGATTAAGGTTTGCAACTGTATATAACTTTGTGTTCCCAACAAGCTAGGTTAACGACGGCTTTCACACACTCTTATATCTCAGAAATGATAATGTCGAGAGACATTCGTTCATCTAGCCAAAAGGAACAGTTTGCAGGGGAAACTTTTACTCTAGTTTCTCAGTCTGTTTCCAAGTCACGGTTTGAAGTTCCTGTAGTTTTCACTGTAAAAAAGTGTTGGAGCTAGTACCTCCCCATAAATATCTATGGAGAGTAGTTTGCAACTGTATAGAAACTTTGTGTTCCAAACAAGCTAGGTGAAAGACGGCGTTCACACACACTTAACTCTCAGAACTGAGCATGTGGAGAGCCGTTCGTTCATCTAGCCCAAAGGGAACTGGTTGAAGTTGAAACTTTTACTGAGGATTCTCACTGTCTTTCCTAGTGCCGGTTTGATTTTCCTGCAGTTTTCACTGTAAAACCGAGTTCGAGCTAGTACCTCCCCAGATATATGTATGAAGAGTAGTTTGTAACTGTATAGAATCTTTGTGATCCCAACAAGCTAGGTGAAGGACGGCTTTCACAGACACTTATCTCTCAGAACTAAGCATGTGGAGAGACGTTCGTCCATATAGCACAAAGGGAAATGTTTGCAGGAGAAACTTATTCTCAGTCTTCTCAGTGGGTTTCCTAGTGCCAGTTTGAAGTTCCTGCAGTTTTCAATGTAAAATCGTGTTTGAGCTAGTACTTCCCCATATATATGTATGGAGAGTATTTAGCAACTTTATAGAAACTTTGGGTTCCCAACAAGCTAGGTGAAGTACGGCTTTCACACACACTTATCTTTCAGAACTGAGCATGTGGAGTGACGTTCGTTCATCTAGCACAAATGGAACGGGTTGCAGGAGAAACTTTTACTCTGGTTTCTCAGTCTGTTTCCTAGTGCCGGTTTGAAATTCCTGCAGATTTCACTGTAAAACCGAGGTGGAGATAGTACCTCCCCATATATATGTATGGATTTTAGTTTGCATCTGTATATAAACATTGTGTTCCCAACAAGCTAGGTGAAGGACGGCTTTCACACACACTTATCTGTCAGAACTGAGCATGTGGAGAGGCGTTAGTTCGTCTAGCACAATGGGATCGGGTTGCAGGAGAAACTTTTACTCTGGTTTTTCATTCTGTTTCCTAGTGCCGGTTTGAAGTTCCTGCAGTTTTGTCTGTAAAACCGAGTTGGAGCTAGTACCAACACATATATATGTATGGATTATAGTTTGCAACGGTATATAAACTTTGTGTTCCCAACAAGCTAGGTTAACGACGGCTTTCACACACTCTTATATCTCAGAAATGAGCATGTCGAGAGACATTCGTTCATCTAGCCAAAAGGAACAGGTTGCAGGGGAAACTTTTACTCTAGTTTCTCAGTCTGTTTCCAAGTCCCGGTTTGAAGTTCCTGCAGTTTTCACTGTAAAACCGAGTTGGAGCTAGTACCTCCCCATAAATATGTATGAAGAGTAGTTTGCAACTGTATAGAAACTTTGTGTTCCAAAGAAGCTAGGTGAAAGACGGCTTTCACAGACACTTATCTCTCAGAACTAAGCATGTGGAGAGACGTTCGTTCATATAGCACAAAGGGAAAAGTTTGCAGGAGAAACTTATTCTCAGTCTTCTCAGTGGGTTTCCTAGTGCCGGTTTGAAGTTCCTGCAGGTTTCAGTGTAAAATCGTGTTTGAGCTAGTACTTCCCCATATATATGTATGGAGAGTATTTTGCAACTTTATAGAAACTTTGTGTTCCCAACAAGCTAGGTGAACGACGGCTTTCACACACACGTAACTTTCAGAACTGAGCATGTGTAGTGACGTTCGTTCATCTAGCACAAATGGAACTGGTTGAAGGAGAAACTATTACTCTGGTTTCTCAGTGTGTTTCCTAGTGCCGGTTTGAAGTTCCTGCACTTTTCACTGTAAAACCAAGTTAGAGCTAGTACCTCCCTTATATATGTATGGAGTGTACTTTGCAACTGTATAGAAACTTTGTCTTCCCAACAAGCTAGTTGAAGGACGGCTTTCACACACAATTATCTCTCAGAACTGAGCATGTGGAGAGACATTCGTTCATCTATCACAAAGTGAACGGGTGGCAGGAGGAACTAATACTCTGGTTTCTCAGTCTGTTTCCAAGTGCCGGTTTCACGTTCCTGCAGTTTCCAATGTAAAACCGAGTTGGAGCTAGTACCTCCCCATATATATGTATGTAGAGTACTTTGCAACTGTATAGAATCTTTGTGTTCAAAACAAGCTAGGTGAAGTACGGCTTTCACACACAACTATCTCTCAGAACTGAGCATGTGAATAGACGTTCGTTCATCTAGCACAAAAGGAACAGGTTGCAGGAAAAACTTTTTCTCTGGTTTCACAGTCTGTTTCCAAATGCCGGTATGAAGTTCATGCAGTTTTCACTGTAAAACCGAGTTGGAGCTAGTACCACCCCATATATATGTACGGAGTGTAGTTTGCAACTGTATATAAACTTTGTGTTCCCAACAAGCTAGTTGAACGATGGCTTTCACACACACTTATCTCTCATAAATGAGCATGTCGAGTGAAGTTCGTTCATCTAGCACAAATTTAACTGTGTGCAGTTGAAACATTTACAGTGGATTCTCAGTGTCTTTCCTAGTGCCGGTTTGATTTTCCTGCAGTTTTCACTGTAAAACCGAGTTTTAACTAGTACATCCACATATATATGTATGCAGAGTAGTTTGCAAATGTATAGAATCTTTGTGTTCCCAACAAGCTAAATGAAGGACGGTGTTCACACACACTTATCCCTCAGAACTGAGCATGTGAAGAGCCTTTCGTTCATCTAGCACAAAGGGAACTGGTTGAATTTGAAACTTTTAATGTGGATTCTCAGTGTCTTTCCTAGTGCCGTTTTGATTTTCCTGCAGTTTTCACTGTAAAACAGAGTTGGAGCTAGTACCTCCCCATATATATGTATGGAGTGTAGTTTGCAACTGTATATAAACTTTGTGTTCCCAACAAGCTAGTTGAACGACGGCTTTCACACACACTTATATCTCAGAACTGAGCATGTCGAGAGACCTTCGTTCATATAGCACAAAGGGAAAGGTTTGCAGGAGAAACTTTTTCTCAGTTTTCTCAGTGGGTTTCCTAGTGCCGGTTTGATGTTCCTGCAGTTTTCAGTGTAAAATCGTGTTTGAGCTAGTACTTCCCAATATATATGTATGGAGAGTAGTTTGCAACTTTATAGAAACTTTGTGTTCCCAACAAGCTATTTGAAGGACGGCTTTCACACACACTTAACTTTCAGAACTGAGCATGTGGAGTGACGTTCGTTCATCTAGCACAAATGGAACTGGTTGCAGGATAAACTATTACTCTGGTTTCTCAGTCTGTTTCCTAGTGCCGGTTTTAAGTTCCTGCAGTTTTCACTGTAAAACCGAGTTAGAGCTAGTACCTCCCATATATATGTATGGAGTGTACTTTGCAACTCTATAGAATCTTTGTGTTCCCATCAAGCTAGGTGAAGGACGGCTTTAACACACACTTATCTCTCTAGAACTGAGCATGTGGAGTGAAGTTCGTTCATCTAGCACAAATGCAACTGTTTGCAAGAGAAACTGTAACTCTGAATTCTCAGTCGGTTTCCAAGTGCCGGTTTGAAGTTCCTGCAGTTTTCACTGTAAAACCGTGTTGGAGCTAGTACCCACCCATATATATGTATGGAGTGTTGTTTGCAACTCTATAGACACTTTGTGTTCCCAACCAGGTAGTTGAAAGACGGCTTTCACACACAACTATCTCTCAGAACTGAGCATGTGGATAGACGTTCGTTCATCTAGCACAAAAGGAACAGGTAGCAGGGAAAACTTTTTCTCTGGTTTCTCAGTCTGTTTCCAAATGCCGGTTTGAAATTCCTGCAATTTTCACTGTAAAACCGATTTGGAGCTAGTACCTCCCCATAAATATTTATGGAGAGTAGTTTGCATCTGTATATAAACTTTGCGTTCCCAACAAGCTAGGTGAAGGACGGCTTTAACACACAATTATCTCTCAGAACTGAGCATGTGGAGATACGTTAGTTCATCTAGCACAATGGGATCGTGTTGTAGGAGAAGCTTTTACTCTGGTTTCTCATTCTGTTTCCTAGTGCCGGTTTGAAGTTCCTGCAGTTTTGTCTGTAAAAAAGAGTTGGAGCTAGTACCACCCCATATATATGTACGGAGTGTAGTTGGCAACTGTATATAAACTTTGTGTTCCCAACAAGCTAGTTGAACGACGGCTTTCACACAAACTTATATCTCAGAAATGAGCATGTCGAGAGACGTTCTTTCATCTAGCCTAAAGGAACAGAGTGCAGGGAAACTTTTACTCTGGTTTCTCAGTCTGTTTCCAAGTCCCGGTTTGAAGTTCCTGCAGTTTTCACTGTAAAACCGAGTTGGAGCTAGTACCTCCACATAAATTTGTATGGAGAGTAGTTTGCAACTGTATAGAAACTTTGTGTTCCAAACAAGCTTGGTGAAGGATGGCGTTCACACACACTTAACTCTGAGAACTGAGCATGTGGAGAGCCGTTCGTTTATCTAGCCCAAAGGGAACTGTTTGAAGTTGAAATTTTTACTGTGGATTCTCACTGTCTTTCCTAGTTCCGGTTTGATTTTCCTGCAGTTTTCACTGTAAAACAGAGTTGGAGCTAGTACCACCCCATATATATGTATGAAGAGTAGTTAGTAACTGTATAGAATCTTTGTGATCCCAACAAGCTAGGTGAAGGACGGCTTTCACACACACTTATCTCTCAGTACTAAGCATGTGGAGAGACGTTCGTTCATATAGCACAAAGGGAACTTTTTGCAGGAGAAAATTTTTCTCAGTTTTCTCAGTGGGTTTCCTAGTGCCGGTTTGAAGTTCCTGCAGTTTTCAGTGTAAAATCGTGTTTGAGCTAGTACTTCCCCATATATATGTATGGAGAGTAGTTTGCAACTTTATAGAAACTTGGGTTCCCAACAAGCTAGGTGAAGTACGGCTTTCACACACACTTATCTTTCAGAACTGAGCACGTGGAGTGACGTTCGTTCATCTAGCACAAATGGAACTGGTTGCATTAAAAATTTTTACTCTGGTTTCTCAGTCTGTTTCCTAGTGCCGGTGTGAAGTTCCTGCAGTTTTGTCTGTAAAACCGAGTTTGAGCTAGTACCACCCCATATATATGTATGGAATTTAGTTTGCAACTCTATCGACACTTTGTGTTCCCAACAAGCAAGGAAAGACGGCTTTCACACAAATTTATCTCTCAGAACTGGGCATGTGGAGAGAGTTTCGTTCATCTAGCACAAAAGGAAACTTTTGCAGGGGAAACTTTTCTCTGGTATCTCAATCTGCTTCCAAGTGCCGGTTTGAATATCCTGCAGTTTACACTGTAAATCCGAGTTGGATCTATTACCTCCCCATATATATGTATGGAGAGTAGTTTGCAAGTGTATAGAAACTTTGTATTCCCAACAAAATAGGTGTACGACGGCTTTCACACACATTTAACTCTCAGAAATGAGCATGTGGATAGACGTTCGTTCATATAGCACAAAGGGAAAAGGTGGCAGGAGAAACCTTTACTCTGGTTTCTCAGTCGGCTTCCAAGTGCCGGTTTCACGTTCCTGCAGTTTTCAATGTAAATCCGAGTTGGAGCTAGTACCTCCCCATATGTATGTATGCAGAGTACTTTGCAACTGTATAGAAACTTTGTGTTCCCAACAAGCTAGGTGAAGGACGGCTTTCACACACACTTATCTCTCAGAACTGAGCATGTGGAGTGAAGTTCGTTCATCTAGCACAAATGCAACTGTTTGCAAGAGAAACGTTTACTCTGGTTTCTCAGTCTGTTTCCTACTTCCATTTGAAGTTCCTGCAGTTTTCACTGTAAAACCGAGTTAGAGCTAGTACCTCCCATATATATGTATGGAGTGTACGTTGCAACTGTATAGAATCTTTTTCTTCCCAACAAGCTAGGTGAAGGTCGGCTTTCACACACACTTATCTCTCATAAATGATCATGTCGAGAGACGTTCGTTCATCTAGCACAAATTGAACTGGGTGCAGTTGAAACTTTTACAGTGGATTCTCAGTGTCTTTCCTAGTGCCGGTTGGATTTTCCAGCAGTTATCACTGTAAAACCGAGTTGGAGCTAGTACATCCACATATATATGTATGCAGAGTCCTTTGCAACTGTATAGAATCTTTGTGTTCCCAACAAGCTAGGTGAAGGACGGCGTTCACACACACATATTTCTCAGAACTGAGCATGTGGAGAGCCGTTCGTTCATCTAGCACAAATGGAACTGTATGCAGGAGAGACTATTACTCTGGTTTCTCAGTCTGTTTCCTAGATGCGGTTTGAAGTTCCTGCAGTTTTCACTGTAAAATCGAGTTAGAGCTAGTACCTCCCATATATATGTATGGATTGTCTTTTGCAACTGTATAGAATCTTTGTCTTCCCAACAAGCTAGGTGAAGGAAGGCTTTCACACACACTTATCTCTCAGAACTGAGCATGTGGAGAGACATTCGTTCATGTATCACAAAGAGAACGGTTTGCAGGAGAAACTAATACCCTGGTTTCTCAGTCTGTTTCCTAGTGCGGGTTTGAAGTTCCTGCAGTTTTCACTGTAAAATTGAGTTGGAGCTAGTACTTCCCCATATGTATGTATGGAATGTTGTTTGCAAACCTATCGACACTTTGTGTTCCCAAGAATCAAGTAAAATGACGGCTTTCACACACATTTATCTCTCAGAAATGGGCATGTGGAGAGAGGTTCGTTAATCTAGCACCAAAGGAACCTGTTTCATTGGAAACTTTTCCTCTGGTATCTCAGTCTGTTTCCAAGTGCCCGATTGAAGTTCCTGCAGTTTTCACTGTAAAAGCGAGTTGGAGCTAATACCTCCCCATATATATGTATGGAGAGTTATTTGCAACTGTATAGAAACTTTGTGTTCCCTACAAGCTAGTTGAAGGACGGCTTTCACACACAACTATCTCTCAGAACTGAGCATGTGGATAGACGTTCGTTCATATAGCACAAAATGATCAGGTTGAAGGAAAAACTTTTACTCTGGTTTCTCAGTCTGTTTCCAAGTGCCGGTTTGAAGTTCCTGCAGTTTTCACTGTAAAAGCGAGTTGGAGCTAGTACCCCCCCAAAAATATGTATGGAGATTAGTTGGCAACTGTATAGAATATTTGTGTTCCAAACAAGCTAGGTGAAGGATGGCGTTCACAAACAATTATCTCTCAGAATGGAGCATGTGGAGAGCCGTTCGTTCATCTTGCAAAAATGGAACGTGTTGAAGTTGGAACTTTTACTGTGGATTCTCACTGTCTTTACTAGTGCCGGTTTGATTTTCCTGCAGTTTTCACTGTAAAACCGAGTTGGAGCTAGTATCTCCCCATATATATGTATGAAGAGTAGTTTGTAAATGTATAGAATCTTTGTGATCCCAACAAGGAAGGTGAAGGACGGCTTTCACAGACACTTATCTCTCAGAAGTAAGCATGTGAAGAGACGTTCGTTCATATAGCACAAAGGGAAAGGTTTGCAGGAGAAACTTTATCTCAGTTTTCTCAGTGGGTTTCCCTGTGCCGGTTTGAAGTTCCTGCAGTTTTCAGTGTAAAATCGTGTTTGAGCTAGTACTTTCCCATATATATGTATGGAGAGTAGTTTGCAAATTTATAGAATCTTTGTGTTCCCAACAAGCTAGGTGAAGGACGGCTTTCACAAAAATTAAATTTCAGAACTGAGCATGTGGAGTGAAGTTCGTTCATCTAGCACAAATGGAACTGGTTGCAGGAGAAACTATTACTCTGGTTTCTCAGTCTGTTTCTTAGTGCCGGTTTTAATTTCATGCAGTTTTCACTGTAAAACCGTGTTAGAGCTAGTACCTCCCATATATATGTATGCAGTGTACATTGCAACTGTATATAATCTTTGTGTTCCCAACAAGCTAGATGAAGGACGGCTTTCACACACACTTATCTCTCTAGAACTGAGAATGTGGAGTGAAGTTCGTTCATCTAGCACAAATGCAACTGTTTGCAAGAGAAACTATTACTCTGATTTCTCAGTCGGTTTCCAAGTGCCGGTTTGAATTTCCTGCATTTTTCACTGTAAAACCGAGTTGGAGCTAGTACCCCCCATATATATGTATGGAGTGTTGTTTGCAACTGTATAGACACTTTGTGTTCCCAACAAGCTAGTTGAAGGACGGCTTTCACACACAACTATCTCTCAGAACTGAGCATGTGGATAGTCGTTCTTTCATCTAGCACAAAAGGAACAGGTTGCAGGAAAAAATTTTACTCTAGTTTCTCAGTCTGTTTCCTAGTGCTGGTTTGAAGTTCCTGCAGTTTTCACTGTAAAACCGAGTTGGAGCTAGTACCTCCCCATATATATGTATGGAGAGTAGTTTGCAACTTTATAGAAACTTTTTGTTCCCAACAAGCTAGGTGAAGGACTGCTTTCACACACACTTATCTCTCAGAACTGAGCATGTGGAGTGGCGTTCGTTCATCTAGCACAAATGGACTTGGTTGCAGGAGAAATTTTACTCTGGTTTCTCAGTCTGTTTCGAAGTCCCGGTTTGAAGTTCCTGCAGTTTTCACTGTAAAACAGAGTTGGAGCTAGTACCTCCCCATAAATATGTATGGAGAGTAGTTTGCAGCTGTATAGAAACTTTGTGTTCCAAACAAGCTAGGTGAAGGACGGCGTTCACACACACTTATCTCTCAGAACTGAGCATGTTGAGAGCCGTTCGTTCATCTAGCACAAAAGGAACTGGTTGAATTTGAAGCTTTTACTGTGGATTCTCAGTGTCTTTCCTAGTGCCGCTTTGATTTTCCTGCAGTATTCACTGTAAAACCGAGTTGGAGCTAGTAGCTCCCCATATATATGTATGGAGTGTTGTTTGCAAATATATAGAAACTATGTTTTCCCAACAAGCTAGTTGAAGGACGGCTTTCACACACAACTATCTCTCAGAACTGAGCATGTGGATAGACGTTCGTTCATCTAGCAGAAAAGGAACAGGTTGCAGGAAAAACATTTGCTCTTGTTTCTCAGTCTGTTTCCAAGTCCCGGTTTGAAGTTCCTGCAGTTTTCACTGTAAAACCGATTTGGAGCTAGTATATCCCCATAAATATGTATGGAGAGTAGTTTGCAACTGTATAGAAACTTTGTGTTCCAAACAAGCTAGGTGAAGGACGGCGTTCACACACACTTATCTCTCAGAACTGAGCATGTGGAGAGCCGTTCGTTCATCTAGCACAAAGGGAACTGTTTGAATTTGAAACTTTTACTGTGGATTCTCACTGCCTTTCCTAGTGCCGGTTTGATTTTCCTGCAGTTTTCACTGTAAAACAGATTTGGGGTAGTACCTCCCCATTTATATGTATGAAGAGTAGTTTGTAACTGTAGAGAAACTTTGTGATCCCAACAAGCTAGGTGAAGAACGGCTTTCACACACACTTTTCTCTCAGAACTGAGCTTGTGGAGAGCCGTTCGTTCATCTAGCACAAAGTGAACGGGTTGCAGGAGAAACTAATACTCTGGTTTCTCAGTCTGTTTCCTAGTGCGGGTTGGAAGTTCCTGCAGTTTTCACTGTAAAATTGAGTTGGAGCTAGTACCTCCCCATATATATGTATCTAGTGTAGTTTGCAACTGAATAGAAACTTTGTGTTCCAACCAAGGTAGGTGAAGTTCGGCTTTCACACACACTTATTTATCAGAACTGAGCATGTGGAGTGACGTTCGTTCATCTAGCACAAATGGAACTGTTTGCAAGTGAAATTTTACTGTAGTTTCTCAGTCTGTTTCCTAGTGCCGGTTTAAGTTCCTGCAGTTTTGTCTGTAAAACCGAGTTGGAGCTAGTACTACCCCATATATATGTCTGGAGTGTAGTTTGCAACTGTATATAAACTTTGTGTTGCCAACAAGCTAGTTGAAGTACGGCTTTCACACACAACTATCTCTCAGAACTGAGCATGTGGATAGACGTTCGTTCATCTAGCAAAAATGGAACAGGTTGTAGGAAAAATTTTACTCTGAGTTCTTATTCTGTTTCCTAGTGTCGGTTTGATGTTCCTGCATTTTTGTCTGTAAAACCGATTTGGAGCTAATACCACCCCATATATATTTATGGAGTGTAGTTGCAACTGTATATAAACTTTGTGTTCCCAACAAGCTAGTTGAACGAAGGCTTTCACACACAATTAACTCTCAGAAATGAGCATGTGGAAACACGTTCGTTCATCTAGCACAAAAGGAACAGGTTGCAGGGAAAAGTTTTTCTCTGTTTTCTCAGTCTGTTTCCAAGTGCCGGTTTGAAGTTCCTGCAGTTTTCACTGTAAAACCGAGTTGGAGCAAGTACCTCCCCAAAAATATGTATTGAGAGTAGTTTGCAAGTTTATAGAACCTATGTGTTCCAAACAAGCTAGGTAAAGGACGGCGTTCACAAACAATTATCTCTCAGAACGGAGCATGTGGAGAGCCGTTCGTTCATCTAGCAAAAAAGGGAACGGTTTGAAGTTGAAACATTTAATGTAGATTCTCAGTGTCTTTCCCAATGCCGGTTTGATTTTCCTGCAGTTTTCACTGTAAAACCGAGTTGGAGCTAGTACCTCCCCATATACATGTATGAAAAGTAGTATGTAACTGTATAGAAACTCTGTGATCCCAACAAGCTAGGTAAAGGACGGCTTTCACACACACTTATCTCTCAGAACTAAGCAAGTGAAGAGACGTTCGTTCATATAGCACAAAGGGAACGGTTTGCATGAGAAACTTTTTCTCAGTTTTCTCAGTGGGTTTCCTAGTGCGGTTTTGAAGTTCCTGCAGTTTTCAGTGTAAAATCGTGTTTGAGCTTGTACCTCCCCATATATATGTATGGAGAGAAGTTTGCAACTGTATAGAAACTTTGTGTTCCCAACAAGCTAGTTGAAGGACGGCTTTCACACACACTTATCTCTCAACACTGAGCATGTGGAGTGACGTTCGTTCATCTACCACAAATGGAACTGTTTGCAGGAGAGACTATTACACTGGTTTCTCAGTCTGTTTCCTAGTTCCGGTTTGAAATTCCTGCACTTTTCACTCTAAAACCGAGTTATAGCTAGTACCTCCCATATATATGTATGGAGTGTACTTTGCAACTGTATAGAATCTTTGTCTTCCCAACAAGCTAGGTGAAGGACGGCTTTCACACACAC
Organism: Camelus dromedarius; assembly: GCF_036321535.1. Taxonomy (NCBI): domain Eukaryota; kingdom Metazoa; phylum Chordata; class Mammalia; order Artiodactyla; family Camelidae; genus Camelus; species Camelus dromedarius. The sequence goes on from NC_087472.1 coordinate 70,148,688, forward strand.
TTAGCTCTCAGAAATGAGCATGTGTAGAGACTTTCGTTCATCTATCCCAAAGTGAACGGGTTGCAGGAGAAACTAATACTCTGGTTTCTCAGACTGTTTCCTAGTGCGGGTTTGAAGTTCCTGCAGTTTTCACTCTAAAATTGTGTTGGAGCTAGTACTTCCCCATATGTATGTATGGAATGAAGTTTGCAACTCTATCGATACTTTGTGTTCCCAACAAACAAGGAAAAGGACGGCTTTCACAGACATTTATCTCTCAAAACTGGGCATGTGGAGAGAGGTTCGTTCATCTAGCACAAAAGGAACCTGTTGCAGGGGAAACTTTTCTCTGGTATCTCAATCTGCTTCCAAGTGCCGGTTTGAAGTTCCTGCAGTTTACACTGTAAAACCGAGTTGGATCTATTACCTCCCCATACATATGTATGGAGAGTAGTTTGCAACTGTATAGAAACTTTGTATTCCCAACAAAATAGGTGAACGACGGCTTTCACACACATTTAACTCTCAGAAATGAGCATGTGGATAGACGTTCGTTCATATAGCACAAAGGGAACAGGTGGCAGGAGAAACCTTTACTCTGGTTTCTCAGTCTGTTTCCAAGTGCCGGTTTCACGTTCCTGCAGTTTTCAATGTAAAACCGAGTTGGAGCTAGTACCTCCCCATATATATGTATGCAGAGTACTTTGCAACTGTATAGAAAATTTGTGTTCCCAACAAGCTAGGTGAAGGACGGCTTTCACACACACTTATCTCTCAGGACTGAGCATGTGGAGTGAAGTTCGTTCATCTAGCACAAATGCAACTGTTTGCAATAGAAACGTTTATTCTGGTTTCTAAGTCTTTTTCCTAGTTCCATTTGAAGTTCCTGCAGTTTTCACTGTAAAACCGTGTTAGAGCTAGTACCTCCCATATATATGTATGGAGTGTCCTTTGCAACTGTATAGAATCTTTCTCTTCCCAAAAAGCTAGGTGAAGGTCGGCTTTCACACACACTTATCTCTCAGAACTGAGCATGTGGAGAGACATTCGTTCATCTATCACAAAGTGAACGGGTTGCAGGAGAAACTAATACTCTGGTTTCTCAGTCTTTTTCCTAGTGCGGGTTTGAAGTTCCTGCAGTTTTCACTGTAAAATTGAGTTGGAGCTAGTACTTCCCCATATGTATGTATGGAATGTTGTTTGCAACTCTATCGACACTTTGTGTTCCCAACAATCAAGTAAAATGACGGCTTTCACACACATTTATCTCTCAGAAATGGGCATGTGGAGAGAGGTTCGTTAATCTAGCACAAAAGGAACCTGTTTCATTGGAAACTTTTTCTCTGGTATCTCAGTCTGTTTCCAAGTGCCCGTTTGAAGTTCCTGCAGTTTACACTGAAAAACCAAGTTGGATCTAGTACCTCCCCATATATATGTATGGAGTGTAGTTTGCAACTGTATAGAAACTTTGTGTTCCCTACAAGCTAGTTGAAGGATGGCTTTCACACACAACTATCTCTCAGAACTGAGCATGTGGATAGACGTTCGTTCATAAAGCACAAAAGGATCAGGTTGAAGGAAAAACTTTTACTCTGGTTTCTCAGTCTGTTTCCAAGTGCCGGTTTGAAGTTCCTGCAGTTTTCACTGTAAAAGCGAGTTGGAGCTAGTACCTCCCCAAAAATATGTATGGAGAGTAGTTTGCAACTGTATGGAATCTTTGTGTTCCAAACAAGCTAGGTGAAGGACGGCGTTCACAAACAATTATCTCTCAGAATGAAGCATGTGGAGAGCCGTTCGTTCATCTTGCAAAAAGGGAACGGGTTGAAGTTGGAAATTTTACTGTGGATTCTCAGTGTCTTTCCCAGTGCCCGTTTGATTTTCCTGCAATTTTCACTGTAAAAAAGATTTGCAGCTAGTACATCCACATATATATGTATGCAGAGTACTTTGCAACTGTATAGAATCTTTGTGTTCCCAACAAGCTAGGTGAAGGTCGGCGTTCACACACCCTTATATCTCAGAACTGAGCATGTGGAGAGCCGTTCGTTCATCTAGCATAAAGGGAACTGGTTAAATTTGAAACTTTTAGTGTGGATTCTCACTGTCTTTCCTAGTGCCGGTTTGATTTTCCAGCAGTTTTCACTGTAAAACAGAGTTGGAGTTAGTACCTCCCCATATATATGTATGGAGAGAAGTTTGCAACTGTATAGAAACTTTGTGTTCCCAACAAGCTATTTGAAGGACGGCTTTCACACACACTTATCTCTCAGAACTGAGCATGTGGAGTGACGTTCGTTCATCTAGCAGAAATGGAACTGGTTGCAGGAGAGTCTATTACTCTGGTTTCTTAGTCTGTTTCCTAGTTCCGGTTTGAAGTTCCTGCAGTTTTCACTGTAAAACCGGGTTAGAGCTAGTACCTCCCATATACATGTACGGTGTGTACTTTGCAACTGTATAGAATCTTTGTCTTCCCAACAGGCTAGGTTAAGTACGGCTTTCACACACACTTATCTCTCAGAACTGAGCATGTGGAGAGACTTTCGTTCATCTATCACAAAGTGAACTGTTTGCAGGTGAAACTAATACTCTGGTTTCTCAGTCTGTTTCCTAGTGCGGGTTTGAAGTTCCTGCAGTTTTCACTGTAAAATTGAGTTGGAGCTAGTACTTCCCCATATGTATGTATGGAATGTAGTTTGCAACTCTATCGACACTTTGTGTTCCCAACAAGCAAGGAAAAGGACGGCTTTCACACACATTTATCTCTCAGAACTGGGCATGTGGAGAGAGGTTCGTACATCTTGCACAAAAGGAACCTGTTGCAGGGGAAACTTTTCTCTGGTATCTCAATCTGCTTCCAAGTGCCGGTTTGAAATTCCTGCAGTTTACACTGTAAAACCGAGTTGGATCTATTAATTCCCCATATATATGTATGGAGAGTATTTTGCAACTGTAAAGAAACTTTGTATTCCCAACAAAATAGGTGAACGAGGGCTTTCACACACACTTAACTCTCAGAAATGAGCATGAGGTTAGACGTTCGTTCATATAGCACAAAGTGAACAGGTGGCAGGATTAACTTTTACTCTGGTTTCTCAGTCTGTTTCCAAGTGCCGGTTTCACGTTCCTGCAGTTTCCAATGTAAAACCGAGTTGGAGCTAGTACCACCCCATATATATGTATGCAGAGTACTTTGCAACTGTATAGAAACTTTGTGTTCCCAACAAGCTATGTGAAGGACGGCTTTCACACACACTTATCTCTCATAAATGAGCATGTCGAGAGACGTTCGTTCATCTAGCACAAATTCAACAGGGTGCAGTTGAAACATTTACAGTGGATTCTCAGTGTCTTTCCTAGTGCCGGTTTGATTTTCCTGCAGTTTTCACTGTAAAACCGAGTTGGACCTAGTACATCAACATATACATGTATGCAGAGTACTTTGCAACTGTATAGAATCTTTGTGTTCCCAAGAAGCTAGGTGAAGGACGGCGTTCACAGACAATTATCTCTCAGAACTGAGCATGTTGAGAGCCGCTCGTTCATCTAGCACAAAGGGAACTGGTTGAATTTGAAACTTTTACTGTGGATTCTCAATGTCTTTCCTAGTGCCGGTTTGATTTTCCTGCAGTTTTCACTGTAAAAGCGAGTTGGAGCTAGTACCACCCCATATATATGTTGAGTGTAATTTGCAAATGTATAGAAACTCTGTGTTCCCAACAAACTAGTTGAAGGACGGCTTTCACACACAACTATCTCTCAGAACTGAGCATGTGGATAGACGTTCGTTCATCTAGCAAAAAAGGAACAGGTTACAGGAAAAACTTTACTCTGGTTTCTCAGTCAGTTTCCAAGCCCCGGTTTGAAGTTCCTGCATTTTTCACTGTAAAACAGAGTTGGAGCTAGTACCTCCCCATAAATATGTATGGATAGTAGTTTGCAACTGTATAGAAACTTTGTGTTCCAAACAAGCTAGGTGAAGGACGGTTTTCACACACACTTATCTCTCAGAAATGGGCATGTGGAGAGCCGTTCGTTCATCTAGCACAAATGGAACGGGTTGCAGCAGAATCTTTTACTCTGGCTTCTAACTCTGTTTTATAGTGCCTGTTTGAACTTCCTGCAGTTTTGTTTGTAAAACCGAGTTGGAGCTAGTACCACCCCATATATATGTATGGAGTACAGTTTGCAACTTTATATTAACTTTGTGTTCCCAACAAGCTAGGTGAACGACGGCTTTCACAAACATTTATATCTCAGAAATGAGCATGTCGAGAGACGTTCGTTCATCTAGCACAAAAGGAACAGGTTGCAGGGGAAACTTTTACTCTGGTTTCTCAGTCTGTTTCCAAGTCCCGGTTTGAAGTTCCTGCAGTTTACACTGTAAAACCGAGTTGGAGCTTGTACCACCCCATATATATGTATGGAGTGTAGTTTGCATCTATATAGAAACTTTGTGTTCCCAACAAGCTAGGTGAAGGACGGCGTTCACAAAAAATTATCTCTCAGAACTGAGCATGTGGAGAGCCATTCGTTCATCTAGCACAAAGGGAACTGGTTGAAGTTGAAACTTTAACTGTGGATTCTCAGTGTCTTTCCTAGTGCCGGTTTGATTTTCCTGCAGTTTTCACTGTAAAACCGAGTTGGAGATAGTGCCTCCCCAAATATATGTATGGATTTTAGTTTGCATCTTTATGTAAAATTTGTGTTCCCAACAATCTAGGTGAAGGACGGATTCCACACACAATTATCTCTCAGAACTGAGCATGTGGAGAGACGTTCGTTCATCTAGCACAAAAGGAACAGTTTGCAGGAGAATATATTTCTCTTGTTTCTCAGTCTGTTTCCTAGTGCCGGTTGGAAGTGTCTGCACTTTTCACTGTAAAACCGATTTGGAGCTAGTACCTACCCATATATATGTATGGAGTGTATCTTGCAACTGTATAGAAACTTTGTATTCCCAAAAAGCTAGGTGAAGAACGGCATTCACACACAATTATCTCTCAGAACTGAGCATGTGGAGAGACTTTCATTCATCTAGCACAAAGTGAACGAGTTGCAGGAGAAACTTTTCTCAGGTTTCTCAGTGTGTTTCCTAATGCCGGGTAGAAGTTCCTGCAGTTTTCACTGTAAAACCGAGTTGGAGCTAGTACCTTCCCATATATATGTACCTAGTGTTGTTTGCAACTATATACATACTTTGTGTTTCAAATAAGCTATGTGAAGGACGGCTTTCACACACATTTATCTCTCAGAACTGAGCATGTGTAGAGACGTTCTTTTATCTAGCACAAAAGAAACACGTTGCAGGAGAAACTTTTTCTCTGGATTCTCCGTCTGTTTCCAAGTGCCGGTTTGCAGTTCCTGCAGTTTTCACTGTAAAACCGTGTTGGAGCTAGTACCTCCCCTTATATATGTATGAAGAGTAGTTTGTAAATCTATAGAGACTCTGTAATCCCAGCAAGCTAGGTAAAGGACGGCTTTCACACACACTTATCTCTCAGAACTCAGCATGTGGAGAGACGTTCGTTCATATATCACAAAGGGAACGGTTTGCATGGGAAACAATTTCTCAGTTTTCTCAGTGGGGTTCCTAGTGTCGTTTTGAAGTTCCTGCAGTTTTCAGTGTAAAATCGTGTTTGAGCTTGTATCTCCCCATATATATGTATGGAGAGAAGTTTGCAACTGTATAGAAAATTTGTGTTCCCAAAGAGCTAGTTGAAGGACGGCTTTCAGACACACTTATCTCTCAGAACTGAGCATGTGGTCTGACGTTCGTTCATCTAGCACAAATGGAACTGGTTGCAGGAGAGATTATTACTCTGGTTTCTCAGTCTGTTTCCTAGTTCCGGTTTGAAGTTCCTGCAGTTTTCACTGTAAAACAGAGTTGGAGCTAGTACCTCCCCATATATATGTATGAAGAGTAGTTTGTAACTGTATAGAAACTTTGTGATCCCAACAAGCTAGGTGAAGCACGGCTTTCACACACACTTATCTCTCAGAACTAAGCATGTGGAGAGACTTTCGTTCATATAGCACAAAGGGAACGGTTTGAAGGGAAAATTTTTCTCAATTTTCTCAGTGGGATTCCTAGTGCAGGTTTGAAGTTCCTGCAGTTTTCAGTGTAAAATCGCGTTTGAGCTAGTACTTCCCCCTATATGTGTATGGACAGTAGTTTGCAACTTTATAGAAACTTTGTGTTCCCAACAAGCTAGGTGAGGGACGGCTTTCACACACACTTATCTTTCAGAACTGAGCATGTGGAGTGACGTTCGTTCATCTAGCACACATGGAACGGGTTGCATGAGAAACTTTTACTCTGGTTTCTCAGTCTGTTTTCTAGTGCCTGTTTGAAGTTCCTGCAGTTTTGTCTGTAAAACCGAGTTGGAGCTAGTACCACGCCATATATATGTATGGAGTACAGTTTGCAACTGTATATTAACTTTGTGTTCCCAACAAGCTAGGTGAACGACGGCTTTCAAAAACACTTACATCTCAGAAATGAGCATGTCGAGAGACGTTCGTTCATCTAGCACAAAAGGAACAGGTTGCAGGGGAAACTTTTACTCTGGTTTCTCAGTCTGTTTCCAAGTCCCGGTTTGAAGTTCCTGCAGTTTACACTGTAAAACCGAGTTGGAGCTTGTACCTCCCCATATATATGTATGGAGTGTAGTTTACATCTATATAGAAACTTTGTGTTCCCAACAAGCTAGGTGAAGGACGGCGTTCACAAAAAATTATCTCTCAGAACTGAGCATGTGGAGAGCCATTCGTTCATCTAGCACAAAGGGAACTGGTTGAAGTTGAAACTTTAACTGTGGATTCTCAGTGTCTTTCCTAGTGCCAGTTTGATTTTCCTGCAGTTTTCACTGTAAAACCGAGTTGGAGATAGTGCCTCCCCAAATATATGTATGGATTTTAGTTTGCATCTTTATGTAAAATTTGTGTTCCCAACAATCTAGGTGAAGGACGGATTCCACACACAATTATCTCTCAGAACTGAGCATGTGGAGAGACGTTCGTTCATCTAGCACAAAAGGAACAGTTTGCAGGAGAATATATTTCTCTTGTTTCTCAGTCTGTTTCCTAGTGCCGGGTGGAAGTGTCGGCACTTTTCACTGTAAAACCGATTTGGAGCTAGTTCCTACCCATATATATGTATGGAGTGTATCTGGCAACTGTATAGAAACTTTGTATTCCCAAAAAGCTAGGTGAAGAACGGCATTCACACACAATTATCTCTCAGAACTGAGCATGTGGAGAGACTTTCGTTCATCTAGCACAAAGTGAACGATTTGCAGGAGAAACTTTTCTCAGGTTTCTCAGTGTGTTTCCTCATGCCGGGTAGAAGTTCCTGCAGTTTTCACTGTAAAACCGAGTTGGAGCTAGTACCTTCCCATATATATGTACCTAGTGTAGTTTGCAACTAAATAGATACTTTGTGTTTCAAATAAGCTATGTGAAGGACGGCTTTCACACACATTTATCTCTCAGAACTGAGCATGTGTAGAGACGTTCTTTTATCTAGCACAAAAGAAACGGGTTGCATGAGAAACTTTTACTCAAGTTTCGCAGTGTGTTTTTTAGTCCCGGTTTGATGTTCCTGCAGTTTTCACTGTAAAACCGATTTGGAGCTAGTAACTCCCCATACATATGTATCTAGTGTAGTTTGTTACTGTATAGAAACTTTGTGTTCCCAAGAAGCTATGTGAAGGTCGGCTTTCACACACACTTATTTATCAGAAATGAGCATGTGGAGAGACGTTCGTTCATCTAGCAAAAATGGAAGTCTTTGCAGGAGAATCTTTTTCTCTGGTTTCTCAGTCTGTTTTCAAGTGCCTGTTTGAAGTTCCTGCAGTTTTCACTGTAAAAAAGTGCTGGAGCTAATACCTCCCCATATATATGTATGGAGAGTAGTTTGCAACTGTATAGAAAATTTGTGTTCCCAACAAGTTAGGTGAAGAACGGCTTTCACACACACTTATCACTCAGAACTGTGCATGTGGAGAGACGTTCTTTCATCTAGCACAAAGTGAACGGGTTGAAGTTGAAAATTTTACTGTGGATTCTCACTGACTTTCCTAGTGCCGGTTTGATTTTCCTGCAGTTTTCACTGTTAAACCGAGTTCGAGCTAGTACCTCCCCATATATATGTATGAAGAGTAGTTTGTAACTGTATAGAAACTTTGTGATCCCAACAAGCTAGGTGAAGGACGGCTTTCACACACACTTATCTCTCAGAACTAAGAATGTGAAGAGACGTTCGTTCACATAGCACAAATTGACCGGTTTTCAAGAGAAATTATTCTCAGTTTTCTCAGTCGGTTTCCTAGTGCCTATTTGAAGTTCATGAAGTTTTCAGTGTAAAATCGTGTTTGAGCTAGTACTACCCCATATATATGTATGGATTGTAGTTTGCAACTCTATAGGAACATTTTCTTCCCAACAAACTAGGTGAAGGACGGCTTTCACACACACTTATCTCTCAGAACTTAGCATGTGGGGAAAAGTTCGTTCATCTAGCACAAAAGAAACGGGTGGCATGAGAAACTTTTACTCAAGTTTCTCAGTGTGTTTCCCAGTGCCGGTTTGACGTTCCTGCAGTTTTCACTGTAAAATTGAGTTGGAGCTATTACTTCCAAATATGTATGTATGGAATGTAGTTTGCAACTCTATCGACCATTTGTGTTCCCAACAAGCAAGGAAAAGGGCGGCTTTCACACACATTTATCTCTCAGAACTGGGCATGTGGAGAGAGGTTCGTTCATCTAGCACAAAAGGAACCTGTTGCAGGGGAAACTGTTTCTCTGGTATCTCAGTGTGTTTCCAAGTGCCGGTTTGAATTTCCTGCAGTTTTCACTGTAAAACCGAGTTGGAGATAATATATTCCAATATATATTTTTATGGAGAGTAGTTTGTAACTGTATAGAAACTTTGTATTCCCAACAAGCTAGGTGAACGACGGCTTTCACACACACTTAAATCTCAGAAATGAGCATGTGGATAGACGTTCGTTCATATAGCACAAAGGGAACTGGTGGCAGGAGAAACTTTTACTCTGGTTTCTCAGTCTGTTTCCATGTGCCGGTTTGAAGTTCCTGCAGTTTTCATTGTAAAACCGAGTTGGATATTATCTCCTCATATATATGTATGGATTTTAGTTTGCATCTATATATAAACTTTGTGTTCCCAACAAGCTTGTTGAAGGACGGCTTTCACACACAACTATCTCTCAGAATTGAGATTGTGGAGAGACGTTCGTTCATCTAGCACAATGGGATCGGGTTGCAGGTGAAGCTTTTACTCTGGTTTCTCATTCTGTTTCCTAGTGCCGGTTTGAAGTTCCTGCAGTTTTGTCTGTAAAACCGAGTTGGATCTAGTACCACCCATATATATGTACGGAGTGTAGTTTGCAACTGTATATAAACTTTGTGTTCCCAAAAAACTAGTTGAACGACGGGTTTCACACACACTTATCTCTCATAAATGAGCATGTGGAGAGACGTTCGTTCATCTAGCACAAATTGACCTGGGTGCAGTTGAAAATATTACAGTGGATTCTCAGTGTCTTTCCTAGTGCCGATTTGATTTTCCTGCAGTTTTCACTGTAAAACCGAGTTGGAGCTAGTACATCCACATATATATGTATGAAGAGTAGTTTGTAAATGTATAGAGACTCTGTGATCCCAACAAGCTAGGTAAAGTACAGCTTTCACACACACTTATCTCTCAGAACTAAGCATGTGGAGAGACGTTCGTTCATATAGCACAAAGGGAACGGATTGCATGAGAAACTTTTTCTCAGTTTTCTCAGTGGGTTTCCTAGTGCCGTTTTGACGTTCCTGCAGTTTTCAGTGTAAAACCGTGTTTGAGCTTGTACCTTCCCATATATATGTATGGAGAGAAGTTTGCAAGTGTATAGAAACTTTGTGTTCAAAACAAGCTAGTTGAAGGACGGCTTTCACACACACTTATCTCTCAGAACTGAGCATGTGGAGTGACGTTCGTTCATCTAGCACAAAAAGAAGAGGTTGCAGGAAAAACTTTTAATCTGGTTTCTCAGTCTGTTTCCTAGTGCCGGTTTGAAGTTCCTGCAGTTTTCACTGTAAAACCGAGTTGGAGCTAGTACCTCCCCATATATATGTATGGAGAGTAGTTTGCAACTTTATAGAAACTTTTTGATCCCAACAAGCTAGGTGAAGGACGGCTTTCACACACACTTATCTCTCAGAAATGAGCATGTGGAGAGGCGTTCGTTCATCTAGCACAAATGGAACTGGTTGCAGGAGAAACTTTTACTCTTGTTTCTCAGTCTGATTTCTAGTGCTGGTTTGAAGTTCCTGCAGTTTTCACTGTAAAACCGAGTTAGGGCTAGTACCTCCCAGATATTTGTATGGAGTGTACTTTGCAACTGTATAGAATCTTTGTGTTCCCAACAAGCTAGGTGAAGGACGGCTTTCACACAGACTTATCTCTCAGAACTGAGCATGTGGAGTGACGTTCGTTCATCTATCACAAAATGAACGGGTTGCAAGAGAAACTAATACTCTGGTTTCTCAGTCTGTTTCCTAGTGCGGGTTTGAAGTTCCTGCAGTTTTCACTGTAAAATTGAGTTGGAGCTAGTACTTCCCTATATGTTTGTACGGAATGTAGTTTGCAACTCTATCGACACTTTGTGTTCCCAACAAGCAAGGAAAAGGACGGCTTTCACACACATTTATCTCTCAGAACTGGGCATGTGGAGAGAGGTTCGTTCATCTAGCACAAAAGGAACCTGTTGCAGGGGAAACTTTTCTCTGGTATCTCAATCTGCTTTCAAGTGCCAGGTATGAATTTCCTGCAGTTTACACTGTAAAACCGAGTTGGATCTATTAGTTCCCATATATATGTATGGATAGTAGTTTGCAACTGGAAAGAAACTTTGTATTCCCAACAAAATAGGTGAACGACGGCTTTCACACACAATTAATACTCAGAAATGAGCATGTGGATACACTTTCGTTCATATAGCAGAAAGGGAACAGGTGGCAGGAGAAACTTTTACTCTGGTTTCTCAGTCTGTTTCCAAGTGCCGGTTTCACGTTCCAGCAGTTTTCAAAGTAAAACCGAGTTGGAGCTAGTACCTCCCCATACATATGTATGCAGAGTACTTTGCAACTGTATAGAAACTTTGTGTTCCCAACAAGCTAGGTGAAGGACGGTTTTCACACACACTTATCTCTCAGAACTGAGCATGTGGAGAGCCGTTCGTTCATCTAGCACAAAGGGAACTGGTTGAATTTGAAACTTTTACAGTGGATTCTCACTGTCTTTCCTAGTGCCGGTATGATTTTCCTGCAGTTTTCTCAGTAAAACCGAGTTGGAGCTAGTACCTTCCCATATACATGTATGGAGTGTATTTTGGAAATGTATAGAAACTTTGTGTTCCCAACAAGCTAGTTGAAGGACGGCTATCACACACAACTATCTCTCAGAACTGAGCATGTGGACAGACGTTCGTTCATCTAGCACAAATGGAACAGGTTGCAGGAAAAACTTTTACTCTGGTTTCTCAGTCTGTTTCCAAGTCCCGGTTTGAAGTTCCTGCAGTTTTCACTGTAAAACACAGTTGGAGCTAGTACCTCCCCAAAAATATGTATGGAGAGTAGTTTGCAACTGTATAGAAACTTGGTGTTCCAAACAAGCTAGGTGAAGTACGGCGTTCACACACACTTATCTCTCAGAACTGAGCATGTGGAGAGCCGTTCGTTCGTCTAGCACAAAGGGAACTGGTTGAATGTGAAACTTTTACTGTGGATTCTCACTGTATTTCCTAGTGCCGGTTTGATTTTCCTGCAGTTTTCACTGTAAAATCGAGTTGGAGCTAGTACCAACCCATACATATGTATGGAGTGTAGTTTGCAACTGTATGTAAACTTTGTGTTCCCAATAGGCTAGTTGAAGGACGGCTTTCACACACACTTATCTCTCAGAACTGAACATGTGGAGTGACGTTCGTTCATCTAGCACAAAAAGAAGAGGTTGCAGGAAAAACTTTTACTCTGGTTTCTCAGTCTGTTTCCTAGTGCCGGTTTGAAGTTCCTGCAGTTTTCACTGTTAAACCGAGTTGGAGCTAGTACCTACCCATATATATGTATGGAGAGTAGTTTGCACCTTTATAGAAACTTTTTGATCCCAACAAGCTAGGTGAAGGACGGCTTTCACACACACTTATCTCTCAGAACTGAGCATGTGGAGTGGCGTTCGTTCATCTAGCACAAATGGAACTGGTTGCAGGAGAAACTTTTACTCTGGTTTCTCAGTCTGTTTCCTAGTGCCGGTTTGAAGTTCCTGCAGGTTTCACTGTAAAACCGAGTTAGGGCTAGTACCTCCCAGATATTTGTATGGCGTGTACTTTGCAACTGTATAGAATCTTTGTCTTCCCAACAAGCTAGATGAAGGACGGCTTTCACACACACTTATCTCTCAGAACTGAGCATGTGGAGTGGCGTTCGTTCATCTATCACAAAGTGAACGGGTTGCAGGGAAAACTAATACTCTGGTTTCTCAGTGTGTTTCCTAGTGCAGGTTTGAAGTTCCTGCAGTTTTCACTGTAAAATTGAGTTGGAGCTAGTACTTCCCAATATGTATGTATGGAATGTAGTTTGCAAATCTATCGACACTTTGTGTTCCCAACAATCAAGTAAAATAACGGCTTTCACACACATTTATCTCTCAGAACTGTGCATGTGGAGAGACGTTCGTTCATCTAACACAAAAATAACAGTTTGCAGGGAAACTTTTACTCTGGTTTCTCAGTCTGTTTCCCAGTGCCGGTTTGAAGTTCCTGCAGTTTACACTGTAAAACCAAGTTGGAGCTAGTTCCTCCCCATATATATGTATGGAGTGTAGTTTGCATTTCTATATAATCTTTGTGATCTCAACAGGCTCGGTGAAGGAAGGCTTTCACACAAAATTATCACTCAGAATGGAGCATGTGTAGAGCCGTTCGTTCATCTAGCACAAAGGGAACGGGTTGAAGTTCAAAATTTTACTGTGGATTCTCACTGTCTTTCCCAGTGCCGGTTTGATTTTCCTGCAGTTTTCACTGTAAAACCGAGTTGGAGCTAGTACCTCCCCATATATATGTATGAAGAGTAGTTTGTAACTGTATAGAAACTTTGTGATCCCAAAATGCTAGGTGAAGAACGGCCTTCACACACACTTATCTCTCAGAACTAAGCATGTGGAGAGACGTTCGTTCATATAGCACAAAGGGAACGGTATGCAGGAGAAAATTTTTCTCAGTTTTCTCAGTGGGTTTCCTAGTGCCGGTTCGAAGTTAATGCAGTTTTCAGTGTAAAATCGTGTTTGAGCTAGTACCTCCCCATATATATGTATGGATTGCAGTATGCAACTGTATAGAAACATTGTGTTCCCAACAAGCTAGTTGAAGGACGGCTTTCACACACACTTAACTCTCAGAACTAAGCATGTGGAGAGACGTTCGTTCATCTAGCACAAATGAAACAAGTTGCATGAGAAACTTTTCCTCAAGATTCTCAGTGTGTTTCCTAGTGCCGGTTTGACGTTCCTGCAGTTTTCACGGTAAAACCGAGTTGGAGCTAGTAACTCCCCATATATATGTATCTAGTGTAGTTTGTTACTGTATAGAAACTTTGTGTTCCCAACAAGCTAGGTGAAGAAAGGCTTTCACACACACTTATCTCTCAGAACTGTGCATGTGGAGAGACGTTCTTTCATCTAGCACAAAGGGAACGGGTTGAAGTTGAAAATTTTACTATGGATTCTCAGTGTCTTTCCCAGTGCCGGTTTGATTTTCCTGCAGTTTTCACTGTAAAACCGAGTTGGAGCTAGTACCTCCCCATATATATGTATGAAGGGTAGTTTGTAACTGTATAGAAAGTTTGTGATCTCAACAAGCTAGGTGAAGTACGGCTTTCACACACACTTATCTCTCAGAACTAAGCATGTGGAGAGACGTTCGTTCATATAGCACAAAGGAAACGGGTTGCATGAGAAACTTTTACTCAAGTTTCTCAGTGTGTTTCCTAGTGCCGGTTTGACGTTCCTGCAGTTTTCACTGTAAAATTGATTTGGAGCTAGTACTTCCACATATGTATGTATGGAATGTAGTTTGCAACTCTATCGACCACTTGTGTTCACAACAAGCAAGGAAAAGGACGGCTTTCACACACATTTATCTCTCAGAACTGGGCATGTGGAGAGAGGTTCGTTCATCTAGCACAAAATGAACCTGTTGCAGGGGAAATTTATCTCTGGTATCTCAGTCCCTTTCCAAGTGCCGGTTTGAAATTCCTGCAGTTTTCACTGTAAAACCGAGTTGGAGCTAGTATATTCCAATATATATTTTTATGGAGAGTAGTTTGTAAATGTATAGAAACTTTGTGTTCCCAACAAGCTAGTTGAACGACGGCTTTCACACACACATATCTCTCATAAATGAGCATGTCGAGTGACGTTCGTTCATCTAGCACAAATTGAACAGGGTGCAGTTGAAACTTTTAAAGTGGATTCTCAGTGTCTTTCCTAGTGCCGGTTTGATATTCCTGCAGTTTTCACTGTAAAACCGAGTTGGAGATAGTGCCTCCCCATATATATGTATGGATTTTAGTTTGCATCTTTATGTAAAATTTGTGTTCCCAAAAATCAAGGTGAAGGACGGCTTTCACACACAATTATCTCTCTAGAACTGAGCATGTGGATTGAAGTTTGTTCATCTAGCACAAATGCTACTGTTTGCAAGAGAAATTTTTACTCTGATTTCTCAGTCGGTTTCCAAGTGCCGGTTTGAAGTTCCTGCAGTTTACACTGTAAAACCGAGTTGGATCTATTTCCTCCCCATATATGTAAGGAGAGTAGTTTGCAACTGTTTAGAAACTTTGTATTCCCAACAAAATAGGTGAACGACGGCTTTCACACACACTTATCTCTCAGAACTGAGCATGTGGAGAGACTTTCGTTCATCTATCACAAAGTGAACGGGTTGCAGGGGAAACTAATACTCTGGTTTCTCAGTCTGTTTCCTAGTGCGGGTTTGAAGTTCCTGCAGTTTTCACTGTAAAATTGAGTTGGAGCTAGTACTTCCCCATATGTATGTATGGAATGTAGTTTGCAAATCTATCGACACTTTGTGTTCCCAACAATCAAGTAAAATGACGGCTTTCACACACATTTATCTCTCAGAAATTGGCATGTGGAGAGAGGTTCGTTAATCTAGCACAAAAGGAACCTGTTTCATTGGTAACTTTTTCTCTGGTATCTCAGTCTGTTTCCAAGTGCCGGTTTGAAGTTCCTGCAGTTTACACTGTAAAATAATGTTAGATCTAGTACCTCCCCATATATATGTATGGAGTGTAGTTAGCAACTGTATAGAAACTTTGTGTTCCCAACAAGCTAGTTGAAGGACGGCTTTCACACACAACTATCTCTCAGAACTGAGCATGTGGATAGACTTTCGTTCATATAGCACAAAAGGATCAGGTTGAAGGAAAAACTTTTACTCTGGTTTCTCAATATGTTTCCAAGTGCCGGTTTGAAGTTCCTGCAGTTTTCACTGTAAAAGCGAGTTGGAGCTAGTACCCCCCAAAAATATGTATGGAGAGTAGTTTGCAACTGTATAGAATCTTTGTGTTCCAAACAAGCTAGGTGAAGGACGGCGTTCACAAAAAATTATCTCTCAGAACGGAGCATGTGGAGAGCCGTTCGTTCATCTAGCAAAAAGGGAAAGGGTTGAAGTTGAAACTTTTAATGTGGATTCTCAGTGTCTTTCCTAGTGCCTGTTTGATTTTCCTGCAGTTTTCACTGTAAAACCGAGTTGGAGATAGTACCTCCCCATATATATGTATGAAGAGTAGTTTGTAACTGTATAGAAACTTTGTGATCCCAACAAGCTAGGTCAAGGACGGGTTTCACACACACTTATCTCTCAGAACTAAGCATGTGGAGAGACTTTCTTTCATATAGCACAAAGTGAAAAGTTTGTAGGAGGAACTTTTTCTCAGTTTTCTCAGTGGGTTTCCTAGTGCCTGTTTGAAGTTCCTGCAGTTTTCTGTGTAATACCGTGTTTGAGCTAGTACTTCCTCATATATATGTATGGAGAATTGTATGCAACTTTATAGAAACTTTGTGATCCCAAGAAGCTATGTGAAGGACGGCTTTCACACACAATTATCTCTCAGAATTTAGCATGTGGAGAGACGTTTGTTCATCCACCACAATGTGAATGTGTTGCAGGAGAAACTTTTAATCTGGTTTCTTATTCTGATTCCTAGTGCCGGTATGAAGTTACTGCAGTTTTGTCTGTAAAACCGAGTTGGAGCTAGTACCACCCCATATATATGTATGGAGTGTAGTTTGCAACTGTATATAAACTTTGTGTTCCCAACAAGCTACGTGAACGACGGCTTTCACACACACTTATCTCTCATAAATGAGCATGTGGAGAGACGTTCGTTCATCTATCACAAAGTGAACGGGTTGCAGGAGTAACTAATACTCTGGTTTCTCAGTTTGTATCCTAGTGCGGGTTTGAAGTTCCTGCAGTTTTCACTGTAAAATTGAGTTGGAGCTTTTACTTCCCCATATGTATGTATGGAATGTAGTTTGCAAGTCTATCGACACTTTTTGTTCCCAACAAGAAAGGAAAAGGACGGCTTTCACACACATTTATCTCTAAGAACTGAGCATGTGGAGAGCTGTTCGTTCATTTAGCACAAAAGAAACTTGTTGCAGGGAAACTTTTCTCTGGTATCACAATATGTTTCCAAGTGTCAGTTTGAAGTTCCTGCAGTTTACAATGTAATACCGACTTGGAGCTATTACCCCCCATATATATGTATGGAGATTAGTTTGCAACTGTATAAAAACTTTGTATTCCCAACAAAATAGGTGAACGAAGGCTTTCACACACACTTAACTCTCAGAACTGAGCATGTGGATTGACGTTCGTTCATATAGCACAAAGGGAACAGGTGGCAGGAGAAACTTTTACTCTGGTTTCTCAGTCTGTTTCCTAGTGCTGGATTGAATTTCCTGCAGTTTTGTCTGTAAAACCGAGTTGGTGCAAGTACCTCCCCATATATGTATGAAGTGTACTTTGCAACCGTATATAAACTTTGTGTTCCCTACAAACTAGCTGAAGGACGGCTTTCACACACACTTATCTCTCAGAAATGAACATGTGGAGAGACGTTCGTTCATCTAGCACAAAAGGAACCTGTTGCAGTGGAAACTTATTCTCTGGTTTCTCAGTCTGTTTCCAAGTGCCGGTTTGAAGTTCCTGCAGTTTTCACTGTAAAACCGATTTGGAGCTAGTACCTCCCCATATATATGTATGGAGTGTAATTTGCAACTGTATATAAACATTGTGTTGCCTACAAGCTAATTGAAGGACGGCTTTCACACACAAATATCTCTCAGAACTGAGCATGTGGTTAGACGTTCGTTCATCTAGCAAAAATCGAACAGGCTGCAGGAAAAACTTTTACTCTGATTTCTTATTCTGTTTCCTAGTGTCGGTTTGACGTTCCTGCACTTTTGTCTGTAAAACCGATTTGGAGCTAATACCACCCCGTATATATGTATGGAGTGTAGTTTGCAACTGTATATAAACTTTGTGTTCCCAACAAGCTAGTTCAACGAAGGCTTTCACACACAATTAACTCTCAGAAATGAGCATGTGGATACACGTTCGTTCATATAGCACAAAGGGAACAGGAGGCAGGAGAAATTTTACTCTGGTTTCTCAGTCTGTTTCCAGGTGCCGGTTTCACGTTCCTGCACTTTTCAATGTAAAACAGACTTGGAGCTAGTACCTCCCCATATATATGTATGCAGAGTACTTTGCAACTGTATAGAAACTTTGTGTTCCAAACAAGCTAGGTGAAGGACGGCGTTCACAATGTATTATCTCTCAGAACGGAGCATGTGGAGAGCCGTTCGTTCATCTAGCAAAAAGCGAAAGGTTTGAAGTTGAAACTTTTACTGTGGATTCTCAGTGTCTTTCCCAGTGCCGGTTTGGTTTTCCTACAGTTTTCACTGTAAAACAGAGTTGGGGCTAGTACCTCCCCATATACATGTATGAAGAGTAGTTTGTAACTGTATAGAGACTCTGTGATCCCAACAAGCTAGGTAAAGGACGGCTTTCACACACACTTATCTCTCAGAACTCAGCATGTGGAGAGACGTTCGTTCATATAGCACAAAGGGAACGGTTTGCATGAGAAACTTTTTCTCAGTTTTCTAAGTGGGTTTCCTAGTGCCGTTTTGAATTTCCTGCAGTTTTCAGTGTAAAATCGTGTTTGAGCTTGTACCTCCCCATATATATGTATGGAGAGAAGTTTGCAACTGTATAGAAACTTTGTGTTTCCAACAAGCTAGTTGAAAGACGGCTTTCACACACACTTATCTCTCAGAACTGAGCATGTGGAGAGACGTTCTTTCATCTATCACAAAGTGAACGGGTTGAAGGAGAAAATAATACTCTGGTTTCTCAGTCTGTTTCCTAGTGCGTGTTTGAAGTTCCTGCAGTTTTCACTGTAAAACTGAGTTGGAGCTAGTACTTCCCCATATATATGTATGGAATGTATTGTGCAACTCTATCGACACTTTGTGTTCCCAACAAGCAAGGAAAAGGACGGCTTTCACACACATATATCTCTCAGAACTGGGCATGTGGAGAGAGGTTCGTACATCTTGCACAAAAGGAACCTGTTGCAGGGGAAACTTTTCTCTGGTATCTGAATCTGCTTCCAAGTGCCGGTTTTAAGTTACTGCAGTTTACACTGTTAAACCGAGTTGGATCTATTACCTCCCCATATATATGTATGTACAGTAGTTTGCAACTGTAAAGAAACTTTGTATTCCCAACAAAATAGGTGAACGACGGCTTTCACACACACTTAACTCTCAGAAATGAGCATGTGAATAGACGTTCGTTCATATAGCAGAAAGGGAACAGGTGGCAGGAGAAACTTTTACTCTGGTTTCTCAGTCTGTTTCCAAGTGCCGGTTTCACGTTCCAGCAGTTTTCAAAGTAAAACCGAGTTGGAGCTAGTACCTCCCCATACATATGTATGCAGAGTACTTTGCAACTGTATAGAAACTTTGTGTTCCCAACAAGCTAGGTGAAGGACGGTTTTCACACACACTTATCTCTCAGAACTGAGCATGTGGAGAGCCGTTCGTTCATCTAGCACAAAGGGAACTGGTTGAATTTGAAACTTTTACAGTGGATTCTCACTGTCTTTCCTAGTGCCGGTATGATTTTCCTGCAGTTTTCTCAGTAAAACCGAGTTGGAGCTAGTACCTTCCCATATACATCTATGGAGTGTATTTTGGAAATGTATAGAAACTTTGTGTTCCCAACAAGCTAGTTGAAGGACGGCTATCACACACAACTATCTCTCAGAACTGAGCATGTGGACAGACGTTCGTTCATCTAGCACAAATGGAACAGGTTGCAGGAAAAACTTTTACTCTGGTTTCTCAGTCTGTTTCCAAGTCCCGGTTTGAAGTTCCTGCAGTTTTCACTGTAAAACACAGTTGGAGCTAGTACCTCCCCAAAAATATGTATGGAGAGTAGTTTGCAACTGTATAGAAACTTGGTGTTCCAAACAAGCTAGGTGAAGTACGGCGTTCACACACACTTATCTCTCAGAACTGAGCATGTGGAGAGCCGTTCGTTCGTCTAGCACAAAGGGAACTGGTTGAATGTGAAACTTTTACTGTGGATTCTCACTGTATTTCCTAGTGCCGGTTTGATTTTCCTGCAGTTTTCACTGTAAAATCGAGTTGGAGCTAGTACCAACCCATACATATGTATGGAGTGTAGTTTGCAACTGTATGTAAACTTTGTGTTCCCAATAGGCTAGTTGAAGGACGGCTTTCACACACACTTATCTCTCAGAACTGAACATGTGGAGTGACGTTCGTTCATCTAGCACAAAAAGAAGAGGTTGCAGGAAAAACTTTTACTCTGGTTTCTCAGTCTGTTTCCTAGTGCCGGTTTGAAGTTCCTGCAGTTTTCACTGTTAAACCGAGTTGGAGCTAGTACCTACCCATATATATGTATGGAGAGTAGTTTGCACCTTTATAGAAACTTTTTGATCCCAACAAGCTAGGTGAAGGACGGCTTTCACACACACTTATCTCTCAGAACTGAGCATGTGGAGTGGCGTTCGTTCATCTAGCACAAATGGAACTGGTTGCAGGAGAAACTTTTACTCTGGTTTCTCAGTCTGTTTCCTAGTGCCGGTTTGAAGTTCCTGCAGTTTTCACTGTAAAACCGAGTTAGGGCTAGTACCTCCCAGATATTTGTATGGCGTGTACTTTGCAACTGTATAGAATCTTTGTCTTCCCAACAAGCTAGATGAAGGACGGCTTTCACACACACTTATCTCTCAGAACTGAGCATGTGGAGTGGCGTTCGTTCATCTATCACAAAGTGAACGGGTTGCAGGGAAAACTAATACTCTGGTTTCTCAGTGTGTTTCCTAGTGCAGGTTTGAAGTTCCTGCAGTTTTCACTGTAAAATTGAGTTGGAGCTAGTACTTCCCAATATGTATGTATGGAATGTAGTTTGCAAATCTATCGACACTTTGTGTTCCCAACAATCAAGTAAAATAACGGCTTTCACACACATTTATCTCTCAGAACTGTGCATGTGGAGAGACTTTCGTTCATCTAACACAAAAATAACAGTTTGCAGGGAAACTTTTACTCTGGTTTCTCAGTCTGTTTCCCAGTGCCGGTTTGAAGTTCCTGCAGTTTACACTGTAAAACCAAGTTGGAGCTAGTTCCTCCCCATATATATGTATGGAGTGTAGTTTGCATTTCTATATAATCTTTGTGATCTCAACAGGCTCGGTGAAGGAAGGCTTTCACACAAAATTATCACTCAGAATGGAGCATGTGTAGAGCCGTTCGTTCATCTAGCACAAAGGGAACGGGTTGAAGTTCAAAATTTTACTGTGGATTCTCACTGTCTTTCCCAGTGCCGGTTTGATTTTCCTGCAGTTTTCACTGTAAAACCGAGTTGGAGCTAGTACCTCCCCATATATATGTATGAAGAGTAGTTTGTAACTGTATAGAAACTTTGTGATCCCAAAATGCTAGGTGAAGAACGGCCTTCACACACACTTATCTCTCAGAACTAAGCATGTGGAGAGACGTTCGTTCATATAGCACAAAGGGAACGGTATGCAGGAGAAAATTTTTCTCAGTTTTCTCAGTGGGTTTCCTAGTGCCGGTTCGAAGTTAATGCAGTTTTCAGTGTAAAATCGTGTTTGAGCTAGTACCTCCCCATATATATGTATGGATTGCAGTATGCAACTGTATAGAAACATTGTGTTCCCAACAAGCTAGTTGAAGGACGGCTTTCACACACACTTAACTCTCAGAACTAAGCATGTGGAGAGACGTTCGTTCATCTAGCACAAATGAAACAAGTTGCATGAGAAACTTTTCCTCAAGATTCTCAGTGTGTTTCCTAGTGCCGGTTTGACGTTCCTGCAGTTTTCACGGTAAAACCGAGTTGGAGCTAGTAACTCCCCATATATATGTATCTAGTGTAGTTTGTTACTGTATAGAAACTTTGTGTTCCCAACAAGCTAGGTGAAGAAAGGCTTTCACACACACTTATCTCTCAGAACTGTGCATGTGGAGAGACGTTCTTTCATCTAGCACAAAGGGAACGGGTTGAAGTTGAAAATTTTACTATGGATTCTCAGTGTCTTTCCCAGTGCCGGTTTGATTTTCCTGCAGTTTTCACTGTAAAACCGAGTTGGAGCTAGTACCTCCCCATATATATGTATGAAGGGTAGTTTGTAACTGTATAGAAAGTTTGTGATCTCAACAAGCTAGGTGAAGTACGGCTTTCACACACACTTATCTCTCAGAACTAAGCATGTGGAGAGACGTTCGTTCATCTAGCAAAAATGCAACTGTTTGCAAGAGAAACTTTAACTCTGATTTCTCACTCGGTTTCAAAGTGCCGGTTTGAAGTTCCTGCAGTTTTCACTGTAAAACCGTATTGGAGCTAGTACACTCCCATATATATGTATGGAGTGCAGTTTGCAACTTTATAGAAACTTTGTGTTCCTAACAAGCTAGTTGAAAGACGGCTTTCACACACAACTATCTCTCAGAACTGAGCATGTGGATAGACGTTCGTTCATTTAGCACAAAAGGAACAGGTTGCAGGAAAAACTATTTCTCTGGTTTCTCAGTCTTTTTCCAAATGCTGGTTTGAAGTTCCTGCAGTTTTCACTGTCAAACCGACTTGGAGCTAGTACCTCCCCATAAATATGTATAGAGAGTAGTTTGCATCTGTATATAAACTTTGTGTTCCGAACAAGCTAAATGAAGGACGGCTTTCACACACACTTATCTCTCAGAACTGAGCTTGTGGAGAGACGTTCGTTCGTCTAGCACAATGGGATCGTGTTGCAGGAGAAACTTTTACTCTGGTATCTTATTCTGTTTCCTAGTGCCGGTTTGAAATTCCTGCAGTTTTCACTGTAAAACCGAGTTGGAGCTAGTACCAACCCATATATATGTACGGAGTGTAGTTTGCAACTGTATATAATCTTTGTGTTCCCAACAAGCTAGGTGAACGACGGCTTTCACACACACTTATCTCTCATAAATGAGCATGTGGAGAGACGTTCGTTCATCTATCACAAAGTGAACGGGTTGCAGGAGTAACTAATACTCTGGTTTCTCAGTTTGTTTCCTAGTGCGGTTTTGAAGTTCCTGCAGTTTTCACTGTAAAATTGAGTTGGAGCTATTACTTCCCCATATGTATGTATGGAATGTAGTTTGCAAGTCTATCGACACTTTTTGTTCCATACAAGAAAGGAAAAGGACGGCTTTCACACACATTTATCTCTAAGAACTGAGCATGTGGAGAGCTGTTCGTTCATTTAGCACAAAAGAAACCTGTTGCAGGGAAACTTTTCTCTGGTATCTCAATATGTTTCCAAGTGTCAGTTTGTAGTTCCTGCAGTTTACAATGTAATACCGAGTTGGAGCTATTACCCCCCATATATATGTATGGAGATTAGTTTGCAACTGTATAAAAACTTTGTATTCCCAACAAAATAGGTGAACGAAGGCTTTCACACACACTTAACTCTCAGAACTGAGCATGTGGATTGACGTTTGTTCATATAGCACAAAGGGAACAGGTGGCAGGAGAAACTTTTACTCTGGTTTCTCAGTCTGTTTCCTAGTGCTGGATTGAATTTCCTGCAGTTTTGTTTGTAAAACCGAGTTGGTGCAAGTACCTCCCCATATATGTATGAAGTGTTCTTTGCAACCGTATATAAACTTTGTGTTCCCTACAAACTAGCTGAAGGACGGCTTTCACACACACTTATCTCTCAGAAATGAACATGTGGAGAGACGTTCGTTCATCTAGCACAAAAGGAACCTGTTGAAGTGGGAACTTATTCTCTGATTTCTCAGTCTGTTTCCAAGTGCCGGTTTGAAGTTCCTGAAGTTTTCACTGTAGAAGCGAGTTGGAGCTAGTACCTCCCCATATATATGTATGGAGTGTAGTTTGCAACTGTATAGAAACTTTGTGTTCCCAACAAGCTAGTTGAAGGACGGCTTTCACACAAAAATATCTCTCAGAACTGAGCATGTGGAGAGACGTTCGTTCATCTAGCACAATGGGATCGGTTTGCAGGAGAATCTTTTACTCTGGTTTCTCATTCTGTTTCCTAGTGCCGGTTTGATTTTCCTGCAGTTTTCACTGTAAAACCGAGTTGGAGCTAGTACCACCCCATATATATGTACGGTGTGTAGTTTGCAACTGTATAAAAACTTTGTGTTCCCAACAAGCTAGTTGATCGACGGCTTTCACACACACTTAACTCTCAGAACTGAGCATGTGGATAGACGTTCGTTCATCTATCAAAAAGTGAACGGGTTGCAGGGGTAACTAATACTCTGGTTTCTCAGTTTGTTTCCTAGTGCGGGTTTGAAGTTCCTGCAGTTTTCACTGTAAAATTGAGTTGGAGCTATTACTTCCCCATATGTATGTATGGAATGTAGTTTGCAAGTCTATCGACACTTTTTGTTCCCAACAAGAAAGGAAAAGGACGGGTTTCACACACATTTATCTCTAAGAACTGAGCATGTGGAGAGCTGTTCGTTCATTTAGCACAAAAGAAACCTGTTGCAGGGAAACTTTTCTCTGGTATCTCAATATGTTTCCAAGTGTCAGTTTGAAGTTCCTGCAGTTTACAATGTAAAACCGAGTTGGAGCTATTACCCCCCTTATATATGTATGGAGATTAGTTTGCAACTGTATAAAAACTTTGTATTCCCAACAAAATAGGTGAACGAAGGCTTTCACACACACTTAACTCTCAGAACTGAGCATGTGGATTGACGTTCGTTCATAAAGCACAAAGGGAACAGGTGGCAGGAGAAACTTTTACTCTGGTTTCTCAGTCTGTTTCCTAGTGCTGGATTGAATTTCCTGCAGTTTTGTCTGTAAAACCGAGTTGGTGCAAGTACCTCCCCATATATGTATGAAGTGTACTTTGCAACCGTATATAAACTTTGTGTTCCCTACAAACTAGCTGAAGGACGGCTTTCACACACACTTATCTCTCAGAAATGAACATGTGGAGAGACGTTCGTTCATCTAGCACAAAAGGAACCTGTTGCAGTGGAAACTTATTCTCTGGTTTCTCAGTCTGTTTCCAAGTGCCAGTTTGAAGTTCCTGCAGGTTTCACTGTAAAAACGAGTTGGAGCTTGTACCTCCCCATATATATGTATGGAGTGTAGTTTGCAACTGTATAGAAACTTTGTGTTCCCAACAAGCTAGATGAAGGACGGCTTTCACACACAATTAACTCTCAGAAATGAGCATGTGGAAACACGTTCGTTCATCTAGCACAAAAGGAACAGGTTGCAGGAAAAAGTTTTTCTCTGTTTTCTCAGTCTGTTTCCAAGTGCCGGTTTGAAGTTCCTGCAGTTTTCACTGTAAAACCGAGTTGGAGCAAGTACCTCCCCAAAAATATGTATTGAGAGTAGTTTGCAAGTTTATAGAACCTATGTGTTCCAAACAAGCTAGGTAAAGGACGGCGTTCACAAACAATTATCTCTCAGAACGGAGCATGTGGAGAGCCGTTCGTTCATCTAGCAAAAAAGGGAACGGTTTGAAGTTGAAACATTTAATGTAGATTCTCAGTGTCTTTCCCAATGCCGGTTTGATTTTCCTGCAGTTTTCACTGTAAAACCGAGTTGGAGCTAGTACCTCCCCATATACGTGTATGAAAAGTAGTATGTAACTGTATAGAAACTCTGTGATCCCAACAAGCTAGGTAAAGGACGGCTTTCACACACACTTATCTCTCAGAACTAAGCAAGTGAAGAGACGTTCGTTCATATAGCACAAAGGGAACGGTTTGCATGAGAAACTTTTTCTCAGTTTTCTCAGTGGGTTTCCTAGTGCGGTTTTGAAGTTCCTGCAGTTTTCAGTGTAAAATCGTGTTTGAGCTTGTACCTCCCCATATATATGTATGGAGAGAAGTTTGCAACTGTATAGAAACTTTGTGTTCCCAACAAGCTAGTTGAAGGACGGCTTTCACACACACTTATCTCTCAACACTGAGCATGTGGAGTGACGTTCGTTCATCTACCACAAATGGAACTGGTTGCAGGAGAGACTATTACACTGGTTTCTCAGTCTGTTTCCTAGTTCCGGTTTGAAATTCCTGCACTTTTCACTCTAAAACCGAGTTATAGCTAGTACCTCCCATATATATGTATGGAGTGTACTTTGCAACTGTATAGAATCTTTGTCTTCCCAACAAGCTAGGTGAAGGACGGCTTTCACACACACTTAGCTCTCAGAAATGAGCATGTGTAGAGACTTTCGTTCATCTATCCCAAAGTGAACGGGTTGCAGGAGAAACTAATACTCTGGTTTCTCAGACTGTTTCCTAGTGCGGGTTTGAAGTTCCTGCAGTTTTCACTCTAAAATTGTGTTGGAGCTAGTACTTCCCCATATGTATGTATGGAATGAAGTTTGCAACTCTATCGATACTTTGTGTTCCCAACAAACAAGGAAAAGGACGGCTTTCACAGACATTTATCTCTCAAAACTGGGCATGTGGAGAGAGGTTCGTTCATCTAGCACAAAAGGAACCTGTTGCAGGGGAAACTTTTCTCTGGTATCTCAATCTGCTTCCAAGTGCCGGTTTGAAGTTCCTGCAGTTTACACTGTAAAACCGAGTTGGATCTATTACCTCCCCATACATATGTATGGAGAGTAGTTTGCAACTGTATAGAAACTTTGTATTCCCAACAAAATAGGTGAACGACGGCTTTCACACACATTTAACTCTCAGAAATGAGCATGTGGATAGACGTTCGTTCATATAGCACAAAGGGAACAGGTGGCAGGAGAAACCTTTACTCTGGTTTCTCAGTCTGTTTCCAAGTGCCGGTTTCACGTTCCTGCAGTTTTCAATGTAAAACCGAGTTGGAGCTATTACCTCCCCATATATATGTATGCAGAGTACTTTGCAACTGTATAGAAAATTTGTGTTCCCAACAATCTAGGTGAAGGACGGCTTTCACACACACTTATCTCTCAGGACTGAGCATGTGGAGTGAAGTTCGTTCATCTAGCACAAATGCAACTGTTTGCAATAGAAACGTTTATTCTGGTTTCTAAGTCTTTTTCCTAGTTCCATTTGAAGTTCCTGCAGTTTTCACTGTAAAACCGAGTTAGAGCTAGTACCTCCCATATATATGTATGGAGTGTCCTTTGCAACTGTATAGAATCTTTCTCTTCCCAAAAAGCTAGGTGAAGTCGGCTTTCACACACACTTATCTCTCAGAACTGAGCATGTGGAGAGACATTCGTTCATCTATCACAAAGTGAACGGGTTGCAGGAGAAACTAATACTCTGGTTTCTCAGTCTTTTTCCTAGTGCGGGTTTGAAGTTCCTGCAGTTTTCACTGTAAAATTGAGTTGGAGCTAGTACTTCCCCATATGTATGTATGGAATGTTGTTTGCAACTCTATCGACACTTTGTGTTCCCAACAATCAAGTAAAATGACGGCTTTCACACACATTTATCTCTCAGAAATGGGCATGTGGAGAGAGGTTCGTTAATCTAGCACAAAAGGAACCTGTTTCATTGGAAACTTTTTCTCTGGTATCTCAGTCTGTTTCCAAGTGCCCGTTTGAAGTTCCTGCAGTTTACACTGAAAAACCAAGTTGGATCTAGTACCTCCCCATATATATGTATGGAGTGTAGTTTGCAACTGTATAGAAACTTTGTGTTCCCTACAAGCTAGTTGAAGGACGGCTTTCACACACAACTATCTCTCAGAACTGAGCATGTGGATAGACGTTCGTTCATAAAGCACAAAAGGATCAGGTTGAAGGAAAAACTTTTACTCTGGTTTCTCAGTCTGTTTCCAAGTGCCGGTTTGAAGTTCCTGCAGTTTTCACTGTAAAAGCGAGTTGGAGCTAGTACCTCCCCAAAAATATGTATGGAGAGTAGTTTGCAACTGTATAGAATCTTTGTGTTCCAAACAAGCTAGGTGAAGGACGGCGTTCACAAACAATTATCTCTCAGAATGAAGCATGTGGAGAGCCGTTCGTTCATCTTGCAAAAATGGAACGGGTTGAAGTTGGAAATTTTACTGTGGATTCTCAGTGTCTTTCCCAGTGCCCGTTTGATTTTCCTGCAATTTTCACTGTAAAAAAGAGTTGGAGCTAGTACATCCACATATATATGTATGCAGAGTACTTTGCAACTGTATAGAATCTTTGTGTTCCCAACAAGCTAGGTGAAGGTCGGCGTTCACACACCCTTATATCTCAGAACTGAGCATGTGGAGAGCCGTTCGTTCATCTAGCATAAAGGGAACTGGTTGAATTTGAAACTTTTAGTGTGGATTCTCACTGTCTTTCCTAGTGCCGGTTTGATTTTCCAGCAGTTTTCACTGTAAAACAGAGTTGGAGTTAGTACCTCCCCATATATATGTATGGAGAGAAGTTTGCAACTGTATAGAAACTTTGTGTTCCCAACAAGCTAGTTGAAGGACGGCTTTCACACACACTTATCTCTCAGAACTGAGCATGTGGAGTGACGTTCGTTCATCTAGCAGAAATGGAACTGGTTGCAGGAGAGACTATTACTCTGGTTTCTTAGTCTGTTTCCTAGTTCCGGTTTGAAGTTCCTGCAGTTTTCACTGTAAAACTGGGTTAGAGCTAGTACCTCCCATATACATGTATGGTGTGTACTTTGCAACTGTATAGAATCTTTGTCTTCCCAACAGGCTAGGTTAAGTACGGCTTTCACACACACTTATCTCTCAGAACTGAGCATGTGGAGAGACTTTCGTTCATCTATCACAAAGTGAACTGTTTGCAGGTGAAACTAATACTCTGGTTTCTCAGTCTGTTTCCTAGTGCGGGTTTGAAGTTCCTGCACTTTTCAATGTAAAACAGACTTGGAGCTAGTACCTCCCCATATATATGTATGCAGAGTACTTTGCAACTGTATAGAAACTTTGTGTTCCAAACAAGCTAGGTGAAGGACGGCGTTCACAATGTATTATCTCTCAGAACGGAGCATGTGGAGAGCCGTTCGTTCATCTAGCAAAAAGCGAAAGGTTTGAAGTTGAAACTTTTACTGTGGATTCTCAGTGTCTTTCCCAGTGCCGGTTTGGTTTTCCTACAGTTTTCACTGTAAAACAGAGTTGGGGCTAGTACCTCCCCATATACATGTATGAAGAGTAGTTTGTAACTGTATAGAGACTCTGTGATCCCAACAAGCTAGGTAAAGGACGGCTTTCACACACACTTATCTCTCAGAACTCAGCATGTGGAGAGACGTTCGTTCATATAGCACAAAGGGAACGGTTTGCATGAGAAACTTTTTCTCAGTTTTCTAAGTGGGTTTCCTAGTGCCGTTTTGAATTTCCTGCAGTTTTCAGTGTAAAATCGTGTTTGAGCTTGTACCTCCCCATATATATGTATGGAGAGAAGTTTGCAACTGTATAGAAACTTTGTGTTCCCAACAAGCTAGTTGAAAGACGGCTTTCACACACACTTATCTCTCAGAACTGAGCATGTGGAGAGACGTTCTTTCATCTATCACAAAGTGAACGGGTTGAAGGAGAAAATAATACTCTGGTTTCTCAGTCTGTTTCCTAGTGCGTGTTTGAAGTTCCTGCAGTTTTCACTGTAAAACTGAGTTGGAGCTAGTACTTCCCCATATATATGTATGGAATGTATTGTGCAACTCTATCGACACTTTGTGTTCCCAACAAGCAAGGAAAAGGACGGCTTTCACACACATATATCTCTCAGAACTGGGCATGTGGAGAGAGGTTCGTACATCTTGCACAAAAGGAACCTGTTGCAGGGGAAACTTTTCTCTGGTATCTGAATCTGCTTCCAAGTGCCGGTTTTAAGTTACTGCAGTTTACACTGTTAAACCGAGTTGGATCTATTACCTCCCCATATATATGTATGTACAGTAGTTTGCAACTGTAAAGAAACTTTGTATTCCCAACAAAATAGGTGAACGACGGCTTTCACACACACTTAACTCTCAGAAATGAGCATGAGAATAGACGTTCGTTCATATAGCAGAAAGGGAACAGGTGGCAGGAGAAACTTTTACTGTGGTTTCTCAGTCTGTTTCCAAGTGCCGGTTTCACGTTCCTGCAGTTTTCAATGTAAAACCGAGTTGGAGCTAGTACCTACCCATATGTATGTATGCAGAGTACTATGCAACTGTATAGAAACTTTGTGTTCCCAACAAGCTAGGTGAAGGACGGCTTTCACACACACTTATCCCTCAGAACTGAGCATGTTGAGTGAAGTTCGTTCATCTAGCAAAAATGCAACTGTTTGCAAGAGAAACTTTAACTCTGATTTCTCACTCGGTTTCAAAGTGCCGGTTTGAAGTTCCTGCAGTTTTCACTGTAAAACCGTATTGGAGCTAGTACACTCCCATATATATGTATGGAGTGCAGTTTGCAACTTTATAGAAACTTTGTGTTCCTAACAAGCTAGTTGAAAGACGGCTTTCACACACAACTATCTCTCAGAAATGAGCATGTGGATAGACGTTCGTTCATTTAGCACAAAAGGAACAGGTTGCAGGAAAAACTATTTCTCTGGTTTCTCAGTCTTTTTCCAAATGCTGGTTTGAAGTTCCTGCAGTTTTCACTGTCAAACCGACTTGGAGCTAGTACCTCCCCATAAATATGTATAGAGAGTAGTTTGCATCTGTATATAAACTTTGTGTTCCGAACAAGCTAAATGAAGGACGGCTTTCACACACACTTATCTCTCAGAACTGAGCTTGTGGAGAGACGTTCGTTCGTCTAGCACAATGGGATCGTGTTGCAGGAGAAACTTTTACTCTGGTTTCTTATTCTGTTTCCTAGTGCCGGTTTGAAATTCCTGCAGTTTTCACTGTAAAACCGAGTTGGAGCTAGTACCAACCCATATATATGTACGGAGTGTAGTTTGCAACTGTATATAATCTTTGTGTTCCCAACAAGCTAGGTGAACGACGGCTTTCACACACACTTATCTCTCATAAATGAGCATGTGGAGAGACGTTCGTTCATCTATCACAAAGTGAACGGGTTGCAGGAGTAACTAATACTCTGGTTTCTCAGTTTGTTTCCTAGTGCGGTTTTGAAGTTCCTGCAGTTTTCACTGTAAAATTGAGTTGGAGCTATTACTTCCCCATATGTATGTATGGAATGTAGTTTGCAAGTCTATCGACACTTTTTGTTCCATACAAGAAAGGAAAAGGACGGCTTTCACACACATTTATCTCTAAGAACTGAGCATGTGGAGAGCTGTTCGTTCATTTAGCACAAAAGAAACCTGTTGCAGGGAAACTTTTCTCTGGTATCTCAATATGTTTCCAAGTGTCAGTTTGTAGTTCCTGCAGTTTACAATGTAATACCGAGTTGGAGCTATTACCCCCCATATATATGTATGGAGATTAGTTTGCAACTGTATAAAAACTTTGTATTCCCAACAAAATAGGTGAACGAAGGCTTTCACACACACTTAACTCTCAGAACTGAGCATGTGGATTGACGTTTGTTCATATAGCACAAAGGGAACAGGTGGCAGGAGAAACTTTTACTCTGGTTTCTCAGTCTGTTTCCTAGTGCTGGATTGAATTTCCTGCAGTTTTGTTTGTAAAACCGAGTTGGTGCAAGTACCTCCCCATATATGTATGAAGTGTACTTTGCAACCGTATATAAACTTTGTGTTCCCTACAAACTAGCTGAAGGACGGCTTTCACACACACTTATCTCTCAGAAATGAACATGTGGAGAGACGTTCGTTCATCTAGCACAAAAGGAACCTGTTGAAGTGGAAACTTATTCTCTGATTTCTCAGTCTGTTTCCAAGTGCCGGTTTGAAGTTCCTGAAGTTTTCACTGTAAAAGCGAGTTGGAGCTAGTACCTCCCCATATATATGTATGGAGTGTAGTTTGCAACTGTATAGAAACTTTGTGTTCCCAACAAGCTAGTTGAAGGACGGCTTTCACACAAAAATATCTCTCAGAACTGAGCATGTGGAGAGACGTTCGTTCATCTAGCACAATGGGATCGGTTTGCAGGAGAATCTTTTACTCTGGTTTCTCATTCTGTTTCCTAGTGCCGGTTTGATTTTCCTGCAGTTTTCACTGTAAAACCGAGTTGGAGCTAGTACCACCCCATATATATGTACGGTGTGTAGTTTGCAACTGTATAAAAACTTTGTGTTCCCAACAAGCTAGTTGATCGACGGCTTTCACACACACTTAACTCTCAGAACTGAGCATGTGGATAGACGTTCGTTCATCTATCAAAAAGTGAACGGGTTGCAGGGGTAACTAATACTCTGGTTTCTCAGTTTGTTTCCTAGTGCGGGTTTGAAGTTCCTGCAGTTTTCACTGTAAAATTGAGTTGGAGCTATTACTTCCCCATATGTATGTATGGAATGTAGTTTGCAAGTCTATCGACACTTTTTGTTCCCAACAAGAAAGGAAAAGGACGGGTTTCACACACATTTATCTCTAAGAACTGAGCATGTGGAGAGCTGTTCGTTCATTTAGCACAAAAGAAACCTGTTGCAGGGAAACTTTTCTCCGGTATCTCAATATGTTTCCAAGTGTCAGTTTGAAGTTCCTGCAGTTTACAATGTAAAACCGAGTTGGAGCTATTACCCCCCATATATATGTATGGAGATTAGTTTGCAACTGTATAAAAACTTTGTATTCCCAACAAAATAGGTGAACGAAGGCTTTCACACACACTTAACTCTCAGAACTGAGCATGTGGATTGACGTTCGTTCATAAAGCACAAAGGGAACAGGTGGCAGGAGAAACTTTTACTCTGGTTTCTCAGTCTGTTTCCTAGTGCTGGATTGAATTTCCTGCAGTTTTGTCTGTAAAACCGAGTTGGTGCAAGTACCTCCCCATATATGTATGAAGTGTACTTTGCAACCGTATATAAACTTTGTGTTCCCTACAAACTAGCTGAAGGACGGCTTTCACACACACTTATCTCTCAGAAATGAACATGTGGAGAGACGTTCGTTCATCTAGCACAAAAGGAACCTGTTGCAGTGGAAACTTATTCTCTGGTTTCTCAGTCTGTTTCCAAGTGCCAGTTTGAAGTTCCTGCAGTTTTCACTGTAAAAACGAGTTGGAGCTTGTACCTCCCCATATATATGTATGGAGTGTAGTTTGCAACTGTATAGAAACTTTGTGTTCCCAACAAGCTAGATGAAGGACGGCTTTCACACACTATTAACTCTCAGAAATGAGCATGTGGAAACACGTTCGTTCATCTAGCACAAAAGGAACAGGTTGCAGGAAAAAGTTTTTCTCTGTTTTCTCAGTCTGTTTCCAAGTGCCGGTTTGAAGTTCCTGCAGTTTTCACTGTAAAACCGAGTTGGAGCAAGTACCTCCCCAAAAATATGTATTGAGAGTATTTTGCAAGTTTATAGAACCTATGTGTTCCAAACAAGCTAGGTAAAGGACGGCGTTCACAAACAATTATCTCTCAGAATGGAGCATGTGGAGAGCCGTTCGTTCATCTAGCAAAAAAGGGAACGGTTTGAAGTTGAAACATTTAATGTAGATTCTCAGTGTCTTTCCCAATGCCGGTTTGATTTTCCTGCAGTTTTCACTGTAAAACCGAGTTGGAGCTAGTACCTCCCCATATACATGTATGAAAAGTAGTATGTAACTGTATAGAAACTCTGTGATCCCAACAAGCTAGGTAAAGGACGGCTTTCACACACACTTATCTCTCAGAACTAAGCAAGTGAAGAGACGTTCGTTCATATAGCACAAAGGGAACGGTTTGCATGAGAAACTTTTTCTCAGTTTTCTCAGTGGGTTTCCTAGTGCGGTTTTGAAGTTCCTGCAGTTTTCAGTGTAAAATCGTGTTTGAGCTTGTACCTCCCCATATATATGTATGGAGAGAAGTTTGCAACTGTATAGAAACTTTGTGTTCCCAACAAGCTAGTTGAAGGACGGCTTTCACACACACTTATCTCTCAACACTGAGCATGTGGAGTGACGTTCGTTCATCTACCACAAATGGAACTGGTTGCAGGAGAGACTATTACACTGGTTTCTCAGTCTGTTTCCTATTTCCGGTTTGAAATTCCTGCACTTTTCACTCTAAAACCGAGTTATAGCTAGTACCTCCCATATATATGTATGGAGTGTACTTTGCAACTGTATAGAATCTTTGTCTTCCCAACAAGCTAGGTGAAGGACGGCTTTCACACACACTTAGATCTCAGAAATGAGCATGTGTAGAGACTTTCGTTCATCTATCCCAAAGTGAACGGGTTGCAGGAGAAACTAATACTCTGGTTTCTCAGACTGTTTCCTAGTGCGGGTTTGAAGTTCCTGCAGTTTTCACTCTAAAATTGTGTTGGAGCTAGTACTTCCCCATATGTATGTATGGAATGAAGTTTGCAACTCTATCGATACTTTGTGTTCCCAACAAACAAGGAAAAGGACGGCTTTCACAGACATTTATCTCTCAAAACTGGGCATGTGGAGAGAGGTTCGTTCATCTAGCACAAAAGGAACCTGTTGCAGGGGAAACTTTTCTCTGGTATCTCAATCTGCTTCCAAGTGCCGGTTTGAAGTTCCTGCAGTTTACACTGTAAAACCGAGTTGGATCTATTACCTCCCCATACATATGTATGGAGAGTAGTTTGCAACTGTATAGAAACTTTGTATTCCCAACAAAATAGGTGAACGACGGCTTTCACACACATTTAACTCTCAGAAATGAGCATGTGGATAGACGTTCGTTCATATAGCACAAAGGGAACAGGTGGCAGGAGAAACCTTTACTCTGGTTTCTCAGTCTGTTTCCAAGTGCCGGTTTCACGTTCCTGCAGTTTTCAATGTAAAACCGAGTTGGAGCTAGTACCTCCCCATATATATGTATGCAGAGTACTTTGCAACTGTATAGAAAATTTGTGTTCCCAACAATCTAGGTGAAGGACGGCTTTCACACACACTTATCTCTCAGGACTGAGCATGTGGAGTGAAGTTCGTTCATCTAGCACAAATGCAACTGTTTGCAATAGAAACGTTTATTCTGGTTTCTAAGTCTTTTTCCTAGTTCCATTTGAAGTTCCTGCAGTTTTCACTGTAAAACCGAGTTAGAGCTAGTACCTCCCATATATATGTATGGAGTGTCCTTTGCAACTGTATAGAATCTTTCTCTTCCCAAAAAGCTAGGTGAAGTCGGCTTTCACACACACTTATCTCTCAGAACTGAGCATGTGGAGAGACATTCGTTCATCTATCACAAAGTGAACGGGTTGCAGGAGAAACTAATACTCTGGTTTCTCAGTCTTTTTCCTAGTGCGGGTTTGAAGTTCCTGCAGTTTTCACTGTAAAATTGAGTTGGAGCTAGTACTTCCCCATATGTATGTATGGAATGTTGTTTGCAACTCTATCGACACTTTGTGTTCCCAACAATCAAGTAAAATGACGGCTTTCACACACATTTATCTCTCAGAAATGGGCATGTGGAGAGAGGTTCGTTAATCTAGCACAAAAGGAACCTGTTTCATTGGAAACTTTTTCTCTGGTATCTCAGTCTGTTTCCAAGTGCCCGTTTGAAGTTCCTGCAGTTTACACTGAAAAACCAAGTTGGATCTAGTACCTCCCCATATATATGTATGGAGTGTAGTTTGCAACTGTATAGAAACTTTGTGTTCCCTACAAGCTAGTTGAAGGACGGCTTTCACACACAACTATCTCTCAGAACTGAGCATGTGGATAGACGTTCGTTCATAAAGCACAAAAGGATCAGGTTGAAGGAAAAACTTTTACTCTGGTTTCTCAGTCTGTTTCCAAGTGCCGGTTTGAAGTTCCTGCAGTTTTCACTGTAAAAGCGAGTTGGAGCTAGTACCTCCCCAAAAATATGTATGGAGAGTAGTTTGCAACTGTATAGAATCTTTGTGTTCCAAACAAGCTAGGTGAAGGACGGCGTTCACAAACAATTATCTCTCAGAATGAAGCATGTGGAGAGCCGTTCGTTCATCTTGCAAAAATGGAACGGGTTGAAGTTGGAAATTTTACTGTGGATTCTCAGTGTCTTTCCCAGTGCCCGTTTGATTTTCCTGCAATTTTCACTGTAAAAAAGAGTTGGAGCTAGTACATCCACATATATATGTATGCAGAGTACTTTGCAACTGTATAGAATCTTTGTGTTCCCAACAAGCTAGGTGAAGGTCGGCGTTCACACACCCTTATATCTCAGAACTGAGCATGTGGAGAGCCGTTCGTTCATCTAGCATAAAGGGAACTGGTTGAATTTGAAACTTTTAGTGTGGATTCTCACTGTCTTTCCTAGTGCCGGTTTGATTTTCCAGCAGTTTTCACTGTAAAACAGAGTTGGAGTTAGTACCTCCCCATATATATGTATGGAGAGAAGTTTGCAACTGTATAGAAACTTTGTGTTCCCAACAAGCTAGTTGAAGGACGGCTTTCACACACACTTATCTCTCAGAACTGAGCATGTGGAGTGACGTTCGTTCATCTAGCAGAAATGGAACTGGTTGCAGGAGAGACTATTACTCTGGTTTCTTAGTCTGTTTCCTAGTTCCGGTTTGAAGTTCCTGCAGTTTTCACTGTAAAACCGGGTTAGAGCTAGTACCTCCCATATACATGTATGGTGTGTACTTTGCAACTGTATAGAATCTTTGTCTTCCCAACAGGCTAGGTTAAGTACGGCTTTCACACACACTTATCTCTCAGAACTGAGCATGTGGAGAGACTTTCGTTCATCTATCACAAAGTGAACTGTTTGCAGGTGAAACTAATACTCTGGTTTCTCAGTCTGTTTCCTAGTGCGGGTTTGAAGTTCCTGCAGTTTTCACTGTAAAATTGAGTTGGAGCTAGTACTTCCCCATATGTATGTATGGAATGTAGTTTGCAACTCTATCGACACTTTGTGTTCCCAACAAGCAAGGAAAAGGACGGCTTTCACACACATTTATCTCTCAGAACTGGGCATGTGGAGAGAGGTTCGTACATCTTGCACAAAAGGAACCTGTTGCAGGGGAAACTTTTCTCTGGTATCTCAATCTGCTTCCAAGTGCCGGTTTGAAATTCCTGCAGTTTACACTGTAAAACCGAGTTGGATCTATTAATTCCCCATATATATGTATGGAGAGTATTTTGCAACTGTAAAGAAACTTTGTATTCCCAACAAAATAGGTGAACGAGGGCTTTCACACACACTTAACTCTCAGAAATGAGCATGAGGTTAGACGTTCGTTCATATAGCACAAAGTGAACAGGTGGCAGGATTAACTTTTACTCTGGTTTCTCAGTCTGTTTCCAAGTGCCGGTTTCACGTTCCTGCAGTTTCCAATGTAAAACCGAGTTGGAGCTAGTACCAACCCATATATATGTATGCAGAGTACTTTGCAACTGTATAGAAACTTTGTGTTCCCAACAAGCTATGTGAAGGACGGCTTTCACACACACTTATCTCTCATAAATGAGCATGTCGAGAGACGTTCGTTCATCTAGCACAAATTCAACAGGGTGCAGTTGAAACATTTACAGTGGATTCTCAGTGTCTTTCCTAGTGCCGGTTTGATTTTCCTGCAGTTTTCACTGTAAAACCGAGGTGGACCTAGTACATCAACATATACATGTATGCAGAGTACTTTGCAACTGTATAGAATCTTTGTGTTCCCAAGAAGCTAGGTGAAGGACGGCGTTCACAGACAATTATCTCTCAGAACTGAGCATGTTGAGAGCCGTTCGTTCATCTAGCACAAAGGGAACTGGTTGAATTTGAAACTTTTACTGTGGTTTCTCAATGTCTTTCCTAGTGCCTGTTTGATTTTCCTGCAGTTTTCACTGTAAAAGCGAGTTGGAGCTAGTACCACCCCATATATATGTATGGAGTGTAATTTGCAAATGTATAGAAACTCTGTGTTCCCAACAAACTAGTTGAAGGACGGCTTTCACACACAACTATCTCTCAGAACTGAGCATGTGGATAGACGTTCGTTCATCTAGCAAAAAAGGAACAGGTTACAGGAAAAACTTTTTCTCTGGTTTCTCAGTCAGTTTCCAAGCCCCGGTTTGAAGTTCCTGCATTTTTCACTGTAAAACAGAGTTGGAGCTAGTACCTCCCCATAAATATGTATGGATAGTAGTTTGCAACTGTATAGAAACTTTGTGTTCCAAACAAGCTAGGTGAAGGACGGTGTTCACACACACTTATCTCTCAGAAATGGGCATGTGGAGAGCCGTTCGTTCATCTAGCACAAATGGAACGGGTTGCAGCAGAATCTTTTACTCTGGCTTCTAACTCTGTTTTATAGTGCCTGTTTGAACTTCCTGCAGTTTTGTTTGTAAAACCGAGTTGGAGCTAGTACCACCCCATATATATGTATGGAGTACAGTTTGCAACTTTATATTAACTTTGTGTTCCCAACAAGCTAGGTGAACGACGGCTTTCACAAACATTTATATCTCAGAAATGAGCATGTCGAGAGACGTTCGTTCATCTAGCACAAAAGGAACAGGTTGCAGGGGAAACTTTTACTCTGGTTTCTCAGTCTGTTTCCAAGTCCCGGTTTGAAGTTCCTGCAGTTTACACTGTAAAACCGAGTTGGAGCTAGTACCACCCCATATATATGTATGGAGTGTAGTTTGCATCTATAAAGAAACTTTGTGTTCCCAACAAGCTAGGTGAAGGACGGCGTTCACAATAAATTATCTCTCAGAACTGAGCATGTGGAGAGCCATTCGTTCATCTAGCACAAAAGGAACTGGTTGAAGTTGAAACTTTAACTGTGGATTCTCAGTGTCTTTCCTAGTGCCGGTTTGATTTTCCTGCAGTTTTCACTGTAAAACCTAGTTGGAGATAGTGCCTCCCCAAATATATGTATGGATTTTAGTTTGCATCTTTATGTAAAATTTGTGTTCCCAACAATCTAGGTGAAGGACGGATTCCACACACAATTATCTCTCAGAACTGAGCATGTGGAGAGACGTTCGTTCATCTAGCACAAAAGGAACAGTTTGCAGGAGAATATATTTCTCTTGTTTCTCAGTCTGTTTCCTAGTGCCGGTTGGAAGTGTCTGCACTTTTCACTGTAAAACCGATTTGGAGCTAGTACCTTCCCATATATATGTACCTAGTGTTGTTTGCAACTATATACATACTTTGTGTTTCAAATAAGCTATGTGAAGGACGGCTTTCACACACATTTATCTCTCAGAACTGAGCATGTGGAGAGACTTTCATTCATCTAGCACAAAGTGAACGAGTTGCAGGAGAAACTTTTCTCAGGTTTCTCAGTGTGTTTCCTAATGCCGGGTAGAAGTTCCTGCAGTTTTCACTGTAAAACCGAGTTGGAGCTAGTACCTTCCCATATATATGTACCTAGTGTTGTTTGCAACTATATACATACTTTGTGTTTCAAATAAGCTATGTGAAGGACGGCTTTCACACACATTTATCTCTCAGAACTGAGCATGTGTAGAGACGTTCTTTTATCTAGCACAAAAGAAACACTTTGCAGGAGAAACTTTTTCTCTGGATTCTCCGTCTGTTTCCAAGTGCCGGTTTGCAGTTCCTGCAGTTTTCACTGTAAAACCGTGTTGGAGCTAGTACCTCCCCTTATATATGTATGAAGAGTAGTTTGTAAATCTATAGAGACTCTGTAATCCCAGCAAGCTAGGTAAAGGACGGCTTTCACACACACTTATCTCTCAGAACTCAGCATGTGGAGAGACGTTCGTTCATATATCACAAAGGGAACGGTTTGCATGGGAAACAATTTCTCAGTTTTCTCAGTGGGGTTCCTAGTGCCGTTTTGAAGTTCCTGCAGTTTTCAGTGTAAAATCGTGTTTGAGCTTGTATCTCCCCATATATATGTATGGAGAGAAGTTTGCAACTGTATAGAAAATTTGTGTTCCCAAAGAGCTAGTTGAAGGACGGCTTTCAGACACACTTATCTCTCAGAACTGAGCATGTGGTCTGACGTTCGTTCATCTAGCACAAATGGAACTGGTTGCAGGAGAGATTATTACTCTGGTTTCTCAGTCTGTTTCCTAGTTCCGGTTTGAAGTTCCTGCAGTTTTCACTGTAAAACAGAGTTGGAGCTAGTACCTCCCCATATATATGTATGAAGAGTAGTTTGTAACTGTATAGAAACTTTGTGATCCCAACAAGCTAGGTGAAGCACGGCTTTCACACACACTTATCTCTCAGAACTAAGCATGTGGAGAGACTTTCGTTCATATAGCACAAAGGGAACGGTTTGAAGGGAAAATTTTTCTCAATTTTCTCAGTGGGATTCCTAGTGCCGGTTTGAAGTTCCTGCAGTTTTCAGTGTAAAATCGCGTTTGAGCTAGTACTTCCCCCTATATGTGTATGGAGAGTAGTTTGCAACTTTATAGAAACTTTGTGTTCCCAACAAGCTATGTGAAGGTCGGCTTTCACACACACTTATTTATCAGAAATGAGCATTTGGAGAGACGTTCGTTCATCTAGCAAAAATGGAAGTCTTTGCAGGAGAATCTTTTTCTCTGGTTTCTCAGTCTGTTTTCAAGTGCCTGTTTGAAGTTCCTGCAGTTTTCACTGTAAAAAAGTGCTGGAGCTAATACCTCCCCATATATATGTATGGAGAGTAGTTTGCAACTGTATAGAAAATTTGTGTTCCCAACAAGTTAGGTGAAGAACGGCTTTCACACACACTTATCACTCAGAACTGTGCATGTGGAGAGACGTTCTTTCATCTAGCACAAAGTGAACGGGTTGAAGTTGAAAATTTTACTGTGGATTCTCACTGACTTTCCTAGTGCCGGTTTGATTTTCCTGCAGTTTTCACTGTTAAACCGAGTTCGAGCTAGTACCTCCCCATATATATGTATGAAGAGTAGTTTGTAACTGTATAGAAACTTTGTGATCCCAACAAGCTAGGTGAAGGACGGCTTTCACACACACTTATCTCTCCGAACTAAGAATGTGAAGAGACGTTCGTTCATATAGCACAAACTGACCGGTTTTCAAGAGAAATTTTTCTCAGTTTTCTCAGTCGGTTTCCTACTGCCTATTTGAAGTTCATGAAGTTTTCAGTGTAAAATCGTGTTTGAGCTAGTACTACCCCATATATATGTATGGATTGTAGTTTGCAACTCTATAGGATCATTTTCTTCCCAACAAACTAGGTGAAGGACGGCTTTCACACACACTTATCTCTCAGAACTTAGCATGTGGGGAAAAGTTCGTTCATCTAGCACAAAAGAAACGGGTGGCATGAGAAACTTTTACTCAAGTTTCTCAGTGTGTTTCCCAGTGCCGGTTTGACGTTCCTGAAGTTTTCACTGTAAAATTGAGTTGGAGCTAGTACTTCCAAATATGTATGTATGGAATGTAGTTTGCAACTCTATCGACCATTTGTGTTCCCAACAAGCAAGGAAAAGGGCGGCTTTCACACACATTTATCTCTCAGAACTGGGCATGTGGAGAGAGGTTCGTTCATCTAGCACAAAAGGAACCTGTTGCAGGGGAAACTGTTTCTCTGGTATCTCAGTGTGTTTCCAAGTGCCGGTTTGAATTTCCTGCAGTTTTCACTGTAAAACCGAGTTGGAGATAATATATTCCAATATATATTTTTATGGAGAGTAGTTTGTAACTGTATAGAAACTTTGTATTCCCAACAAGCTAGGTGAACGACGGCTTTCACACACACTTAAATCTCAGAAATGAGCATGTGGATAGACGTTCGTTCATATAGCACAAAGGGAACTGGTGGCAGGAGAAACTTTTACTCTGGTTTCTCAGTCTGTTTCCATGTGCCGGTTTGAAGTTCCTGCAGTTTTCATTGTAAAACCGAGTTGGATAGTATCTCCTCATATATATGTATGGATTTTAGTTTGCATCTATATATAAACTTTTTGTTCCCAACAAGCTTGTTGAAGGACGGCTTTCACACACAACTATCTCTCAGAATTGAGATTGTGGAGAGACGTTCGTTCATCTAGCACAATGGGATCGGGTTGCAGGTGAAGCTTTTACTCTGGTTTCTCATTCTGTTTCCTAGTGCCGGTTTGAAGTTCCTGCAGTTTTGTCTGTAAAACCGAGTTGGAGCTAGTACCACCCATATATATGTACGGAGTGTAGTTTGCAACTGTATATAAACTTTGTGTTCCCAAAAAACTAGTTGAACGACGGGTTTCACACACACTTATCTCTCATAAATGAGCATGTGGAGAGACGTTCGTTCATCTAGCACAAATTGACCTGGGTGAGGTTGAAAATATTATAGTGGATTCTCAGTGTCTTTCCTAGTGCCGATTTGATTTTCCTGCAGTTTTCACTGTAAAACCGAGTTGGAGCTAGTACATCCACATATATATGTATGAAGAGTAGTTTGTAAATGTATAGAGACTCTGTGATCCCAACAAGCTAGGTAAAGTACAGCTTTCACACACACTTATCTCTCAGAACTAAGCATGTGGAGAGACGTTCGTTCATATAGCACAAAGGGAACGGATTGCATGAGAAAATTTTTCTCAGTTTTCTCAGTGGTTTTCCTAGTGCCGTTTTGACGTTCCTGCAGTTTTCAGTGTAAAACCGTGTTTGAGCTTGTACCTTCCCATATATATGTATGGAGAGAAGTTTGCAAGTGTATAGAAACTTTGTGTTCAAAACAAGCTAGTTGAAGGACGGCTTTCACACACACTTATCTCTCAGAACTGAGCATGTGGAGTGACGTTCGTTCATCTAGCACAAAAAGAAGAGGTTGCAGGAAAAACTTTTACTCTGGTTTCTCAGTCTGTTTCCTAGTGCCGGTTTGAAGTTCCTGCAGTTTTCACTGTAAAACCGAGTTAGGGCTAGTACCTCCCAGATATTTGTATGGAGTGTACTTTGCAACTGTATAGAATCTTTGTGTTCCCAACAAGCTAGGTGAAGGGCGGCTTTCACACAGACTTATCTCTCAGAACTGAGCATGTGGAGTGACGTTCGTTCATCTATCACAAAATGAACGGGTTGCAAGAGAAACTAATACTCTGGTTTCTCAGTCTGTTTCCTAGTGCGGGTTTGAAGTTCCTGCAGTTTTCACTGTAAAACCGAGTTGGAGCTTGTACCTCCCCATATATATGTATGGAGAGTAGTTTGCAACTTTATAGAAACTTTTTGATCCCAACAAGCTAGGTGAAGGACGGCTTTCACACACACTTATCTCTCAGAAATGAGCATGTGGAGAGG
Source organism: Camelus dromedarius (assembly GCF_036321535.1). Classification (NCBI taxonomy): domain Eukaryota; kingdom Metazoa; phylum Chordata; class Mammalia; order Artiodactyla; family Camelidae; genus Camelus; species Camelus dromedarius. The sequence goes on from NC_087472.1 coordinate 70,191,482, forward strand.
CGTTCGTTCATCTAGCACAAATGGAACTGGTTGCAGGAGAAACTTTTACTCTGGTTTCTCAGTCTGTTTTCTAGTGCCGGTTTGAAGTTCCTGCAGTTTTCACTGTAAAACCGAGTTAGGGCTAGTACCTCCCAGATATTTGTATGGAGTGTACTTTGCAACTGTATAGAATCTTTGTGTTCCCAACAAGCTAGGTGAAGGACGGCTTTCACACAGACTTATCTCTCAGAACTGAGCATGTGGAGTGACGTTCGTTCATCTATCACAAAATGAACGGGTTGCAAGAGAAACTAATACTCTGGTTTCTCAGTCTGTTTCCTAGTGCGGGTTTGAAGTTCCTGCAGTTTTCACTGTAAAATTGAGTTGGAGCTAGTACTTCCCTATATGTTTGTACGGAATGTAGTTTGCAAATCTATCGACACTTTTTGTTCCCAACAAGCAAGGAAAAGGACGGCTTTCACACACATTTATCTCTCAGAACTGGGCATGTGGAGAGAGGTTCGTTCATCTAGCACAAAAGGAACCTGTTGCAGGGGAAACTTTTCTCTGGTATCTCAATCTGCTTTCAAGTGCCGGTATGAATTTCCTGCAGTTTACCCTGTAAAACCGAGTTGGATCTATTAGTTCCCATATATATGTATGGAGAGTAGTTTGCAACTGGAAAGAAACTTTGTATTCCCAACAAAATAGGTGAACGACGGCTTTCACACACAATTAACTCTCAGAAATGAGCATGTGGATACACTTTCGTTCATATAGCAGAAAGGGAACAGGTGGCAGGAGAAACTTTTACTCTGGTTTCTCAGTCTGTTTCCAAGTGCCGGTTTCACGTTCCTGCAGTTTTCAAAGTAAAACCGAGTTGGAGCTAGTACCTCCCCATTCATATGTATGCAGAGTACTTTGCAACTGTATAGAAACTTTGTGTTCCCAACAAGCAAGGTGAAGGACGGTTTTCACACACACTTATCTCTCAGAACTGAGCATGTGGAGTGACGTTCGTTCATCTAGCACACATGGAACGGGTTGCATGAGAAACTTTTACTCTGGTTTCTCAGTCTGTTTTCTAGTGCCTGTTTGAAGTTCCTGCAGTTTTGTCTGTAAAACCGAGTTGGAGCTAGTACCACCCCATATATATGTATGGAGTACAGTTTGCAACTGTATATTAACTTTGTGTTCCCAACAAGCTAGGTGAACGACGGCTTTCACAAACACTTACATCTCAGAAATGAGCATGTCGAGAGACGTTCGTTCATCTAGCACAAAAGGAACAGGTTGCAGGGGAAACTTTTACTCTGGTTTCTCAGTCTGTTTCCAAGTCCCGGTTTGAAGTTCCTGCAGTTTACACTGTAAAACCGAGTTGGAGCTTGTACCTCCCCATATATATGTATGGAGTGTAGTTTACATCTATATAGAAACTTTGTGTTCCCAACAAGCTAGGTGAGGGACGGCGTTCACAAAAAATTATCTCTCAGAACTGAGCATGTGGAGAGCCATTCGTTCATCTAGCACAAAGGGAACTGGTTGAAGTTGAAACTTTAACTGTGGATTCTCTGTGTCTTTCCTAGTGCCGGTTTGATTTTCCTGCAGTTTTCACTGTAAAACCGAGTTGGAGATAGTGCCTCCCCAAATATATGTATGGATTTTAGTTTGCATCTTTATGTAAAATTTGTGTTCCCAACAATCTAGGTGAAGGACGGATTACACACACAATTATCTCTCAGAACTGAGCATGTGGAGAGACGTTCGTTCATCTAGCACAAAAGGAACAGTTTGCAGGAGAATATATTTCTCTTGTTTCTCAGTCTGTTTCCTAGTGCCGGGTGGAAGTGTCTGCACTTTTCACTGTAAAACCGATTTGAAGCTAGTTCCTACCCATATATATGTATGGAGTGTATCTGGCAACTGTATAGAAACTTTGTATTCCCAAAAAGCTAGGTGAAGAACGGCATTCACACACAATTATCTCTCAGAACTGAGCATGTGGAGAGACTTTCGTTCATCTAGCACAAAGTGAACGATTTGCTGGAGAAACTTTTCTCAGGATTCTCAGTGTGTTTCCTCATGCCGGGTAGAAGTTCCTGCAGTTTTCACTGTAAAACCGAGTTGGAGCTAGTACCTTCCCGTATATATGTACCTAGAGTAGTTTGCAACTAAATAGATACTTTGTGTTTCAAATAAGCTATGTGAAGGACGGCTTTCACACACATTTATCTCTCAGAACTGAGCATGTGTAGAGACGTTCTTTTATCTAGCACAAAAGAAACGGGTTGCATGAGAAACTTTTACTCAAGTTTCGCAGTGTGTTTTTTAGTCCCGGTTTGATGTTCCTGCAGTTTTCACTGTAAAACCGATTTGGAGCTAGTAACTCCCCATACATATGTATCTAGTGTAGTTTGTTACTGTATAGAAACTTTGTGTTCCCAAGAAGCTATGTGAAGGTCGGCTTTCACACACACTTATTTATCAGAAATGAGCATGTGGAGAGACGTTCGTTCATCTAGCAAAAATGGAAGTCTTTGCAGGAGAATCTTTTTCTCTGGTTTCTCAGTCTGTTTTCAAGTGCCTGTTTGAAGTTCCTGCAGTTTTCACTGTAAAAAAGTGCTGGAGCTAATACCTCCCCATATATATGTATGGAGAGTAGTTTGCAACTGTATAGAAAATTTGTGTTCCCAACAAGTTAGGTGAAGAACGGCTTTCACACACACTTATCACTCAGAACTGTGCATGTGGAGAGACGTTCTTTCATCTAGCACAAAGTGAACGGGTTGAAGTTGAAAATTTTACTGTGGATTCTCACTGACTTTCCTAGTGCCGGTTTGATTTTCCTGCAGTTTTCACTGTTAAACCGAGTTCGAGCTAGTACCTCCCCATATATATGTATGAAGAGTAGTTTGTAACTGTATAGAAACTTTGTGATCCCAACAAGCTAGGTGAAGGACGGCTTTCACACACACTTATCTCTCCGAACTAAGAATGTGAAGAGACTTTCGTTCACATAGCACAAATTGACCGGTTTTCAAGAGAAATTTTTCTCAGTTTTCTCAGTCGGTTTCCTAGTGCCTATTTGAAGTTCATGAAGTTTTCAGTGTAAAATCGTGTTTGAGCTAGTACTACCCCATATATATGTATGGATTGTAGTTTGCAACTCTATAGGAACATTTTCTTCCCAACAAACTAGGTGAAGGACGGCTTTCACACACACTTATCTCTCAGAACTTAGCATGTGGGGAAAAGTTCGTTCATCTAGCACAAAAGAAACGGGTGGCATGAGAAACTTTTACTCAAGTTTCTCAGTGTGTTTCCCAGTGCCGGTTTGACGTTCCTGCAGTTTTCACTGTAAAATTGAGTTGGAGCTATTACTTCCAAATATGTATGTATGGAATGTAGTTTGCAACTCTATCGAACATTTGTGTTCCCAACAAGCAAGGAAAAGGGCGGCTTTCACACACATTTATCTCTCAGAACTGGGCATGTGGAGAGAGGTTCGTACATCTTGCACAAAAGGAACAGAGTGCAGGGGAAACTTTTACTCTGGTTTCTCAGTCTGTTTCCATGTGCCGGTTTGAAGTTCCTGCAGTTTTCATTGTAAAACCGAGTTGGATAGTATCTCCTCATATATATGTATGGATTTTAGTTTGCATCTATATATAAACTTTGTGTTCCCAACAAGCTTGTTGAAGGACGGCTTTCACACACAACTATCTCTCAGAATTGAGATTGTGGAGAGACGTTCGTTCATCTAGCACAATGGGATCGGGTTGCAGGTGAAGCTTTTACTCTGGTTTCTCATTCTGTTTCCTAGTGCCGGTTTGAAGTTCCTGCAGTTTTGTCTGTAAAACCGAGTTGGAGCTAGTACCACCCATATATATGTACGGAGTGTAGTTTGCAACTGTATATAAACTTTGTGTTCCCAAAAAACTAGTTGAACGACGGGTTTCACACACACTTATCTCTCATAAATGAGCATGTGGAGAGACGTTCGTTCATCTAGCACAAATTGACCTGGGTGCAGTTGAAAATATTACAGTGGATTCTCAGTGTCTTTCCTAGTGCCGATTTGATTTTCCTGCAGTTTTCACTGTAAAACCGAGTTGGAGCTAGTACATCCACATATATATGTATGAAGAGTAGTTTGTAAATGTATAGAGACTCTGTGATCCCAACAAGCTAGGTAAAGTACAGCTTTCACACACACTTATCTCTCAGAACTAAGCATGTGGAGAGACGTTCGTTCATATAGCACAAAGGGAACGGATTGCATGAGAAACTTTTTCTCAGTTTTCTCAGTGGGTTTCCTAGTGCCGTTTTGACGTTCTTGCAGTTTTCAGTGTAAAACCGTGTTTGAGCTTGTACCTTCCCATATATATGTATGGAGAGAAGTTTGCAAGTGTATAGAAACTTTGTGTTCAAAACAAGCTAGATGAAGGACGGCTTTCACACACACTTATCTCTCAGAACTGAGCATGTGGAGTGACGTTCGTTCATCTAGCACAAAAAGAAGAGGTTGCAGGAAAAACTTTTACTCTGGTTTCTCAGTCTGGTTCCTAGTGCCGGTTTGAAGTTCCTGCAGTTTTCACTGTAAAACCGAGTTGGAGCTAGTACCTCCCCATATATATGTATGGAGAGTAGTTTGCAACTTTATAGAAACTTTTTGATCCCAACAAGCTAGGTGAAGGACGGCTTTCACACACACTTATCTCTCAGAAATGAGCATGTGGAGAGGCGTTCGTTCATCTAGGACAAATGGAACTGGTTGCAGGAGAAACTTTTACTCTGGTTTCTCAGTCTGTTTTCTAGTGCTGGTTTGAAGTTCCTGCAGTTTTCACTGTAAAACCGAGTTAGGGCTAGTACCTCCCAGATATTTGTATGGAGTGTACTTTGCAACTCTATAGAATCTTTGTGTTCCCAACAAGCTAGGTGAAGGACGGCTTTCACACAGACTTATCTCTCAGAACTGAGCATGTGGAGTGACGTTCGTTCATCTATCACAAAATGAACGGGTTGCAAGAGAAACTAATACTCTGGTTTCTCAGTCTGTTTCCTAGTGCGGGTTTGAAGTTCCTGCAGTTTTCACTGTAAAATTGGGTTGGAGCTAGTACTTCCCTATATGTTTGTACGGAATGTAGTTTGCAACTCTATCGACACTTTGTGTTCCCAACAAGCAAGGAAAAGGACGGCTTTCACACACATTTATCTCTCAGAACTGGGCATGTGGAGAGAGGTTCGTTCATCTAGCACAAAAGGAACCTGTTGCAGGGGAAACTTTTCTCTGGTATCTCAATCTGCTTTCAAGTGCCAGGTATGAATTTCCTGCAGTTTACACTGTAAAACCGAGTTGGATCTATTAGTTCCCATATATATGTATGGAGAGTAGTTTGCAACTGGAAAGAAACTTTGTATTCCCAACAAAATAGGTGAACGACGGCTTTCACACACAATTAACTCTCAGAAATGAGCATGTGGATACACTTTCGTTCATATAGCAGAAAGGGAACAGGTGGCAGGAGAAACTTTTACTCTGGTTTCTCAGTCTGTTTCCAAGTGCCGGTTTCACGTTCCTGCAGTTTTCAAAGTAAAACCGAGTTGGAGCTAGTACCTCCCCATACATATGTATGCAGAGTAATTTGCAACTGTATAGAAACTTTGTGTTCCCAACAAGCTAGGTGAAGGACGGTTTTCACACACACTTATCTCTCAGAACTGAGCATGTGGAGAGCCGTTCGTTCATCTAGCACAAAGGGAACTGGTTGAATTTGAAACTTTTACAGTGGATTCTCACTGTCTTTCTTAGTGCCGGTTTGATTTTCCTGCAGTTTTCTCAGTAAAACCGAGTTTGAGCTAGTACCTTCCCATATACATGTATGGAGTGTATTTTGCAAATGTATAGAAACTTTGTGTTCCCAACAAGCTAGTTGAAGGACGGCTATCACACACAACTATCTCTCAGAACTGAGCATGTGGACAGACGTTCGTTCATCTAGCAGAAATGGAACAGGTTGCAGGAAAAACTTTTACTCTGGTTTCTCAGTCTGTTTCCAAGTCCCGGTTTGAAGTTCCTGCAGTTTTCACTGTAAAACACAGTTGGAGCTAGTACCTCCCCAAAAATATGTATGGAGAGTAGTTTGCAACTGTATAGAAACTTGGTGTTCCAAACAAGCTAGGTGAAGTACGGCGTTCACACACACTTATCTCTCAGAACTGAGCATGTGGAGAGCCGTTCGTTCGTCTAGCACAAAGGGAACTGGTTGAATGTGAAACTTTTACTGTGGATTCTCACTGTATTTCCTAGTGCCGGTTTGATTTTCCTGCTGTTTTCACTGTAAAATCGAGTTGGAGCTAGTACCAACCCATACATATGTATGGAGTGTAGTTTGCAACTGTATGTAAACTTTGTGTTCCCAATAGGCTAGTTGAAGGACGGCTTTCACACACACTTATCTCTCAGAACTGAACATGTGGAGTGACGTTCGTTCATCTAGCACAAAAAGAAGAGGTTGCAGGAAAAACTTTTACTCTGGTTTCTCAGTCTGTTTCCTAGTGCCGGTTTGAAGTTCCTGCAGTTTTCACTGTTAAACCGAGTTGGAGCTAGTACCTACCCATATATATGTATGGAGAGTAGTTTGCACCTTTATAGAAACTTTTTGATCCCAACAAGCTAGGTGAAGGACGGCTTTCACACACACTTATCTCTCAGAACTGAGCATGTGGAGTGGCGTTCGTTCATCTAGCACAAATGGAACTGGTTGCAGGAGAAACTTTTACTCTGGTTTCTCAGTCTGTTTCCTAGTGCCTGTTTGAAGTTCCTGCAGTTTTCACTGTAAAACCGAGTTAGGGCTAGTACCTCCCAGATATTTGTATGGCGTGTACTTTGCAACTGTATAGAATCTTTGTCTTCCCAACAAGCTAGATGAAGGACGGCTTTCACACACACTTATCTCTCAGAACTGAGCATGTGGAGTGGCGTTCGTTCATCTATCACAAAGTGAACGGGTTGCAGGGAAAACTAATACTCTGGTTTCTCAGTGTGTTTCCTAGTGCGGGTTTGAAGTTCCTGCAGTTTTCACTGTAAAATTGAGTTGGAGCTAGTACTTCCCAATATGTATGTATGGAATGTAGTTTGCAAATCTATCGACACTTTGTGTTCCCAACAATCAAGTAAAATAACGGCTTTCACACACATTTATCTCTCAGAACTGTGCATGTGGAGAGACGTTCGTTCATCTAACACAACAATAACAGTTTGCAGGGAAACTTTTACTCTGGTTTCTCAGTCTGTTTCCCAGTGCCGGTTTGAAGTTCCTGCAGTTTACACTGTAAAACCAAGTTGGAGCTAGTTCCTCCCCATATATATGTATGGAGTGTAGTTTGCATTTCTATATAATCTTTGTGATCTCAACAGGCTCGGTGAAGGAAGGCTTTCACACAAAATTATCACTCAGAATGGAGCATGTGTAGAGCCGTTCGTTCATCTAGCACAAAGGGAACGGGTTGAAGTTCAAAATTTTACTGTGGATTCTCACTGTCTTTCCCAGTGCCGGTTTGATTTTCCTGCAGTTTTCACTGTAAAACCGAGTTGGAGCTAGTACCTCCCCATATATATGTATGAAGAGTAGTTTGTAACTGTATAGAAACTTTGTGATCCCAAAATGCTAGGTGAAGAACGGCCTTCACACACACTTATCTCTCAGAACTAAGCATGTGGAGAGACGTTCGTTCATATAGCACAAAGGGAACGGTTTGCAGGAGAAAATTTTTCTCAGTTTTCTCAGTGGGTTTCCTAGTGCCGGTTCGAAGTTAATGCAGTTTTCAGTGTAAAATCGTGTTTGAGCTAGTACCTCCCCATATATATGTATGGATTGCAGTATGCAACTGTATAGAAACATTGTGTTCCCAACAAGCTAGTTGAAGGACGGCTTTCACACACACTTAACTCTCAGAACTAAGCATGTGGAGAGACGTTCGTTCATCTAGCACAAATGAAACGAGTTGCATGAGAAACTTTTCCTCAAGATTCTCAGTGTGTTTCCTAGTGCCGGTTTGACGTTCCTGCAGTTTTCACGGTAAAACCGAGTTGGAGCTAGTAACTCCCCATATATATGTATCTAGTGTAGTTTGTTACTGTATAGAAACTTTGTGTTCCCAACAAGCTAGGTGAAGAAAGGCTTTCACACACACTTATCTCTCAGAACTGTGCATGTGGAGAGACGTTCTTTCATCTAGCACAAAGGGAACGGGTTGAAGTTGAAAATTTTACTATGGATTCTCAGTGTCTTTCCCAGTGCCGGTTTGATTTTCATGCAGTTTTCACTGTAAAACCGAGTTGGAGCTAGTACCTCCCCATATATATGTATGAAGGGTAGTTTGTAAATGTATAGAAAGTTTGTGATCTCAACAAGCTAGGTGAAGTACGGCTTTCACACACACTTATCTCTCAGAACTAAGCATGTGGAGAGACGTTCGTTCATATAGCACAAAGGAAACGGGTTGCATGAGAAACTTTTACTCAAGTTTCTCAGTGTGTTTCCTAGTGCCGGTTTGACGTTCCTGCAGTTTTCACTGTAAAATTGAGTTGGAGCTAGTACTTCCACATATGTATGTATGGAATGTAGTTTGCAACTCTATCGACCACTTGTGTTCACAACAAGCAAGGAAAAGGACGGCTTTCACACACATTTATCTCTCAGAACTGGGCATGTGGAGAGAGGTTCGTTCATCTAGCACAAAATGAACCTGTTGCAGGGGAAATTTTTTCTCTGGTATCTCAGTCTCTTTCCAAGTGCCGGTTTGAAATTCCTGCAGTTTTCACTGTAAAACCGAGTTGGAGCTAGTATATTCCAATATATATTTTTATGGAGAGTAGTTTGTAAATGTATAGAAACTTTGTGTTCCCAACAAGCTAGTTGAACGACGGCTTTCACACACACATATCTCTCATAAATGAGCATGTCGAGTGACGTTCGTTCATCTAGCACAAATTGAACAGGGTGCAGTTGAAACTTTTAAAGTGGATTCTCAGTGTCTTTCCTAGTGCCGGTTTGATATTCCTGCAGTTTTCACTGTAAAACCGAGTTGGAGATAGTGCCTCCCCATATATATGTATGGATTTTAGTTTGCATCTTTATGTAAAATTTGTGTTCCCAAAAATCAAGGTGAAGGACGGCTTTCACACACAATTATCTCTCTAGAACTGAGCATGTGGATTGAAGTTTGTTCATCTAGCACAAATGCTACTGTTTGCAAGAGAAATTTTTACTCTGATTTCTCAGTCGGTTTCCAAGTGCCGGTTTGAAGTTCCTGCAGTTTACACTGTAAAACCGAGTTGGATCTATTTCCTCCCCATATATGTATGGAGAGTAGTTTGCAACTGTTTAGAAACTTTGTATTCCCAACAAAATAGGTGAACGACGGCTTTCACACACACTTATATCTCAGAACTGAGCATGTGGAGAGACTTTCGTTCATCTATCACAAAGTGAACGGGTTGCAGGAGAAACTAATACTCTGGTTTCTCAGTCTGTTTCCTAGTGCGGGTTTGAAGTTCCTGCAGTTTTCACTGTAAAATTGAGTTGGAGCTAGTACTTCCCCATATGTATGTATGGAATGTAGTTTGCAAATCTATCGACACTTTGTGTTCCCAACAATCAAGTAAAATGACGGCTTTCACACACATTTATCTCTCAGAAATTGGCATGTGGAGAGAGGTTCGTTAATCTAGCACAAAAGGAACCTGTTTCATTGGTAACTTTTTCTCTGGTATCTCAGTCTGTTTCCAAGTGCCGGTTTGAAGTTCCTGCAGTTTACACTGTAAAACAATGTTAGATCTAGTACCTCCCCATATATATGTATGGAGTGTAGTTAGCAACTGTATAGAAACTTTGTGTTCCCAACAAGCTAGTTGAAGGACGGCTTTCACACACAACTATCTCTCAGAACTGAGCATGTGGATAGACTTTCGTTCATATAGCACAAAAAGATCAGGTTGAAGGAAAAACTTTTACTCTGGTTTCTCAATATGTTTCCAAGTGCCGGTTTGAAGTTCCTGCAGTTTTCACTGTAAAAGCGAGTTGGAGCTAGTACCCCCCAAAAATATGTATGGAGAGTAGTTTGCAACTGTATAGAATCTTTGTGTTCCAAACAAGCTAGGTGAAGGACGGCGTTCACAAAAAATTATCTCTCAGAACGGAGCATGTGGAGAGCCGTTCGTTCATCTAGCAAAAAGGGAAAGGGTTGAAGTTGAAACTTTTACTGTGGATTCTCAGTGTCTTTCCCAGTGCCGGTTTGATTTTCCTACAGTTTTCACTGTAAAACAGAGTTGGGGCTAGTACCTCCCCATATATATGTATGAAGAGTAGTTTGTAACTGTATAGAGACTCTGTGATCCCAACAAGCTAGGTAAAGGACGGCTTTCACACACACTTATCTCTCAGAACTCAGCATGTGGAGAGACGTTCGTTCATATAGCACAAAGGGAACGGTTTGCATGAGAAACTTTTTCTCAGTTTTCTCAGTGGGTTTCCTAGTGCCGTTTTGAATTTCCTGCAGTTTTCAGTGTAAAATCGTGTTTGAGCTTGTACCTCCCCATATATATGTATGGAGAGAAGTTTGCAACTGTATAGAAACTTTGTGTTCCCTACAAGCTAGTTGAAGGACGGCTTTCACACACACTTATCTCTCAGAACTGAGCATGTGGAGAGACGTTCGTTCATCTATCACAAAGTGAACGGGTTGAAGGAGAAAATAATACTCTGGTTTCTCAGTCTGTTTCCTAGTGCGTGTTTGAAGTTCCTGCAGTTTTCACTGTAAAACTGAGTTGGAGCTTGTACTTCCCCATATGTATGTATGGAATGTATTGTGCAACTCTATCGACACTTTGTGTTCCCAACAAGCAAGGAAAAGGATGGCTTTCACACACATTTATTTCTCAGAACTGGGCATGTGGAGAGAGGTTCGTACATCTTGCACAAAAGGAACCTGTTGCAGGGGAAACTTTTCTCTGGTATCTGAATCTGCTTCCAAGTGCCGGTTTGAAGTTCCTGCAGTTTACACTGTTAAACCGAGTTGGATCTATTACCTCCCCATATATATGTATGTACAGTAGTTTGCAACTGTAAAGAAACTTTGTATTCCCAACAAAATAGGTGAACGACGGCTTTCACACACACTTAACTCTCAGAAATGAGCATGTGAATAGACGTTCGTTCATATAGCAGAAAGGGAACAGGTGGTAGGAGAAACTTTTACTCTGGTTTCTCAGTCTGTTTCCTAGTGCCGGTTTCACGTTCCTGCAGTTTTCAATGTAAAACCGTGTTGGAGCTAGTACCTCCCCATATGTATGTATGCAGAGTACTATGCAAATGTATAGAAACTTTGTGTTCCCAACAAGCTAGGTGAAGGACGGCTTTCACACACACTTATCTCTCAGAACTGAGCATGTTGAGTGAAGTTCGTTCATCTAGCAAAAATGCAACTGTTTGCAAGAGAAACTTTAACTCTGATTTCTAATTCGGTTTCAAAGTGCCGGTTTGAAGTTCCTGCAGTTTTCACTGTAAAACCGTATTGGAGCTAGTACACCCCCATATATATGTATGGAGTGCAGTTTGCAACTTTATAGAAACTTTGTGTTCCCAACAAGCTAGTTGAAAGACGGCTTTCACACACAACTATCTCTCAGAACTGAGCATGTGGATAGACGTTCGTTCATTTAGCACAAAAGGAACAGGTTGCAGGAAAAACTAATTCTCTGGTTTCTCAGTCTTTTTCCAAATGCTGGTTGGAAGTTCCTGCAGTTTTCACTGTCAAACCGACTTGGAGCTACTACCTCCCCATAAATATGTATAGAGAGTAGTTTGCATCTGTATATAAACTTTGTGTTCCGAATAAGCTAGATGAAGGACGGCTTTCACACACTCTTATCTCTCAGAACTGAGCTTGTGGAGAGACGTTCGTTCGTCTAGCACAATGGGATCGTGTTGCAGGAGAAACTTTTACTGTGGCTTCTTATTCTGTTTCCTAGTGCCGGTTTGAAGTTCCTGCAGTTTTCACTGTAAAACCGAGTTGGAGCTAGTACCAACCCATATATATGTACGTAGTGTAGTTTGCAACTGTATATAAACTTTGTTTTCCCAACAAGCTAGTTGAACGACGGCTTTCACACACACTTATCTCTCATAAATGAGCATGTCGAGTGACGTTCGTTCATCTAGCACAAATTGAACAGGGTGCAGTTGAAACTTTTACAGTGGATTCTCAGTGTCTTTCCTAGTGCCGGTTTAATATTCCTGCAGTTTTCACTGTAAAACCGAGCTGGAGATAGTGCCTCCCCATATATATGTATGGATTTTAGTTTGCATCTTTATGTAATATTTGTGTTCCCAACAATCAAGGTGAAGGACGGCTTTCACACACAATTATCTCTCTAGAACTGAGCATGTGGATTGAAGTTTGTTCATCTAGCACAAATGCTACTGTTTGCAAGAGAAACTTTTACTCTGATTTCTCAGTCGGTTTCCAAGTGCCGGTTTGAAGTTCCTGCAGTTTACACTGTAAAACCGAGTTGGATCTATTTCCTCCCCATATATATGTATGGAGAGTAGTTTGCAACTGTTTAGAAACTTTGTATTCCCAACAAAATAGGTGAACGACGGCTTTCACACACACTTAACTCTCAGAAATGAGCATGTGGAGAGACGTTCGTTCATCTATCACAAAGTGAACGGGTTGCAGGAGAAACTAATACTCTGGTTTCTCAGTCTGTTTCCTAGTGCGGGTTTGAAGTTCCTGTAGTTTTCACTGTAAAATTGAGTTGGAGATGGTACTTCCCCTTAAGTATGTATGGAATTTAGTTTGCAACTCTATCGACACTTTGTGTTCCCAACAAGCAAGGGAAAGATGGCTTCCACACAAATTTATCTCTCAAAACTGGGCATGTGGAGTGGCGTTCGTTCATCTAGCACAAATTGAACTGGTTGCAGGAGAAACTTTTACTCTGGTTTCTCAGTCTGTTTCCAAGTCCCGGTTTGAAGTTCCTGCAGTTTTCACTGTAAAACAGAGTTGGAGCTAGTACCTCCCCATAAATATGTAAGGAGAGTAGTTTGCAACTGTATAGAAACTTTGTGTTCCAAACAAGCTAGGTGAAGGACGGCGTACACACACTTATCTCTCAGAACTGAGCATGTGGAGAGCCGTTCGTTCATCTAGCACAAAGGGAACTGGTTGAATTTGAAACTTTTACTGTGGATTCTCACTGTCTTTCCTAGTGCCTGTTTGATTTTCCTGCAGTTTTCACTGTAAAACCGAGTTGGAGATAGTACCTCCCCATATATATGTATGAAGAGTAGTTTGTAACTGTATAGAAACTTTGTGATCCCAACAAGCTAGGTCAAGGACGGGTTTCACACACACTTATCTCTCAGAACTAAGCATGTGGAGAGACTTTCTTTCATATAGCACAAAGTGAAAAGTTTGTAGGAGAAACTTTTTCTCAGTTTTCTCAGTGGGTTTCCTAGTGCCTGTTTGAAGTTCCTGCAGTTTTCAGTGTAATACCGTGTTTGAGCTAGTACTTCCTCATATATATGTATGGAGAATTGTATGCAACTTTATAGAAACTTTGTGATCCCAAGAAGCTATGTGAAGGACGGCTTTCACACACAATTATCTCTCAGAATTTAGCATGTGGAGAGACGTTTGTTCATCCACCACAATGTGAATGTGTTGCAGGAGAAACTTTTAATCTGGTTTCTTATTCTGATTCCTAGTGCCGGTATGAAGTTACTGCAGTTTTGTCTGTAAAACCGAGTTGGAGCTAGTACCACCCCATATATATGTATGGAGTGTAGTTTGCAACTGTATATAAACTTTGTGTTCCCAACAAGCTACGTGAACGACGGCTTTCACACACACTTATCTCTCATAAATGAGCATGTGGAGAGACGTTCGTTCATCTATCACAAAGTGAACGGGTTGCAGGAGTAACTAATACTCTGGTTTCTCATTTGTATCCTAGTGCGGGTTTGAAGTTCCTGCAGTTTTCACTGTAAAATTGAGTTGGAGCTTTTACTTCCCCATATGTATGTATGGAATGTAGTTTGCAAGTCTATCGACACTTTTTGTTCCCAACAAGAAAGGAAAAGGACGGCTTTCACACACATTTATCTCTAAGAACTGAGCATGTGGAGAGCTGTTCGTTCATTTAGCACAAAAGAAACCTGTTGCAGGGAAACTTTTCTCTGGTATCTCAATATGTTTCCAAGTGTCAGTTTGAAGTTCCTGCAGTTTACAATGTAATACCGACTTGGAGCTATTACCCCCCATATATATGTATGGAGATTAGTTTGCAACTGTATAAAAACTTTGTATTCCCAACAAAATAGGTGAACGAAGGCTTTCACACACACTTAACTCTCAGAACTGAGCATGTGGATTGACGTTCGTTCATATAGCACAAAGGGAACAGGTGGCAGGAGAAACTTTTACTCTGGTTTCTCAGTCTGTTTCCTAGTGCTGGATTGAATTTCCTGCAGTTTTGTCTGTAAAACCGAGTTGGTGCAAGTACCTCCCCATATATGTATGAAGTGTACTTTGCAACCGTATATAAACTTTGTGTTCCCTACAAACTAGCTGAAGGACGGCTTTCACACACACTTATCTCTCAGAAATGAACATGTGGAGAGACGTTCGTTCATCTAGCACAAAAGGAACCTGTTGCAGTGGAAACTTATTCTCTGGTTTCTCAGTCTGTTTCCAAGTGCCGGTTTGAAGTTCCTGCAGTTTTCACTGTAAAACCGATTTGGAGCTAGTACCTCCCCATATATATGTATGGAGTGTAATTTGCAACTGTATATAAACATTGTGTTGCCAACAAGCTAATTGAAGGACGGCTTTCACACACAACTATCTCTCAGAACTGAGCATGTGGATAGACGTTCGTTCATCTAGCAAAAATGGAACAGGCTGCAGGAAAAACTTTTACTCTGATTTCTTATTCTGTTTCCTAGTGTCGGTTTGACGTTCCTGCACTTTTGTCTGTAAAACCGATTTGGAGCTAATACCACCCCGTATATATGTATGGAGTGTAGTTTGCAACTGTATATAAACTTTGTGTTCCCAACAAGCTAGTTCAACGAAGGCTTTCACACACAATTAACTCTCAGAAATGAGCATGTGGATACACGTTCGTTCATATAGCACAAAGGGAACAGGAGGCAGGAGAAATTTTACTCTGGTTTCTCAGTCTGTTTCCAGGTGCCGGTTTCACGTTCCTGCACTTTTCAATGTAAAACAGACTTGGAGCTAGTACCTCCCCATATATATGTATGCAGAGTACTTTGCAACTGTATAGAAACTTTGTGTTCCAAACAAGCTAGGTGAAGGACGGCGTTCACAATGTATTATCTCTCAGAACGGAGCATGTGGAGAGCCGTTCGTTCATCTAGCAAAAAGCGAAATGTTTGAAGTTGAAACTTTTACTGTGGATTCTCAGTGTCTTTCCCAGTGCCGGTTTGATTTTCCTACAGTTTTCACTGTAAAACAGAGTTGGGGCTAGTACCTCCCCATATACATGTATGAAGAGTAGTTTGTAACTGTATAGAGACTCTGTGATCCCAACAAGCTAGGTAAAGGACGGCTTTCACACACACTTATCTCTCAGAACTCAGCATGTGGAGAGACGTTCGTTCATATAGCACAAAGGGAACGGTTTGCATGAGAAACTTTTTCTCAGTTTTCTAAGTGGGTTTCCTAGTGCCGTTTTGAATTTCCTGCAGTTTTCAGTGTAAAATCGTGTTTGAGCTTGTACCTCCCCATATATATGTATGGAGAGAAGTTTGCAACTGTATAGAAACTTTGTGTTCCCAACAAGCTAGTTGAAAGACGGCTTTCACACACACTTATCTCTCAGAACTGAGCATGTGGAGAGACGTTCTTTCATCTATCACAAAGTGAACGGGTTGAAGGAGAAAATAATACTCTGGTTTCTCAGTCTGTTTCCTAGTGCGTGTTTGAAGTTCCTGCAGTTTTCACTGTAAAACTGAGTTGGAGCTAGTACTTCCCCATATATATGTATGGAATGTATTGTGCAACTCTATCGACACTTTGTGTTCCCAACAAGCAAGGAAAAGGACGGCTTTCACACACATATATCTCTCAGAACTGGGCATGTGGAGAGAGGTTCGTACATCTTGCACAAAAGGAACCTGTTGCAGGGGAAACTTTTCTCTGGTATCTGAATCTGCTTCCAAGTGCCGGTTTTAAGTTCCTGCAGTTTACACTGTTAAACCGAGTTGGATCTATTACCTCCCCATATATATGTATGTACAGTAGTTTGCAACTGTAAAGAAACTTTGTATTCCCAACAAAATAGGTGAACGACGGCTTTCACACACACTTAACTCTCAGAAATGAGCATGTGAATAGACGTTCGTTCATATAGCAGAAAGGGAACAGGTGGCAGGAGAAACTTTTACTCTGGTTTCTCAGTCTGTTTCCAAGTGCTGGTTTCACGTTCCTGCAGTTTTCAATGTAAAACCGAGTTGGAGCTAGTACCTACCCATATGTATGTATGCAGAGTACTATGCAACTGTATAGAAACTTTGTGTTCCCAACAAGCTAGGTGAAGGACGGCTTTCACACACACTTATCCCTCAGAACTGAGCATGTTGAGTGAAGTTCGTTCATCTAGCAAAAATGCAACTGTTTGCAAGAGAAACTTTAACTCTGATTTCTCACTCGGTTTCAAAGTGCCGGTTTGAAGTTCCTGCAGTTTTCACTGTAAAACCGTATTGGAGCTAGTACACTCCCATATATATGTATGGAGTGCAGTTTGCAACTTTATAGAAACTTTGTGTTCCTAACAAGCTAGTTGAAAGACGGCTTTCACACACAACTATCTCTCAGAACTGAGCATGTGGATAGACGTTCGTTCATTTAGCACAAAAGGAACAGGTTGCAGGAAAAACTATTTCTCTGGTTTCTCAGTCTTTTTCCAAATGCTGGTTTGAAGTTCCTGCAGTTTTCACTGTCAAACCGACTTGGAGCTAGTACCTCCCCATAAATATGTATAGAGAGTAGTTTGCATCTGTATATAAACTTTGTGTTCCGAACAAGCTAAATGAAGGACGGCTTTCACACACACTTATCTCTCAGAACTGAGCTTGTGGAGAGACGTTCGTTCGTCTAGCACAATGGGATCGTGTTGCAGGAGAAACTTTTACTCTGGTTTCTTATTCTGTTTCCTAGTGCCGGTTTGAAATTCCTGCAGTTTTCACTGTAAAACCGAGTTGGAGCTAGTACCAACCCATATATATGTACGGAGTGTAGTTTGCAACTGTATATAATCTTTGTGTTCCCAACAAGCTAGGTGAACGACGGCTTTCACACACACTTATCTCTCATAAATGAGCATGTGGAGAGACGTTCGTTCATCTATCACAAAGTGAACGGGTTGCAGGAGTAACTAATACTCTGGTTTCTCAGTTTGTTTCCTAGTGCGGTTTTGAAGTTCCTGCAGTTTTCACTGTAAAATTGAGTTGGAGCTATTACTTCCCCATATGTATGTATGGAATGTAGTTTGCAAGTCTATCGACACTTTTTGTTCCCTACAAGAAAGGAAAAGGACGGCTTTCACACACATTTATCTCTAAGAACTGAGCATGTGGAGAGCTGTTCGTTCATTTAGCACAAAAGAAACCTGTTGCAGGGAAACTTTTCTCTGGTATCTCAATATGTTTCCAAGTGTCAGTTTGAAGTTCCTGCAGTTTACAATGTAATACCGACTTGGAGCTATTACCCCCCATATATATGTATGGAGATTAGTTTGCAACTGTATAAAAACTTTGTATTCCCAACAAAATAGGTGAACGAAGGCTTTCACACACACTTAACTCTCAGAACTGAGCATGTGGATTGACGTTCGTTCATATAGCACAAAGGGAACAGGTGGCAGGAGAAACTTTTACTCTGGTTTCTCAGTCTGTTTCCTAGTGCTGGATTGAATTTCCTGCAGTTTTGTCTGTAAAACCGAGTTGGTGCAAGTACCTCCCCATATATGTATGAAGTGTACTTTGCAACCGTATATAAACTTTGTGTTCCCTACAAACTAGCTGAAGGACGGCTTTCACACACACTTATCTCTCAGAAATGAACATGTGGAGAGACGTTCGTTCATCTAGCACAAAAGGAACCTGTTGCAGTGGAAACTTATTCTCTGGTTTCTCAGTCTGTTTCCAAGTGCCGGTTTGAAGTTCCAGCAGTTTTCACTGTAAAAGCGAGTTGGGGCTAGTACCTCCCCATATATATGTATGGAGTGTAGTTTGCAACTGTATAGAAACTTTGTGTTCCCAACAAGCTAGTTGAAGGACGGCTTTCACACAAAAATACCTCTCAGAACTGAGCATGTGGAGAGACGTTCGTTCATCTAGCACAATGGGATCGGTTTGCAGGAGAATCTTTTACTCTGGTTTCTCATTCTGTTTCCTAGTGCCGGTTTGATTTTCCTGCAGTTTTCACTGTAAAACCGAGTTGGAGCTAGTACCACCCCATATATATGTACGGTGTGTAGTTTGCAACTGTATAAAAACTTTGTGTTCCCAACAAGCTAGTTGATCGACGGCTTTCACACACACTTAACTCTCAGAACTGAGCATGTGGATAGACGTTCGTTCATCTATCAAAAAGTGAACGGGTTGCAGGGGTAACTAATACTCTGGTTTCTCAGTTTGTTTCCTAGTGCGGGTTTGAAGTTCCTGCAGTTTTCACTGTAAAATTGAGTTGGAGCTATAACTTCCCCATATGTATGTATGGAATGTAGTTTGCAAGTCTATCGACACTTTTTGTTCCCAACAAGAAAGGAAAAGGACGGCTTTCACACACATTTATCTCTAAGAACTGAGCATATGGAGAGCTGTTCGTTCATTTAGCAAAAAAGAAACCTGTTGCAGGGAAACTTTTCTCTGGTATCTCAATATGTTTCCAAGTGTCAGTTTGAAGTTCCTGCAGTTTACAATGTAAAACCGAGTTGGAGCTATTACCCCCCATATATATGTATGGAGATTAGTTTGCAACTGTATAAAAACTTTGTATTCCCAACAAAATAGGTGAACGAAGGCTTTCACACACACTTAACTCTCAGAACTGAGCATGTGGATTGACGTTCGTTCATAAAGCACAAAGGGAACAGGTGGCAGGAGAAACTTTTACTCTGGTTTCTCAGTCTGTTTCCTAGTGCTGGATTGAATTTCCTGCAGTTTTGTCTGTAAAACCGAGTTGGTGCAAGTACCTCCCCATATATGTATGAAGTGTACTTTGCAACCGTATATAAACTTTGTGTTCCCTACAAACTAGCTGAAGGACGGCTTTCACACACACTTATCTCTTAGAAATGAACATGTGGAGAGACGTTCGTTCATCTAGCACAAAAGGAACCTGTTGCAGTGGAAACTTATTCTCTGGTTTCTCAGTCTGTTTCCAAGTGCCAGTTTGAAGTTCCTGCAGTTTTCACTGTAAAAACGATTTGGAGCTTGTACCTCCCCATATATATGTATGGAGTGTAGTTTGCAACTGTATAGAAACTTTGTGTTCCCAACAAGCTAGATGAAGGACGGCTTTCACACACAACTATCTCTCAGAACTGAGCATGTGGAGAGACGTTCGTTCACCTAGCACAATGTGATCGGGTTGCAGGAGAATCTTTTACTCTGGTTTCTCATTCTGTTTCCTAGTGCCGGTTTGATTTTCCTGCAGTTTTCACTGTAAAACCGTGTTGGAGCTAGTACCACCCCATATATATGTACGGAGTGTAGTTTGCACCTTTATAGAACCTTTTTGTTCCCAATAAGCTAGGTGAAGTACGGCTTTCACACACACTTATCTCTCAGAACTGAGCATGTGGAGAGCCGTTCGTTCATCTAGCACAAATTGAACTGGGTGCATTTGAAACTTTTACAGTGGATTCTCAGTGTCTTTCCTAGTGCCGGTTTGATTTTCCTGCAGTTTTCACTGTAAAACCGAGTTGGAGCTAGTACATCCACATATATATCTATGCAGAGTATTTTGCAACTGTATAGAATCCTTGTGTTCCCCACAAGCTAGGTGAAGGACGGCTTTAACACACACTTATCTCTCAGAACTGAGCATGTGGATTGACGTTCGTTCATATAGCACAAAGGGAACAAGTGGCAGGGGAAACTTTTACTCTGGTTTCTCAGTCTGCTTCCTAGTGCTGGATTTAATTTCCTGCAGTTTTGTCTGTAAAACAGAGTTGGTGCAAGTACATCCCCATATATGTATGAATTGTACTTTTCAACCGTATATAAACTTTGTGTTCCCTACAAACTAGCTGAAGGACGGCTTTCACACACACTTATCTCTCAGAAATGAACATGTGGAGAGACGTACGTTCCTCTAGCACAAAAGGAACCTGTTGCAGTGGAAACTTATTCTCTGGTTTCTCAGTCTGTTTCCAAGTGCCGGTTTGAAGTTCCTGCAGTTTTCACTGTAAAACCGAGTTGGAGCTAGTACCTCCCCATATATATGTATGGAGTGTAGTTTGCAACTGTATTTAAACTTTGTGTTGCCAACAAGCTAATTGAAGGACGGCTTTCACACACAAATATCTCTCAGAACTGAGCATGTGGATAGACGTTCGTTCATCTAGCAAAAATGGAACAGGCTGCAGGAAAAACATTTACTCTGATTTCTTATTCTGTTTCCTAGTGTCGGTTTGAATTTCCTGCACTTATGTCTGTAAAACCGATTTGGAGCTAATACCACCCCTTATATATGTATGGAGTGTAGTTTGCAAATGTATTTAAACTTTGTGTTCCCAACAAGCTAGTTCAACGAAAGCTTTCACACAAAATTAACTCTCAGAAATGAGCATGTGGATACACGTTCGTTCATATAGCACAAAGGGAACAGGAGGCAGGAGAAATTTTACTCAGGTTTCTCAGTCTGTTTCCGAGTGCCGGTTTCACGTTCCTGCACTTTTCAATGTAAAACAGACTTGGAGCTAGTACCTCCCCATATATATGTATGCAGAGTTCTTTGCAACTGTATAGAAACTGTGTGTTCCCAACAAGCTACGTGAAGGACGGCTTTCACACACACTTATCTCTCAGAACTGAGCATGTGGAGTGACGTTCGTTCATATAGCACAAAGGGTACAAGTGGCAGGGGAAACTTTTACTCTGGTTTCTCAGTCTGCTTCCTAGTGCTGGATTGAATTTCCTGCAGTTTTGTCTGTAAAACAGAGTTGGTGCAAGTACATCCCCATATATGTATGAATTGTACTTTTCAACCGTATATAAACTTTGTGTTCCCTACAAACTAGCTGAAGGACGGCTTTCACACACACTTATCTCTCAGAAATGAACATGTGGAGAGACGTACGTTCATCTAGCACAAAAGGAACCTGTTGCAGTGGAAACTTATTCTCTGGTTTCTCAGTCTGTTTCCAAGTGCCGGTTTGAAGTTCCTGCAGTTTTCACTGTAAAACCGAGTTGGAGCTAGTACCTCCCCATATATATGTATGGAGTGTAGTTTGCAACTGTATTTAAACTTTGTGTTGCCAACAAGCTAATTGAAGGACGGCTTTCACACACAAATATCTCTCAGAACTGAGCATGTGGATAGACGTTCGTTCATCTAGCAAAAATGGAACAGGCTGCAGGAAAAACTTTTACTCTGATTTCTTATTCTGTTTCCTAGTGTCGGTTTGAATTTCCTGCACTTATGTCTGTAAAACCGATTTGGAGCTAATACCACCCCTTATATATGTATGGAGTGTAGTTTGCAAATGTATTTAAACTTTGTGTTCCCAACAAGCTAGTTCAACGAAAGCTTTCACACAAAATTAACTCTCAGAAATGAGCATGTGGATACACGTTCGTTCATATAGCACAAAGGGAACAGGAGGCAGGAGAAATTTTACTCAGGTTTCTCAGTCTGTTTCCGAGTGCCGGTTTCACGTTCCTGCACTTTTCAATGTAAAACAGACTTGGAGCTAGTACCTCCCCATATATATGTATGCAGAGTTCTTTGCAACTGTATAGAAACTGTGTGTTCCCAACAAGCTACGTGAAGGACGGCTTTCACACACACTTATCTCTCAGAACTGAGCATGTGGAGTGACGTTCGTTCATATAGCACAAAGGGAACAAGTGGCAGGGGAAACTTTTACTCTGGTTTCTCAGTCTGCTTCCTAGTGCTGGATTGAATTTCCTGCAGTTTTGTCTGTAAAACAGAGTTGGTGCAAGTACATCCCCATATATGTATGAATTGTACTTTTCAACCGTATATAAACTTTGTGTTCCCTACAAACTAGCTGAAGGACGGCTTTCACACACACTTATCTCTCAGAAATGAACATGTGGAGAGACGTACGTTCATCTAGCACAAAAGGAACCTGTTGCAGTGGAAACTTATTCTCTGGTTTCTCAGTCTGTTTCCAAGTGCCGGTTTGAAATTCCTGCAGTTTTCACTGTAAAACCGAGTTGGAGCTAGTACCTCCCCATATATATGTATGGAGTGTAGTTTGCAACTGTATTTAAACTTTGTGTTGCCAACAAGTTAATTGAAGGACGGCTTTCACACACAAATATCTCTCAGAACTGAGCATGTGGATAGACGTTCGTTCATCTAGCAAAAATGGAACAGGCTGCAGGAAAAACTTTTACTCTGATTTCTTATTCTGTTTCCTAGTGTCGGTTTGAATTTCCTGCACTTTTGTCTGTAAAACCGATTTGGAGCTAATACCACCCCTTATATATGTATGGAGTGTAGTTTGCAAATGTATTTAAACTTTGTGTTCCCAACAAGCTAGTTCAACGAAAGCTTTCACACAAAATTAACTCTCAGAAATGAGCATGTGGATACACGTTCGTTCATATAGCACAAAGGGAACAGGAGGCAGGAGAAATTTTACTCAGGTTTCTCAGTCTGTTTCCAAGTGCCGGTTTCACGTTCCTGCACTTTTCAATGTAAAACAGACTTGGAGCTAGTACCTCCCCATATATATGTATGCAGAGTACTTTGCAACTGTA
Organism: Camelus dromedarius; assembly: GCF_036321535.1. NCBI lineage: Eukaryota > Metazoa > Chordata > Mammalia > Artiodactyla > Camelidae > Camelus > Camelus dromedarius. The sequence continues at coordinate 70,214,515 of NC_087472.1, forward strand.
TAGAAACTGTGTGTTCCCAACAAGCTACGTGAAGGACGGCTTTCACACACACTTATCTCTCTAGAACTGAGCCTGTGCAGTGAAGTTCGTTCATCTAGCACAAATGCAACTGTTTGCAAGAGAAACTTTTACTCTGAATTCTCAGTCGGTTTCCAAGTGCCGGTTTGAAGTTCCTGCAGTTTTCACTGTAAAACCGTGTTGGAGCTAGTAACCCCCCATATATATGTATGGAGTGTAGTTTGCAACTGTATAGACACTTTGTGTTCCCAACAAGCTAGGTGAACGACGGCTTTCACACACACTTATCTCTCATAAATGAGCATGTGGAGAGACGTTCGTTCATCTATCACAAAGTGAACGGGTTGCAGGAGAAACTAATACTCTGGTTTCTCAGTCTGTTTCCTAGTGCGGGTTTGAAGTTCCTGCAGTTTTCACTGTAAAACCGAGTTGGAGCTAGTACCTCCCCATATATATGTATGGAGTGTAGTTTGCAACTGTATTTAAACTTTGTGTTGCCAACAAGCTAATTGAAGGACGGCTTTCACACACAAATATCTCTCAGAACTGAGCATGTGGATAGACGTTCGTTCATCTAGCACAAATGGAACAGGTGGCAGGGGAAACTTTTACTCTGGTTTCTCAGTCTGTTTCCTAGTGCTGGATTGAATTTCCTGCATTTTTGTCTGTAAAACCGAGTTGGTGCATGTACATCCCCATATATGTATGAATTGTACTTTGGAACCGTATATAAACTTTGTTTTCCCTACAAACTAGCTGAAGGACGGCTTTCACACACACTTATCTCTCAGAAATGAACATGTGGAGAGACGTTCGTTCATCTAGCACAAAAGGAACCTGTTGCAGTGGAAACTTATTCTCTGGTTTCTCAGTCTGTTTCCAAGTGCCGGTTTGAAGTTCCTGCAGTTTTCACTGTAAAACCGAGTTGGAGCTAGTACCTCCCCATATATATGTATGGAGTGTAGTTTGCAACTGTATAGGAACTTTGTGTTCCCAACAAGCTAGATGAAGGACGGCTTTCACACACAACTATCTCTCAGAACTGAGCACGTGGAGAGACGTTCGTTCACTTAGCACAATGGGATCGGGATGAAGGAGAATCTTTTACTCTGGTTTCTCATTCTGTTTCCTAGTGCCGGTTTGATTTTCCTGCAGTTTTCACTGTAAAACCGAGTTCGAGCTAGTACCTTCCCATATATATGTATGAAGAGTAGTTTGTAAATGTATAAAATCTTTGTGATCCCAACAAGCTAGGTGAAGGACGGCTTTCAGAGACACTTATCTCTCAGAACTAAGCATGTGGAGAGATGTTCGTTCATATAGCACAAAGGGAAATGTTTGCAGGAGAAACTTTTTCTCAGTCTTCTCAGTGGGTTTCCTAGTGCCGGTTTGAAGTTCCTGCAGTTTTCAGTGTAAAATCGTGTTTGAGCTAGTACATGCCCATATATAAGTATGGAGAATATTTTGCAACATTATAGAAACTTTTTGTTCCCAACAAGCTAGGTGAAGGACGGCTTTCACACACACGTAACTTTCAGAACTGAGCATGTGTAGTGACGTTCGTTCATCTAGCACAAATGGAACTGGTTGAAGGAGAAATTATTACTCTGGTTTCTCAGTCTGTTTCCTAGTGCCGGTTTGAAGTTCCTGCAGTTTTCAGTGTAAAATCGTGTTTGAGCTAGTACATCCCCATATATATGTATGGAGAGTATTTTGCAACATTATAGAAACTTTGTGATCCCAACAAGCTAGGTGAAGAACGGCTTTCACACACAATTATCTCTCAGAAGTAAGCATGTGGAGAGACGTTCGTTTATATAGCACAAAGGGAAAGTTTTGCAGGAGAAAGTTTTTCTCAGTTTTCTGAGTGGGTTTCCTAGTGCCGGTTTGAATTTCCTGCAGTTTTCAGTGTAAAATCGTGTTTGAGCTTGTACCTCCCCATATATATGTATGGAGAGAAGTTTGCAACTGTATAGAAACTTTGTGTTCCCAACAAGCTAGTTGAAAGACGGCTTTCACACACACTTATCTCTCAGAACTGAGCATGTGGAGAGACGTTCTTTCATCTATCACAAAGTGAACGGGTTGAAGGAGAAAATAATACTCTGGTTTCTCAGTCTGTTTCCTAGTGCGTGTTTGAAGTTCCTGCAGTTTTCACTGTAAAACTGAGTTGGAGCTAGTACTTCCCCATATATATGTATGGAATGTATTGTGCAACTCTATCGACACTTTGTGTTCCCAACAAGCAAGGAAAAGGACGGCTTTCACACACATATATCTCTCAGAACTGGGCATGTGGAGAGAGGTTCGTACATCTTGCACAAAAGGAACCTGTTGCAGGGGAAACTTTTCTCTGGTATCTGAATCTGCTTCCAAGTGCCGGTTTTAAGTTACTGCAGTTTACACTGTTAAACCGAGTTGGATCTATTACCTCCCCATATATATGTATGTACAGTAGTTTGCAACTGTAAAGAAACTTTGTATTCCCAACAAAATAGGTGAACGACGGCTTTCACACACACTTAACTCTCAGAAATGAGCATGTGAATAGACGTTCGTTCATATAGCAGAAAGGGAACAGATGGCAGGTGAAACTTTTACTGTGGTTTCTCAGTCTGTTTCCAAGTGCCGGTTTCACGTTCCTGCAGTTTTCAATGTAAAACTGAGTTGGAGCTAGTACCTACCCATATGTATGTATGCAGAGTACTATGCAACTGTATAGAAACTTTGTGTTCCCAACAAACTAGGTGAAGGACGGCTTTCACACACACTTATCCCTCAGAACTGAGCATGTTGAGTGAAGTTCGTTCATCTAGCAAAAATGCAACTGTTTGCAAGAGAAACTTTAACTCTGATTTCTCACTCGGTTTCAAAGTGCCGGTTTGAAGTTCCTGCAGTTTTCACTGTAAAATTGAGTTGGAGCTATTACTTCCCCATATGTATGTATGGAATGTAGTTTGCAAGTCTATCGACACTTTTTGTTCCCTACAAGAAAGGAAAAGGACGGCTTTCACACACATTTATCTCTAAGAACTGAGCATGTGGAGAGCTGTTCGTTCATTTAGCACAAAAGAAACCTGTTGCAGGGAAACTTTTCTCTGGTATCTCAATATGTTTCCAAGTGTCAGTTTGAATTTCCTGCAGTTTACAATGTAATACCGAGTTGGAGCTATTACCCCCCATATATATGTATGGAGATTAGTTTGCAACTGTATAAAAACTTTGTATTCACAACAAAATAGGTGAACGAAGGCTTTCACACACACTTAACTCTCAGAACTGAGCATGTGGATTGACGTTTGTTCATATAGCACAAAGGGAACAGGTGGCAGGAGAAACTTTTACTCTGGTTTCTCAGTCTGTTTCCTAGTGCTGGATTGAATTTCCTGCAGTTTTGTTTGTAAAACCGAGTTGGTGCAAGTACCTCCCCATATATGTATGAAGTGAACTTTGCAACCGTATATAAACTTTGTGTTCCCTACAAACTAGCTGAAGGACGGCTTTCACACACACTTATCTCTCAGAAATGAACATGTGGAGAGACGTTCGTTCATCTAGCACAAAAGGAACCTGTTGCAGTGGAAACTTATTCTCTGGTTTCTCAGTCTGTTTCCAAGTGCCGGTTTGAATTTCCTGCAGTTTTCACTGTAAAACCGAGTTGGAGCTAGTACCTCCCCATATATATGTATGGAGTGTAGTTTGCAACTGTATAGAAACTTTGTGTTCCCAACAAGCTAGTTGAAGGACGGCTTTCACACAAAAATATCTCTCAGAACTGAGCATGTGGAGAGACGTTCGTTCATCTAGCACAATGGGATCGGTTTGCAGGAGAATCTTTTACTCTGGTTTCTCATTCTGTTTCCTAGTGCCGGTTTGATTTTCCTGCAGTTTTCACTGTAAAACCGAGTTGGAGCTAGTACCACCCCATATATATGTACGGTGTGTAGATTGCAACTGTATAAAAACTTTGTGTTCCCAACAAGCTAGTTGATCGACGGCTTTCACACACACTTAACTCTCAGAACTGAGCATGTGGATAGACGTTCGTTCATCTATCAAAAATTGAACGGGTTGCAGGGGTAACTAATACTCTGGTTTCTCAGTTTGTTTCCTAGTGCGGGTTTGAAGTTCCTGCAGTTTTCACTGTAAAATTGAGTTGGAGCTATTACTTCCCCATATGTATGTATGGAATGTAGTTTGCAAGTCTATCGACACTTTTTGTTCCCAACAAGAAAGGAAAAGGACGGCTTTCACACACATTTATCTCTAAGAACTGAGCATGTGGAGAGCTGTTCGTTCATTTAGCACAAAAGAAACCTGTTGCAGGGAAACTTTTCTCTGGTATCTCAATATGTTTCCAAGTGTCAGTTTGAAGTTCCTGCAGTTTACAATGTAAAACCGAGTTGGAGCTATTACCCCCCATATATATGTATGGAGATTAGTTTGCAACTGTATAAAAACTTTGTATTCCCAACAAAATAGGTGAACGAAGGCTTTCACACACACTTAACTCTCAGAACTGAGCATGTGGATTGACGTTCGTTCATAAAGCACAAAGGGAACAGGTGGCAGTAGAAACTTTTACTCTGGTTTCTCAGTCTGTTTCCTAGTGCTGGATTGAATTTCCTGCAGTTTTGTCTGTAAAACCGAGTTGGTGCAAGTACCTCCCCATATATGTATGAAGTGTACTTTGCAACCGTATATAAACTTTGTGTTCCCTACAAACTAGCTGAAGGACGGCTTTCACACACACTTATCTCTCAGAAATGAACATGTGGAGAGACGTTCGTTCATCTAGCACAAAAGGAACCTGTTGCAGTGGAAACTTATTCTCTGGTTTCTCAGTCTGTTTCCAAGTGCCAGTTTGAAGTTCCTGCAGTTTTCACTGTAAAAACGAGTTGGAGCTTGTACCTCCCCATATATATGTATGGAGTGTAGTTTGCAACTGTATAGAAACTTTGTGTTCCCAACAAGCTAGATGAAGGACGGCTTTCACACACAACTATCTCTCAGAACTGAGCATGTGGAGAGACGTTCGTTCACCTAGCACAATGGGATCGGGTTGCAGGAGAATCTTTTACTCTGGTTTCTCATTCTGTTTCCTAGTGCCGGTTTGATTTTCCTGCAGTTTTCACTGTAAAACCGTGTTGGAGCTAGTACCACCCCATATATATGTACGGAGTGTAGTTTGCACCTTTATAGAACCTTTTTGTTCCCAATAAGCTAGGTGAAGTACGGCTTTCACACACACTTATCTCTCAGAACTGAGCATGTGGAGAGCCGTTCGTTCATCTAGCACAAATTGAACTGGGTGCATTTGAAACTTTTACAGTGGATTCTCAGTGTCTTTCCTAGTGCCGGTTTGATTTTCCTGCAGTTTTCACTGTAAAACCGAGTTGGAGCTAGTACATCCACATATATATCTATGCAGAGTATTTTGCAACTGTATAGAATCCTTGTGTTCCCCACAAGCTAGGTGAAGGACGGCTTTCACACACACTTATCTCTCAGAACTGAGCATGTGGATTGACGTTCGTTCATATAGCACAAAGGGAACAAGTGGCAGGGGAAACTTTTACTCTGGTATCTCAGTCTGCTTCCTAGTGCTGGATTGAATTTCCTGCAGTTTTGTCTGTAAAACAGAGTTGGTGCAAGTACATCCCCATATATGTATGAATTGTACTTTTCAACCGTATATAAACTTTGTGTTCCCTACAAACTAGCTGAAGGACGGCTTTCACACACACTTATCTCTCAGAAATGAACATGTGGAGAGACGTACGTTCATCTAGCACAAAAGGAACCTGTTGCAGTGGAAACTTATTCTCTGGTTTCTCAGTCTGTTTCCAAGTGCCGGTTTGAAGTTCCTGCAGTTTTCACTGTAAAACCGAGTTGGAGCTAGTACCTCCCCATATATATGTATGGAGTGTAGTTTGCAACTGTATTTAAACTTTGTGTTGCCAACAAGCTAATTGAAGGACGGCTTTCACACACAAATATCTCTCAGAACTGAGCATGTGGATAGACGTTCGTTCATCTAGCAAAAATGGAACAGGCTGCAAGAAAAACTTTTACTCTGATTTCTTATTCTGTTTCCTAGTGTCGGTTTGAATTTCCTGCACTTTTGTCTGTAAAACCGATTTGGAGCTAATACCACCCCTTATATATGTATGGAGTGTAGTTTGCAAATGTATTTAAACTTTGTGTTCCCAACAAGCTAGTTCAACGAAAGCTTTCACACAAAATTAACTCTCAGAAATGAGCATGTGGATACACGTTCGTTCATATAGCACAAAGGGAACAGGAGGCAGGAGAAATTTTACTCAGGTTTCTCAGTCTGTTTCCAAGTGCCGGTTTCACGTTCCTGCACTTTTCAATGTAAAACAGACTTGGAGCTAGTACCTCCCCATATGTATGTATGCAGAGTACTTTGCAACTGTATAGAAACTGTGTGTTCCCAACAAGCTACGTGAAGGACGGCTTTCACACACACTTATCTCTCTAGAACTGAGCCTGTGCAGTGAAGTTCATTCATCTAGCACAAATGCAACTGTTTGCAAGAGAAACTTTTACTCTGAATTCTCAGTCGGTTTCCAAGTGCCGGTTTGAAGTTCCTGCAGTTTTCACTGTAAAACCGTGTTGGAGCTAGTAACCCCCCATATATATGTATGGAGTGTAGTTTGCAACTGTATAGACACTTTGTGTTCCCAACAAGCTAGGTGAACGACGGCTTTCACACACACGTATCTCTCATAAATGAGCATGTGGAGAGACGTTCGTTCATCTATCACAAAGTGAACGGGTTGCAGGAGAAACTAATACTCTGGTTTCTCAGTCTGTTTCCTAGTGCGGGTTTGAAGTTCCTGCAGTTTTCACTGTAAAATTGAGTTGGAGCAATTACTTTCCCATATGTATGTATGGAATGTAGTTTGCAAGTCTATCGACACTTTTTGTTCCCAACAAGAAAGAAAAAGGACGGCTTTCACACACATTTATCTCTAAGAACTTAGCATGTGGAGAGCTGTTCGTTCATCTAGCACAAAAGAAACCTGTTGCAGGGAAACTTTTCTCTGGTATCTCAATATGTTTCCAAGTGTCAGTTTGAAGTTCCTGCAGTTTACAATGTAAAACCGAGTTGGAGCTTTTACCCCCCATATATATGTATGGAGATTAATTTGCAACTGTATAAAATCTTTGTATTCCCAACAAAATAGGTGAACGAAGGCTTTCACACACACTTAACTCTCAGAACAGAGCATGTGGATTGACGTTCGTTCATATAGCACAAAGGGAACATTTGGCAGGAGAAACTTTTACTCTGGTTTCTCAGTCTGTTTCCTAGTGCTGGATTGAATTTCCTGCAGTTTTGTCTGTAAAACCGAGTTGGTGCAAGTACCTCCCCATATATGTATGAAGTGTACTTTGCAACCGTATATAAACTTTGTGTTCCCTACAAACTACCTGAAGGACGGCTTTCACACACACTTATCTCTCAGAAATGAACATGTGGAGAGACGTTCGTTCATCTAGCACAAAAGGAACCTGTTGCAGTGGAAACTTATTCTCTGGTTTCTCAGTCTGTTTCCAAGTGCCGGTTTGAAGTTCCTGCATTTTTCACTGTAAAACCGAGTTGGAGCTAGTACCTCCCCATATATATGTATGGAGTGTAGTTTGCAACTGTATAGAAACTTTGTGTTCCCAACAAGCTAGTTGAAGGACGGCTTTCACACACAACTATCTCTCAGAACTGAGCATGTGGAGAGACGTTCGTTCACCTAGCACAATGGGATCGGAATGCAGGAGAATCTTTTACTCTGGTTTCTCATTCTGTTTCCTAGTGCCGGTTTGATTTTCCTGCAGTTTTCACTGTAAAACCGAGCTGGATCTAGTACCACCCCATATATCTGTACGGAGTGTAGTTTGCAACTGTATATAAACTTTGTGTTCCCCACAAGCTAGTTGATCGACGGCTTTCACACACACTTATCTCTCATAGATGAGCATGTCGAGAGACGTTCGTTCATCTAGCACGAAAAGAATAGTTTGCAGGTAAAACTTTTACTCTGGTTTCTCAGTCTGTTTCCTATTGCCGGTTTGAAGTTCCTGCAGATTACCCTGTAAAACCGAGTTGAAGCTAGTACCTCCCCATATATATGTATGGAGCGTAGTTTGCACCTTTATAGAAACTTTTTGTTCCCAACAACCTAGGTGAAGTACGGCTTTCACACACACATATCTCTCAGAACTGAGCATGTGGAGAGCCGTTCGTTCATCTAGCACAAATTGAACTGGGTGCAGTTGAAACTTTTACAGTGGATTCTCAGTGTCTTTCCTAGTGCCGGTTTGATTTTCCTGCAGTTTTCACTGTAAAACCGAGTTGGAGCTAGTACATCCACATATATATCTATACAGAGTATTTTGCAACTGTATACAATCTTTGTGTTCCCCACAAGCTAGGTGAAGGACGGCTTTCACACACAATTATCTCTCAGAACTGAGCATGTGGAGTGACGTTCGTTCATATAGCACAAAGGGAACAGGTGGCAGGGGAAACTTTTACTCTGGTTTCTCAGTCTGTTTCCTAGTGCTGGATTGAATTTCCTGCATTTTTGTCTGTAAAACCGAGTTGGTGCATGTACATCCCCATATATGTATGAATTGTACTTTGGAACCGTATATAAACTTTGTGTTCCCTACAAACTAGCTGAAGGACGGCTTTCACACACACTTATCTCTCAGAAATGAACATGTGGAGAGACGTTCGTTCATCTAGCACAAAAGGAACCTGTTGCAGTGGAAACTTATTCTCTAGTTTCTCAGTCTGTTTCCAAGTGCCGGTTTGAAGTTCCTGCAGTTTTCACTGTAAAACCGAGTTGGAGCTAGTACCTCCCCATATATATGTATGGAGTGTAGTTTGCAACTGTATAGAAACTTTGTGTTCCCAACAAGCTAGTTGAAGGACGGCTTTCACACACAACTATCTCTCAGAACTGAGCATGTGGAGAGACGTTCGTTCACTTAGCACAATGGGATAGGGATGCAGGAGAATCTTTTACTCTGGTTTCTCATTCTGTTTCCTAGTGCCGGTTTGATTTTCCTGCAGTTTTCACTGTAAAACCGAGTTCGAGCTAGTACCTTCCCATATATATGTATGAAGAGTAGTTTGTAACTGTATAAAATCTTTGTGATCCCAACAAGCTAGGTGAAGGACGGCTTTCAGAGACACTTATCTCTCAGAACTAAGCATGTGGAGAGATGTTCGTTCATATAGCACAAAGGGAAATGTTTGCAGGAGAAACTTTTTCTCAGTCTTCTCAGTGGGTTTCCTAGTGCCGGTTTGAAGTTCCTGCAGTTTTCAGTGTAAAATCGTGTTTGAGCTAGTACATGCCCATATATATGTATGGAGAATATTTTGCAACATTATAGAAACTTTTTGTTCCCAACAAGCTAGGTGAAGGACGGCTTTCACACACACGTAACTTTCAGAACTGAGCATGTGTAGTGACGTTCGTTCATCTAGCACAAATGGAACTGGTTGAAGGAGAAACTATTACTCTGGTTTCTCAGTCTGTTTCCTAGTGCCGGTTTGAAGTTCCTGCAGTTTTCAGTGTAAAATCGTGTTTGAGCTAGTACATCCCCATATATATGTATGGAGAGTATTTTGCAACATTATAGAAACTTTGTGATCCCAACAAGCTAGGTGAAGAACGGCTTTCACACACAATTATCTCTCAGAAGTAAGCATGTGGAGAGACGTTCGTTCATATAGCACAAAGGGAAAGTTTTGCAGGAGAAACTTTTTCTCAGTTTTCTGAGTGGGTTTCCTAGTGCCGGTTTGAAGTTCCTGTAGTTTTCAGTTTAAAATCGTGTTTGAGCTAGTACTTCCCCATATATATATATGGATAGTAATTTGCAACTTTATAGAAACTTTGTGTTCCCAACAAGCTAGGTGAAGGACGGCTTTCACACACAATTAACTTTCAGAACTGAGCATGTGGAGTGACGTTCATTCATCTAGCACAAATGGAACTGGTTTCAGGATAAACTATTACTCTGGTTTCTCAGTCTGTTTCCTAGTGCCGGTTTTAAGTTCCTGCAGTTTTCACTATAAAACCGAGTTAGAGCTAGTAACTCCCATATATATGTATGGAGTGTACTTTGCAACTGTATAGAATCTTTGTGTTCCCAAAAAGCTAGGTGAACGCCGGCTTTCACACACACTTATCTCTCAGAAATGAGCATGTCGAGAGACGTTCGTTCATCTAGCAAAAAAGGAACAGGTTGCAGGGGAAACTTTTACTCTGGTTACTCTTTCTGTTTCCAAGTCCCGATTTGAAGTTCCGGCAGTTTACACTGTAAAATTGAGTTGGAGCTAGTACTTCCCCATATGAACGTATGGAATGTAGTTTGCAACTCTATCGACACTTTGTGTTCCCAACAAGCAAGGGAAAGTACGGCTTTCACACAAATTTATCTCTCAGAACTGGGCATGGGGAGAGAGTTTCTTTCATCTAGCACAAAAAGAACCTGTTGCAGGGGAAACTTTTCTCTGGTATCTCAATCTGCTTCCAAGTGCCGGTTTGAAGTTCCTGCAGTTTACACTGTAAAACCGAGTTGGATCTATTACCTCCCCATATATATGTATGGAGAGTAGTTTGCAACTCTATAGTAACTTTGTATTTCCAACAAAATTGGGGAACGACGGCTTTCAAACACACTTAACTCTCAGAAATGGGCATGTGGATAGACGTTCGTTCATATAGCACAAATGGAACAGGTGGCAGGTGAAACTTTTACTCTGGTTTCTCAGTCTGTTTCCAAGTGCCGGTTTCACGTTCCTGCAGTTTTCAATGTAAAACCGAGTTGGAGCTAGTACCTCCCCATATATATGTATGCAGAGTACTTGGCAACTGTATAGAAACTTTGTGTTCCCAACAAGCTAGGTGAAGGACGGCTTTCACACACACTTATCTCTCTAGAACTGAGCATGTGGAGTGAAGTTCGTTCATCTAGCACAAATGCAACTGTTTGCAAAAGAAACTTTTACTCTGATATCTCAGTCGGTTTCCAATTGCCGGTTTGAAGTTCCTGCAGTTTTCACTGTAAAACCGAGTTGGAGCTAGTACCCCCCCATATATATGTATGGAGTGTAGTTTGCAACTGTATAGACACTTTGTGTTCCCAACAAGCTAGTTGAAGGACGATTTCACACACAATTATCTCTCAGAAATGAGATTGTGGAGAGACGTTCGTTCATCTAGCACAATGGGATCGGGTTGTAGGAGAAGCTTTTACTCAGGTTTCTCATTCTGTTTCCTAGTGCCGGTTTGAAGTTCCTGCAATTTTCTCTGTAAAACCGAGTTGGAGCTAGTACCACCCCATATATATGTACGGAGTGTAGTTTGCAACTGTATATAAACTTTGTGTTCCCAAAAAGCTAGTTGAACGACGGCTTTCACACACACTTATATCTCAGAAATGAGCATGTCGAGAGATGTTAGTTCATCTAGGCAAAAGGAACAGGTTGCAGGGGAAACTTTTACTCTGGTTTCTCAGTCTGTTTCCAAGTGCCGGTTTGAAGTTCCTGCATTTTTCACTGTAAAACCGAGTTGGAGCTAGTACCTCCCCATATATATGTATGGAGTGTAGTTTGCAACTGTATAGAAACTTTGTGTTCCCAACAAGCTAGTTGAAGGACGGCTTTCACACACAACTATCTCTCAGAACTGAGCATGTGGAGAGACGTTCGTTCACCTAGCACAATGGGATCGGAATGCAGGAGAATCTTTTACTCTGGTTTCTCATTCTGTTTCCTAGTGCCGGTTTGATTTTCCTGCAGTTTTCACTGTAAAACCGAGCTGGATCTAGTACCACCCCATATATCTGTACGGAGTGTAGTTTGCAACTGTATATAAACTTTGTGTTCCCCACAAGCTAGTTGATCGACGGCTTTCACACACACTTATCTCTCATAGATGAGCATGTCGAGAGACGTTCGTTCATCTAGCACGAAAAGAATAGTTTGCAGGTAAAACTTTTACTCTGGTTTCTCAGTCTGTTTCCTATTGCCGGTTTGAAGTTCCAGCAGATTACCCTGTAAAACCGAGTTGAAGCTAGTACCTCCCCATATATATGTATGGAGCGTAGTTTGCACCTTTATAGAAACTTTTTGTTCCCAACAACCTAGGTGAAGTACGGCTTTCACACACACATATCTCTCAGAACTGAGCATGTGGAGAGCCGTTCGTTCATCTAGCACAAATTGAACTGGGTGCAGTTGAAACTTTTACAGTGGATTCTCAGTGTCTTTCCTAGTGCCGGTTTGATTTTCCTGCAGTTTTCACTGTAAAACCGAGTTGGAGCTAGTACATCCACATATATATCTATGCAGAGTATTTTGCAACTGTATACAATCTTTGTGTTCCCCACAAGCTAGGTGAAGGACGGCTTTCACACACAATTATCTCTCAGAACTGAGCATGTGGAGTGACGTTCGTTCATATAGCACAAAGGGAACAGGTGGCAGGGGAAACTTTTACTCTGGTTTCTCAGTCTGTTTCCTAGTGCTGGATTGAATTTCCTGCATTTTTGTCTGTAAAACCGAGTTGGTGCATGTACATCCCCATATATGTATGAATTGTACTTTGGAACCGTATATAAACTTTGTGTTCCCTACAAACTATCTGAAGGACGGCTTTCACACACACTTATCTCTCAGAAATGAACATGTGGAGAGACGTTCGTTCATCTAGCACAAAAGGAACCTGTTGCAGTGGAAACTTATTCTCTGGTTTCTCAGTCTGTTTCCAAGTGCCGGTTTGAAGTTCCTGCAGTTTTCACTGTAAAACCGAGTTGGAGCTAGTACCTCCCCATATATATGTATGGAGTGTAGTTTGCAACTGTATAGAAACTTTGTGTTCCCAACAAGCTAGTTGAAGGACGGCTTTCACACACAACTATCTCTCAGAACTGAGCATGTGGAGAGACGTTCGTTCACTTAGCACAATGGGATAGGGATGCAGGAGAATCTTTTACTCTGGTTTCTCATTCTGTTTCCTAGTGCCGGTTTGATTTTCCTGCAGTTTTCACTGTAAAACCGAGTTCGAGCTAGTACCTTCCCATATATATGTATGAAGAGTAGTTTGTAACTGTATAAAATCTTTGTGATCCCAACAAGCTAGGTGAAGGACGGCTTTCAGAGACACTTATCTCTCAGAACTAAGCATGTGGAGAGATGTTCGTTCATATAGCACAAAGGGAAATGTTTGCAGGAGAAACTTTTTCTCAGTCTTCTCAGTGGCTTTCCTAGTGCCGGTTTGAAGTTCCTGCAGTTTTCAGTGTAAAATCGTGTTTGAGCTAGTACATGCCCATATATATGTATGGAGAATATTTTGCAACATTATAGAAACTTTTTGTTCCCAACAAGCTAGGTGAAGGACGGCTTTCACACACACGTAACTTTCAGAACTGAGCATGTGTAGTGACGTTCGTTCATCTAGCACAAATGGAACTGGTTGAAGGAGAAACTATTACTCTGGTTTCTCAGTCTGTTTCCTAGTGCCGGTTTGAAGTTCCTGCAGTTTTCAGTGTAAAATCGTGTTTGAGCTAGTACATCCCCATATATATGTATGGAGAGTATTTTGCAACATTATAGAAACTTTGTGATCCCAACAAGCTAGGTGAAGAACGGCTTTCACACACAATTATCTCTCAGAAGTAAGCATGTGGAGAGACGTTCGTTCATATAGCACAAAGGGAAAGTTTTGCAGGAGAAACTTTTTCTCAGTTTTCTGAGTGGGTTTCCTAGTGCCGGTTTGAAGTTCCTGTATATTTCAGTTTAAAATCGTGTTTGAGCTAGTACTTCCCCATATATATATATGGATAGTAATTTGCAACTTTATAGAAACTTTGTGTTCCCAACAAGCTAGGTGAAGGACGGCTTTCACACACAATTAACTTTCAGAACTGAGCATGTGGAGTGACGTTCATTCATCTAGCACAAATGGAACTGGTTTCAGGATAAACTATTACTCTGGTTTCTCAGTCTGTTTCCTAGTGCCGGTTTTAAGTTCCTGCAGTTTTCACTATAAAACCGAGTTAGAGCTAGTAACTCCCATATATATGTATGGAGTGTACTTTGCAACTGTATAGAATCTTTGTGTTCCCAAAAAGCTAGGTGAACGCCGGCTTTCACACACACTTACTCTCAGAAATGAGCATGTCGAGAGACGTTCGTTCATCTAGCAAAAAAGGAACAGGTTGCAGGGGAAACTTTTACTCTGGTTACTCTTTCTGTTTCCAAGTCCCGATTTGAAGTTCCGGCAGTTTACACTGTAAAATTGAGTTGGAGCTAGTACTTCCCCATATGAACGTATGGAATGTAGTTTGCAACTCTATCGACACTTTGTGTTCCCAACAAGCAAGGGAAAGTACGGCTTTCACACAAATTTATCTCTCAGAACTGGGCATGGGGAGAGAGTTTCTTTCATCTAGCACAAAAAGAACCTGTTGCAGGGGAAACTTTTCTCTGGTATCTCAATCTGCTTCCAAGTGCCGGTTTGAAGTTCCTGCAGTTTACACTGTAAAACCGAGTTGGATCTATTACCTCCCCATATATATGTATGGAGAGTAGTTTGCAACTGTATAGTAACTTTGTATTTCCAACAAAATTGGGGAACGACGGCTTTCAAACACACTTAACTCTCAGAAATGGGCATGTGGATAGACGTTCGTTCATATAGCACAAATGGAACAGGTGGCAGGTGAAACTTTTACTCTGGTTTCTCAGTCTGTTTCCAAGTGCCGGTTTCACGTTCCTGCAGTTTTCAATGTAAAACCGAGTTGGAGCTAGTACCTCCCCATATATATGTATGCAGAGTACTTTGCAACTGTATAGAAACTTTGTGTTCCCAACAAGCTAGGTGAAGGACGGCTTTCACACACACTTATCTCTCTAGAACTGAGCATGTGGAGTGAAGTTCGTTCATCTAGCACAAATGCAACTGTTTGCAAAAGAAACTTTTACTCTGATATCTCAGTCGGTTTCCAATTGCCGGTTTGAAGTTCCTGCAGTTTTCACTGTAAAACCGAGTTGGAGCTTGTACCCCCCCATATATATGTATGGAGTGTAGTTTGCAACTGTATAGACACTTTGTGTTCCCAACAAGCTAGATGAAGGACGGTTTTCACACACAATTATCTCTCAGAAATGAGATTGTGGAGAGACGTTCGTTCATCTAGCACAATGGGATCGGGTTGTAGGAGAAGCTTTTACTCAGGTTTCTCATTCTGTTTCCTAGTGCCGGTTTGAAGTTCCTGCAATTTTCTCTGTAAAACCGAGTTGGAGCTAGTACCACCCCATATATATGTACGGAGTGTAGTTTGCAACTGTATATAAACTTTGTGTTCCCAAAAAGCTAGTTGAACGACGGCTTTCACACACACTTATATCTCAGAAATGAGCATGTCGAGAGATGTTAGTTCATCTAGGCAAAAGGAACAGGTTGCAGGGGAAACTTTTACTCTGGTTTCTCAGTCTGTTTCCAAGTCCCGGTTTGAAGTTACTGCAGTTTTCACTGTAAAACCGAGTTGGAGCTACTACATCCACAGATATATGTATGCAGAGTACTTTGCAACTCTATAGAAACTTTGTGTTCCCAACAAGCTAGGAGAAGGACGGCGTTCACAGAAACTTATCTCTCAGAGCTGAGAATGTGGAGAGCCGTTCGTTCATCTAGCACAAAGGGAAATGGTTGAATTAGAAACATTTACTGTGGATTCTCACTGTCTTTCCTAGTGCCGGTTTGATTTTCCTGCAGTTTTCACTGTAAAACCGAGTTGGAGCTAGTACCACCCCATATATATGTACGGTGTGTAGATTGCAACTGTATAAAAACTTTGTGTTCCCAACAAGCTAGTTGATCGACGGCTTTCACACACACTTAACTCTCAGAACTGAGCATGTGGATAGACGTTCGTTCATCTATGAAAAATTGAACGGGTTGCAGGGGTAACTAATACTCTGGTTTCTCAGTTTGTTTCCTAGTGCGGGTTTGAAGTTCCTGCAGTTTTCACTGTAAAATTGAGTTGGAGCTATTACTTCCCCATATGTATGTATGGAATGTAGTTTGCAAGTCTATCGACACTTTTTGTTCCCAACAAGAAAGGAAAAGGACGGCTTTCACACACATTTATCTCTAAGAACTGAGCATGTGGAGAGCTGTTCGTTCATTTAGCACAAAAGAAACCTGTTGCAGGGAAACTTTTCTCTGGTATCTCAATATGTTTCCAAGTGTCAGTTTGAAGTTCCTGCAGTTTACAATGTAAAACCGAGTTGGAGCTATTAACCCCCATATATATGTATGGAGATTAGTTTGCAACTGTATAAAAACTTTGTATTCCCAACAAAATAGGTGAACGAAGGCTTTCACACACACTTAACTCTCAGAACTGAGCATGTGGATTGACGTTCGTTCATATAGCACAAAGGGAACAGTTGGCAGGAGAAACTTTTACTCTGGTTTCTCAGTCTGTTTCCTAGTGCTGGATTGAATTTCCTGCAGTTTTGTCTGTAAAACCGAGTTGGTGCAAGTACCTCCCCATATATGTATGAAGTGTACTTTGCAACCGTATATAAACTTTGTGTTCCCTACAAACTAGCTGAAGGACGGCTTTCACACACACTTATCTCTCAGAAATGAACATGTGGAGAGACGTTCGTTCATCTAGCACAAAAGGAACCTGTTGCAGTGGAAACTTATTCTCTGGTTTCTCAGTCTGTTTCCAAGTGCCAGTTTGAAGTTCCTGCAGTTTTCACTGTAAAAACGAGTTGGAGCTTGTACCTCCCCATATATATGTATGGAGTGTAGTTTGCAACTGTATAGAAACTTTGTGTTCCCAACAAGCTAGATGAAGGACGGCTTTCACACACAACTATCTCTCAGAACTGAGCATGTGGAGAGACGTTCGTTCACCTAGCACAATGGGATCGGGTTGCAGGAGAATCTTTTACTCTGGTTTCTCATTCTGTTTCCTAGTGCCGGTTTGATTTTCCTGCAGTTTTCACTGTAAAACCGTGTTGGAGCTAGTACCACCCCATATATATGTACGGAGTGTAGTTTGCACCTTTATAGAACCTTTTTGTTCCCAATAAGCTAGGTGAAGTACGGCTTTCACACACACTTATCTCTCAGAACTGAGCATGTGGAGAGCCGTTCGTTCATCTAGCACAAATTGAACTGGGTGCATTTGAAACTTTTACAGTGGATTCTCAGTGTCTTTCCTAGTGCCGGTTTGATTTTCCTGCAGTTTTCACTGTAAAACCGAGTTGGAGCTAGTACATCCACATATATATCTATGCAGAGTATTTTGCAACTGTATAGAATCCTTGTGTTCCCCACAAGCTAGGTGAAGGACGGCTTTCACACACACTTATCTCTCAGAACTGAGCATGTGGATTGACGTTCGTTCATATAGCACAAAGGGAACAAGTGGCAGGGGAAACTTTTACTCTGGTTTCTCAGTCTGCTTCCTAGTGCTGGATTGAATTTCCTGCAGTTTTGTCTGTAAAACAGAGTTGGTGCAAGTACATCCCCATATATGTATGAATTGTACTTTTCAACCGTATATAAACTTTGTGTTCCCTACAAACTAGCTGAAGGACGGCTTTCACACACACTTATCTCTCAGAAATGAACATGTGGAGAGACGTACGTTCATCTAGCACAAAAGGAACCTGTTGCAGTGGAAACTTATTCTCTGGTTTCTCAGTCTGTTTCCAAGTGCCGGTTTGAAGTTCCTGCAGTTTTCACTGTAAAACCGAGTTGGAGCTAGTACCTCCCCATATATATGTATGGAGTGTAGTTTGCAACTGTATTTAAACTTTGTGTTGCCAACAAGCTAATTGAAGGACGGCTTTCACACACAAATATCTCTCAGAACTTAGCATGTGGATAGACGTTCGTTCATCTAGCAAAAATGGAACAGGCTGCAGGAAAAACTTTTACTCTGATTTCTTATTCTGTTTCCTAGTGTCGGTTTGAATTTCCTGCACTTTTGTCTGTAAAACCGATTTGGAGCTAATACCACCCCTTATATATGTATGGAGTGTAGTTTGCAAATGTATTTAAACTTTGTGTTCCCAACAAGCTAGTTCAACGAAAGCTTTCACACAAAATTAACTCTCAGAAATGAGCATGTGGATACACGTTCGTTCATATAGCACAAAGGGAACAGGAGGCAGGAGAAATTTTACTCAGGTTTCTCAGTCTGTTTCCAAGTGCCGGTTTCACGTTCCTGCACTTTTCAATGTAAAACAGACTTGGAGCTAGTACCTCCCCATATATATGTATGCAGAGTACTTTGCAACTGTATAGAAACTGTGTGTTCCCAACAAGCTACGTGAAGAACGGCTTTCACACACACTTATCTCTCTAGAACTGAGCCTGTGCAGTGAAGTTCGTTCATCTAGCACAAATGCAACTGTTTGCAAGAGAAACTTTTACTCTGAATTCTCAGTCGGTTTTCAAGTGCCGGTTTGAAGTTCCTGCAGTTTTCACTGTAAAACCGTGTTGGAGCTAGTAACCCCCCATATATATGTATGGAGTGTAGTTTGCAACTGTATAGACACTTTGTGTTCCCAACAAGCTAGGTGAACGACGGCTTTCACACACACGTATCTCTCATAAATGAGCATGTGGAGAGACGTTCGTTCATCTATCACAAAGTGAACGGGTTGCAGGAGAAACTAATACTCTGGTTTCTCAGTCTGTTTCCTAGTGCGGGTTTGAAGTTCCTGCAGTTTTCACTGTAAAATTGAGTTGGAGCAATTACTTCCCCATATGTATGTACGGAATGTAGTTTGCAAGTCTATCGACACTTTTTGTTCCCAACAAGAAAGGAAAAGGACGGCTTTCACACACATTTATCTCTAAGAACTTAGCATGTGGAGAGCTGTTCGTTCATCTAGCACAAAAGAAACCTGTTGCAGGGAAACTTTTCTCTGGTATCTCAATATGTTTCCAAGTGTCAGTTTGAAGTTCCTGCAGTTTACAATGTAAAACCGAGTTGGAGCTATTACCCCCCATATATATGTATGGAGATTAATTTGCAACTGTATAAAATCTTTGTATTCCCAACAAAATAGGTGAACGAAGGCTTTCACACACACTTAACTCTCAGAACTGAGCATGTGGTTTGACGTTCGTTCATATAGCACAAAGGGAACAGTTGGCAGGAGAAACTTTTACTCTGGTTTCTCAGTCTGTTTCCTAGTGCTGGATTGAATTTCCTGCAGTTTTGTCTGTAAAACCGAGTTGGTGCAAGTACCTCCCCATATATGTATGAAGTGTACTTTGCAACCGTATATAAACTTTGTGTTCCCTACAAACTAGCTGAAGGACGGCTTTCACACACACTTATCTCTCAGAAATGAACATGTGGAGAGACGTTCGTTCATCTAGCACAAAAGGAACCTGTTGCAGTGGAAACTTATTCTCTGGTTTCTCAGTCTGTTTCCAAGTGCCGGTTTGAAGTTCCTGCATTTTTCACTGTAAAACCGAGTTGGAGCTAGTACCTCCCCATATATATGTATGGAGTGTAGTTTGCAACTGTATAGAAACTTTGTGTTCCCAACAAGCTAGTTGAAGGACCGCTTTCACACACAAATATCTCTCAGAACTGAGCATGTGGAGAGACGTTCGTTCACCTAGCACAATGGGATCGGTTTGCAGGAGAATCTTTTACTCTGGTTTCTCATTCTGTTTCCTAGTGCCGGTTTGATTTTCCTGCAGTTTTCACTGTAAAACCGAGCTGGATCTAGTACCACCCCATATATCTGTACGGAGTGTAGTTTGCAACTGTATATAAACTTTGTGTTCCCCACAAGCTAGTTGATCGACGGCTTTCACACACACTTATCTCTCATAGATGAGCATGTCGAGAGACGTTCGTTCATCTAGCACGAAAAGAATAGTTTGCAGGTAAAACTTTTACTCTGGTTTCTCAGTCTGTTTCCTATTGCCGGTTTGAAGTTCCTGCAGATTACCCTGTAAAACCGAGTTGAAGCTAGTACCTCCCCATATATATGTATGGAGCGTAGTTTGCACCTTTATAGAAACTTTTTGTTCCCAACAAGCTAGGTGAATTACGGCTTTCACACACACATATCTCTCAGAACTGAGCATGTGGAGAGCCGTTCGTTCATCTAGCACAAATTGAACTGGGTGCAGTTGAAACTTTTACAGTGGATTCTCAGTGTCTTTCCTAGTGCCGGTTTGATTTTCCTGCAGTTTTCACTGTAAAACCGAGTTGGAGCTAGTACATCCACATATATATCTATGCAGAGTATTTTGCAACTGTATACAATCTTTGTGTTCCCCACAAGCTAGGTGAAGGACGGCTTTCACACACAATTATCTCTCAGAACTGAGCATGTGGAGTGACGTTCGTTCATATAGCACAAAGGGAACAGGTGGCAGGGGAAACTTTTACTCTGGTTTCTCAGTCTGTTTCCTAGTGCTGGATTGAATTTCCTGCATTTTTGTCTGTAAAACCGAGTTGGTGCATGTACATCCCCATATATGTATGAATTGTACTTTGGAACCGTATATAAACTTTGTTTTCCCTACAAACTAGCTGAAGGACGGCTTTCACACACACTTATCTCTCAGAAATGAACATGTGGAGAGACGTTCGTTCATCTAGCACAAAAGGAACCTGTTGCAGTGAAAACTTATTCTCTGGTTTCTCAGTCTGTTTCCAAGTGCCGGTTTGAAGTTCCTGCAGTTTTCACTGTAAAACCGAGTTGGAGCTAGTACCTCCCCATATATATGTATGGAGTGTAGTTTGCAACTGTATAGAAACTTTGTGTTCCCAACAAGCTAGTTGAAGGACGGCTTTCACACACAACTATCTCTCAGAACTGAGCATGTGGAGAGACGTTCGTTCACTTAGCACAATGGGATAGGGATGCAGGAGAATCTTTTACTCTGGTTTCTCATTCTGTTTCCTAGTGCCGGTTTGATTTTCCTGCAGTTTTCACTGTAAAACCGAGTTCGAGCTAGTACCTTCCCATATATATGTATGAAGAGTAGTTTGTAACTGTATAAAATCTTTGTGATCCCAACAAGCTAGGTGAAGGACGGCTTTCAGAGACACTTATCTCTCAGAACTAAGCATGTGGAGAGATGTTCGTTCATATAGCACAAAGGGAAATGTTTGCAGGAGAAACTTTTTCTCAGTCTTCTCAGTGGGTTTCCTAGTGCCGGTTTGAAGTTCCTGCAGTTTTCAGTGTAAAATCGTGTTTGAGCTAGTACATGCCCATATATATGTATGGAGAATATTTTGCAACATTATAGAAAATTTTTGTTCCCAACAAGCTAGGTGAAGGACGGCTTTCACACACACGTAACTTTCAGAACTGAGCATGTGTAGTGACGTTCGTTCATCTAGCACAAATGGAACTGGTTGAAGGAGAAACTATTACTCTGGTTTCTCAGTCTGTTTCCTAGTGCCGGTTTGAAGTTCCTGCAGTTTTCAGTGTAAAATCGTGTTTGAGCTAGTACATCCCCATATATATGTATGGAGAGTATTTTGCAACATTATAGAAACTTTGTGATCCCAACAAGCTAGGTGAAGAACGGCTTTCACACACAATTATCTCTCAGAAGTAAGCATGTGGAGAGACGTTCGTTCATATAGCACAAAGGGAAAGTTTTGCAGGAGAAACTTTTTCTCAGTTTTCTGAGTGGGTTTCCTAGTGCCGGTTTGAAGTTCCTGTAGTTTTCAGTTTAAAATCGTGTTTGAGCTAGTACTTCCCCATATATATATATGGATAGTAATTTGCAACTTTATAGAAACTTTGTGTTCCCAACAAGCTAGGTGAAGGACGGCTTTCACACACAATTAACTTTCAGAACTGAGCATGTGGAGTGACGTTCATTCATCTAGCACAAATGGAACTGGTTTCAGGATAAACTATTACTCTGGTTTCTCAGTCTGTTTCCTAGTGCCGGTTTTAAGTTCCTGCAGTTTTCACTATAAAACCGAGTTAGAGCTAGTAACTCCCATATATATGTATGGAGTGTACTTTGCAACTGTATAGAATCTTTGTGTTCCCAAAAAGCTAGGTGAACGCCGGCTTTCACACACACTTATCTCTCAGAAATGAGCATGTCGAGAGACGTTCGTTCATCTAGCAAAAAAGGAACAGGTTGCAGGGGAAACTTTTACTCTGGTTACTCTTTCTGTTTCCAAGTCCCGATTTGAAGTTCCGGCAGTTTACACTGTAAAATTGAGTTGGAGCTAGTACTTCCCCATATGAACGTATGGAATGTAGTTTGCAACTCTATCGACACTTTGTGTTCCCAACAAGCAAGGGAAAGTACGGCTTTCACACAAATTTATCTCTCAGAACTGGGCATGGGGAGAGAGTTTCTTTCATCTAGCACAAAAAGAACCTGTTGCAGGGGAAACTTTTCTCTGGTATCTCAATCTGCTTCCAAGTGCCGGTTTGAAGTTCCTGCAGTTTACACTGTAAAACCGAGTTGGATCTATTACCTCCCCATATATATGTATGGAGAGTAGTTTGCAACTGTATAGTAACTTTGTATTTCCAACAAAATTGGGGAACGACGGCTTTCAAACACACTTAACTCTCAGAAATGGGCATGTGGATAGACGTTCGTTCATATAGCACAAATGGAACAGGTGGCAGGTGAAACTTTTACTCTGGTTTCTCAGTCTGTTTCCAAGTGCCGGTTTCACGTTCCTGCAGTTTTCAATGTAAAACCGAGTTGGAGCTAGTACCTCCCCATATATATGTATGCAGAGTACTTTGCAACTGTATAGAAACTTTGTGTTCCCAACAAGCTAGGTGAAGGACGGCTTTCACACACACTTATCTCTCTAGAACTGAGCATGTGGAGTGAAGTTCGTTCATCTAGCACAAATGCAACTGTTTGCAAAAGAAACTTTTACTCTGATATCTCAGTCGGTTTCCAATTGCCGGTTTGAAGTTCCTGCAGTTTTCACTGTAAAACCGAGTTGGAGCTAGTACCCCCCCATATATATGTATGGAGTGTAGTTTGCAACTGTATAGACACTTTGTGTTCCCAACAAGCTAGTTGAAGGACGGTTTTCACACACAATTATCTCTCAGAAATGAGATTGTGGAGAGACGTTCGTTCATCTAGCACAATGGGATCGGGTTGTAGGAGAAGCTTTTACTCAGGTTTCTCATTCTGTTTCCTAGTGCCGGTTTGAAGTTCCTGCAATTTTCTCTGTAAAACCGAGTTGGAGCTAGTACCACCCCATATATATGTACGGAGTGTAGTTTGCAACTGTATATAAACTTTGTGTTCCCAAAAAGCTAGTTGAACGACGGCTTTCACACACACTTATATCTCAGAAATGAGCATGTCGAGAGATGTTAGTTCATCTAGGCAAAAGGAACAGGTTGCAGGGGAAACTTTTACTCTGGTTTCTCAGTCTGTTTCCAAGTCCCGGTTTGAAGTTACTGCAGTTTTCACTGTAAAACCGAGTTGGAGCTACTACATCCACAGATATATGTATGCAGAGTACTTTGCAACTCTATAGAAACTTTGTGTTCCCAACAAGCTAGGAGAAGGACGGCGTTCACAGAAACTTATCTCTCAGAGCTGAGAATGTGGAGAGCCGTTCGTTCATCTAGCACAAAGGGAAATGGTTGAATTAGAAACATTTACTGTGGATTCTCACTGTCTTTCCTAGTGCCGGTTTGATTTTCCTGCAGTTTTCACTTTAAACCCGAGTTGGTGCTTGTACCTCCCCATATATATTTATGGAGTGTAGTTTACAAATGTATAGAAACTTTTTGTTCCCAACAAGCTAGGTGAAGGACGGCTTTCACACACTCTTATCTCTCAGAACTAAGCATGTGGAGAGACGTTCGTTCATATAGCTCAAAGGGAACGTTTTGCAGGAGAAAATTTTTCTCAGTTTTCTCAGTGGGATTCCTAGTGCCGGTTTGAGGTTCTTGCAGTTTTCTGTGTAAAATCGTGTATGAGCTAGTACTTCCCCATATATATGTATGGAGACTAGTTTGCAAATTTATAGAAATATTGTGTTCCCAAAAAGCTAGGTGAAGGACGGCTTTCACACACACATATCTTTCAGAACTGAGCATGTGGAGTGACGTTCGTTCATCTACCCAAATGGAACAGGTTGCAGGAGAAAATTCTACTCTGATTTCTCAGTCTGTTTTCTAGTGCCGGTTTGAAGTTCCTGCATTTTTCACTGTAAAACCGAGTTGGAGATTGTACCTCCCCATATATATGTATGGATTTTAGTTTGCATCTGTATATAAACTTTGTGTTCCCAACAAGCTATGTGAAGGACGGCTTTCACACACACTTATCTCTCATAACTGAGCATGTGGAGAGACGTTCGTTCATCTATCACAATGGGATCGGGTTGCAGGAGAAACTTTTAATCTGGTTTTTCATTCTGTTTCCTAGTGCCGGTTTGAAGTTCCTGCAATTTTGTCTGTAAAACCGAGTTGGAGCTAGTACCAACCCAGATATATGTATGGATTTTAGTTTGCAACGGTATATAAACTTTGTGTTCCCAACAAGCTAGGTTAACGACGGCTTTCACACACTCTTATATCTCAGAAATGAGCATGTGCAGAGACATTCGTTCATCTAGCCAAAAGGAACAGGTTGCAGGGGAAACTTTTACTCTGGTTTCTCAGTCTGTTTCCAAGTCCCGGTTTTAAGTTCCTGCAGTTTTCAATGTAAAACCGAGTTGGAGCTAGTACCTCCCCATAAATATGTATGGAGAGTAGTTTGCAACTGTATAGAAACTTTGTGTTCCAAACAAGCTAGGTGAAAGACGACGTTCACACACACTTAACTCTCAGAACTGAGCATGTGGAGAGCCGTACGTTCATCTAGCCCAAAGGGAACTGGTTGAAGTTGAAACTTTTACTGTGGATTCTCACTGTCTTTCTTAGTGCCGGTTTGATTTTCCTGCAGTTTTCACTGTAAAACCGAGTTCGAGATAGTACCTTCCCATATATATGTATGAAGAGTAGTTTGTAACTGTATAAAATCTTTGTGATCCCAACAAGCTAGGTGAAGGACGGCTTTCACAGACACTTATCTCTCAGAACTAAGCATGTGGAGAGATGTTCGTTCATATAGCACAAAGGGAAATGTTTGCAGGAGAAACTTTTTCTCAGTCTTCTCAGTGGGTTTCCTAGTGCCGGTTTGAAGTTCCTGCAGTTTTCAGTGTAAAATCGTGTTTGAGCTAGTACATCCCCATATATATGTATGGAGAGTATTTTGCAACATTATAGAAACTTTTTGTTCCCAAAAACCTAGGTGAAGGATGGCTTTCACACACACGTAACTTTCAGAACTGAGCATGTGTAGTGACGTTCGTTCATCTAGCACAAATGGAACTGGTTGAAGGAGAAACTATTACTCTGGTTTCTCAGTCTGTTTCCTAGTGCCGGTTTGAAGTTCCTGCAGTTTTAAGTGTAAAATCGTGTTTGAGCTATTACATCCCCATATATATGTATGGAGAATATTTTGCAATATTATAGAAACTTTGTGATCCCAACAAGCTAGGTGAAGAACGGCTTTCACACACAATTATCTCTCAGAAGTAATCATGTGGAGAGACGTTCGTTCATATAGCACAAAGGGAAAGTTTTGCAGGAGAAACTTTTTCTCAGTTTTCTCAGTGGGTTTCCTAGTGCCGGTTTGAAGTTCCTGTAGTTTTCAGTGTAAAATCTTGTTTGAGCTAGAACTTCCCCATATATATGTATGGATAGTAGTTTGCAACTTTATAGAAACTTTGTGTTCCCAACAAGCTAGGTGAAGGACGGCTTTCACACACAATTAACTTTCAGAACTGAGCATGTGGAGTGACGTTCGTTCATCTAGCACAAATGGAACTGGTTGCAGGATAAACTATTACTCTGGTTTCTCAGCCTGTTTCCTAGTGCCGGTTTTAAGTTCCTGCAGTTTTCAGTGTAAAACCGAGTTAGTGCAAGTACCTCCCATATATATGTATGGAGTGTACTTTGCAACTGTATATAAACTTTGTGTTCCCAACAAGCTAGTTGAACGACGGCTTTCACACACACTTAACTCTCAGAAATGAGCATGTGGAGAGACGTTCGTTCATCTATCACAAAATGAACGGGTTGCAGGAGAAACTAATACTCTGGTTTCTCAGTCTGTTTCCTAGTGCGTGTTTGAAGTTCCTGCAGTTTTCACTGTAAAATTGAGTTGGAGCTAGTACTTCCCTTATGTATGTATGGAATTTAGTTTGCAACTCTATCGACACTTTGTGTTCCCAACAAGCAAGGGAAAGACGGCTTTCACACAAATTTATCTCTCAGAACTGGGCATGTGGAGAGAGTTTCGTTCATCTAGCACAAAAGGAAACTTTTGCAGGGGAAACTTTTCTCTGGTATCTCAATCTGCTTCCAAGTGCCGGTTTGAAGTACCTGCAGTTTACAATGTAAAACCGAGTTGGAGCTATTACCCCCCATATATATGTATGGAGATTAATTTGCAACTGTATAAAATCTTTGTATTCCCAACAAAATAGGTGAACGAAGGCTTTCACACACACTTAACTCTCAGAACTGAGCATGTGGTTTGACGTTCGTTCATATAGCACAAAGGGAACAGTTGGCAGGAGAAACTTTTACTCTGGTTTCTCAGTCTGTTTCCTAGTGCTGGATTGAATTTCCTGCAGTTTTGTCTGTAAAACCGAGTTGGTGCAAGTACCTCCCCATATATGTATGAAGTGTACTTTGCAACCGTATATAAACTTTGTGTTCCCTACAAACTAGCTGAAGGACGGCTTTCACACACACTTATCTCTCAGAAATGAACATGTGGAGAGACGTTCGTTCATCTAGCACAAAAGGAACCTGTTGCAGTGGAAACTTATTCTCTGGTTTCTCAGTCTGTTTCCAAGTGCCGGTTTGAAGTTCCTGCATTTTTCACTGTAAAACCGAGTTGGAGCTAGTACCTCCCCATATATATGTATGGAGTGTAGTTTGCAACTGTATAGAAACTTTGTGTTCCCAACAAGCTAGTTGAAGGACCGCTTTCACACACAAATATCTCTCAGAACTGAGCATGTGGAGAGACGTTCGTTCACCTAGCACAATGGGATCGGTTTGCAGGAGAATCTTTTACTCTGGTTTCTCATTCTGTTTCCTAGTGCCGGTTTGATTTTCCTGCAGTTTTCACTGTAAAACCGAGCTGGATCTAGTACCACCCCATATATCTGTACGGAGTGTAGTTTGCAACTGTATATAAACTTTGTGTTCCCCACAAGCTAGTTGATCGACGGCTTTCACACACACTTATCTCTCATAGATGAGCATGTCGAGAGACGTTCGTTCATCTAGCACGAAAAGAATAGTTTGCAGGTAAAACTTTTACTCTGGTTTCTCAGTCTGTTTCCTATTGCCGGTTTGAAGTTCCTGCAGATTACCCTGTAAAACCGAGTTGAAGCTAGTACCTCCCCATATATATGTATGGAGCGTAGTTTGCACCTTTATAGAAACTTTTTGTTCCCAACAAGCTAGGTGAAGTACGGCTTTCACACACACATATCTCTCAGAACTGAGCATGTGGAGAGCCGTTCGTTCATCTAGCACAAATTGAACTGGGTGCAGTTGAAACTTTTACAGTGGATTCTCAGTGTCTTTCCTAGTGCCGGTTTGATTTTCCTGCAGTTTTCACTGTAAAACCGAGTTGGAGCTAGTACATCCACATATATATCTATGCAGAGTATTTTGCAACTGTATACAATCTTTGTGTTCCCCACAAGCTAGGTGAAGGACGGCTTTCACACACAATTATCTCTCAGAACTGAGCATGTGGAGTGACGTTCGTTCATATAGCACAAAGGGAACAGGTGGCAGGGGAAACTTTTACTCTGGTTTCTCAGTCTGTTTCCTAGTGCTGGATTGAATTTCCTGCATTTTTGTCTGTAAAACCGAGTTGGTGCATGTACATCCCCATATATGTATGAATTGTACTTTGGAACCGTATATAAACTTTGTTTTCCCTACAAACTAGCTGAAGGACGGCTTTCACACACACTTATCTCTCAGAAATGAACATGTGGAGAGACGTTCGTTCATCTAGCACAAAAGGAACCTGTTGCAGTGAAAACTTATTCTCTGGTTTCTCAGTCTGTTTCCAAGTGCCGGTTTGAAGTTCCTGCAGTTTTCACTGTAAAACCGAGTTGGAGCTAGTACCTCCCCATATATATGTATGGAGTGTAGTTTGCAACTGTATAGAAACTTTGTGTTCCCAACAAGCTAGTTGAAGGACGGCTTTCACACACAACTATCTCTCAGAACTGAGCATGTGGAGAGACGTTCGTTCACTTAGCACAATGGGATAGGGATGCAGGAGAATCTTTTACTCTGGTTTCTCATTCTGTTTCCTAGTGCCGGTTTGATTTTCCTGCAGTTTTCACTGTAAAACCGAGTTCGAGCTAGTACCTTCCCATATATATGTATGAAGAGTAGTTTGTAACTGTATAAAATCTTTGTGATCCCAACAAGCTAGGTGAAGGACGGCTTTCAGAGACACTTATCTCTCAGAACTAAGCATGTGGAGAGATGTTCGTTCATATAGCACAAAGGGAAATGTTTGCAGGAGAAACTTTTTCTCAGTCTTCTCAGTGGGTTTCCTAGTGCCGGTTTGAAGTTCCTGCAGTTTTCAGTGTAAAATCGTGTTTGAGCTAGTACATGCCCATATATATGTATGGAGAATATTTTGCAACATTATAGAAAATTTTTGTTCCCAACAAGCTAGGTGAAGGACGGCTTTCACACACACGTAACTTTCAGAACTGAGCATGTGTAGTGACGTTCGTTCATCTAGCACAAATGGAACTGGTTGAAGGAGAAACTATTACTCTGGTTTCTCAGTCTGTTTCCTAGTGCCGGTTTGAAGTTCCTGCAGTTTTCAGTGTAAAATCGTGTTTGAGCTAGTACATCCCCATATATATGTATGGAGAGTATTTTGCAACATTATAGAAACTTTGTGATCCCAACAAGCTAGGTGAAGAACGGCTTTCACACACAATTATCTCTCAGAAGTAAGCATGTGGAGAGACGTTCGTTCATATAGCACAAAGGGAAAGTTTTGCAGGAGAAACTTTTTCTCAGTTTTCTGAGTGGGTTTCCTAGTGCCGGTTTGAAGTTCCTGTAGTTTTCAGTTTAAAATCGTGTTTGAGCTAGTACTTCCCCATATATATATATGGATAGTAATTTGCAACTTTATAGAAACTTTGTGTTCCCAACAAGCTAGGTGAAGGACGGCTTTCACACACAATTAACTTTCAGAACTGAGCATGTGGAGTGACGTTCATTCATCTAGCACAAATGGAACTGGTTTCAGGATAAACTATTACTCTGGTTTCTCAGTCTGTTTCCTAGTGCCGGTTTTAAGTTCCTGCAGTTTTCACTATAAAACCGAGTTAGAGCTAGTAACTCCCATATATATGTATGGAGTGTACTTTGCAACTGTATAGAATCTTTGTGTTCCCAAAAAGCTAGGTGAACGCCGGCTTTCACACACACTTATCTCTCAGAAATGAGCATGTCGAGAGACGTTCGTTCATCTAGCAAAAAAGGAACAGGTTGCAGGGGAAACTTTTACTCTGGTTACTCTTTCTGTTTCCAAGTCCCGATTTGAAGTTCCGGCAGTTTACACTGTAAAATTGAGTTGGAGCTAGTACTTCCCCATATGAACGTATGGAATGTAGTTTGCAACTCTATCGACACTTTGTGTTCCCAACAAGCAAGGGAAAGTACGGCTTTCACACAAATTTATCTCTCAGAACTGGGCATGGGGAGAGAGTTTCTTTCATCTAGCACAAAAAGAACCTGTTGCAGGGGAAACTTTTCTCTGGTATCTCAATCTGCTTCCAAGTGCCGGTTTGAAGTTCCTGCAGTTTACACTGTAAAACCGAGTTGGATCTATTACCTCCCCATATATATGTATGGAGAGTAGTTTGCAACTGTATAGTAACTTTGTATTTCCAACAAAATTGGGGAACGACGGCTTTCAAACACACTTAACTCTCAGAAATGGGCATGTGGATAGACGTTCGTTCATATAGCACAAATGGAACAGGTGGCAGGTGAAACTTTTACTCTGGTTTCTCAGTCTGTTTCCAAGTGCCGGTTTCACGTTCCTGCAGTTTTCAATGTAAAACCGAGTTGGAGCTAGTACCTCCCCATATATATGTATGCAGAGTACTTTGCAACTGTATAGAAACTTTGTGTTCCCAACAAGCTAGGTGAAGGACGGCTTTCACACACACTTATCTCTCTAGAACTGAGCATGTGGAGTGAAGTTCGTTCATCTAGCACAAATGCAACTGTTTGCAAAAGAAACTTTTACTCTGATATCTCAGTCGGTTTCCAATTGCCGGTTTGAAGTTCCTGCAGTTTTCACTGTAAAACCGAGTTGGAGCTAGTACCCCCCCATATATATGTATGGAGTGTAGTTTGCAACTGTATAGACACTTTGTGTTCCCAACAAGCTAGTTGAAGGACGGTTTTCACACACAATTATCTCTCAGAAATGAGATTGTGGAGAGACGTTCGTTCATCTAGCACAATGGGATCGGGTTGTAGGAGAAGCTTTTACTCAGGTTTCTCATTCTGTTTCCTAGTGCCGGTTTGAAGTTCCTGCAATTTTCTCTGTAAAACCGAGTTGGAGCTAGTACCACCCCATATATATGTACGGAGTGTAGTTTGCAACTGTATATAAACTTTGTGTTCCCAAAAAGCTAGTTGAACGACGGCTTTCACACACACTTATATCTCAGAAATGAGCATGTCGAGAGATGTTAGTTCATCTAGGCAAAAGGAACAGGTTGCAGGGGAAACTTTTACTCTGGTTTCTCAGTCTGTTTCCAAGTCCCGGTTTGAAGTTACTGCAGTTTTCACTGTAAAACCGAGTTGGAGCTACTACATCCACAGATATATGTATGCAGAGTACTTTGCAACTCTATAGAAACTTTGTGTTCCCAACAAGCTAGGAGAAGGACGGCGTTCACAGAAACTTATCTCTCAGAGCTGAGAATGTGGAGAGCCGTTCGTTCATCTAGCACAAAGGGAAATGGTTGAATTAGAAACATTTACTGTGGATTCTCACTGTCTTTCCTAGTGCCGGTTTGATTTTCCTGCAGTTTTCACTTTAAACCCGAGTTGGTGCTTGTACCTCCCCATATATATTTATGGAGTGTAGTTTACAAATGTATAGAAACTTTTTGTTCCCAACAAGCTAGGTGAAGGACGGCTTTCACACACTCTTATCTCTCAGAACTAAGCATGTGGAGAGACGTTCGTTCATATAGCTCAAAGGGAACGTTTTGCAGGAGAAAATTTTTCTCAGTTTTCTCAGTGGGATTCCTAGTGCCGGTTTGAGGTTCTTGCAGTTTTCTGTGTAAAATCGTGTATGAGCTAGTACTTCCCCATATATATGTATGGAGACTAGTTTGCAAATTTATAGAAATATTGTGTTCCCAAAAAGCTAGGTGAAGGACGGCTTTCACACACACATATCTTTCAGAACTGAGCATGTGGAGTGACGTTCGTTCATCTACCCAAATGGAACAGGTTGCAGGAGAAAATTCTACTCTGATTTCTCAGTCTGTTTTCTAGTGCCGGTTTGAAGTTCCTGCATTTTTCACTGTAAAACCGAGTTGGAGATTGTACCTCCCCATATATATGTATGGATTTTAGTTTGCATCTGTATATAAACTTTGTGTTCCCAACAAGCTATGTGAAGGACGGCTTTCACACACACTTATCTCTCATAACTGAGCATGTGGAGAGACGTTCGTTCATCTATCACAATGGGATCGGGTTGCAGGAGAAACTTTTAATCTGGTTTTTCATTCTGTTTCCTAGTGCCGGTTTGAAGTTCCTGCAATTTTGTCTGTAAAACCGAGTTGGAGCTAGTACCAACCCAGATATATGTATGGATTTTAGTTTGCAACGGTATATAAACTTTGTGTTCCCAACAAGCTAGGTTAACGACGGCTTTCACACACTCTTATATCTCAGAAATGAGCATGTGCAGAGACATTCGTTCATCTAGCCAAAAGGAACAGGTTGCAGGGGAAACTTTTACTCTGGTTTCTCAGTCTGTTTCCAAGTCCCGGTTTTAAGTTCCTGCAGTTTTCAATGTAAAACCGAGTTGGAGCTAGTACCTCCCCATAAATATGTATGGAGAGTAGTTTGCAACTGTATAGAAACTTTGTGTTCCAAACAAGCTAGGTGAAAGACGACGTTCACACACACTTAACTCTCAGAACTGAGCATGTGGAGAGCCGTACGTTCATCTAGCCCAAAGGGAACTGGTTGAAGTTGAAACTTTTACTGTGGATTCTCACTGTCTTTCTTAGTGCCGGTTTGATTTTCCTGCAGTTTTCACTGTAAAACCGAGTTCGAGATAGTACCTTCCCATATATATGTATGAAGAGTAGTTTGTAACTGTATAAAATCTTTGTGATCCCAACAAGCTACGTGAAGGACGGCTTTCACAGACACTTATCTCTCAGAACTAAGTATGTGGAGAGATGTTCGTTCATATAGCACAAAGGGAAATGTTTGCAGGAGAAACTTTTTCTCAGTCTTCTCAGTGGGTTTCCTAGTGCCGGTTTGAAGTTCCTGCAGTTTTCAGTGTAAAATCGTGTTTGAGCTAGTACATCCCCATATATATGTATGGAGAGTATTTTGCAACATTATAGAAACTTTTTGTTCCCAAAAACCTAGGTGAAGGATGGCTTTCACACACACGTAACTTTCAGAACTGAGCATGTGTAGTGACGTTCGTTCATCTAGCACAAATGGAACTGGTTGAAGGAGAAACTATTACTCTGGTTTCTCAGTCTGTTTCCTAGTGCCGGTTTGAAGTTCCTGCAGTTTTAAGTGTAAAATCGTGTTTGAGCTAGTACATCCCCATATATATGTATGGAGAATATTTTGCAATATTATAGAAACTTTGTGATCCCAACAAGCTAGGTGAAGAACGGCTTTCACACACAATTATCTCTCAGAAGTAATCATGTGGAGAGACGTTCGTTCATATAGCACAAAGGGAAAGTTTTGCAGGAGAAACTTTTTCTCAGTTTTCTCAGTGGGTTTCCTAGTGCCGGTTTGAAGTTCCTGTAGTTTTCAGTGTAAAATCTTGTTTGAGCTAGAACTTCCCCATATATATGTATGGATAGTAGTTTGCAACTTTATAGAAACTTTGTGTTCCCAACAAGCTAGGTGAAGGACGGCTTTCACACACAATTAACTTTCAGAACTGAGCATGTGGAGTGACGTTCGTTCATCTAGCACAAATGGAACTGGTTGCAGGATAAACTATTACTCTGGTTTCTCAGCCTGTTTCCTAGTGCCGGTTTTAAGTTCCTGCAGTTTTCAGTGTAAAACCGAGTTAGTGCAAGTACCTCCCATATATATGTATGGAGTGTACTTTGCAACTGTATATAAACTTTGTGTTCCCAACAAGCTAGTTGAACGACGGCTTTCACACACACTTAACTC
This sequence comes from Camelus dromedarius, assembly GCF_036321535.1. NCBI lineage: Eukaryota > Metazoa > Chordata > Mammalia > Artiodactyla > Camelidae > Camelus > Camelus dromedarius. The sequence continues at coordinate 70,248,128 of NC_087472.1, forward strand.
TCAGAAATGAGCATGTGGAGAGACGTTCGTTCATCTATCACAAAATGAACGGGTTGCAGGAGAAACTAATACTCTGGTTTCTCAGTCTGTTTCCTAGTGCGTGTTTGAAGTTCCTGCAGTTTTCACTGTAAAATTGAGTTGGAGCTAGTACTTCCCTTATGTATGTATGGAATTTAGTTTGCAACTCTATCGACACTTTGTGTTCCCAACAAGCAAGGGAAAGACGGCTTTCACACAAATTTATCTCTCAGAACTGGGCATGTGGAGAGAGTTTCGTTCATCTAGCACAAAAGGAAACTTTTGCAGGGGAAACTTTTCTCTGGTATCTCAATCTGCTTCCAAGTGCCGGTTTGAAGTACCTGCAGTTTACACTGTAAAACCGAGTTGGATCTATTACCTCCCCATATATATGTATGAAGAGTAGTTTCTAACTGTATAGAAACTTTGTGATCCCAACAAGCTAGGTGAAGAACGGCTTTCACACACACTTATATTTCAGAACTAAGCATGTGGAGAGACTTTCGTTCATATAGCACAAAGGGAAAGGTTTGCAGGAGAAACTTTTTCTCAGTTTTCTCAGTGGGATTCCTAGTGCCTGTTTGAAGTTCCTGCAGTTTTCAGTGTAATATCGTGTTGGAGCTAGTACTTCCCAATATATATGTATGCAGAGTACTTTGCATCTTTATAGAAATTTTGTGTTCCCAACAAGCTAGGTGAAGGACGACTTTCACACACACTTATCTTTCAGAACTGAGCATGTGGAGTGACGTTCGTTCATCTAGCAAAAATGGAACGGGTTGCAGGAGAATCTTTTACTCTGGTTTCTCAGTCTGTTTTCTAGTGCCGGTTTGAAGTTCCTGCAGTTTTCACTGTAAAATCGAGTTGGAGATAGTACCTCCCCATATATATGTATGGATTTTAGTTTGCATCTCTATATAAACTATGTGTTCCCAACAAGCTAGGTGAAGGACGGCTTTCACACACACTTATGTCTCAGAACTGAGCATGTGGATAGACTTTCGTTCACCTAGCACAATGGGATAGGGTTGCAGGAGAAACTTTTACTCTGGTTTCTTATTCTGTTTCCTAGTGCCGGTTTGAAGTTCCTGCAGTTTTGTTTGTAAAACCGAGTTGGTGCCAATACCACCCCATATATATGTATGGAGTGTAGTTTGCAAATGTATATAAACTTTGTGTTCCCAACAAGCTAGTTGAACGACGGCTTTCACACACAATTATATCTCAGAAATGAGCATGTCGAGAGACGTTCGTTCATCTAGCCAAAAGTAACAGAGTGCAGGGGAAACTTTTACTCTGGTTTCTCAGTCTGTTTCCAAGTCCCGGTTTGAAGTTCCTGCAGTTTTCACTGTAAAACCGAGTTGGAGCTAGTACCTCCACATAAATTTGTATGGAGAGTAGTTTGCAAATGTATAGAAACTTTGTGTTCCAAACAAGCTAGGTGAAGGACGGCGTTCACAAACACTTAACTCTCAGAACAGAGCATGTGGAGAGCCGTTCGTTTATTTAGCCCAAAAGGAACTGTTTGAAGTTGAAACTTTTACTGTGGATTCTCACTGTCTTTCCTAGTTTCTTTTTGATTTTCCTGCAGTTTTCACTGTAAAACCGAGTTGGAGCTAGTACCTCCCCATATATATGTATGAAGACTAGTTAGTAACTGTATAGAATCTTTGTGATCCCAACAAGCTAGGTGAAGGACGGCTTTCACACACACTTATCTCTCAGTACTAAGCATGTGGAGAGACGTTCGTTCATATAGCACAAAGGGAACGGTTTTAAGGTGAAAATTTTTCCCAATTTTCTATGTGGGTTTCCTAGTGCATGTTTGAAGTTCCTGCAGTTTTCACTGTAAAACCGAGTTGGAGCTAGTACCTCCCCATATATATGTATGAAGAGTAGTTAGTAACTGTATAGAATCTTTGTGATCCCAACAAGCTAGGTGAAGGACGGCTTTCACACACACATATCTCTCAGTACTAAGCATGTGGAGAGACGTTCGTTCATATAGCACAAAGGGAACGGTTTAAAGGTGAAAATTTTTCCCAATTTTCTCAGTGGGTTTCCTAGTGCATGTTTGAAGTTCCTGCAGTTTTCAGTGTAAAATCGTGTTTGAGCTAGTACTTCCCCATATATATGTATGGAGAGTAGTTTGCAACTTTATAGAATCTTTGTGTTCCCAACAAGCTAGGTGAAGTACGGCTTTCACACACACATATCTTTCAGAACTGAGCATGTGGAGTGACGTTCGTTCATCTAGCACAAATGGAACGGGTTGCAGGAGAAACTTTTACTCTGGTTTCTCAGTCTGTTTTCTAGTGCCGGTTTGAATTTCCTGCAATTTACACTGTAAAACCGAGGTGGAGATAGTACCTCCCCATATATATGTATGGATTTTAGTTTGCATCTGTATATAAACTTTGTGTTCCCAACAAGATAGGTGAAGGACGGCTTTCACACACACTTATCTCTGAGAACTGAGCATGTGGAGAGCCATTCGTTCATCTAGCACAAATGGAACTGGTTGAAGGAGAAACTATTACTCTGGTTTCTCAGTCTGTTTCCTAGTGCCGGTTTGAAGTTCCTGCAGTTTTCACTGTAAAACCAAGTTAGAGCTAGTACCTCCCATATATATGTATGGAGTATACTATGCAACTGTATAGATTCTTTGTCTTCCCAACAATCTAGTTGAAGGACGGCTTTCACACACAATTATCTCTCAGAAGTAAGCATGTGGAGAGACGTTCGTTCATATAGCACAAAGGGAAAGGTTTGCAGGAGAAACTTTTTCTCAGTTTTCACAGTGTGTTTCCTAGTGCCGGTTTGAAGTTCCTGCAGTTTTCAATGTAAAATCGTGTTTGAGCTAGTACCTCCCATATATATGTATGGAGTGTACTTTGCAACTGTATAGAAACTTTGTGTTCCCAACAAGATAGGTGAAGGACGGCTTTAACACACACTTATCTCTCTAGAACTGAGCATGTGGAGTGAAGTTCGTTCATCTAGCACAAATGCAACTTTTTGCAAGAGAAACTTTAACTCTGAATTCTCAGTCGGTTTCCAAGTGCCAGTTTGAAGTTCCTGCAGTTTTCACTGTAAAACCGAGTTGGAGCTAGTACCCACCCATATATATGTATGGAGTGAAGTTTGCAACTCTATAGACACTTTGTGTTCCCAACAAGCTAGTTGAAGGACGGCTTTCACACACAACTATCTCTCAGAACTGAGCATGTGGATAGACGTTCGTTCATCTAGCACAAAAGGAACAGGTTGCAGGAAAAACTTTTTCTCTGGTTTCTCAGTCTGTTTCCAAATGCCGGTTTGAAATTCCTGCAGTTTTCAGTGTAAAACCGATTTGGAGCTAGTACCTCCCCATAAATATTTATGGAGAGTAGTTTGCATCTGTATATAAACTTTGTGTTCCCAACAAGATAGGGGATGGACGGCTTTCACACACACTTATCTCTCAGAACTGAGCATGTGGAGAGACTTTCGTTCATCTAGCACAATGGGATCGGGTTGCAGGAGAAACTTTTACCCTGGTTTCTCATTCTGTTTCCTAGTGCCGGTTTGAAGTTCCTGCAGTTTTGTCTGTAAAACCGAGTTTGAGCTAGTATCACCCCATATATATATATATAGTATAGTTTGCAAATGTATATTAACTTTGTGTTCCCAACAAGCTAGGTGAATGACGGCTTTCACAAACACATATATCTCAGAAATGAGCATGTCGAGAGACGTTCGTTCATCTAGCACAAAAGGAACAGGTTGCAGGGGAAACTTTTACTCTGGTTTCTCATTCTGTTTCCAAGTCCCGGTTTGAAGTTCCTGCAGTTTACACTGTAAAACCAATTTGGAGCTAGTACCTCCCCATATATATGTATGGAGTGTAGTTTGCATCTATATAGAAACTTTGTGTTCCCAACAAGCTAGGTGAAGGACGGCGTTCACACATACTTATCTCTCAGATCTGAGCATGTGTAGAGCCATTCGTTCATCTAGCACAAAGGGAACTGGTTGAAAGTGAAACTTTAACTGTGGTTTCTCAGTGTCTTTCCTAGTGCCGGTTTGATTTTCCTGCAGTTTTCACTGTAAAACCGAGTTGGAGATAGTGCCACCCCATATATATGTATGGATTTTAATTTGCATCTTTATGTAAAATTTGTGTTCCCAACAATCAAGGTGAAGGACGGCTTTCACACACACGTAACTTTCAGAACTGAGCATGTGTAGTGACGTTCGTTCATCTAGCACAAATGGAACTGGTTGAAGGAGAAACTATTACTCTGGTTTCTCAGTCTGTTTCCTAGTGCCGGTTTGAAGTTCCTGCAGTTTTCAGTGTAAAATCTTGTTTGAGCTAGTACATCCCCATATATATGTATGGAAAGTATTTTGCAACATTATAGAAACTTTGTGATCCCAACAAGCTAGGTGAAGAACGGCTTTCACACACAATTATCTCTCAGAAGTAATCATGTGGAGAGACGTTCGTTCATATAGCACAAAGGGAAAGTTTTGCAGGAGAAACTTTTTCTCAGTTTTCTGAGTGGGTTTCCTAGTGCCGGTTTGAAGTTCCTGTAGTTTTCAGTGTAAAATCGTGTTTGAGCTAGTACTTCCCCATATATATATATGGATAGTAATTTGCAACTTTATAGAAACTTTGTGTTCCCAACAAGCTAGGTGAAGGACGGCTTTCACACACAATTAACTTTCAGAACTGAGCATGTGGAGTGACGTTCATTCATCTAGCACAAATGGAACTGGTTGCAGGATAAACTATTACTCTGGTTTCTCAGTCTGTTTCCTATTGCCGGTTTTAAGTTCCTGCAGTTTTCACTATAAAACCGAGTTAGAGCTAGTACCTCCCATATATATGTATGGAGTGTACTTTGCAACTGTATAGAATCTTTGTGTTCCCAACAAGCTAGGTGAACGCCGGCTTTCACACACACTTATCTCTCAGAAATGAGCATGTCGAGAGACGTTCGTTCATCTAGCAAAAAAGGAACAGGTTGCAGGGGAAACTTTTACTCTGGTTACTCTTTCTGTTTCCAAGTCCCGATTTGAAGTTCCGGCAGTTTACACTGTAAAATTGAGTTGGAGCTAGTACTTCCCCATATGTACGTATGGAATGTAGTTTGCAACTCTATCGACACTTTGTGTTCCCAACAAGCAAGGGAAAGTACGGCTTTCACACAAATTTATCTCTCAGAAATGGGCATGGGGAGAGAGTTTCGTTCATCTAGCACAAAAAGAACCTGTTGCAGGGGAAACTTTTCTCTGGTATCTCAATCTGCTTCCAAGTGCTGGTTTGAAGTTCCTGCAGTTTACACTGTAAAACCGAGTTGGATCTATTACCTCCCCATATATATGTATGGAGAGTAGTTTGCAACTGTATAGTAACTTTGTATTCCCAACAAAATTGGGGAACGACGGCTTTCAAACACACTTAACTCTCAGAAATGGGCATGTGGATAGACGTTCGTTCATATAGCACAAAGGGAACAGGTGGCAGGTGAAACTTTTACTCTGGTTTCTCAGTCTGTTTCCAAGTGCCGGTTTCACGTTCCTGCAGTTTTCAATGTAAAACCGAGTTGGAGCTAGTACCTCCCCATATATATGTATGCAGAGTATTTTGCAACTGTATAGAAACTTTGTGTTCCCAACAAGCTAGGTGAAGGACGGCTTTCACACACACTTATCTCTCTAGAACTGAGCATGTGGAGTGAAGTTCGTTCATCTAGCACAAATGCAACTGTTTGCAAAAGAAACTTTTACTCTGATATCTCAGTCGGTTTCCAAGTGCCGGTTTGAAGTTCCTGCAGTTTTCACTGTAAAACCGAGTTGGAGCTAGTACCCCCCCATATATATGTATGGAGTGTAGTTTGCAACTGTATAGACACTTTGTGTTCCCAACAAGCTAGTTGAAGGACGGCTTTCACACACAACTATCTCTCAGAACTGAGCATGTGAATAGACGTTCGTTCATCTAGCACAAATGGAACAGGTTGCAGGAAAACCTTTTTCTCTGCTTTCTCAGTCTGTTTCCAAGTGCCGGTTTGAAGTTCCTGCAGTTTTCACTGTAAAACCGAGTTGGAGCTAGTACCTCCCCATAAATATGTATGGTGAGTAGTTTGCATCTGTATATAAACTCTGTGTTCCCAAAAAGCTACGTGAAGGACGGCTTTCACACACAATTATCTCTCAGAAATGAGATTGTGGAGAGACGTTCGTTCATCTAGCACAATGGGATCGGGTTGTAGGAGAAGCTTTTACTCAGGTTTCTCATTCTGTTTCCTAGTGCCGGTTTGAAGTTCCTGCAATTTTCTCTGCAAAACCGAGTTGGAGCTAGTACCACCCCATATATATGTACGGAATGTAGTTTGCAACTGTATATAAACTTTGTGTTCCCAAAAAGCTAGTTGAACGACGGCTTTCACACACACTTATATCTCAGAAATGAGCATGTCGAGAGATGTTAGTTCATCTAGGCAAAAGGAACAGGTTGCAGGGGAAACTTTTACTCTGGTTTCTCAGTCTGTTTCCAAGTCCCGGTTTGAAGTTACTGCTGTTTTCACTGTAAAACCGAGTTGGAGCTAGTACATCCACAGATATATGTATGCAGAGTACTTTGCAACTCTATAGAAACTTTGTGTTCCCAACAAGCTAGGAGAAGGACGGCGTTCACAGAAACTTATCTCTCAGAGCTGAGAATGTGGAGAGCCGTTCGTTCATCTAGCACAAAGGGAACTGGTTGAATTTGAAACATTTACTGTGGATTCTCACTGTCTTTCCTAGTGCCGGTTTGATTTTCCTGCAGTTTTCACTTTAAACCCGAGTTGGAGCTTGTACCTCCCCATATATATTTATGGAGTGTAGTTTACAAATGTATAGAAACTTTGTGTTCCCAACAAGCTAGGTGAAGGACGGCTTTCACACACACATATCTTTCAGAACTGAGCATGTGGAGTGACGTTCGTTCATCTAGCCCAAATGGAACAGGTTGCAGGAGAAAATTCTACTCTGATTTCTCAGTCTGTTTTCTAGTGCCGGTTTGAAGTTCCTGCATTTTTCACTGTAAAACCAAGGTGGAGATAGTACCTCCCCATATATATGTATGGATTTTAGTTTGCATCTGTATATAAACTTTGTGTTCCCAACAAGCTATGTGAAGGACGGCTTTCACACACACTTATCTCTCAGAAATGAGCATGTGGAGAGACGTTCGTTCATCTATCACAATGGGATCGGGTTGCAGGAGAAACTTTTAATCTGGTTTTTCATTCTGTTTCCTAGTCCCTGTTTGAATTTCCTGCAATTTTGTCTGTAAAACCGAGTTGGAGCTAGTACCAACCCAGATATATGTATGGATTTTAGTTTGCAACGGTATATAAACTTTGTGTTCCCAACAAGCTAGGTTAACGACGGCTTTCACACACTCTTATATCTCAGAAATGAGCATGTGCAGAGACATTCGTTCATCTAGCCAAAAGGAACAGGTAGCAGGGGAAACTTTTATTCTGGTTTCTCAGTCTGTTTCCAAGTCCCGGTTTTAAGTTCCTGCAGTTTTCAATGTAAAACCGAGTTGGAGCTAGTACCTCCCCATAAATATGTATGGAGAGTAGTTTGCAACTGTATAGAAACTTTGTGTTCCAAACAAGCTAGGTGAAAGACGACGTTCACACACACTTAACTCTCAGAACTGAGCATGTGGAGAGCCGTACGTTCATCTAGCCCAAAGGGAACTGGTTGAAGTTGAAACTTTTACTGTGGATTCTCACTGTCTTTCCTAGTGCCGGTTTGATTTTCCTGCAGTTTTCACTGTAAAACCGAGTTCGAGCTAGTACCTTCCCATATATATGTATGAAGAGTAGTTTGTAACTGTATAAAATCTTTGTGATCCCAACAAGCTAGGTGAAGGACGGCTTTCACAGACACTTATCTCTCAGAACTAAGCATGTGGAGAGATGTTCGTTCATATAGCACAAAGGGAAATGTTTGCAGGAGAAACATTTTCTCAGTCTTCTCATTGGGTTTCCTAGTGCCGGTTTGAAGTTCCTGCAGTTTTCAGTGTAAAATCGTGTTTGAGCTAGTACATCCCTATATATATGTATGGAGAGTATTTTGCAACATTATAGAAACTTTTTGTTCCCAACAAGCTAGGTGAAGTACGGCTTTCACACACACATATCTTTCAGAACTGAGCATGTGGTGTGACGTTCGTTCATCTAGCACAAATGGAACGGGTTGCAGGAGAAACTTTTACTCTGGTTTCTCAGTCTGTTTTCTAGTGCCGGTTTGAATTTCCTGCAGTTTTCACTGTAAAACCGAGGTGGAGATTGTACCTCCCCATATATATGTATGGATTTTAGTTTGCATCTGTATATAAATTTTGTGTTCCCAACAAGCTGGGTGAAGGACGGCTTTCACACACACTTATCTCTGAGAACTGAGCATGTGGAGAGAATTTCGTTCATCTAGCACAAATGGAACTGGTTGAAGGAGGAACTATTACTCTGGTTTATCAGTCTGTTTCCTAGTGCCGGTTTGAAGTTCCTGCAGTTTGCACTGTAAAACCAAGTTAGAGCTAGTACCTCCCATATATATGTATGGAGTATACTATGCAACTGTATAGATTCTTTGTCTTCCCAACAAGCTAGTTGAAGGACGGCTTTCACACACAATTATATCTCAGAAATGAGCATGTCGAGAGACGTTCGTTCATCTAGCACAAAAGGAACAGGTTGCAGGGGAAACTTTTACTCTGGTTTCTCATTCTGTTTCCAAGTCCCGGTTTGAAGTTCCTGCAGTTTACACTGTAAAACCGATTTGTAGCTAGTACCTCCCCATATATATGTATGGAGTGTAGTTTGCATCTATATAGAAACTTTGTGTTCCAAACAAGCTAGGTGAAGGACGGCGTTCACACATACTTATCTCTCAGAACTGAGCATGTGGAGAGCCATTCGTTCATCTAGCACAAAGGGAACTGGTTGAAGGTGAAACTTTAACTGTGGATTCTCAGTGTCTTTCCTAGTGCCGGTTTGATTTTCCTGCAGTTTTCACTGTAAAACCGAGTTGGAGATAGTGCCACCCCATATATATGTATGGATTTTAGTTTGCATCTTTATGTAAAATTTGTGTTCCCAACAATCAAGGTGAAGGAAGGCTTTCACACACAATTATCTCTCTAGAACTGAGCATGTGGATTGAAGTTTGTTCATCTAGCACAAATGCTACAGTTTGCAAGAGAAACTTTTACTCTGATTTCTCAGTCGGTTTCCAAGTGCCGGTTTGAAGTTCCTGCAGTTTACACTGTAAAACCGAGTTGGATCTATTACCTCCCCATATATATGTATGGAGAGTAGTTTGCAACTGTATAGAAACTTTGTATTCCCAACAAAATAGGTGAACGACGGCTTTCACACACACTTAACTCTCAGAAATGAGCATGTGGAGAGACGTTCGTTCATATATCACAAAATGAACGGGTTGCAGGAGAAACTAATACTCTGGTTTCTCAGTCTGTTTCCTAGTGCGTGTTTGAAGTTCCTGCAGTTTTCACTGTAAAATTGAGTTGGAGCTAGTACTTCCCCATATGTATGTATGGAATTTAGTTTGCAACTCTATCGACACTTTGTGTTCCCAACAAGCAAGGGAAAGACGGCTTTCACACAAATTTATCTCTCAGAACTGGGCATGTGGAGAGAGTTTCGTTCATCTAGCACAAAAGGAAACTTTTGCAGGGGAAACTTTTCTCTGGTATCTCAATCTGCTTCCAAGTGCCGGTTTGAAGTTCCTGCAGTTTACACTGTAAAACCGATTTGGATCTAATACCTCCCCATATATATGTATGAAGAGTAGTTTGTAACTGTATAGAAACTTTGTGATCCCAACAAGCTAGGTGAAGAACGGCTTTCACACACACTTATATTTCCGAACTAAGCATGTGGAGAGACTTTCGTTCATATAGCACAAAGGGAAAGGTTTGCATGAGAAACTTTTTCTCAGTTTTCTCAGTGGGATTCCTAGTGCCTGTTCGAAGTTCCTGCAGTTTTCAGTGTAATATCGTGTTGGAGCTAGTACTTCCCCATATATATGTATGCAGAGTACTTTGCAACTTTATAGAAATTTTGTGTTCCCAACAAGCTAGGTGAAAGACGACGTTCACACACACTTAACTCTCAGAACTGAGCATGTGGAGAGCCGTTCGTTCATCAAGCCCAAAGGGAACTGGTTGAAGTTGAAACTTCTACTGCGGATTCTCACTGTCTTTCCTAGTGCCGGTTTGATTTTCCTGCAGTTTTCACTGTAAAACCGAGTTCGAGCTAGTACCTTCCCATATATATGTATGAAGAGTAGTTTGTAACTGTATAAAATCTTTGTGATCCCAACAAGCTAGGTGAAGGACGGCTTTCACAGACACTTATCTCTCAGAACTAAGCATGTGGAGAGATGTTCGTTCATATAGCACAAAGGGAAATGTTTGCTGGAGAAACTTTTTCTCAGTCTTCTCAGTGGGTTTCCTAGTGCCGGTTTGAAGTTCCTGCAGTTTTCAGTGTAAAATCGTGTTTGAGCTAGTACATCCCCATATATATGTATGGAGAATATTTTGCAACTTTATAGAAACTTTTTGTTCCCAAAAAGCTAGGTGAAGGACGGCTTTCACACACACGTAACTTTCAGAACTGAGCATGTGTAGTGACGTTCGTTCATCTAGCACAAATGGAACTGGTTGAAGGAGAAACTATTACTCTGGTTTCTCAGTCTGTTTCCTAGTGCCGGTTTGAAGTTCCTGCAGTTTTCAGTGTAAAATCTTGTTTGAGCTAGTACATCCCCATATATATGTATGGAAAGTATTTTGCAACATTATAGAAACTTTGTGATCCCAACAAGCTAGGTGAAGAACGGCTTTCACACACAATTATCTCTCAGAAGTAATCATGTGGAGAGACGTTCGTTCATATAGCACAAAGGGAAAGTTTTGCAGGAGAAACTTTTTCTCAGTTTTCTGAGTGGGTTTCCTAGTGCCGGTTTGAAGTTCCTGTAGTTTTCAGTGTAAAATCGTGTTTGAGCTAGTACTTCCCCATATATATATATGGATAGTAATTTGCAACTTTATAGAAACTTTGTGTTCCCAACAAGCTAGGTGAAGGACGGCTTTCACACACAATTAACTTTCAGAACTGAGCATGTGGAGTGACGTTCATTCATCTAGCACAAATGGAACTGGTTGCAGGATAAACTATTACTCTGGTTTCTCAGTCTGTTTCCTATTGCCGGTTTTAAGTTCCTGCAGTTTTCACTATAAAACCGAGTTAGAGCTAGTACCTCCCATATATATGTATGGAGTGTACTTTGCAACTGTATAGAATCTTTGTGTTCCCAACAAGCTAGGTGAACGCCGGCTTTCACACACACTTATCTCTCAGAAATGAGCATGTCGAGAGACGTTCGTTCATCTAGCAAAAAAGGAACAGGTTGCAGGGGAAACTTTTACTCTGGTTACTCTTTCTGTTTCCAAGTCCCGATTTGAAGTTCCGGCAGTTTACACTGTAAAATTGAGTTGGAGCTAGTACTTCCCCATATGTACGTATGGAATGTAGTTTGCAACTCTATCGACACTTTGTGTTCCCAACAAGCAAGGGAAAGTACGGCTTTCACACAAATTTATCTCTCAGAAATGGGCATGGGGAGAGAGTTTCGTTCATCTAGCACAAAAAGAACCTGTTGCAGGGGAAACTTTTCTCTGGTATCTCAATCTGCTTCCAAGTGCTGGTTTGAAGTTCCTGCAGTTTACACTGTAAAACCGAGTTGGATCTATTACCTCCCCATATATATGTATGGAGAGTAGTTTGCAACTGTATAGTAACTTTGTATTCCCAACAAAATTGGGGAACGACGGCTTTCAAACACACTTAACTCTCAGAAATGGGCATGTGGATAGACGTTCGTTCATATAGCACAAAGGGAACAGGTGGCAGGTGAAACTTTTACTCTGGTTTCTCAGTCTGTTTCCAAGTGCCGGTTTCACGTTCCTGCAGTTTTCAATGTAAAACCGAGTTGGAGCTAGTACCTCCCCATATATATGTATGCAGAGTATTTTGCAACTGTATAGAAACTTTGTGTTCCCAACAAGCTAGGTGAAGGACGGCTTTCACACACACTTATCTCTCTAGAACTGAGCATGTGGAGTGAAGTTCGTTCATCTAGCACAAATGCAACTGTTTGCAAAAGAAACTTTTACTCTGATATCTCAGTCGGTTTCCAAGTGCCGGTTTGAAGTTCCTGCAGTTTTCACTGTAAAACCGAGTTGGAGCTAGTACCCCCCCATATATATGTATGGAGTGTAGTTTGCAACTGTATAGACACTTTGTGTTCCCAACAAGCTAGTTGAAGGACGGCTTTCACACACAACTATCTCTCAGAACTGAGCATGTGAATAGACGTTCGTTCATCTAGCACAAATGGAACAGGATGCAGGAAAACCTTTTTCTCTGCTTTCTCAGTCTGTTTCCAAGTGCCGGTTTGAAGTTCCTGCAGTTTTCACTGTAAAACCGAGTTGGAGCTAGTACCTCCCCATAAATATGTATGGTGAGTAGTTTGCATCTGTATATAAACTTTGTGTTCCCAAAAAGCTACGTGAAGGACGGCTTTCACACACAATTATCTCTCAGAAATGAGATTGTGGAGAGACGTTCGTTCATCTAGCACAATGGGATCGGGTTGTAGGAGAAGCTTTTACTCAGGTTTCTCATTCTGTTTCCTAGTGCCGGTTTGAAGTTCCTGCAATTTTCTCTGTAAAACCGAGTTGGAGCTAGTACCACCCCATATTTATGTACGGAATGTAGTTTGCAACTGTATATAAACTTTGTGTTCCCAAAAAGCTAGTTGAACGACGGCTTTCACACACACTTATATCTCAGAAATGAGCATGTCGAGAGATGTTAGTTCATCTAGGCAAAAGGAACAGGTTGCAGGGGAAACTTTTACTCTGGTTTCTCAGTCTGTTTCCAAGTCCCGGTTTGAAGTTACTGCTGTTTTCACTGTAAAACCGAGTTGGAGCTAGTACATCCACAGATATATGTATGCAGAGTACTTTGCAACTCTATAGAAACTTTGTGTTCCCAACAAGCTAGGAGAAGGACGGCGTTCACAGAAACTTATCTCTCAGAGCTGAGAATGTGGAGAGCCGTTCGTTCATCTAGCACAAAGGGAACTGGTTGAATTTGAAACATTTACTGTGGATTCTCACTGTCTTTCCTAGTGCCGGTTTGATTTTCCTGCAGTTTTCACTTTAAACCCGAGTTGGAGCTTGTACCTCCCCATATATATTTATGGAGTGTAGTTTACAAATGTATAGAAACTTTGTGTTCCCAACAAGCTAGGTGAAGGACGGCTTTCACACACTCTTATCTCTCAGAACTAAGCATGTGGAGAGACGTTCGTTCATATAGCTCAAAGGGAACGTTTTGCAGGAGAAAATTTTTCTCAGTTTTCTCAGTGGGTTTCCTAGTGCCGGTTTGAAGTTCCTGCAGTTTTCTGTGTAAAATCCTGTTTTAGCTAGTACTTCCCCATATATATGTATGGAGACTAGTTTGCAAATTTATAGAAATTTTGTGTTCCCAACAAGCTAGGTGAAGGACGGCTTTCACACACACATATCTTTCAGAACTGAGCATGTGGAGTGACGTTCGTTCATCTAGCCCAAATGGAACAGGTTGCAGGAGAAAATTCTACTCTGATTTCTCAGTCTGTTTTCTAGTGCCGGTTTGAAGTTCCTGCATTTTTCACTGTAAAACCAAGGTGGAGATAGTACCTCCCCATATATATGTATGGATTTTAGTTTGCATCTGTATATAAACTTTGTGTTCCCAACAAGCTATGTGAAGGACGGCTTTCACACACACTTATCTCTCAGAAATGAGCATGTGGAGAGACGTTCGTTCATCTATCACAATGGGATCGGGTTGCAGGAGAAACTTTTAATCTGGTTTTTCATTCTGTTTCCTAGTCCCTGTTTGAAGTTCCTGCAATTTTGTCTGTAAAACCGAGTTGGAGCTAGTACCAACCCAGATATATGTATGGATTTTAGTTTGCAACGGTATATAAACTTTGTGTTCCCAACAAGCTAGGTTAACGACGGCTTTCACACACTCTTATATCTCAGAAATGAGCATGTGCAGAGACATTCGTTCATCTAGCCAAAAGGAACAGGTAGCAGGGGAAACTTTTATTCTGGTTTCTCAGTCTGTTTCCAAGTCCCGGTTTTAAGTTCCTGCAGTTTTCAATGTAAAACCGAGTTGGAGCTAGTACCTCCCCATAAATATGTATGGAGAGTAGTTTGCAACTGTATAGAAACTTTGTGTTCCAAACAAGCTAGGTGAAAGACGACGTTCACACACACTTAACTCTCAGAACTGAGCATGTGGAGAGCCGTACGTTCATCTAGCCCAAAGGGAACTGGTTGAAGTTGAAACTTTTACTGTGGATTCTCACTGTCTTTCCTAGTGCCGGTTTGATTTTCCTGCAGTTTTCACTGTAAAACCGAGTTCGAGCTAGTACCTTCCCATATATATGTATGAAGAGTAGTTTGTAACTGTATAAAATCTTTGTGATCCCAACAAGCTAGGTGAAGGACGGCTTTCACAGACACTTATCTCTCAGAACTAAGCATGTGGAGAGATGTTCGTTCATATAGCACAAAGGGAAATGTTTGCAGGAGAAACATTTTCTCAGTCTTCTCATTGGGTTTCCTAGTGCCGGTTTGAAGTTCCTGCAGTTTTCAGTGTAAAATCGTGTTTGAGCTAGTACATCCCTATATATATGTATGGAGAGTATTTTGCAACATTATAGAAACATTTTGTTCCCAACAAGCTAGGTGAAGTACGGCTTTCACACACACATATCTTTCAGAACTGAGCATGTGGTGTGACGTTCGTTCATCTAGCACAAATGGAACGGGTTGCAGGAGAAACTTTTACTCTGGTTTCTCAGTCTGTTTTCTAGTGCCGGTTTGAATTTCCTGCAGTTTTCACTGTAAAACCGAGGTGGAGATTGTACCTCCCCATATATATGTATGGATTTTAGTTTGCATCTGTATATAAATTTTGTGTTCCCAACAAGCTAGGTGAAGGACGGCTTTCACACACACTTATCTCTGAGAACTAGGCATGTGGAGAGAATTTCGTTCATCTAGCACAAATGGAACTGGTTGAAGGAGGAACTATTACTCTGGTTTATCAGTCTGTTTCCTAGTGCCGGTTTGAAGTTCCTGCAGTTTTCACTGTAAAACCAAGTTAGAGCTAGTACCTCCCATATATATGTATGGAGTATACTATGCAACTGTATAGATTCTTTGTCTTCCCAACAAGCTAGTTGAAGGACGGCTTTCACACACAATTATCTCTCAGAAGTAAGCATGTGGAGAGACGTTCGTTCATATAGCACAAAGGGAAAGGTTTGCAGGAGAAACTTTTTCTCAGTTTTCTCAGTGTGTTTCCTAGTGCCGGTTTGAAGTTCCTGCAGTTTTCAATGTAAAATCGTGTTTGAGCTAGTACTTCCCCATATATATGTATGGATAGTAGTTTGCAACTTTATAGAAACTTTGTGTTCCCAACAAGCTAGGTGAAGGACGGCTTTCACACACAATTAACTTTCAGAACTGAGCATGTGGAGTGACGTTCGTTCATCTAGCACAAATGGAACTGGTTGCAGGATAAACTATTACTCTGGTTTCTCAGTCTGTTTCCTAGTGCCGGTTTTAAGTTCCTGCAGTTTTCACTGTAAAACCGAGTTAGAGCTAGTACCTCCCATATATATGTATGGAGTGTACTTTGCAACTGTATAGAAACTTTGTGTTCCCAACAAGCTAGGTGAAGGACGGCTTTAACACACACTTATCTCTCTAGAACTGAGCATGTGGAGTGAAGTTCGTTCATCTAGCACAAATGCAACTTTTTGCAAGAGAAACTTTAACTCTGAATTCTCAGTCGGTTTCCAAGTGCCGGTTTGAAGTTCCTGCAGTTTTCACTGTAAAACCGAGTTGGAGCTAGTACCCACCCATATATATGTATGGAGTGAAGTTTGCAACTCTATAGACACTTTGTGTTCCCAACAAGCTAGTTGAAGTACGGCTTTCACACACAACTATCTCTCAGAACTGAGCATGTGGATAGACGTTCGTTCATCTAGCACAAAAAGAACAGGTTGCAGGAAAAACTTTTTCTCTGGTTTCTCAGTCTGTTTCCAAATGCCGGTTTGAAATTCCTGCAGTTTTCACTGTAAAACCGATTTGGAGCTAGTACCTCCCCATAAATATTTATGGAGAGTAGTTTGCATCTGTATATAAACTTTGTGTTCCCAACAAGATAGGGGATGGACGGCTTTCACACACACTTATCTCTCAGATCTGAGCATGTGGAGAGACTTTCGTTCATCTAGCACAATGGGATCGGGTTGCAGGAGAAACTTTTACTCTGGTTTCTCATTCTGTTTCCTAGTGCCGGTTTGAAGTTCCTGCAGTTTTGTCTGTAAAACCGAGTTTGAGCTAGTATCACCCCATATATATATATATAGTATAGTTTGCAACTGTATATTAACTTTGTGTTCCCAACAAGCTAGGTGAATGACGGCTTTCACAAACACTTATATCTCAGAAATGAGCATGTCGAGAGACGTTCGTTCATCTAGCACAAAAGGAACAGGTTGCAGGGGAAACTTTTACTCTGGTTTCTCATTCTGTTTCCAAGTCCCGGTTTGAAGTTCCTGCAGTTTACACTGTAAAACCGATTTCTAGCTAGTACCTCCCCATATATATGTATGGAGTGTAGTTTGCATCTATATAGAAACTTTGTGTTCCAAACAAGCTAGGTGAAGGACGGCGTTCACACATACTTATCTCTCAGAACTGAGCATGTGGAGAGCCATTCGTTCATCTAGCACAAAGAGAACTGGTTGAAGGTGAAACTTTAACTGTGGATTCTCAGTGTCTTTCCTAGTGCCGGTTTGATTTTCCTGCAGTTTTCACTGTAAAACCGAGTTGGAGATAGTGCCACCCCATATATATGTATGGATTGTAGTTTGCATCTTTATGTAAAATTTGTGTTCCCAACAATCAAGGTGAAGGAAGGCTTTCACACACAATTATCTCTCTAGAACTGAGCATGTGGATTGAAGTTTGTTCATCTAGCACAAATGCTACGGTTTGCAAGAGAAACTTTTACTCTGATTTCTCAGTCGGTTTCCAAGTGCCGGTTTGAAGTTCCTGCAGTTTACACTGTAAAACCGAGTTGGATCTATTACCTCCCCATATATATGTATGGAGAGTAGTTTGCAACTGTATAGAAACTTTGTATTCCCAACAAAATAGGTGAACGACGGCTTTCACACACACTTAACTCTCAGAAATGAGCATGTGGAGAGACCTTCGTTCATATATCACAAAATGAACGGGTTGCAGGAGAAACTAATACTCTGGTTTCTCAGTCTGTTTCCTAGTGCGTGTTTGAAGTTCCTGCAGTTTTCACTGTAAAATTGAGTTGGAGCTAGTACTTCCCCATATGTATGTATGGAATTTAGTTTGCAACTCTATCGACACTTTGTGTTCCCAACAAGCAAGGGAAAGACGGCTTTCACACAAATTTATCTCTCAGAACTGGGCATGTGGAGAGAGTTTCGTTCATCTAGCACAAAAGGAAACTTTTGCAGGGGAAACTTTTCTCTGGTATCTCAATCTGCTTCCAAGTGCCGGTTTGAAGTTCCTGCAGTTTACACTGTAAAACCGATTTGGATCTATTACCTCCCCATATATATGTATGAAGAGTAGTTTGTAACTGTATAGAAACTTTGTGATCCCAACAAGCTAGGTGAAGAACGGCTTTCACACACACTTATATTTCCGAACTAAGCATGTGGAGAGACTTTCGTTCATATAGCACAAAGGGAAAGGTTTGCATGAGAAACTTTTTCTCAGTTTTCTCAGTGGGATTCCTAGTGCCTGTTCGAAGTTCCTGCAGTTTTCAGTGTAATATCGTGTTGGAGCTAGTACTTCCCCATATATATGTATGCAGAGTACTTTGCAACTTTATAGAAATTTTGTGTTCCCAACAAGCTAGGTGAAAGACGACGTTCACACACACTTAACTCTCAGAACTGAGCATGTGGAGAGCCGTTCGTTCATCAAGCCCAAAGGGAACTGGTTGAAGTTGAAACTTCTACTGCGGATTCTCACTGTCTTTCCTAGTGCCGGTTTGATTTTCCTGCAGTTTTCACTGTAAAACCGAGTTCGAGCTAGTACCTTCCCATATATATGTATGAAGAGTAGTTTGTAACTGTATAAAATCTTTGTGATCCCAACAAGCTAGGTGAAGGACGGCTTTCACAGACACTTATCTCTCAGAACTAAGCATGTGGAGAGATGTTCGTTCATATAGCACAAAGGGAAATGTTTGCTGGAGAAACTTTTTCTCAGTCTTCTCAGTGGGTTTCCTAGTGCCGGTTTGAAGTTCCTGCAGTTTTCAGTGTAAAATCGTGTTTGAGCTAGTACATCCCCATATATATGTATGGAGAATATTTTGCAACTTTATAGAAACTTTTTGTTCCCAACAAGCTAGGTGAAGGACGGCTTTCACACACACGTAACTTTCAGAACTGAGCATGTGTAGTGACGTTCGTTCATCTAGCACAAATGGAACTGGTTGAAGGAGAAACTATTACTCTGGTTTCTCAGTCTGTTTCCTATTGCCGGTTTTAAGTTCCTGCAGTTTTCACTATAAAACCGAGTTAGAGCTAGTACCTCCCATATATATGTATGGAGTGTAGTTTGCAATTGTATAGACACTTTGTGTTCCCAACAAGCTAGGTGAAGGACGGCTTTCACACACAACTATCTCTCAGAACTGAGCATTTGGATAGACGTTCGTTCATCTAGCACAAAAGGAACAGGTTGCAGGAAAACCTTTTTCTCTGCTTTCTCAGTCTGTTTCCAAATGCCGGTTTGAAGTTCCTGCAGTTTTCACTGTAAAACCGATTTGGAGCAAGTACCTCCCCATAAATATGTATGGAGAGTAGTTTGCATCTGTATATAAACTTTGTGTTCCCAACAAGCTACGTGAAGGACGGCTTTCACACACAATTATCTCTCAGAACTGAGATTGTGGAGAGACGTTCGTTCATCTAGCACAATGGGATCGGGTTGTAGGAGAAGCTTTTACTCAGGTTTCTCATTCTGTTTCCTAGTGCCGGTTTGAAGTTCCTGAATTTTGTCTGTAAAACCGAGTTGGAGCTAGTACCACCCCATATATATGTACGGAGTGTAGTTTGCAACTGTATATAAACTTTGTGTTCCCAACAAGCTAGTTGAACGACGGCTTTCACACACACTTATATCTCAGAAATGAGCATGTCGAGAGATGTTCGTTCATCTAGCCAAAAGGAACAGGTTGCAGGGGAAACTATTACTCTGGTTTCTCAGTCTGTTTCCTAGTCCCGGTTTGAAGTTACTGCAGTTTTCACTGTAAAACCGAGTTGGAGCTAGTACATCCACATATATATGTATGCAGAGTACTTTGCAACTCTATAGAAACTTTGTGTTCCCAACAAGCTAGGTGAAGGACAGCGTTCAAAGACACTTATCTCTCAGAGCTGAGAATTTGGAGAGCCGTTCGTTCATCTAGCTCAAAGGGAAGTGGTTGAATTTGAAACATTTACTGTGGATTCTCACTGTCTTTCCTAGTGCCGGTTTGATTTTCCTGCAGTTTTCACTTTAAACCCGAGTTGGAGCTTGTACCTCCCCATATATATGTATGGAGTGTAGTTTACAAATGTATAGAAACTTTGTGTTCCCAACAAGCTAGGTGAAGGACGGCTTTCACACACTCTTATCTCTCAGAACTAAGCATGTGGAGAGACGTTCGTTCATATAGCACAAAGGGAACGTTTTGCAGGAGAAAATTTTTCTCAGTTTTCTCAGTGGGTTTCCTAGTGCCGGTTTGAAGTTCCTGCAGTTTTCTGTGTAAAATCCTGTTTTAGCTAGTACTTCCCCATATATATGTATGGAGACTAGTTTGCAAATTTATAGAAATTTTGTGTTCCCAACAAGCTAGGTGAAGGACGGCTTTCACACACACATATCTTTCAGAACTGAGCATGTGGAGTGACGTTCGTTCATCTAGCCCAAATGGAACGGGATGCAGGAGAAAATTCTACTCTGATTTCTCAGTCTGTTTTCTAGTGCCGGTTTGAAGTTCCTGCAGTTTTCACTGTAAAACCGAGTTGGAGATAGTACCTCCCCATATATATGTATGGATTTTAGTTTGCATCTGTATATAAACTTTGTGTTCCCAACAAGATAGGTGAAGGACGTCATTCACACACACTTATCTCTCAGAACTGAGCATGTGGAGAGACTTTCGTTCATCTAGCACAATGGGATCGGGTTGCAGGAGAAACTTTTACTCTGGTTTCTCATTCTGTTTCCTAGTGCCGGTTTGAAGTTCCTGCAGTTTTGTCTGTAAAACCGAGTTGGAGCTAGTACCACCCCATATATATATATGGATTATAGTTTGCAACTCTATATTAACTTTGTGTTCCCAACAATCTAGGTGAACGACGGCTTTCACACACACTTATATCTCAGAAATGAGCATGTCGAGAGACGTTCGTTCATCTAGCTCAAAAGGAACAGGTTGCAGGGGAAACTTTTACTCTGGTTTCTCATTCTGTTTCCAAGACCCGGTTTGAAGTTCCTGCAGTTTACACTGTAAAACCGATTTCGAGCTAGTACCTCCCCATATATATGTATGGAGTGTAGTTTGCATCTTTATAGAAACTTTGTGTTCCCAACAAGCTAGGTGAAGGACGGCGTTCACACATACTTATCTCTCAGAACTGAGCATGTGGAGAGCCATTCGTTCATCTAGCACAAAGGGAACTGTTTGAAGGTGAAACTTTAACTGTGGATTCTCAGTGTCTTTCCTAGTGCCGGTTTGATTTTCCTGCAGTTTTCACTGTAAAACCGAGTTGGAGATAGTGCCTCCCCATATATATGTATGGATTTTAGTTTGCATCTTTATGTAAAATTTGTGTTCCCAACAATCAAGGTGAAGGACGGCTTTCACATACAATTATCTGTCTAGAACTGAGCATGTGGATTGAAGTTTGTTCATCTAGCACAAATGCTACAGTTTGCAAGAGAAACTTTTACTCTGATTTCTCAGTCGGTTTCCAAGTGCCGGTTTGAAGTACCTGCAGTTTACACTGTAAAACCGAGTTGGATCTATTACCTCCCCATAAATATGTATGGAGAGTAGTTTGCAACTGTATAGAAACTTTGTATTCCCAACAAAATTGGTGAACGACGGCTTTCACACACACTTAACTCTCAGAAATGAGCATGTGGGGAGACGTTCGTTCATCTATCACAAAATGAACGGGTTGCAGGAGAAACTAATACTCTGGTTTCTCAGTCTGTTTCCTAGTGCGTGTTTGAAGTTCCTGCAGTTTTCACTGTAAAATTGAGTTGGAGCTAGTACTTCCCCATATGTATGTATGGAATTTAGTTTGCAACTCTATCGACACTTTGTGTTCCCAACAAGCAAGGGAAAGACGGCTTTCACACAAATTTATCTCTCAGAACTGGGCATGTGGAGAGAGTTTCGTTCATCTAGCACAAAAGGAAACTTTTGCAGGGGAAACTTTTCTCTGGTATCTCAATCTGCTTCCAAGTGCCGGTTTGAAGTTCCTGCAGTTTACACTGTAAAACCGAGTTGGATCTATTACCTCCCCATATATATGTATGATGAGTAGTTTGCAACTGTATAGAAACTTTGTGATCCCAACAAGCTAGGTGAAGAACGGCTTTCACACACACTTATATTTTAGAACTAAGCATGTGGAGAGACTTTCGTTCATATAGCACAAAGGGAAATGTTTGCAGGAGAAACTTTTTCTCAGTTTTCTCAGTGGGATTCCTAGTGCCTGTTTGAAGTTCCTGCAGTTTTCAGTGTAATATCGTGTTGGAGCTAGTACTTCCCCATATATATGTATGCAGAGTACTTTGCAACTTTATAGAAATTTTGTGTTCCCAACAAGCTAGGTGAAGGACGACTTTCACACACACTTATCTTTCAGAACTGAGCATGTGGAGTGACGTTCGTTCATCTAGCACAAATGGAACGGGTTGCAGGAGAATCTTTTACTCTGGTTTCTCAGTCTGTTTTCTAGTGCCGGTTTGAAGTTCCTGCAGTTTTGTTTGTAAAACCGAGTTGGGGCCAATACCACCCCATATATATTTATGGGTTGTAGTTTGCAAATGTATATAAACTTTGTGTTCCCAACAAGCTAGTTGAACGACGGCTTTCACACACACTTATATCTCAGAAATGAGCATGTCGAGAGACGTTCGTTCATCTAGCCAAAAGGAACAGAGTGCAGGGGAAACTTTTAATCTGGTTTCTCAGTCAGTTTCCAAGTCCCGGTTTGAAGTTCCTGCAGTTTTCACTGTAAAACCGAGTTGGAGCTAGTACCTCCACATAAATTTTTATGGAGAGTAGTTTGCAAATGTATAGAAACTTTGTGTTCCAAACAAGCTAGGTGAAGGACGGCGTTCACACACACTTAACTCTCAGAACTGAGCATGTGGAGAGCCGTTCGTTTATCTAGCCCAAAGGGAACTGTTTGACGTTGAAACTTTTACTGTGGATTCTCACTGTCTTTCCTAGTTCAGGTTTGAAGTTCCTGCAGTTTACACTGTAAAACAGAGTTGGATCTATTACCTCCCCATATATATGTATGATGAGTAGTTTGTAACTGTATAGAAACTTTGTGATCCCAACAAGCTAGGTGAAGAACGGCTTTCACACACACTTATATTTCAGAACTAAGCATGTGGAGAGACTTTCGTTCATATAGCACAAAGGGAAAGGTTTGCAGGAGAAACTTTTTCTCAGTTTACTCAGTGGGATTCCTAGTGCCTGTTTGAAGTTCCTGCAGTTTTCAGTGTAATATCGTGTTGGAGCTAGTACTTCCCCATATATATGTTTGCAGAGTACTTTGCAACTTTATAGAAATTTTGTGTTCCCAACAAGCTAGGTGAAGGACGACTTTCACACACACTTATCTTTCAGAACTGAGCATGTGGAGTGACGTTCGTTCATCTAGCAAAAATGGAACGGGTTGCAGGAGAATCTTTTACTCTGGTTTCTCAGTCTGTTTTCTAGTGCCGGTTTGAAGTTCCTGCAGTTTTAACTGTAAAATCGAGTTGGAGATAGTACCTCCCCATATATATGTATGGATTTTAGTTTGCATCTCTATATAAACTTTGTGATCCCAACAAGCTAGGTGAAGGACGGCTTTCACACACACTTATGTCTCAGAACTGAGCATGTGGATAGACGTTCGTTCATCTAGCACAATGGGATAGGGTTGCAGGAGAAACTTTTACTGTGGTTTCTTATTCTGTTTCCTAGTGCCGGTTTGAAGTTCCTGCAGTTTTCACTGTAAAACCAAGTTGGAGCTAGTACCTCCACATAAATTTGCATGGAGAGTAGTTTGCAAATGTATTGAAACTTTGTTTTCCAAACAAGCTAGGTGAAGGACGGCGTTCACACACACTTAACTCTCAGAACTGAGCATGTGGAGAGCCATTCGTTTATCTAGCCCAAAGGGAACTGTTTGAAGTTGAAACTTTTACTGTGGATTCTCACTGTCTTTCCTAGTTCCGGTTTGATTTTCCTGCAGTTTTCACTGTAAAACCGAGTTGGAGCTAGTACCTCCCCATATATATGTATGAAGAGTAGTTAGTAACTGTAGAGAATCTTTGTGATCCCAACAAGCTAGGTGAAGGACGGCTTTCACACACACTTATCTCTCAGTACGAAGCATGTGGAGAGACGTTCGTTCATATAGCACAAAGGGAACGGTTTTAAGGTGAAAATTTTTCTCAATTATCTCAGTGGGTTTCCTAGTGCATGTTTGAAGTTCCTGCAGTTTTCAGTGTAAAATCGTGTTTGAGCTAGTACTTCCCCATATATATGTATGGAGAGTAGTTTGCAACTTTATAGATACTTTGTGTTCCCAACAAGCAAGGTGAAGTACGGCTTTCACACACACTTATCTTTCAGAACTGAGCATGTTGAGTGACGTTCGTTCATCTAGCACAAATGGAACGGGTTGCAGGAGAAACTTTTACTCTGGTTTCTCAGTCTGTTTTCTAGTGCCGGTTTGAATTTCCTGCAGTTTTCACTGTAAAACCGAGCTGGAGAAAGTACCTCCCTATATATATGTATGGATTTTAGTTTGCATCTGTATATAAACTTTGTGTTCCCAACAAGCTATGTGAAGAACGGCTTTCACACACACTTATCTCTCAGAACTGAGCATGTGGAGAGACTTTCGTTCATCTAGCACAATGGGATCGGGTTGCAGGAGAAACTTTTACTCTGGTTTCTCATTCTGTTTCCTAGTGCCGGTTTGAAGTTCCTGCAGTTTTGTCTGTAAAACCGAGTTGGAGCTAGTACCACCCCATATATATGTATGGAGTATAGTTTGCAACTGTATATTAACTTTGTGTTCCCAACAAGCTAGGTGAACGACGGCTTTCACACACACTTATATCTCAGAAATGAGCATGTCGAGAGACGTTCGTTCATCTAGCACAAATGGAACTGGTTGAAGGAGAAACTATTACTCTGGTTTCTCAGTCGGTTTCCAAGTGCCGGTTTGAAGTTCCTGCAGTTTTCACTGTAAAACCAAGTTAGAGCTAGTACCTCCCATATATATGTATGGAATGGAGTTTGCAACTGAAAAGAAACTTTGTGTTCCCAACAAGCTAGGTGAAGGAT
The DNA here is from genome assembly GCF_036321535.1 of Camelus dromedarius. NCBI lineage: Eukaryota > Metazoa > Chordata > Mammalia > Artiodactyla > Camelidae > Camelus > Camelus dromedarius. The sequence goes on from NC_087472.1 coordinate 70,272,985, forward strand.
GGCTTTCACACACACTTATCTCTCAGAAGTAAGCATGTGGAGAGACTTTCGTTCATATAGCACAAAGGGAAAGGTTTGCAGGAGAAACTTTTTCTCAGTTTTCTCAGTGGGTTTCCTAGTGCCGGTTTGAAGTTCCTGCAGTTTTCAGTGTAAAATCGTGTTTGAGCTTGTACTTCCCCATATATATGTATGGATAGTAGTTTGCAACTTTATAGAAACTTTGTGTTCCCAACAAGCTAGGTGAAGGACGGCTTTCACACACAATTAACTTTCAGAACTGAGCATGTGGAGTGACGTTCATTCATCTAGCACAAATGGAACTGGTTGAAGGAGAAACTATTACTCTGATTTCTCAGTCTGTTTCCTAGTGCCTGTATTAAGTTCCTGCAGTTTTCACTATAAAACCGAGTTAGAGCTAGTACCTCCCATATATATGTATGGAGTGTACTTTGCAACTGTATAGAATCTTTGTGTTCCCAACAAGCTAGGTGAAAGACGGCTTTAACACACACTTATCTCTCTAGCACTGAGCATGTGGAGTGAAGTTCGTTCATCTAGCACAAATTCAACTTTTTGCAAGAGAAACTTTAACTCTGAATTCTCAGTCGGTTTCCAAGTGCCAGTTTGAAGTTCCTGCAGTTTTCACTGTAAAATCGAGTTGGAGCTAGTACACCCCCATATATATGTATGGAGTGTAGTTTGCAACTCTATAGACACTTTGTTTTCCCAACAAGCTAGTTGAAGGACGGCTTTCACACACAATTATCTCTCAGAACTGAGCATGTGGAGAGACTTTCGTTCATCTAGCACAATGGGATCGTGTTGCAGGAGAAGCTTTTACTCTGGTTTCTCATTCTGTTTCCTAGTGCCGGTTTGAAGTTCCTGCAGTTTTGTCTGTAAAACCGAGTTGGAGCTAGTACCACCCCATATATATTTACGGAGTGTAGTTTGCAACTGTATATAAACTTTGTTATCCCAACAAGCTAGTTGAACGACGGCTTTCACACACATTTATATCTCAGAAATGAGCATGTCGACAAACTTTCTTTCATCTAGCCAGAAGAACAGAGTGCAGGGAAAATTTTACTCTGGTTTCTCATTCTGTTTCCAAGTCCCGGTTTGAAGTTCCTGCAGTTTTCACTGTAAAACAGAGTTGGAGCTAGTGCCTCCACATAAATTTGTATGGAGAGTAGTTTGCAACTGTATAGAAACTTTGTGTTCCAAACAAGCTAGGTGAAGGACGGCGTTCACAAACACTTAACTCTCAGAACTGAGCATGTGGAGAGCCGTTCGTTTATCTAGCCCAAAGGGAACTGTTTCAAGTTGAAACTTTACTGTGGATTCTCACTGTCTTTCCTAGTTACGGTTTGATTTTCCTGCAGTTTTCACTGTAAAACCGAGTTGGAGCTAGTACTTCCCCATATATATCTATGAAGAGTAGTTAGTAACTGTATAGAATCTTTGTGATCCCAACAAGCTAGGTGAAGAATGGCTTTCACACACACTTATCTCTCAGTACTAAGCATGTGGAGAGACGTTCGTTCATATAGCACAAAGGGAACGGTTTGCAGGTGAAAATTTTTCTCAGTATTCTCAGTGGGTTTCCTAGTGCATGTTTGAAGTTCCTGCAGTTTTCAGTGTAAAATCGTGTTAGAGCTACTACTTCCCCATATATATGTATGGAGAGAAGTTTGCAACTTTATAAAAACTTTGTGTTCCCAACAAGCTAGGTGAATTACGGCTTTCACACACACTTACCTTTCAGAACTTAGCATGTGGAGTGACGTTCGTTCATCTAGCACAAATGGAACGGGTTGCAGGAGAAACTTTTACTCTGGTTTCTCAGTCTGTTTTCTACTGCCGGTTTGAAGTTCCTGCAGTTTTCACTGTAAAACCGAGTTGGAGATAGTACCTCCCCATATATATGTATGGATTTTAGTTTGCATCTGTATATACACTTTGTGTTCCCAACAAGCTAGGTGAAGGACGGCTTTCACACACACTTATCTCTCAGAACTGAGCATGTGGAGAGCCATTCGTTCATCTAGCACAAAGGGAACTGGTTGAAGGTGAAACTTTAACTGTGGATTCTCAGTGTCTTTCCTAGTGCCGGTTTGATTTTCCTGCAGTTTTCACTGTAAAACCGAGTTGGAGTTAGTGCCTCCCCATATATATGTATGGATTACTGTTTGCATCTTTATGTAAAATTTGTGTTCCCTACAATCAAGGTGAAGGACGGCTTTCACACACAATTATCTCTCTAGAACTGAGCATGTGGTTTGAAGTTTGTTCATTTAGCACAAATGCTACAGTTTGCAAGAGAAACTTTTACTCTGATTTCTCAGTCGGTTTCCAAGTGCCGGTTTGAAGTTCCTGCAGTTTACACTGTAAAACCGAGTTGGATCTATTACCTCCCCATATATATGTATGGAGAGTAGTTTGCAATTGTATAGAAAATTTGTGTTCCAAACAAGCTAGGTGAAGGACGGCGTTCACACACACTTAACTCTCAGAACTGAGCATGTGGAGAGCCGTTCGTTTATCTAGCCCAAAGGGAACTGTTTGAAGTTGAAACTTTTACTGTGGATTCTCACTGTCTTTCCTAGTTCCGGTTTGATTTTCCTGCAGTTTTCACTGTAAAACCGAGTTGGAGCTAGTACCTCCCCATATATATGTATGAAGAGTAGGTAGTAACTGTAGAGAATCTTTGTGATCCCAACAAGCTAGGTGAAGGACGGCTTTCACACACACTTATCTCTCAGTACTAAGCATGTGGAGAGACGTTCGTTCATATAGCACAAAGGGAACGGATTTAAGGTGAAAATTTTTCTCAATTTTCTCAGTGGGTTTCCTAGTGCATGTTTGAAGTTCCTGCAGTTTTCAGTGTAAAATCGTGTTTGAGCTAGTACTTCCCCATATATATGTATGGAGAGTAGTTTGCAACTTTATAGAAACTTTGTGTTCCCAACAAGCAAGGTGAAGTACGGCTTTCACACACACATATCTTTCAGAACTGAGCATGTGGAGTGACGTTCGTTCATCTAGCACAAATGGACCGGGTTGCAGGAGAAACTTTTACTCTGGTTTCTCAGTCTGTTTTCTAGTGCCGGTTTGAATTTCCTGCAGTTTTCACTGTAAAACCGAGGTGGAGAAAGTACCTCCCTATATATATGTATGGATTTTAGTTTGCATCTGTATATAAACTTTGTGTTCCCAACAAGCTAGGTGAAGGACGGCTTTCACACACACTTATCTCTCAGAACTCAGCATGTGGAGAGACTTTCGTTCATCTAGCACAATGGGATCGGGTTGCAGGAGAAACTTTTACTCTGGTTTCTCATTCTGTTTCCTAGTGCCGGTTTGAAGTTCCTGCAGTTTTGTCTGTAAAACCGAGTTGGAGCTAGTACCACCCCATATATATGTATGGAGTATAGTTTGCAAATGTATATTAACTTTGTGTTCCCAACAAGCTAGCTGAACGACGGCTTTCACACACACTTATATCTCAGAAATGAGCATGTCGAGAGACGTTCGTTCATCTAGCACAAATGGAACTGGTTGAAGGAGAAACTATTACTCTGGTTTCTCAGTCTGTTTCCTAGTGCCGGTTTGAAGTTCCTGCAGTTTTCACTGTAAAACCAAGTTAGAGCTAGTACCTCCCATATATATGTATGGAATGGAGTTTGCAACTGAAAAGAAACTTTGTGTTCCCAACAAGCTAGGTGAAGGATGGCTTTCACACACACTTATCTCTCAGAAGTAAGCATGTGGAGAGACTTTCGTTCATATAGCACAAAGGGAAAGGTTTGCAGGAGAAACTTTTTCTCAGTTTTCTCAGTGGGTTTCCTAGTGCCGGTTTGAAGTTCCTGCAGTTTTCAGTGTAAAATCGTGTTTGAGCTTGTACTTCCCCATATATATGTATGGATAGTAGTTTGCAACTTTATAGAAACTTTGTGTTCCCAACAAGCTAGGTGAAGGACGGCTTTCACACACAATTAACTTTCAGAACTGAGCATGTGGAGTGACGTTCGTTCATCTAGCACAAATGGAACTGGTTGCAGGATAAACTATTACTCTGGTTTCTCAGTCTGTTTCCTAGTGCCGGTTTTAAGTTCCTGCAGTTTTCACTATAAAACCGAGTTAGAGCTAGTACCTCCCATATATATGTATGGAGTGTACTTTGCAACTGTATAGAATCTTTGTGTTCCCAACAAGCTAGGTGAAAGACGGCTTTAACACACACTTACCTCTCTAGCACTGAGCATGTGGAGTGAAGTTCGTTCATCTAGCACAAATTCAACTTTTTGCAAGAGAAACTTTAACTCTGAATTCTCAGTCGGTTTCCAAGTGCCAGTTTGAAGTTCCTGCAGTTTTCACTGTAAAATCGTGTTGGAGCTAGTACACCCCCATATATATGTATGGAGTGTAGTTTGCAACTCTATAGACACTTTGTTTTTCCAACAAGCTAGTTGAAAGGACGGCTTTCACACACAAATATCTCTCAGAACTGAGCATGTGGATAGACGTTCGTTCATCTAGCACAAAAGGAACAGGTTGCAGGAAAAACTTTTTCTCTGGTTTCTCATTCTGTTTCCAAATGCCGGTTTGAAATTCCTGCAGTTTTCACTATAAAACCGATTTGGAGCTAGTACCTCCCCATAAATATTTATGGAGAGTAGTTTGCTTCTGTATATAAACTTTGTGTTCTCAACAAGCTAGGTGAAGGACGGCTTTCACACACAATTGTCTCTCAGAACTGAGCATGTGGAGAGACTTTCGTTCATCTAGCACAATGGGATCGTGTTGCAGGAGAAGCTTTTACTCTGGTTTCTCATTCTGTTTCCTAGTGCCGGTTTGAAGTTCCTGCAGTTTTGTCTGTAAAACCGAGTTGGAGCTAGTACCACCCCATATATATTTACGGAGTGTAGTTTGCAACTGTATATAAACTTTGTGTTCCCAACAAGCTAGTTGAACGACGGCTTTCACACACATTTATATCTCAGAAATGAGCATGTCGACAAACTTTCTTTCATCTAGCCAAAAGAACAGAGTGCAGGGGAAACTTTTACTCTGGTTTCTCATTCTGTTTCCAAGTCCCGTTTTGAAGTTCCTGCAGTTTTCACTGTAAAACAGAGTTGGAGCTAGTGCCTCCACATAAATTTGTATGGAGAGTAGTTTGCAGCTGTATAGAAACTTTGTGTTCCAAACAAGCTATTTGAAGGACGGCGTTCACAAACACTTAACACTCAGATCTGAGCATGTGGAGAGCCGTTCGTTTATCTAGCCCAAAGGGAACTGTTTCAAGTTGAAACTTTACTGTGGATTCTCACTGTCTTTCCTAGTTCCGGTTTGATTTTCCTGCAGTTTTCACTGTAAAACCGAGTTGGAGCTAGTACTTCCCCATATATATGTATGAAGAGTAGTTAGTAACTGTATAGAATCTTTGTGATCCCAACAAGCTAGGTGAAGGACGGCTTTCACACACACTTATCTCTCAGTACTAAGCATGTGGAGAGACGTTCGTTCATATAGCACAAAGGGAACGGTTTGCAGGTGAAAATTTTTCTCAGTATTCTCATTGGGTTTCCTAGTGCATGTTTGAAGTTCCTGCAGTTTTCAGTGTAAAATCGTGTTAGAGCTACTACTTCCCAATATATATGTATGGAGAGTAGTTTGCAACTTTATAAAAACTTTGTGTTCCCAACAAGCTAGGTTAATTACGGCTTTCACACACACTTATCTTTCAGAACTTAGCATGTGGAGTGACGTTCGTTCATATAGCACAAATGGAACGGGTTGCAGGAGAAACTTTTACTCTGGTTTCTCAGTCTGTTTTCTACTGCCGGTTTGAAGTTCCTGCAGTTTTCACTGTAAAACCGAGTTGGAGATAGTACCTCCCCATATATATGTATGGATTTTAGTTTGCATCTGTATATAAACTTTGTGTTCCCAACAAGATAGGTGAAGGACGGCTTTCACACACACTTATCTCTCAGAACTGAGCATGTGGAGAGCCATTCGTTCATCTAGCACAAAGGGAACTGGTTGAAGGTGAAACTTTAACTGTGGATTCTCAGTGTCTTTCCTAGTGCCGGTTTGATTTTCCTGCAGTTTTCACTGTAAAACCGAGTTGGAGATAGTGCCTCCCCATATATATGTATGGATTACTGTTTGCATCTTTATGTAAAATTTGTGTTCCCTACAATCAAGGTGAAGGACGGCTTTCACACACAATTATCTCTCTAGAACTGAGCATGTTGATTGAAGTTTGTTCATTTAGCACAAATGCTACAGTTTGCAAGAGAAACTTTTACTCTGATTTCTCAGTCGGTTTCCAAGTGCCGGTTTGAAGTTCCTGCAGTTTACACTGTAAAACCGAGTTGGATCTATTACCTCCCCATATATATGTATGGAGAGTAGTTTGCAATTGTATAGAAACTTTGTATTCCCAACAAAATAGGTGAACGACGGCTTTCACACACACTTAACTCTCAGAAATGAGCATGTGGAGAGACGTTCGTTCATATATCACAAAATGAACGGGTTGCAGGAGAAACTAATACTCTGGTTTCTCAGTCTGTTTCCTAGTGCGTGTTTGAAGTTCCTGCAGTTTTCACTGTAAAATTGAGTTGGAGCTAGTACTTCCCCATATGTATGTATGGAATTTAGTTTGCAACTCTATCGACACTTTGTGTTCCCAACAAGCAAGGGAAAGACGGCTTTCACACAAATTTATCTCTTAGAACTGGGCATGTGGAGAGAGTTTCGTTCATCTAGCACAAAAGGAAACTTTTGCAGGGGAAACTTTTCTCTGGTATCTCAATCTGCTTCCAAGTGCCGGTTTGAAGTTCCTGCAGTTTACACTGTAAAACCGAGTTGGATCTATTACCTCCCCATATATATGTATGAAGAGTAGTTTCTAACTGTATAGAATCTATGTGATCCCAACAAGCTAGGTGAAGAACGGCTTTCACACACACTTATATTTCAGAACTAAGCATGTGGAGAGACTTTCGTTCATATAGCACAAAGGGAAAGGTTTGCAGGAGAAACTGTTTCTCAGTTTTGTCAGTGGGATTCCTAGTGCCTGTTTGAAGTTCCTGCAGTTTTCAGTGTAATACCGTGTTGGAGCTAGTACTTCCCCATATATATGTATGCAGAGTACATTGCAACTTTATAGGAATTTTGTGTTCCCAACAAGCTAGGTGAAGGACGGCTTTCACACACACTTATCTTTCAGAACTGAGCATGTGGAGTGACGTTCGTTCATCTAGCACAAATGGAACGGGTTGCAGGAGAATCTTTTACTCTGGTTTCTCAGTCTGTTTTCTAGTGCCGGTTTGAAGTTCCTGCAGTTTTCAGTGTAAAATCGAGTTGGAGATAGTACCTCCCCATATATATGTATGGATTTTAGTTTGCATCTCTATATAAACTTTGTGTTCCCAACAAGCTAGGTGAAGGACGGCTTTCACACACACTTATGTCTCAGAACTGAGCATGTGGATAGACGTTCGTTCATCTAGCACAATGGGATAGGGTTGCAGGAGAAACTTTTACTCTGGTTTCTTATTCTGTTTCCTAGTGCCGGTTTGAAGTTCCTTCAGTTTTGTTTGTAAAACCGAGTTGGGGCCAATACCACCCCATATATATGTATGGAGTGTAGTTTGCAAATGTATATAAACTTTGTGTTCCCAACAAGCTAGTTGAACGACGGCTTTCACACACACTTATATCTCAGAAATGAGCATGTCGAGAGACGTTCGTTCATCTAGCCAAAAGAACAGAGTGCAGGGAAAATTTTACTCTGGTTTCTCATTCTGTTTCCAAGTCCCGGTTTGAAGTTCCTGCAGTTTTCACTGTAAAACAGAGTTGGAGCTAGTGCCTCCACATAAATTTGTATGGAGAGTAGTTTGCAACTGTATAGAAACTTTGTGTTCCAAACAAGCTAGGTGAAGGACGGCGTTCACAAACACTTAACTCTCAGAACTGAGCATGTGGAGAGCCGTTCGTTTATCTAGCCCAAAGGGAACTGTTTCAAGTTGAAACTTTACTGTGGATTCTCACTGTCTTTCCTAGTTCCGGTTTGATTTTCCTGCAGTTTTCACTGTAAAACCGAGTTGGAGCTAGTACTTCCCCATATATATGTATGAAGAGTAGTTAGTAACTGTATAGAATCTTTGTGATTCCAACAAGCTAGGTGAAGGGCGGCTTTCACACACACTTATCTCTCAGTACTAAGCATGTGGAGAGACGTTCGTTCATATAGCACAAAGGGAACGGTTTGCAGGTGAAAATTTTTCTCAGTATTCTCATTGGGTTTCCTAGTGCATGTTTGAAGTTCCTGCAGTTTTCAGTGTAAAATCGTGTTAGAGCTACTACTTCCCAATATATATGTATGGAGAGTAGTTTGCAACTTTATAAAAACTTTGTGTTCCCAACAAGCTAGGTTAATTACGGCTTTCACACACACTTATCTTTCAGAACTTAGCATGTGGAGTGACGTTCGTTCATATAGCACAAATGGAACGGGTTGCAGGAGAAACTTTTACTCTGGTTTCTCAGTCTGTTTTCTACTGCCGGTTTGAAGTTCCTGCAGTTTTCACTGTAAAACCGAGTTGGAGATAGTACCTCCCCATATATATGTATGGATTTTAGTTTGCATCTGTATATAAACTTTGTGTTCCCAACAAGATAGGTGAAGGACGGCTTTCACACACACTTATCTCTCAGAACTGAGCATGTGGAGAGCCATTCGTTCATCTAGCACAAAGGGAACTGGTTGAAGGTGAAACTTTAACTGTGGATTCTCAGTGTCTTTCCTAGTGCCGGTTTGATTTTCCTGCAGTTTTCACTGTAAAACCGAGTTGGAGATAGTGCCTCCCCATATATATGTATGGATTACTGTTTGCATCTTTATGTAAAATTTGTGTTCCCTACAATCAAGGTGAAGGACGGCTTTCACACACAATTATCTCTCTAGAACTGAGCATGTTGATTGAAGTTTGTTCATTTAGCACAAATGCTACAGTTTGCAAGAGAAACTTTTACTCTGATTTCTCAGTCGGTTTCCAAGTGCCGGTTTGAAGTTCCTGCAGTTTACACTGTAAAACCGAGTTGGATCTATTACCTCCCCATATATATGTATGGAGAGTAGTTTGCAATTGTATAGAAACTTTGTATTCCCAACAAAATAGGTGAACGACGGCTTTCACACACACTTAACTCTCAGAAATGAACATGTGGAGAGACGTTCGTTCATATATCACAAAATGAACGGGTTGCAGGAGAAACTAATACTCTGGTTTCTCAGTCTGTTTCCTAGTGCGTGTTTGAAGTTCCTGCAGTTTTCACTGTAAAATTGAGTTGGAGCTAGTACTTCCCCATATGTATGTATGGAATTTAGTTTGCAACTCTATCGACACTTTGTGTTCCCAACAAGCAAGGGAAAGACGGCTTTCACACAAATTTATCTCTTAGAACTGGGCATGTGGAGAGAGTTTCGTTCATCTAGCACAAAAGGAAACTTTTGCATGGGAAACTTTTCTCTGGTATCTCAATCTGCTTCCAAGTGCCGGTTTGAAGTTCCTGCAGTTTACACTGTAAAACCGAGTTGGATCTATTACCTCCCCATATATATGTATGAAGAGTAGTTTCTAACTGTATAGAATCTATGTGATCCCAACAAGCTAGGTGAAGAACGGCTTTCACACACACTTATATTTCAGAACTAAGCATGTGGAGAGACTTTCGTTCATATAGCACAAAGGGAAAGGTTTGCAGGAGAAACTGTTTCTCAGTTTTGTCAGTGGGATTCCTAGTGCCTGTTTGAAGTTCCTGCAGTTTTCAGTGTAATACCGTGTTGGAGCTAGTACTTCCCCATATATATGTATGCAGAGTACATTGCAACTTTATAGGAATTTTGTGTTCCCAACAAGCTAGGTGAAGGACGGCTTTCACACACACTTATCTTTCAGAACTGAGCATGTGGAGTGACGTTCGTTCATCTAGCACAAATGGAACGGGTTGCAGGAGAATCTTTTACTCTGGTTTCTCAGTCTGTTTTCTAGTGCCGGTTTGAAGTTCCTGCAGTTTTCAGTGTAAAATCGAGTTGGAGATAGTACCTCCCCATATATATGTATGGATTTTAGTTTGCATCTCTATATAAACTTTGTGTTCCCAACAAGCTAGGTGAAGGACGGCTTTCACACACACTTATGTCTCAGAACTGAGCATGTGGATAGACGTTCGTTCATCTAGCACAATGGGATAGGGTTGCAGGAGAAACTTTTACTCTGGTTTCTTATTCTGTTTCCTAGTGCCGGTTTGAAGTTCCTTCAGTTTTGTTTGTAAAACCGAGTTGGGGCCAATACCACCCCATATATATGTATGGAGTGTAGTTTGCAAATGTATATAAACTTTGTGTTCCCAACAAGCTAGTTGAACGACGGCTTTCACACACACTTATATCTCAGAAATGAGCATGTCGAGAGACGTTCGTTCATCTAGCCAAAAGAACAGAGTGCAGGGAAAATTTTACTCTGGTTTCTCATTCTGTTACCAAGTCCCGGTTTGAAGTTCCTGCAGTTTTCACTGTAAAACAGAGTTGGAGCTAGTGCCTCCACATAAATTTGTATGGAGAGTAGTTTGCAACTGTATAGAAACTTTGTGTTCCAAACAAGCTAGGTGAAGGACGGCGTTCACAAACACTTAACTCTCAGAACTGAGCATGTGGAGAGCCGTTCGTTTATCTAGCCCAAAGGGAACTGTTTCAAGTTGAAACTTTACTGTGGATTCTCACTGTCTTTCCTAGTTACGGTTTGATTTTCCTGCAGTTTTCACTGTAAAACCGAGTTGGAGCTAGTACTTCCCCATATATATCTATGAAGAGTAGTTAGTAACTGTATAGAATCTTTGTGATCCCAACAAGCTAGGTGAAGAATGGCTTTCACACACACTTATCTCTCAGTACTAAGCATGTGGAGAGACGTTCGTTCATATAGCACAAAGGGAACGGTTTGCAGGTGAAAATTTTTCTCAGTATTCTCAGTGGGTTTCCTAGTGCATGTTTGAAGTTCCTGCAGTTTTCAGTGTAAAATCGTGTTAGAGCTACTACTTCCCCATATATATGTATGGAGAGAAGTTTGCAACTTTATAAAATCTTTGTGTTCCCAACAAGCTAGGTGAATTACGGCTTTCACACACACTTATCTTTCAGAACTTAGCATGTGGAGTGACGTTCGTTCATCTAGCACAAATGGAACGGGTTGCAGGAGAAACTTTTACTCTGGTTTCTCAGTCTGTTTTCTACTGCCGGTTTGAAGTTCCTGCAGTTTTCACTGTAAAACCGAGTTGGAGATAGTACCTCCCCATATATATGTATGGATTTTAGTTTGCATCTGTATATACACTTTGTGTTCCCAACAAGCTAGGTGAAGGACGGCTTTCACACACACTTATCTCTCAGAACTGAGCATGTGGAGAGCCATTCGTTCATCTAGCACAAAGGGAATTGGTTGAAGGTGAAACTTTAACTGTGGATTCTCAGTGTCTTTCCTAGTGCCGGTTTGATTTTCCTGCAGTTTTCACTGTAAAACCGAGTTGGAGATAGTGCCTCCCCATATATATGTATGGATTACTGTTTGCATCTTTATGTAAAATTTGTGTTCCCTACAATCAAGGTGAAGGACGGCTTTCACACACAATTATCTCTCTAGAACTGAGCATGTGGATTGAAGTTTGTTCATTTAGCACAAATGCTACAGTTTGCAAGAGAAACTTTTACTCTGATTTCTCAGTCGGTTTCCAAGTGCCGGTTTGAAGTTCCTGCAGTTTACACTGTAAAACCGAGTTGGATCTATTACCTCCCCATATATATGTATGGAGAGTAGTTTGCAATTGTATAGAAAATTTGTGTTCCAAACAAGCTAGGTGAAGGACGGCGTTCACACACTCTTAACTCTCAGAACTGAGCATGTGGAGAGCCGTTCGTTTATCTAGCCCAAAGGGAACTGTTTGAAGTTGAAACTTTTACTGTGGATTCTCACTGTCTTTCCTAGTTCCGGTTTGATTTTCCTGCAGTTTTCACTGTAAAACCGAGTTGGAGCTAGTACCTCCCCATATATATGTATGAAGAGTAGGTAGTAACTGTAGAGAATCTTTGTGATCCCAACAAGCTAGGTGAAGGACGGCTTTCACACACACTTATCTCTCAGTACTAAGCATGTGGAGAGACGTTCGTTCATATAGCACAAAGGGAACGGATTTAAGGTGAAAATTTTTCTCAATTTTCTCAGTGGGTTTCCTAGTGCATGTTTGAAGTTCCTGCAGTTTTCAGTGTAAAATCGTGTTTGAGCTAGTACTTCCCCATATATATGTATGGAGAGTAGTTTGCAACTTTATAGAAACTTTGTGTTCCCAACAAGCAAGGTGAAGTACGGCTTTCACACACACATATCTTTCAGAACTGAGCATGTGGAGTGACGTTCGTTCATCTAGCACAAATGGACCGGGTTGCAGGAGAAACTTTTACTCTGGTTTCTCAGTCTGTTTTCTAGTGCCGGTTTGAATTTCCTGCAGTTTTCACTGTAAAACCGAGGTGGAGAAAGTACCTCCCTATATATATGTATGGATTTTAGTTTGCATCTGTATATAAACTTTGTGTTCCCAACAAGCTAGGTGAAGGACGGCTTTCACACACACTTATCTCTCAGAACTCAGCATGTGAAGAGACTTTCGTTCATCTAGCACAATGGGATCGGGTTGCAGGAGAAACTTTTACTCTGGTTTCTCATTCTGTTTCCTAGTGCCGGTTTGAAGTTCCTGCAGTTTTGTCTGTAAAACCGAGTTGGAGCTAGTACCACCCCATATATATGTATGGAGTATAGTTTGCAAATGTATATTAACTTTGTGTTCCCAACAAGCTAGCTGAACGACGGCTTTCACACACACTTATATCTCAGAAATGAGCATGTCGAGAGACGTTCGTTCATCTAGCACAAATGGAACTGGTTGAAGGAGAAACTATTACTCTGGTTTCTCAGTCTGTTTCCTAGTGCCGGTTTGAAGTTCCTGCAGTTTTCACTGTAAAACCAAGTTAGAGCTAGTACCTCCCATATATATGTATGGAATGGAGTTTGCAACTGAAAAGAAACTTTGTGTTCCCAACAAGCTAGGTGAAGGATGGCTTTCACACACACTTATCTCTCAGAAGTAAGCATGTGGAGAGACTTTCGTTCATATAGCACAAAGGGAAAGGTTTGCAGGAGAAACTTTTTCTCAGTTTTCTCAGTGGGTTTCCTAGTGCCGGTTTGAAGTTCCTGCAGTTTTCAGTGTAAAATCGTGTTTGAGCTTGTACTTCCCCATATATATGTATGGATAGTAGTTTGCAACTTTATAGAAACTTTGTGTTCCCAACAAGCTAGGTGAAGGACGGCTTTCACACACAATTAACTTTCAGAACTGAGCATGTGGAGTGACGTTCGTTCATCTAGCACAAATGGAACTGGTTGCAGGATAAACTATTACTCTGGTTTCTCAGTCTGTTTCCTAGTGCCGGTTTTAAGTTCCTGCAGTTTTCACTATAAAACCGAGTTAGAGCTAGTACCTCCCATATATATGTATGGAGTGTACTTTGCAACTGTATAGAATCTTTGTGTTCCCAACAAGCTAGGTGAAAGACGGCTTTAACACACACTTATCTCTCTAGCACTGAGCATGTGGAGTGAAGTTCGTTCATCTAGCACAAATTCAACTTTTTGCAAGAGAAACTTTAACTCTGAATTCTCAGTCGGTTTCCAAGTGCCAGTTTGAAGTTCCTGCAGTTTTCACTGTAAAATCGAGTTGGAGCTAGTACACCCCCATATATATGTATGGAGTGTAGTTTGCAACTCTATAGACACTTTGTTTTTCCAACAAGCTAGTTGAAAGGACGGCTTTCACACACAAATATCTCTCAGAACTGAGCATGTGGATAGACGTTCGTTCATCTAGCACAAAAGGAACAGGTTGCAGGAAAAACTTTTTCTCTGGTTTCTCATTCTGTTTCCAAATGCTGGTTTGAAATTCCTGCAGTTTTCACTGTAAAACCGATTTGGAGCTAGTACCTCCCCATAAATATTTATGGAGAGTAGTTTGCTTCTGTATATAAACTTTGTGTTCTCAACAAGCTAGGTGAAGGACGGCTTTCACACACAATTGTCTCTCAGAACTGAGCATGTGGAGAGACTTTCGTTCATCTAGCACAATGGGATCGTGTTGCAGGAGAAGCTTTTACTCTGGTTTCTCATTCTGTTTCCTAGTGCCGGTTTGAAGTTCCTGCAGTTTTGTCTGTAAAACCGAGTTGGAGCTAGTACCACCCCATATATATTTACGGAGTGTAGTTTGCAACTGTATATAAACTTTGTGTTCCCAACAAGCTAGTTGAACGACGGCTTTCACACACATTTATATCTCAGAAATGAGCATGTCGACAAACTTTCTTTCATCTAGCCAAAAGAACAGAGTGCAGGGGAAACTTTTACTCTGGTTTCTCATTCTGTTTCCAAGTCCCGTTTTGAAGTTCCTGCAGTTTTCACTGTAAAACAGAGTTGGAGCTAGTGCCTCCACATAAATTTGTATGGAGAGTAGTTTGCAACTGTATAGAAACTTTGTGTTCCAAACAAGCTATTTGAAGGACGGCGTTCACAAACACTTAACACTCAGATCTGAGCATGTGGAGAGCCGTTCGTTTATCTAGCCCAAAGGGAACTGTTTCAAGTTGAAACTTTACTGTGGATTCTCACTGTCTTTCCTAGTTCCGGTTTGATTTTCCTGCAGTTTTCACTGTAAAACCGAGTTGGATCTAGTACTTCCCCATATATATGTATGAAGAGTAGTTAGTAACTGTATAGAATCTTTGTGATCCCAACAAGCTAGGTGAAGGACGGCTTTCACACACACTTATCTCTCAGTACTAAGCATGTGGAGAGACGTTCGTTCATATAGCACAAAGGGAACGGTTTGCAGGTGAAAATTTTTCTCAGTATTCTCAGTGGGTTTCCTAGTGCATGTTTGAAGTTCCTGCAGTTTTCAGTGTAAAATCGTGTTAGAGCTACTACTTCCCAATATATATGTATGGAGAGTAGTTTGCAACTTTATAAAAACTTTGTGTTCCCAACAAGCTAGGTTAATTACGGCTTTCACACACACTTATCTTTCAGAACTTAGCATGTGGAGTGACGTTCGTTCATATAGCACAAATGGAACGGGTTGCAGGAGAAACTTTTACTCTGGTTTCTCAGTCTGTTTTCTACTGCCGGTTTGAAGTTCCTGCAGTTTTCACTGTAAAACCGAGTTGGAGATAGTACCTCCCCATATATATGTATGGATTTTAGTTTGCATCTGTATATAAACTTTGTGTTCCCAACAAGATAGGTGAAGGACGGCTTTCACACACACTTATCTCTCAGAACTGAGCATGTGGAGAGCCATTCGTTCATCTAGCACAAAGGGAAGTGGTTGAAGGTGAAACTTTAACTGTGGATTCTCAGTGTCTTTCCTAGTGCCGGTTTGATTTTCCTGCAGTTTTCACTGTAAAACCGAGTTGGAGATAGTGCCTCCCCATATATATGTATGGATTACTGTTTGCATCTTTATGTAAAATTTGTGTTCCCTACAATCAAGGTGAAGGACGGCTTTCACACACAATTATCTCTCTAGAACTGAGCATGTTGATTGAAGTTTGTTCATTTAGCACAAATGCTACAGTTTGCAAGAGAAACTTTTACTCTGATTTCTCAGTCGGTTTCCAAGTGCCGGTTTGAAGTTCCTGCAGTTTACACTGTAAAACCGAGTTGGATCTATTACCTCCCCATATATATGTATGGAGAGTAGTTTGCAATTGTATAGAAACTTTGTATTCCCAACAAAATAGGTGAACGACGGCTTTCACACACACTTAACTCTCAGAAATGAGCATGTGGAGAGACGTTCGTTCATATATCACAAAATGAACGGGTTGCAGGAGAAACTAATACTCTGGTTTCTCAGTCTGTTTCCTAGTGCGTGTTTGAAGTTCCTGCAGTTTTCACTGTAAAATTGAGTTGGAGCTAGTACTTCCCCATATGTATGTATGGAATTTAGTTTGCAACTCTATCGACACTTTGTGTTCCCAACAAGCAAGGGAAAGACGGCTTTCACACAAATTTATCTCTTAGAACTGGGCATGTGGAGAGAGTTTCGTTCATCTAGCACAAAAGGAAACTTTTGCAGGGGAAACTTTTCTCTGGTATCTCAATCTGCTTCCAAGTGCCGGTTTGAAGTTCCTGCAGTTTACACTGTAAAACCGAGTTGGATCTATTACCTCCCCATATATATGTATGAAGAGTAGTTTCTAACTGTATAGAATCTATGTGATCCCAACAAGCTAGGTGAAGAACGGCTTTCACACACACTTATATTTCAGAACTAAGCATGTGGAGAGACTTTCGTTCATATACCACAAAGGGAAAGGTTTGCAGGAGAAACTGTTTCTCAGTTTTGTCAGTGGGATTCCTAGTGCCTGTTTGAAGTTCCTGCAGTTTTCAGTGTAATATCGTGTTGGAGCTAGTACTTCCCCATATATATGTATGCAGAGTACATTGCAACTTTATAGGAATTTTGTGTTCCCAACAAGCTAGGTGAAGGACGGCTTTCACACACACTTATCTTTCAGAACTGAGCATGTGGAGTGACGTTCGTTCATCTAGCACAAATGGAACGGGTTGCAGGAGAATCTTTTACTCTGGTTTCTCAGTCTGTTTTCTAGTGCCGGTTTGAAGTTCCTGCAGTTTTCAGTGTAAAATCGAGTTGGAGATAGTACCTCCCCATATATATGTATGGATTTTAGTTTGCATCTCTATATAAACTTTGTGTTCCCAACAAGCTAGGTGAAGGACGGCTTTCACACACACTTATGTCTCAGAACTGAGCATGTGGATAGACGTTCGTTCATCTTGCACAATGGGATAGGGTTGCAGGAGAAACTTTTACTCTGGTTTCTTATTCTGTTTCCTAGTGCCGGTTTGAAGTTCCTTCAGTTTTGTTTGTAAAACCGAGTTGGGGCCAATACCACCCCATATATATGTATGGAGTGTAGTTTGCAAATGTATATAAACTTTGTGTTCCCAACAAGCTAGTTGAACGACGGCTTTCACACACACTTATATCTCAGAAATGAGCATGTCGAGAGACGTTCGTTCATCTAGCCAAAAGGAACAGAGTGCAGGGGAAACTTTTACTCTGGTTTCTCAGTCTGTTTCCAAGTCCCGGTTTGAAGTTCCTGCAGTTTTCACTGTAAAACCGAGTTGGAGCTAGTACCTCCACATAAATTTGTATGGAGAGTAGTTTGCAAATGTATAGAAACTTTGTGTTCCAAACAAGCTAGGTGAAGGACGGCGTTAACACACACTTAACTCTCAGAACTGAGCATGTGGAGAGCCGTTCGTTTATCTAGCCCAAAGGGAACTGTTTGAAGTTGAAACTTTTACTGTGGATTCTCACTGTCTTTCCTAGTTCCGGTTTGATTTTCCTGCAGTTTTCACTGTAAAACCGAGTTGGAGCTAGTACCTCCCCATATATATGTATGAAGAGTAGTTAGTAACTTTAGAGTATCTTTGTGATCCCAACAAGCTAAGTGAAGGACGGCTTTCACACACACTTATCTCTCAGTACTAAGCATGTGGAGAGACGTTCGTTCATATAGCAAAAAGGGAATGGTTTTAAGGTGAAAATTTTTCTCAATTTTCTCAGTGGGTTTCCTAGTGCATGTTTGAAGTTCCTGCAGTTTTCAGTGTAAAATCGTGTTTGAGCTAGTACTTCCCCATATATATGTATGGAGAGTAGTTTGCAACTTTATAGAAACTTTGTGTTCCCAACAAGCTATGTGAAGTACGGCTTTCACACACACATATCTTTCAGAACTGAGCATGTGGAGTGACGTTCGTTCATCTAGCACAAATGGAACGGGTTGCAGGAGAAACTTTTACTCTGGTTTCTCAGTCTGTTTTCTAGTGCCGGTTTGAATTTCCTGCAGTTTTCACTGTAAAACCGAGGTGGAGATTGAACCTACCCATATATATGTATGGATTTTAGTTTGAATCTGTATATAAATTTTGTGTTCCCAACAAGCTAGGTGAAGGACGGCTTTCACACACACTTATCTCTGAGAACTGAGCATGTGGAGAGAATTTCGTTCATCTAGCACAAATGGAACTGGTTGAAGGAGAAACTATTACTCTGGTTTCTCAGTCTGTTTCCTAGTGCCGGTTTGAAGTTCCTGCAGTTTTCACTGTAAAACCAAGTTAGAGCTAGTACCTCCCATATATATGTATGGAGTATACTATACAACTCTATAGATTCTTTGTCTTCCCAACAACCAAGTTGAAGGACGGCTTTCACACACAATTATCTCTCAGAAGTAAGCATGTGGAGAGACGTTCGTTCATATAGCACAAAGGGAAAGGTTTGCAGGAGAAACTTTTTCTCAGTTTTCTCAGTGGGTTTCCTAGTGCCGGTTTGAAGTTCCTGCAGTTTTCAATGTAAAATCGTGTTTGAGCTAGTACTTCCCCATATATATGTATGGATAGTAGTTTGCAACTTTATAGAAACTTTGTGTTCCCAACAGGCTAGGTGAAGGACGGCTTTCACACACAATTAACTTTCAGAACTGAGCATGTGGAGTGACGTTCGCTCATCTAGCACAAATGGAACTGGTTGCAGGATAAACTATTACTCTGGTTTCTCAGTCTGTTTCCTAGTGCCGGTTTTAAGTTCCTGCAGTTTTCACTATAAAACCGAGTTAGAGCTAGTACCTCCCATATATATGTATGGAGTGTACTTTGCAACTGTATAGAATCTTTGTGTTCCCAACAAGCTAGGTGAAGGACGGCTTTCACACACACTTCTCTCTCTAGCACTGAGCATGTGGAGTGAAGTTCGTTCATCTAGCACAAATGCAACTTCTTGCAAGAGAAACTTTAACTCTGAATTCTCAGTCGGTTTCCAAGTGCCGGTTTGAAGTTCCTGCAGTTTTCACTGTAAAACCGAGTTGGAGCTAGTACCCACCCATATATATGTATGGAGTGAATTTTGCAACTGTATAGACACTTTGTGTTCCCAACAAGCTAGTTGAAGGACGGCTTTCACACACAACTATCTCTCAGAACTGAGCATGTGGATAGACGTTCGTTCATCTAGCACAAAAGGAACAGGTTGCAGGAAAACTTTTTCTCTGGTTTCTCAGTCTGTTTCCAAATGCCGGTTTGAAATTCCTGCAGTTTTCACTGTAAAACCGATTTGGAGCTAGTACCTCCCCATAAATATTTATGGAGAGTAGTTTGCATCTGTATATAAACTTTGTGTTCCCAACAAGATAGGGGATGGACGGCTTTCACACACACTTATCTCTCAGAACTGAGCATGTGGAGAGACTTTCGTTCATCTAGCACAATGGGATTGGGTTGCAGGAGAAACTTTTACTCTGGTTTCTCATTCTGTTTCCTAGTGCCGGTTTGAAGTTCCTGCAGTTTTGTCTGTAAAACCGAGTTTGAGCTAGTATCACCCCATATATATATATATAGTATAGTTTGCAACTGTATATTAACTTTGTGTTCCCAACAAGCTAGGTGAACGACGGCTTTCACACACACTTATATCTCAGAAATGAGCATGTCGAGAGACGTTCGTTCATCTAGCACAAAAGGAACAATTTGCAGGGGAAACTTTTACTCTGGTTTCTCATTCTGTTTCCAAGTCCCGGTTTGAAGTTCCTGCAGTTTACACTGTAAAAGCGATTTGGAGCTAGTACCTCCCCATATATATGTATGGAGTGTAGTTTGCATCTATATAGAAACTTTGTGTTCCCAACAAGCTAGGTGAAGGACGGCGTTCACACATACTTATCTCTCAGAACTGAGCATGTGGAGAGCCATTCGTTCATCTAGCACAAAGGGAACTGGTTGAAGGTGAAACTTTAACTGTGGATTCTCAGTGTCTTTCCTAGTGCCGGTTTGATTTTCCTGCAGTTTTCACTGTAAAACCGAGTTGGAGATAGTGCCACCCCATATATATGTATGGATTGTAGTTTGCATCTTTATGTAAAATTTGTGTTCCCAACAATCAAGGTGAAGGACGGCTTTCACACACAATTATCTCTCTAGAACTGAGCATGTGGATTGAAGTTTGTTCATCTAGCACAAATGCTACAGTTTGCAAGAGAAACTTTTACTCTGATTTCTCAGTCGGTTTCCAAGTGCCGGTTTGAAGTTCCTGCAGTTTACACTGTAAAACCGAGTTGGATCTATTACCTCCCCATATATATGTATGGAGAGTAGTTTGCAACTGTATAGAAACTTTGTATTCCCAACAAAATAGGTGAACGACGGCTTTCACACACACTTAACTCTCAGAAATGAGCATGTGGAGAGACGTTCGTTCATATATCACAAAATGAACGGGTTGCAGGAGAAACTAATACTCTGGTTTCTCAGTCTGTTTCCTAGTGCGTGTTTGAAGTTCCTGCAGTTTTCACTGTAAAATTGAGTTGGAGCTAGTACTTCCCCATATGTATGTATGGAATTTAGATTGCAACTCTATCGACACTTTGTGTTCCCAACAAGCAAGGGAAAGACGGCTTTCACATAAATTTATCTCTCAGAACTGAGCATGTGGAGAGAGTTTCGTTCATCTAGCACAAAAGGAAACTTTTGCAGGGGAAACTTTTCTCTGGTATCTCAATCTGCTTCCAAGTGCCGGTTTGAATTTCCTGCAGTTTACACTGTAAAACCGAGTTGGATCTATTACCTCCCCATATATATCTATGAAGAGTAGTTTGTAACTGTATAGAAACTTTGTGATCCCAACAAGCTAGGTGAAGAACGGCTTTCACACACACTTATATTTCCGAACTAAGCATGTGGAGAGACTTTCGTTCATATAGCACAAAGGGAAAGGTTTGCAGGAGAAACTTTTTCTCAGTTTTCTCAGTGGGATTCCTAGTGCCTGTTCGAAGTTCCTGCAGTTTTCAGTGTAATATCGTGTTGGAGCTAGTACTTCCCCATATATATGTATGCAGAGTACTTTACAACTTTATAGAAATTTTGTGTTCCCAACAAGCTAGGTGAAGGACGGCTTTCACACACACTTATCTTTCAGAACTGAGCATGTGGAGTGACGTTCATTCATCTAGCACAAATGGAACGGGTTGCAGGAGAATATTTTACTCTGGTTTCTCAGTCTGTTTTCTAGTGCCGGTTTGATTTTCCTGCAGTTTTCACTCTAAAATCGTGGTGGAAATAGTACCTCCCCATATATATGTATGGATTTTAGTTTGCATCTCTATATAAACTTTGTGTTCCCAACAAGCTAGGTGAAGGACGGCTTTCACACACACTTATGTCTCTGAACTGAGCATGTGGATAGACGTTTGTTCATCTAGCACAATGGGATAGGGTTGCAGGAGAAACTTTTACTCTGGTTTCTTATTCTGTTTCCTAGTGCCGGTTTGAAGTTCCTGCAGTTTTCACTGTAAAACCAAGTTAGAGCTAGTACCTCCCATATATATGTATGGAGTGTACTTTGCAACTGTATAGATTCTTTGTCTTCCCAACAAGCTAGTTGAAGGACGGCTTTCACACACAATTGTCTCTCAGAACTGAGCATGTGGAGAGACTTTCGTTCATCAAATACAAAGTGAACGGTTTGCAGGAGAAACTAATACTCTGGTTTCTCAGACTGTTTCCTAGTGCGGGTTTGAAGTTCCTACAGTTTTCACTGTAAAATTGAGTTGGAGCTAGTACTTCCCCATATGTATGTATGGAATGTTGTTTGCAACTCTATCGACACTTTGTGTTCCCAACAAGCAAGGAAAAGGACGGCTTTCACACAAATTTATCTCTCAGAACTGGGCATGTGGAGAGAGGTTCGTTTATCTAGCACAAAAGGAACCTGTTGCACGGGAAATTTTCTCTGGTATCTCAATCTGCTTCCAAGTGCCGATTTGAATTTCCTGCAGTTTACACTGTAAAACCATGTTGGATCTATTACCTCCCCATATATATGTATGGAGAGTAGTTTGCAACTGTATAGAAACTTTGTATTCCCAACAAATTAGGTGAACGACGGCTTTCACACACACTTAACTCTCAGAAATGAGCATGTGGATAGACGTTCGTTCATATAACACAAAGGGAACAGGTGGCAGGTGAAACTTTTACTGTGGTTTCTCAGTGTGTTTCCAAGTGCCTGTTTCACGTTCCTGCAGTTTTCAATGTAAAATCGAGTTGGAGCTAGTACCTCCCCATATATATGTATGCAGAGTTCTTTGCAACTGTATAGAAACTTTGTGTTCAAAACAAGCTAGGTGAAGTACGGCTTTCACACACATTTATCTCTCTAGAACTGAGCATGTGGAGTGAAGTTCGTTCATCTAGTACAAATGCAAATTTATATAAGAGAAACTTTTACTCTGAATTCTCAGTCGGTTTCCAAGTGCCGGTTTGAAGTTCCTGCAGTTTTCACTGTAAAACCGAGTTGGAGCTAGTATCACCCCATATATATGTATGGAGTGTAGTTTGAAACTGTATATAAAATTTGTGTTCCCATCAAGCTAGGTGAACGACGGCGTACACACTCTTATCTCTCATAAATGAGAATGTCGATAGACGTTCGTTCATCTAGCACAAAAGGAACAGGTTGCAGGGGAAACTTTTACTCTGGTTTCTCAGTCTGTTTCCAAGTGCCGATTTGAAGTTCCTGCAGTTTACACTGTAAAACCGAGTTGGAGCTAGTACCTCCCCATATATATGTATGGAGAGTATTTTGCAACTGTATAGAAACTTTGTGTTCCCAACATGCTAGGTGAAGGACGGCTTTCACACACACTTATCCCTCAGAACTGAGCATGTGGAGAGACGTTCATTCATCTAGCACAAAGGGAACGGGTTGAATTGGAAACGTTTACTCAGTTTTCTCAGTGTGTTTCCTAGTGCCGGTTTGAAGTTCCTGCAGTTTTTACTGTAAAACCGAGTTGGAGCTAGTACCTCCCCATATATATGTATGGAGAGCAGTTTGCAACTGTATAGAAACTTTGTGTTCCCAACAAGCTAGGTGAAGGACGTCTTTCACACACACTTATCTCTCAGAACTGAGTATGTGGGGAGATGTTCGTTCATCTAGCACAAATGGAAATGGTTGTAGGAGAAACCATTTCTCAGGTTACTCAGTGTGTTTCCTAGTGCCGGTTTGAAGTTCCTGCAGTTTTCACTATAAAACTGAGGTGGAACTAGTACCTCCCCATATATATGTATGGAGAGTATTTTGCATCTGTATAGAAACTTTGTGTTGCCAACAAGCTAGGTGAAGGACGGCTTCCACACACACTTATCTCTCAGAACTGAGTATGTGGAGAGACGTTCGTTCATCTAGCACAAAATGAACAGGTTGCAGGAGAAACTTTTACTGTGGTTTCTCTGTCTGTTTCCAAGTCCCGGATTGTAGTTCCTGCTGTTTTCAGAGGAAAACCGAGTTGGAGATAGTACCTCCCCATATATATTTAAGGAGTATATTTTGCAACTGTATAGAAACTTTGTGTTCCCAACAAGCTAGGTGAAGGACGGCTTCCACACACACTTATCTCTCAGAACTGAGTATGTGGAGAGACGTTCGTTCATCTAGCACAAAATGAACAGGTTGCAGGAGAAACTTTTACTGTGGTTTCTCTGTCTGTTTCCAAGTCCCGGATTGTAGTTCCTGCTGTTTTCAGAGGAAAACCGAGTTGGAGATAGTACCTCCCCATATATATTTAAGGAGTATATTTTGCAACTGTATAGAAACTTTGTGTTCCCAACAAGCTAGGTGAAGGAAAAATTTCACACACACTTATCTCTCCGAACTGAGCTTGTTTAGAGACGTTCGTTCATCTAGCACAATGGGATCGGGTTGCAGGAGAAAGTATTTCTCAGTATTCTCAGTGGGTTTCCTAGTGCCGGTTTGAAGTTCCTGCAGTTTTCATTGTAAAACCGTGCTGGGCTTGTACCTCCCCTTATATATGTATGGAGAGTAGTTTGCAACTGTATAGAAACTTAGTGTTCCCAATGAGCTAGGTGAAGGACGTTCTTCACACACACTTATCTCTTAGAATTGAGCATGTGGAGAGACGTTCGTTCATCTAGCACAAAAAGAACAGGTTGCAGGAAAAACTTTTACTCTGGTTTCTCAGTTTGTTTCCTAGTGCCGGTTTGAAGTTCCAGCAGTTTTCACTGTAAAACCGTGTTGGAGCGAGTACCTCTCCATGTATATTTATGGAGAGTAGTTTGCACCTTTATAGAAACTTTTTGTTCCCAACAAGCTTGGTGAAGTACGGCTTTCACACACACATATCTCTCAGAACTGAGCATGTGGAGAGCCGTTCGTTCATCTAGCACAAATTGAACTTGGTGCAGTTGAAAGCTTTACAGTGGATTCTCAGTGGCTTTCCTAGTGCCGGTTTGATTTTCCTGCAGTTTTCACTGTAAAACCGAGTTGAATCTATTACCTCCCCATATATATGTATGGATAGTAGTTTGCAAATTTATAGAAACTTTGTATTCCCAACAAGATATTTGAACGACGGCTTTCACACACACTTAACTCTCAGAAATGAGCATGTGGATAGACGTTCGTTCATATAGCACAAAGGGAACAGGTGGCAGGAGAAACTTTTACTCTGGTTTCTCAGTCTTTTTCCAAGTGCCGGTTTCACGTTCCTGCAGTTTTCAATGTAAAACCGAGTTGGAGCTAGTACCTACCCATAAATATTTATGGAGAGTAGTTTGTAACTGTATAGAAACTTTGTGTTCCAAACAAGCTATGTGAAGTACGGCGTTCACACACACTTATCTCTCAGAACTGAGCATGTGGTGTGACGTTCTTTCATCTAGCACAAATGGAACGGGTTGCAGGGGAAACTTTTTCTCAGTATTCTCATTGGGTTTCCTAGTGCCGGTTTGAAGTTCTTGCAGTTTTCAGTGTAAAATCGTGTTTGAGCTAGTACTTTCCCATATATATGTATGGTGAGTAGTCTGCAACTTTATAGAAACTTTGATTTTCAAACAAGCTAGGTGAAGGACGGCTTTCACACACAATTATCTCTCAGAATTGAGCATGTGGAGTGACTTTCGTTCATCTAGCACAAATGGAACTGGTTGCAGGAGAAACTATTTCTCTGGTTTCCCAGTCTGTTTCTTAGTGCCGGTTTGAAGTTCCTTCAATTTTGTCTGTAAAACCGAGTTGGAGCTTGTACCTCCCCATATATATGTATGCAGAGTAGTTTGAAACTGTGTAGAAAATTTGTGTTCCCAACAAGCTAGGTGAAGGTCGTCTTTCACACATAGTTATCTCTCAGAACTGAGCATGTGGAGTGACGTTCGTTCCTCTATCACAAATGGAATGTGTTGCAGGAGAAATTTTACTCTGGTTTCTCAGTCTGTTTTCTAGTGCCGGTTTGAAGTTCCTGCAGTTTTCACTGTAAAACTGAGTTGGAGTTAGTACCTACCCATATATATGTATGGATTTTAGTTTGCATCTATATATAAAATTTGTGTTACCAACAAGCTAGTGAAGGACGGCTTTCACATACAGTTATCTCTCAGAACTGAGCTTGTGGAGAGAAGTTCGTTCATCTAGCACAATGGGATCAGGTTGCAGGAGAAACTTTTACTCTGGTTTCTTATTCTGTTTCCTAGTGCCGATTTGAAGTTCCTGCAGTTTTGTCTGTAAATCCGAGTTGGAGCTTGTACCACCCCATATATATGTTTGGAGTGTAGTTTGCATCTACATAGTAACTTTGTGTTCCCAACAAGCTAGGTGAAGGACGGCGTTCACACACAATTATCTCTCAGAACTGAGCATGTGGAGAGACGTTCGTTCATCTAGCACAAAGGGAACGGGTTGCAGGAGCAACTTTTACTATGGATTCTTAGACTGTTTCCTCGTGCCGGTTTTAAGTTCCTGTGGTTTTCACTGTAAATCAGGGTTTGAGCTAGTACCTCCCCATATATATGTATGGAGTGGATTAGCAATTGTATAGAAACTTTGTGTTCCCAACAAGCTAGGTGAAGGACGCCTTTCCCACACACGTATCTCTCCGAACTGAGCATGTGTAGAGAAGTTCGTTCATCTAGCATTAAGGGAACCGATTTCAGGACAAACATTTACTCAGTTTTCTCAGTGTGTTTCCTAGTGCCGATTTGAACTTCCTGCAGTTTTCAGTATCAAACCTTGTTGGAGTTAGTACCTCCCATATATATATATGGAGTATATTTTGCAACTGTATAGAAACTTTGTGTTCCCATCAAGCTAGGTGAAGCACGGCTTTCACACACACTTATCTCTCAGAACTGAGCATGTGGAGAGACGTTCGTTCATCTAGCAAATTGGGAACGTGTTGCAGGAGTAATTATACTCTGGTTTCTCAGTCTGTTTCCTACTGCCGGATTGAACATCCTGCAGTTTTCACTGTAAAACCGTGTTGGAGCTTGTAAATCCCCATATATATTTATGGAGAGTAGTTTGCAACTGAAAAGTAACTTTGTGTTCCCAACAAGCTAGGTAAGGACGGCTTTCAAACACACATATCTCTCAGAACTGAGCATGTGGAGAGACGCTCGTTCATTTAGCACAAAGAACGGGTTGCAGGGAAATTTTTACTCAGTTTTCTCAGTGTGTTTCCTAGTGCCGGTTTGAATTACCTGCAGTTTTCAGTGTAAAACCGAGTTGGAGCTAGTACCTCCGCATATAGTTGTATGGAGTGTAGTTTGCAACTGTATAGAAACTTTCGATTCCCAACAAGCTAGGTGAAGGACGACATTCAAACACACATATCTCTCAGACATGAGCATGTGGAGAGACGTTCATTCATCTAGCACAAAGGGAACGGGTTGCAGAAGAAATTTTACTCATTTTTCTCAGTGTTTTTCCAAGTGCCGGTTTGAATTTCCTGCTGTTTCACTGTAAAACGGTGTTGTAGCTAGTACCTCCCCATATAAATGAATGGAGTGTAGTATGCAACTGTATAGAAACTTTCTATTCCCAACAAGCTAGTTGAAGGACGGCTTTCACACACACTTATCTCTCAGAATGGAGCATGTGGTGAGACGTTCGTTCATGTAGCAGAAACGGAACGGGTTGCAGGAGAAATTTTCACTCAGGTTTCTCAGTGTGTTTCCTAGTGCCGGTTTGAAGTTCCTGCAGTTTTCACTGTAAAAAAGAGTTGGATCTAGTACCAACCCATATATAATTATGGAGTGTATTTTGCAATTTTATAGAAACCTTGTGTTCCCAACAAGCTAGGTGAAGGACGGCATTCACACACGACTATCTCTCAGAACTTAGCATGTGGAGAGACATTCGTTCATCTAGCACAAAATTGAAAGGTTGCAGGTGAAACTTTTACTCAGGTTTCTCAGTCTGTTTCCAAGTGCCGGTTTGAATTTCCTGCTGATTTCACTGTAAAACCGAGTTGGAGCTAGTACATTCCCATATATATTTTTATGGAGAGTAGTTTGTAACTGTATAGAAACTTTGTATTCCCAACAAGCTAGGTGAACGACGGCTTTCACACACACTTAACACTCAGAAATGAGCATGTGGAGAGACTTTCATTCATCTAGCACAAAGGGAACGGGTTGCAGAAGAAATTTTACTCATTTTTCTCAGTGTTTTTCAAAGTGCCGGTTTGAATTTCCTGCAGTTTTCACTGTAAAACGGTGTTGGAGCTAGTACCTCCCCATATAAATGAAAGGAGTGTAGTATGCAACTGTATAGAAACTTTCTATTCCCAACAAGGTAGTTGAAGGACGGCATTCACACACACTTATCTCTCAGAATTGAGCATGTGGTGAGACGTTCGTTCATGTAGCAGAAAGGGAACTGGTGGCATGAGAAATTTTTACTCTGGTTTCTCAGTCTGTTTCCAAGTGCCGGTTTCACGTTCCTGCAGTTTTCAATGTAAAACCGAGTTGGAGCTATTACCTCCCCATATTTATGTATGGAGTGTAGTTTGCAACTGTATAGAAACTTTGTGTTCCCAACAAGCTAGGTGAAGGACGGCTTTCACAAACACTTATCTCTCAGAACCAAGCATGTGGAGTGACGTTCTTTCATCTAGCACAAACGGAAAGGTTTGCAGGAGAAACTTTTTCTCTGGTTTCTCAGTCTGTTTCCTAGTGCCTGTTTGAAGTTCCTGCAGTTTTCACTGTAAAACCGAGTTGGAGCTAGTACCTCCCCATATATATGTATTGAGTGGAGTTTGCAACTCTATAGAATCTTTGTGTTCCAAACAAGCTAAGTGAAGGACGGCTTTCAATCACACTTATCTCTCAGAACTGAGCACATGGAGAGAATTTCGTTCATCTAGCACAAAGGGAACGGATTGCTGGAGAATCTTTTTCTCTGGTTTCTCAGTCTGTATCCTAGTGCCGGTTAGAAGTTCCTGCAGTTTACACTGTAAAAACGAGTTGGAGCTAGTACCTCCCCATATATATGTATGGAGTGTAGTTTGCAAATGTATAGAATCATTGTGTTCCCAACAAGCTAGGTGAAGGACCGCTTTCACACACACTTATCTCTCAGATCTGAGAATGTGCACAGACTTTCGTTCATCTAGCACAAAGGGAAAGGTTTGCAGGAGAAACTTTTACTCTGGTTTCTCAGTCTGTTACCTAGTGCCGGTTTGAAGTTCCTGCAGTTTTCACTGTAAAAGAGAGTTGGAGCTAGAACCTCCAAATATATATGTAAGGAGTGTATATAGAAACTGAAAATAAACATTTTGTTCCCAACAATCTAGGTGAAGGACGGCTTTCACACACACTTATCTCTCAGAACTGAGTATGTGGAGAGACGTTCGTTCATCTAGCACAAAGGGACGGGTTGCAAGAGAAACTATTATTCTGGTTTCTCAGTCTGTTTCCTAGTGCCGGTGTCAAGTTCCTGCAGTTTTCACTGTAAATCCGAGTTGGAGCTAGTACATACCCATATATATGTATGGAGAGTGGTTTGCAACTTTATAGACACTGTGTGTTCCCAACAACCTAGGTGAAGGACGGCTTACACACACACTTATCTCTCAGAACTGAAAATGTGGAGAGACGTTTGTTCATCTAGCACAAAGGGAAAGGGTTGCAGGAGAAACTTTTTCTCGGTTTTCTCAGAGTGTTTCCTAGTGCCGGTTTGAAGTTCCTGTAGTTTTCACTGTAACACCTAGTTAGAACTAGTACCTCCCCATATATATGTATGGAGTGTAGTTAGAAACTGAAAAGAATCTTTGTGTTCCGAACAAGCTAGTTGAAGGACGGCTTTCACACACAAATATCTCTCTGATATGAGCATGTGGATAGACGTTCGTCCATCTAGCACAAAGGGAACGAGTTGCAGGATAATCTTTTACTCTGGTTTCTCAGTCTGTTTCCTACTGCCGGTTTGAAGTTCCTGCAGTTTTCACTGTAAAACCGAGTTGGAGCTAGTACCTCCCCATATATATATATGGAGTGGAATTTGCAACTGTATACAAACTTTGTGTTCCAAACAAGCTAGGTGAAGGACGCTTTTCACTCACACTTATCTCTCAGAACTGAGCACGTGGAGAGAATTTCATTCATCTAGCACATGGAACCGGTTGCAGGAGAAAATTTTACTCAGATTTCTCAGTGTTTTTCCTAGTTCCGGTTTGAAGTTCCTGCAGGTTTCAATGTAAAACCGAGTTGGACTTTGTACATCCCCTTATATTTGTAAGGACTGTACTTTGCAACTCTATAGAAACTTTGTGTTCCCAACATGCTAGTTGAAGGACGGCTTTCAAGCACACATATCTCTCACAACTGAGCATGTGGATAGACGTTCGTTCATCTAGCACCAAAGGAACGGTTTGCATGAGAAACTTTTACTCAGTTTTCTCAGTGTGTTTCCTAGTGCCGGTTTGAAGTTCCTGCATTTTTCAGTAAAACCGTGTTGGAGCTCGTACCTCACCATATATATATATGGATTGTAGATTGCAACTGTATAGAAACTTTGCATTCCCAACAAGCTAGGTGAAGGACGTCTTTCACACACACTTATCTCTCAGACCTGAGCATATGGTGAGACGATCGTTCATCCAGCACAAAGGGAAAGGATTACATGAGAAAATTTTACTCTGGTTTCTCAGTCTGTTTCCAACTGCCGGTTTGAAGTTCCTGCATTTTTCAGTGTAAAACAGTGTTGGAGCTAGAACCTCCCAATATGTATGTATGGAGTGCAATTTCCAACTGAAAAGGAACTTTGTGTTCCCAACAATCTAGGGGAAGTACGGCTTTCACACCCAATTATCTCTCAGAACTGAACATGTGGAGAGATGTTCGTTCAAATAGCAAAAATGTAGCGAGTTGCAGGTGAAACACTTACTGTGTTTTCTCAGTCTGTTTTCAAGTGCCGGTTTGAAGTTCCTGCAGTTTTCACTGTAAAACCGTGTTGGAGATAGTACCTCCCCATATGTATGTATGGAGTGCAATATCCAACTGAAAAGGAACTTTGTGTTCCCTACAAGCTAGGTGAAGTACGGCTTTCACACCCAAATATCTCTCAGAACTGAGCATGAGGAGAGACGTTGGTTCATCTAGCACAAAAGGAATAGGTTGCAGGAAAATCATTTACTCTGATCTCTCAGTCTGTTTCCAAGTGCCGGTTTGAAGTTCCTGCAGTTTTCACTGTAAAACCGAGTTGGAGCTATTACATCCCCATATATATGTATGGAGTGTAGTTTGCAACTGTATAGAAACTTTGTATTCCCAACAAGCTAGGTGAACGACGGCTTTCACACATACTTAACTCTCAGAAATTATCAAGTGGAAAGACGTTCGTTCATATAGCACAAAGGGAACTGGTGGCAGGAGAAAGTTTTACTCTGGTTTCTCAGACTGTTTCCAAGTGCCGGTTTCACGTTCCTGCAGTTGTCAATGTAAAACCGATTTGGAGCTAGTACCTACCCATATATATTTATGCAGAGTTGTTTGCAACTGTGTAGAAACTTTGTGTTCCCAACAAGCTAGGTGAAGGGCGGCTTTCACACATACTTATCTTTCAGAACTGAGCATGTGGAGTGACGTTCGTTCATCTAGCACAAATGCAACGGGTTGCAGGAGAAAAATTACTCTGGTTTTTCAGTCTGTTTTCCAGTGCCGGTTTGAAGTTCCTGCAGTTTTCACTGTAAAACCGAGTTGGAGATAGTAGTTCCCCATATATATGTATGGATTTTAGTTTGCAACTGTATACAATTTTTGTGTTCCAAACAAGCTAGGTGAAGGACGGCTTTCACTCACACTTATCTCTCAGAACTGAGCACGTGGAGAGAATTTCGTTCATCTAGCACAAGGAACCGGTTGCAGGAGAAAATTTTACTCAGATTTCTCAGTGTTTTTCCTAGTTCCTGTTTGAAGTTCCTGCAGTTTTCAGTGTAAAACCGTGTTGGATCTAGTACCTACCCATATGTATGTATGGAGTGTAGTTTGCAACTGTATAGAAACTTTGTGTTCCCAACAAGCTAGGTGAAGGACGGCTTTCACACACACATATCCCTCAGAACTGAGAATGTGGTGAGACGTTCTTTCATCTAGCACAAAGGGAACGGATTGCAGGAGAATCTTTTACTCTGGTTTCTCAGTATTTTTCCTAGTGCCGGTTTGAAGTTCCTGCAGTTTTTACTGTAAAACCGAATTGGAGCAAGTACCTCCCCATATATATGTATGGAATATAATTTTCAACTCTATAGAACTTTGTGTTCCCAACATGATAGGTGAAGAACGGCTTTCACACACACATATCTCTCAGACATTAGCATGTGGAGAGACGTTCGTTCATCTAGCACAAAGGGAACGGATTGCAGTGGAAAGTATTATTCTGGTTTCTCATTCTGTTTCCTAGAACCGGTTTGTAGTTCCTGAATTTTTTACTGTAAAATCGTGTTGGAGCTAGTACTTCCCCATATATATTTATGGATTGTAGTTAGCAACTCTATAGAACCTTTGTGTTCCCAACAAGCAAGTTGAAGGACGGCTTTCACACAAACTTATCTCTCAGAACTGAGCATGTAGATAGACGTTCGTTCATCTAGCACAATGTAACGGGTTGCAGGAGAAACTTTTACTCTGGTTCCTCAGTCTGTTTCCTAGTGCCTGTTTGAAGTTCCTGCAGTTTTCACTGTAAAACCGATTTGGAGCTAGTACCTCCCCATATGTATGTATGGAGTGCAATATCCAACTGAAAAGGAACTTTGTGTTCCCTACAAGCTAGGTGAAGTACGGCTTTCACACCCAAATATCTCTCAGAACTGAGCATGAGGAGAGACGTTGGTTCATCTAGCACAAAAGGAATAGGTTGCAGGAAAATCATTTACTCTGATCTCTCAGTCTGTTTCCAAGTGCCGGTTTGAAGTTCCTGCAGTTTTCAGTGTAAAACCGTGTTGGATCTAGTACCTTCCCATATGTATGTATGGAGTGTAGTTTGCAACTGTATAGAAACTTTGTGTTCCCAACAAGCTAGGTGAAGGACGGCTTTCACACACACATATCCCTCAGAACTGAGAATGTGGTGAGACGTTCTTTCATCTAGCACAAAGGGAACGGATTGCAGGAGAATCTTTTACTCTGGTTTCTCAGTATTTTTCCTAGTGCCGGTTTGAAGTTCCTGCAGTTTTTACTGTAAAACCGAATTGGAGCAAGTACCTCCCCATATATATGTATGGAATATAATTTTCAACTCTATAGAACTTTGTGTTCCCAACATGATAGGTGAAGGACGGCTTTCACACACACATATCTCTCAGAAATTAGCATGTGGAGAGACGTTCGTTCATCTAGCACAAAGGGAACGGATTGCAGTGGAAAGTATTATTCTGGATTCTCATTCTGTTTCCTAGAGCCGGTTTGTAGTTCCTGAAGTTTTTACTGTAAAATCGTGTTGGAGCTAGTACTTCCCCATATATATTTATGGATTGTAGTTAGCAACTCTATAGAACCTTTGTGTTCCCAACAAGCAAGTTGAAGGACGGCTTTCACACAAACTTATCTCTCAGAACTGAGCATGTAGATAGACGTTCGTTCATCTAGCACAATGTAACGAGTTGCAGGAGAAACTTTTACTCTGGTTTCTCAGTCTGTTTCCTAGTGCCTGTTTGAAGTTCCTGCAGTTTTCACTGTAAAACCGAGTTGGAGCTAGTACCTCCCCATATATATGTATGGAGTGGAGTTTGCAACTGTATAGAATCTTTGTGTTCCAAACAAGCTAAATGAAGGACGGCTTTCACTCACACTTATCTCTCAGAACTGAGCACATGGAGAGAATTTCGTTCATCTAGCACAAAGGGAACGGATTGCTGGAGAATCTTTTACTCTGGTTTCTCAGTCTGTATCCTAGTGCCGGATTGAATTTCCTGCAGTATCCTCTGTAAAAACCGAGTTGGAGCTAGTACCTCCCCATATATATGTATGGAGTGTAGTTTGCAAATGTATAGAATCATTGTGTTCCCAACAAGCTAGGTGAAGGACCGCTTTCACACACACTTATCTCTCAGATCTGAGAATGTGCACAGACTTTCGTTCATCTAGCACAAAGGGAAAGGTTTGCAGGAGAAACTTTTACTCTGGTTTCTCAGTCTGTTTCCTAGTGCCGGTTTGAAGTTCCTGCAGTTTTCACTGTAAAAGAGAGTTGGAGCTAGAACCTCCAAATATATATGTAAGGAGTGTATATAGAAACTGAAAATAAACATTTTGTTCCCAACAATCTAGGTGAAGGACGGCTTTCACACACACTTATCTCTCAGAACTGAGTATGTGGAGAGACGTTCGTTCATCTAGCACAAAGGGACGGGTTGCAAGAGAAACTATTATTCTGGTTTCTCAGTCTGTTTCCTAGTGCCGGTGTCAAGTTCCTGCAGTTTTCACTGTAAATCCGAGTTGGAGCTAGTACATACCCATATATATGTATGGAGAGTGGTTTGCAACTTTATAGACACTGTGTGTTCCCAACAACCTAGGTGAAGGACGGCTTACACACACACTTATCTCTCAGAACTGAAAATGTGGAGAGACGTTTGTTCATCTAGCACAAAGGGAAAGGGTTGCATTAGAATCTTTTACTCAGTTTTCTCAGTGTGTTTCCCAGTGCCGGTTTCAATTTCCTGCAGTTTTCAGTGTAAAACCGAGTTGGAGCTAGTACCTCCGTAAATATATGTATGGAGGGTAGTTTGCAACTCTATAGAAACTTTGTTTTCTCAACAAGCTAGGTGAAGGTCGGCTTTCACACATAATTAACTCTCAGAACTGAGCATGTGGAGAGACGTTTGTTCATCTAGCACAAAGGGAAAGGGTTGCAGGAGAAACTTTTTCTCGGTTTTCTCAGAGTGTTTCCTAGTGCCGGTTTGAAGTTCCTGTAGTTTTCACTGTAACACCTAGTTAGAACTAGTACCTCCCCATATATATGTATGGAGTGTAGTTAGAAACTGAAAAGAATCTTTGTGTTCCGAACAAGCTAGTTGAAGGACGGCTTTCACACACAAATATCTCTCTGATCTGAGCATGTGGATAGACGTTCGTCCATCTAGCACAAAGGGAACGAGTTGCAGGAGAAACTTTTACTCTGGTTTCTCAGTCTGTTTCCTAGTGCCGGTTTGAAGTTCCTGCAGTTTTCACTGTAAAACCGAGTTGGAGCTAGTATCTCCCCATATATATTTATGGAGTGGAATTTGCAACTGTATACAAACTTTGTGTTCCAAACAAGCTAGGTGAAGGACGCTTTTCACTCACACTTATCTCTCAGAACTGAGCACGTGGAGAGAATTTCGTTCATCTAGCACATGGAACCGGTTGCAGGAGAAAATTTAACTCAGATTTCTCAGTGTTTTTCCTAGTTCCGGTTTGAAGTTCCTGCAGGTTTCAATGTAAAACCGAGTTGGACTTTGTACATCCCCTTATATTTGTAAGGACTGTACTTTGCAACTCTATAGAAACTTTGTGTTCCCAACATGCTAGTTGAAGGACGGCTTTCAAGCACACATATCTCTCACAACTGAGCATGTGGATAGACGTTCGTTCATCTAGCACCAAAGGAACGGTTTGCATGAGAAACTTTTACTCAGTTTTCTCAGTGTGTTTCCTAGTGCCGGTTTGAAGTTCCTGCAGTTTTCAGTAAAACCGTGTTGGAGCTCGTACCTCACCATATATATGTATGGAGTGTAGATTGCAACTGTATAGAAACTTTGCATTCCCAACAAGCTAGGTGAAGGACGTCTTTCACACACACTTATCTCTCAGACCTGAGCATATGGTGAGACGATCGTTCATCCAGCACAAAGGGAAAGGATTACATGAGAAAATTTTACTCTGGTTTCTCAGTCTGTTTCCTACTGCCGGTTTGAAGTTCCTGCATTTTTCAGTGTAAAACAGTGTTGGAGCTAGTACCTCCCAATATGTATGTATGGAGTGCAATTTCCAACTGAAAAGGAACTTTGTGTTCCCAACAATCTAGGGGAAGTACGGCTTTCACACCCAATTATCTCTCAGAACTGAGCATGTGGAGAGATGTTCGTTCAAATAGCAAAAATGTAGCGAGTTGCAGGTGAAACACTTACTGTGTTTTCTCAGTCTGTTTTCAAGTGCCGGTTTGAAGTTCCTGCAGTTTTCACTGTAAAACCGAGTTGGAGATAGTACCTCCCCATATGTATGTATGGAGTGCAATATCCAACTGAAAAGGAACTTTGTGTTCCCTACAAGCTAGGTGAAGTACGGCTTTCACACCCAAATATCTCTCAGAACTGAGCATGAGGAGAGACGTTGGTTCATCTAGCACAAAAGGAATAGGTTGCAGGAAAATCATTTACTCTGATCTCTCAGTCTGTTTCCAAGTGCCGGTTTGAAGTTCCTGCAGTTTTCACTGTAAAACCGAGTTGGAGCTATTACATCCCCATATATATGTATGGAGTGTAGTTTGCAACTGTATAGAAACTTTGTATTCCCAACAAGCTAGGTGAACGACGGCTTTCACACATACTTAACTCTCAGAAATTATCATGTGGAAAGAAGTTCGTTCATATAGCGCAAAGGGAACTGGTGGCAGGAGAAAGTTTTACTCTGGTTTCTCAGACTGTTTCCAAGTGCCGGTTTCACGTTCCTGCAGTTGTCAATGTAAAACCGAGTTGGAGCTAGTACCTACCCATATATATTTATGCAGAGTTGTTTGCAACTGTGAAGAAACTTTGTGTTCCCAACAAGCTAGGTGAAGGGCGGCTTTCACACATACTTATCTTTCAGAACTGAGCATGTGGAGTGACGTTCGTTCATCTAGCACAAATGCAACTGGTTGCAGGAGAAAATTTACTCTGGTTTTTCAGTCTGTTTTCTAGCTCCGGTTTGAAGTTCCTGCAGTTTTCACTGTAAAACCGAGTTGGAGATAGTAGTTCCCCATATATATGTAAGGATTTTAGTTTGCAACTGTATACAATCTTTGTGTTCCAAACAAGCTAGGTGAAGGACGGCTTTCACTCACACTTATCTCTCAGAACTGAGCAAGTGGAGAGAATTTCGTTCATCTAGCACAAGGAACCGGTTGCAGGAGAAAATTTTACTCAGATTTCTCAGTGTTTTTCCTAGTTCCTGTTTGAAGTTCCTGCAGTTTTCAGTGTAAAACCGTGTTGGAGCTAGTACATACCAATATATATGTATGGAATATAATTTTCAACTCTATAGAACTTTGTGTTCCCAACATGATAGGTGAAGGAAGGCTTTCACACACACATATCTCTCAGAAATTAGCATGTGGAGAGAGGTTCGTTCATCTAGCACAAAGTGAAAGGGTTGCAGCAGAAACTTTTACTATGGTTTCTCAGACTGTTTCCTAGTGCCGGTATGAAGTTCCTGCAGTTTTCAGTGTAAAACCGTGTTGGAGCTAGTACATACCAATATATATGTATGGCGTGTAGTTGGCAAATTTATAGAAACTTTGTGTTCCCAACATGATAGGTGAAGGACGGCTTTCACACGCACTTATCTCTCAGAACTGAGCATGTGGTGAGACGTTCGTTCATCTAGCAGAAAGGGAACGGTTTGCAGGAGAAACTTTTTCTCTGGTTTCTCAGTCTGTATCCTAGTGCCGGATTGAATTTCCTGCAGTTTCATCTGTAAAACCGAGTTGGAGTTAGAACCTCGCCATATGTATGTATGGAGTGTCTTTTTCAAATGTATAGAAACTTTGTGTTCCCAACAAGCTAGGTGAAGGACGGCTTTCACACACACATATCCCTCAGAATTGAGCATTTGGAGAGATGTTCGTTCATCTAGCACAAAGTGAACGGTTTGCAGGAAAAACTATTAGTCTGGTTTCTCAGTCTCTTTCTTAGTGCCGGTTTGAAGTTCCTGCAGTTTTCACTGTAAATCTGAGTTGGAACTAGTACCAACCCATATATATGTATGGATTGGAATTTGCAATTTTATAGAAACTTTGTGTTCCCAACAAGCTAGGTGAAGGACGGCTTTCACACACACTTATCTCTCAAAACTGAGCATGTGAAGAGACGATCGTTCATCTAGCACAAAAGGAACGGGTTGCAGGAGAAAATTTTTCTATGGTTTCTCAGTCTGTATCCTAGTGCCGGATTGAATATCCTGCAGTTACCTGTGTAAAACCGAGTTGGATTTAGTACCACCCCATATATATGTATGGAATATATTTGCAACTATATAGAATCATTGTGTTCCCAACAAGCTACGTGAAGGGCGGCTGTCACACACACTTATCTCTCACAACTGAGCATGTGGATAGACGTTCGTTCATCTAGCACAAAAGGAAAGGTTTGCATAAGAAACTTTTACTCAGTTTTCTCAGTGTGTTTCCTAATGCCGGTTTGAAGTTCCTACAGTTTTCAGTAAAACCGTGTTGGATCTCATACCTCACCATATATATGTATGGAGTGTAGATTGCAACTGTATAGAAACTTTGTGTTCCCAACAAGCTATGTGAAGGACGGCTTTCACACACACATATCCCTCAGAATTGAGCATTTGGAGAGATGTTCGTTCATCTAGCACAAAGTGAACGGTTTGCAGGAAAAACTATTAGTCTGGTTTCTCAGTCTCTTTCTTAGTGCCGGTTTGAAGTTCCTGCATTTTTCACTGTAAAACCGAGTTGGAGCTAGTACCTCCCCATATGTATGTATGGAGTGCAATTTCCAACTGAAAAGGAACTTTGTGTTCCCAACAAGCTAGGTGAAGTACGGCTTTCACACCCAATTATCTCTCAGAACTGAGCATGTGGAGAGATGTTCGTTCAAATAGCAAAAATGTAGCGAGTTGCAGGTGAAACACTTACTGTGTTTTCTCAGTCTGTTTTCAAGTGCCGGTTTGAAGTTCCTGCAGTTTTCACTGTAAAAACGAGTTGGAGATAGTACCTCCCCATATGTATATATGGAGTGCAATTTCCAACTGAAAAGGAACTTTGTGTTCCCTACAAGCTAGGTGAAGTACGGCTTTCACACCCAAC
Source organism: Camelus dromedarius (assembly GCF_036321535.1). NCBI lineage: Eukaryota > Metazoa > Chordata > Mammalia > Artiodactyla > Camelidae > Camelus > Camelus dromedarius. Next base: position 70,311,535 of record NC_087472.1, read on the forward strand.
TATTTCTGAGAACTGAGCATATGGAGAGACGTTGGTTCATATAGCACAAAAGGAATAGGTTGCAGGAAAATCATTTACTCCGATCTCTCAGTCTGTTTCCAAGTGCCGGTTTGAAGTTCCTGCAGTTTTCACTGTAAAACCGACTTGGAGGTATTACCTCCCAATATATATGTATGGAGTGTAGTTTGCAACTGTATAGAAACTTTGTATTCCCAACAAGCTAGGTGAACGACGGCTTTCACACACACTTATCTCTCAGAAATGATCATGTGGAAAGACTTTCGTTCATATAGCACAAAGGGAACTGGTGGCAGGAGAAAGTTTTACTTTGGTTTCTCAGTCTGTTTCCAAGTGCCGGTTTCACGTTCCTGCAGTTGTCAATGTTAAACCGAGTTGGAGCTAGTACTTCCCCATATATATTTATGCAGAGTAGTTTGCAACTGTGTAGAAATTTTGTGTTCCCAACAAGCTAGGTGAAGTACGGCTTTCACACATACTTATCTTTCAGAACTGAGCATGTGGAGTGACGTTCGTTCATCTAGCACAAAAGGAACGGGTTGCAGGAGAAACTTTTACTCTGGTTTCTCAGTCTGTTTCCTAGTGCCAGTTTGAAGTTCCTGCAGTTTTCACTGTAAAACCGAGTTGGAGCTAGTACCTCCCCATATATATGTATGGAGTGTAGTTTGCAAATGTATAGAATCATTGTGTTCCCAACAAGCTAGGTGAAGGACCGCTTTCACACACACTTATCTCTCAGATCTGAGAATGTGCACAGACTTTCTTTCATCTAGCACAAAGGGAAAGGTTTGCAGGAGAAACTTTTACTCTGGTTTCTCAGTCTGTTTCCTAGTGCCGGTTTGAAGTTCCTGCAGTTTTCACTGTAAAAGAGAGTTGGAGCTAGAACCTCCAAATATATATGTAAGGAGTGTATATAGAAACTGAAAATAAACATTTTGTTCCCAACAATCTAGGTGAAGGACGGCTTTCACACACACTTATCTCTCAGAACTGAGTATGTGGAGAGACGTTCGTTCATCTAGCACAAAGGGACGGGTTGCAAGAGAAACTATTATTCTGTTTTCTCAGTCTGTTTCCTAGTGCCGGTGTCAAGTTCCTGCAGTTTTCACTGTAAATCCGAGTTGGAGCTAGTACATACCCATATATATGTATGGAGAGTGGTTTGCAACTTTATAGACACTGTGTGTTCCCAACAACCTAGGTGAAGGACGGCTTACACACACACTTATCTCTCAGAACTGAAAATGTGGAGAGACGTTTGTTCATCTAGCACAAAGGGAAAGGGTTGCATTAGAAACTTTTACTCAGTTTTCTCAGTGTGTTTCCTAGTGCCGGTTTCAATTTCCTGCAGTTTTCAGTGTAAAACCGAGTTGGAGCTAGTACCTCCGTAAATATATGTATGGAGGGTAGTTTGCAACTCTATAGAAACTTTGTTTTCTCAACAAGCTAGGTGAAGGTCGGCTTTCACACATAATTAACTCTCAGAACTGAGCATGTGGAGAGACGTTTGTTCATCTAGCACAAAGGGAAAGGGTTGCAGGAGAAACTTTTTCTCGGTTTTCTCAGAGTGTTTCCTAGTGCCGGTTTGAAGTTCCTGTAGTTTTCACTGTAACACCTAGTTAGAACTAGTACCTCCCCATATATATGTATGGAGTGTAGTTAGAAACTGAAAAGAATCTTTGTGTTCCGAACAAGCTAGTTGAAGGACGGCTTTCACACACAAATATCTCTCTGATCTGAGCATGTGGATAGACGTTCGTCCATCTAGCACAAAGGGAACGATTTGCAGGAGAAACTTTTACTCTGGTTTCTCAGTCTGTTTCCTAGTGCCGGTTTGAAGTTCCTGCAGTTTTCACTGTAAAACCGAGTTGGAGCTAGTACCTCCCCATATATATTTATGGAGTGGAATTTGCAACTGTATACAAACTTTGTGTTCCAAACAAGCTAGGTGAAGGACGCTTTTCACTCACACTTATCTCTCAGAACTGAGCACGTGGAGAGAATTTCGTTCATCTAGCACATGGAACCGGTTGCAGGAGAAAATTTTACTCAGATTTCTCAGTGTTTTTCCTAGTTCCGGTTTGAAGTTCCTGCAGGTTTCAATGTAAAACCGAGTTGGACTTTGTACATCCCCTTATATTTGTAAGGACTGTACTTTGCAACTCTATAGAAACTTTGTGTTCCCAACATGCTAGTTGAAGGACGGCTTTCAAGCACACATATCTCTCACAACTGAGCATGTGGATAGACGTTCGTTCATCTAGCACCAAAGGAACGGTTTGCATGAGAAACTTTTACTCAGTTTTCTCAGTGTGTTTCCTAGTGCCGGTTTGAAGTTCCTGCAGTTTTCAGTAAAACCGTGTTGGAGCTCGTACCTCACCATATATATGTATGGAGTGTAGATTGCAACTGTATAGAAACTTTGCATTCCCAACAAGCTAGGTGAAGGACGTCTTTCACACACACTTATCTCTCAGACCTGAGCATATGGTGAGACGATCGTTCATCCAGCACAAAGGGAAAGGATTACATGAGAAAATTTTACTCTGGTTTCTCAGTCTGTTTCCTACTGCCGGTTTGAAGTTCCTGCATTTTTCAGTGTAAAACAGTGTTGGAGCTAGTACCTCCCAATATGTATGTATGGAGTGCAATTTCCAACTGAAAAGGAACTTTGTGTTCCCAACAATCTAGGGGAAGTACGGCTTTCACACCCAATTATCTCTCAGAACTGAGCATGTGGAGAGATGTTCGTTCAAATAGCAAAAATGTAGCGAGTTGCAGGTGAAACACTTACTGTGTTTTCTCAGTCTGTTTTCAAGTGCCGGTTTGAAGTTCCTGCAGTTTTCACTGTAAAACCGAGTTGGAGATAGTACCTCCCCATATGTATGTATGGAGTGCAATATCCAACTGAAAAGGAACTTTGTGTTCCCTACAAGCTAGGTGAAGTACGGCTTTCACACCCAAATATCTCTCAGAACTGAGCATGAGGAGAGACGTTGGTTCATCTAGCACAAAAGGAATAGGTTGCAGGAAAATCATTTACTCTGATCTCTCAGTCTGTTTCCAAGTGCCGGTTTCACGTTCCTGCAGTTGTCAATGTAAAACCGAGTTGGAGCTAGTACCTACCCATATATATTTATGCAGAGTTGTTTGCAACTGTGAAGAAACTTTGTGTTCCCAACAAGCTAGGTGAAGGGCGGCTTTCACACATACTTATCTTTCAGAACTGAGCATGTGGAGTGACGTTCGTTCATCTAGCACAAATGCAACTGGTTGCAGGAGAAAATTTACTCTGGTTTTTCAGTCTGTTTTCTAGCTCCGGTTTGAAGTTCCTGCAGTTTTCACTGTAAAACCGAGTTGGAGATAGTAGTTCCCCATATATATGTAAGGATTTTAGTTTGCAACTGTATACAATCTTTGTGTTCCAAACAAGCTAGGTGAAGGACGGCTTTCACTCACACTTATCTCTCAGAACTGAGCAAGTGGAGAGAATTTCGTTCATCTAGCACAAGGAACCGGTTGCAGGAGAAAATTTTACTCTGATTTCTCAGTGTTTTTCCTAGTTCCTGTTTGAAGTTCCTGCAGTTTTCAGTGTAAAACCGATTTGGAGCAAGTACCTCCCCATATATATGTATGGAATATAATTTTCAACTCTATAGAACTTTGTGTTCCCAACATGATAGGTGAAGGAAGGCTTTCACACACACATATCTCTCAGAAATTAGCATGTGGAGAGAGGTTCGTTCATCTAGCACAAAGTGAAAGGGTTGCAGCAGAAACTTTTACTATGGTTTCTCAGACTGTTTCCTAGTGCCGGTATGAAGTTCCTGCAGTTTTCAGTGTAAAACCGTGTTGGAGCTAGTACATACCAATATATATGTATGGCGTGTAGTTGGCAAATTTATAGAAACTTTGTGTTCCCAACATGATAGGTGAAGGACGGCTTTCACACGCACTTATCTCTCAGAACTGAGCATGTGGTGAGACGTTAGTTCATCTAGCAGAAAGGGAACGGTTTGCAGGAGAAATTTCCACTCAAGATTCTCAGTGTTTTTCCTAGTGCCGGTTTGAAGTTACTGCAGTTTTCACTGTAAAACTGAGTTGGAGCTAGTACCTCCCCATATATATGTATGGAGTGTAGTTTGCAAATGTATAGAATCATTGTGTTCCCAACAAGCTAGGTGAAGGACCGCTTTCACACACACTTATCTCTCAGATCTGAGAATGTGCACAGACTTTCGTTCATCTAGCACAAAGGGAAAGGTTTGCAGGAGAAACTTTTACTCTGGTTTCTCAGTCTGTTTCCTAGTGCCGGTTTGAAGTTCCTGCAGTTTTCACTGTAAAAGAGAGTTGGAGCTAGAACCTCCAAATATATATGTAAGGAGTGTATATAGAAACTGAAAATAAACATTTTGTTCCCAACAATCTAGGTGAAGGACGGCTTTCACACACACTTATCTCTCAGAACTGAGTATGTGGAGAGACGTTCGTTCATCTAGCACAAAGGGACGGGTTGCAAGAGAAACTATTATTCTGTTTTCTCAGTCTGTTTCCTAGTGCCGGTGTCAAGTTCCTGCAGTTTTCACTGTAAATCCGAGTTGGAGCTAGTACATACCCATATATATGTATGGAGAGTGGTTTGCAACTTTATAGACACTGTGTGTTCCCAACAACCTAGGTGAAGGACGGCTTACACACACACTTATCTCTCAGAACTGAAAATGTGGAGAGACGTTTGTTCATCTAGCACAAAGGGAAAGGGTTGCATTAGAAACTTTTACTCAGTTTTCTCAGTGTGTTTCCTAGTGCCGGTTTCAATTTCCTGCAGTTTTCAGTGTAAAACCGAGTTGGAGCTAGTACCTCCGTAAATATATGTATGGAGGGTAGTTTGCAACTCTATAGAAACTTTGTTTTCTCAACAAGCTAGGTGAAGGTCGGCTTTCACACATAATTAACTCTCAGAACTGAGCATGTGGAGAGACGTTTGTTCATCTAGCACAAAGGGAAAGGGTTGCAGGAGAAACTATTTCTCGGTTTTCTCAGAGTGTTTCCTAGTGCCGGTTTGAAGTTCCTGTAGTTTTCACTGTAACACCTAGTTAGAACTAGTACCTCCCCATATATATGTATGGAGTGTAGTTAGAAACTGAAAAGAATCTTTGTGTTCCGAACAAGCTAGTTGAAGGACGGCTTTCACACACAAATATCTCTCTGATCTGAGCATGTGGATAGACGTTCGTCCATCTAGCACAAAGGGAACGAGTTGCAGGAGAAACTTTTACTCTGGTTTCTCAGTCTGTTTCCTAGTGCCGGTTTGAAGTTCCTGCAGTTTTCACTGTAAAACCGAGTTGGAGCTAGTACCTCCCCATATATATTTATGGAGTGGAATTTGCAACTGTATACAAACTTTGTGTTCCAAACAAGCTAGGTGAAGGACGCTTTTCACTCACACTTATCTCTCAGAACTGAGCACGTGGAGAGAATTTCGTTCATCTAGCACATGGAACCGGTTGCAGGAGAAAATTTTACTCAGATTTCTCAGTGTTTTTCCTAGTTCCGGTTTGAAGTTCCTGCAGGTTTCAATGTAAAACCGAGTTGGACTTTGTACATCCCCTTATATTTGTAAGGACTGTACTTTGCAACTCTATAGAAACTTTGTATTCCCAACATGCTAGTTGAAGGACGGCTTTCAAGCACACATATCTCTCACAACTGAGCATGTGGATAGACGTTCGTTCATCTAGCACCAAAGGAACGGTTTGCATGAGAAACTTTTACTCAGTTTTCTCAGTGTGTTTCCTAGTGCCGGTTTGAAGTTCCTGCATTTTTCAGTAAAACCGTGTTGGAGCTCGTACCTCACCATATATATGTATGGAGTGTAGATTGCAACTGTATAGAAACTTTGCATTCCCAACAAGCTAGGTGAAGGACGTCTTTCACACACACTTATCTCTCAGACCTGAGCATATGGTGAGACGATCGTTCATCCAGCACAAAGGGAAAGGATTACATGAGAAAATTTTACTCTGGTTTCTCAGTCTGTTTCCTACTGCCGGTTTGAAGTTCCTGCATTTTTCAGTGTAAAACAGTGTTGGAGCTAGTACCTCCCAATATGTATGTATGGAGTGCAATTTCCAACTGAAAAGGAACTTTGTGTTCCCAACAATCTAGGGGAAGTACGGCTTTCACACCCAATTATCTCTCAGAACTGAGCATGTGGAGAGATGTTCGTTCAAATAGCAAAAATGTAGCGAGTTGCAGGTGAAACACTTACTGTGTTTTCTCAGTCTGTTTTCAAGTGCCGGTTTGAAGTTCCTGCAGTTTTCACTGTAAAACCGAGTTGGAGATAGTACCTCCCCATATGTATGTATGGAGTGCAATATCCAACTGAAAAGGAACTTTGTGTTCCCTACAAGCTAGGTGAAGTACGGCTTTCACACCCAAATATCTCTCAGAACTGAGCATGAGGAGAGACGTTGGTTCATCTAGCACAAAAGGAATAGGTTGCAGGAAAATCATTTACTCTGATCTCTCAGTCTGTTTCCAAGTGCCGGTTTCACGTTCCTGCAGTTGTCAATGTAAAACCGAGTTGGAGCTAGTACCTACCCATATATATTTATGCAGAGTTGTTTGCAACTGTGAAGAAACTTTGTGTTCCCAACAAGCTAGGTGAAGGGCGGCTTTCACACATACTTATCTTTCAGAACTGAGCATGTGGAGTGACGTTCGTTCATCTAGCACAAATGCAACTGGTTGCAGGAGAAAATTTACTCTGGTTTTTCAGTCTGTTTTCTAGCTCCGGTTTGAAGTTCCTGCAGTTTTCACTGTAAAACCGAGTTGGAGATAGTAGTTCCCCATATATATGTAAGGATTTTAGTTTGCAACTGTATACAATCTTTGTGTTCCAAACAAGCTAGGTGAAGGACGGCTTTCACTCACACTTATCTCTCAGAACTGAGCAAGTGGAGAGAATTTCGTTCATCTAGCACAAGGAACCGGTTGCAGGAGAAAATTTTACTCTGATTTCTCAGTGTTTTTCCTAGTTCCTGTTTGAAGTTCCTGCAGTTTTCAGTGTAAAACCGATTTGGAGCAAGTACCTCCCCATATATATGTATGGAATATAATTTTCAACTCTATAGAACTTTGTGTTCCCAACATGATAGGTGAAGGAAGGCTTTCACACACACATATCTCTCAGAAATTAGCATGTGGAGAGAGGTTCGTTCATCTAGCACAAAGTGAAAGGGTTGCAGCAGAAACTTTTACTATGGTTTCTCAGACTGTTTCCTAGTGCCGGTATGAAGTTCCTGCAGTTTTCAGTGTAAAACCGTGTTGGAGCTAGTACATACCAATATATATGTATGGCGTGTAGTTGGCAAATTTATAGAAACTTTGTGTTCCCAACATGATAGGTGAAGGACGGCTTTCACACGCACTTATCTCTCAGAACTGAGCATGTGGTGAGACGTTCGTTCATCTAGCAGAAAGGGAACGGTTTGCAGGAGAAATTTCCACTCAAGATTCTCAGTGTTTTTCCTAGTGCCGGTTTGAAGTTCCTGCAGTTTTCACTGTAAATCTGAGTTGGAACTAGTACCAACCCATATATATGTATGGATTGGAATTTGCAACTTTATAGAAACTTTGTGTTCCCAACAACCTAGGTGAAGGACGGCTTTCACACACACTTATCTCTCAAAACTGAGCATGTGAAGAGACGATCGTTCATCTAGCACAAAAGGAACGGGTTGCAGGAGAAAATTTTTCTATGGTTTCTCAGTCTGTATCCTAGTGCCGGATTGAATTTCCTGCAGTTACCTCTGTAAAACCGAGTTGGATTTAGTACCACCCCATATATATGTATGGAATGTATTTGCAACTATATAGAATCATTGTGTTCCCAACAAGCTACGTGAAGGGCGGCTGTCACACACACTTATCTCTCACAACTGAGCATGTGGATAGACGTTCGTTCATCTAGCACAAAAGGAAAGGTTTGCATAAGAAACTTTTACTCAGTTTTCTCAGTGTGTTTCCTAATGCCGGTTTGAAGTTCCTGCAGTTTTCAGTAAAACCGTGTTGGATCTCATACCTCACCATATATATGTATGGAGTGTAGATTGCAACTGTATAGAAACTTTGTGTTCCCAACAAGCTAGGTGAAGGACGGCTTTCACACACACATATCCCTCAGAATTGAGCATTTGGAGAGATGTTCGTTCATCTAGCACAAAGTGAACGGTTTGCAGGAAAAACTATTAGTCTGGTTTCTCAGTCTCTTTCTTAGTGCCGGTTTGAAGTTCCTGCATTTTTCACTGTAAAACCGAGTTGGAGCTAGTACCTCCCCATATGTATGTATGGAGTGCAATTTCCAACTGAAAAGGAACTTTGTGTTCCCAACAAGCTAGGTGAAGTACGGCTTTCACACCCAATTATCTCTCAGAACTGAGCATGTGGAGAGATGTTCGTTCAAATAGCAAAAATGTAGCGAGTTGCAGGTGAAACACTTACTGTGTTTTCTCAGTCTGTTTTCAAGTGCCGGTTTGAAGTTCCTGCAGTTTTCACTGTAAAAACGAGTTGGAGATAGTACCTCCCCATATGTATATATGGAGTGCAATTTCCAACTGAAAAGGAACTTTGTGTTCCCTACAAGCTAGGTGAAGTACGGCTTTCACACCCAACTATCTCTGAGAACTGAGCATGTGGAGAGACGTTGGTTCATCTAGCACAAAAGGAATAGGTTGCAGGAAAATCATTTACTCCGATCTCTCAGTCTGTTTCCAAGTGCCGGTTTGAAGTTCCTGCAGTTTTCACTGTAAAACCGACTTGGAGGTATTACCTCCCCATATATATGTATGGAGTGTAGTTTGCAACTGTATAGAAACTTTGTATTCCCAACAAGCTAGGTGAACGACGGCTTTCACACACACTTATCTCTCAGAAATGATCATGTGGAAAGACTTTCGTTCATATAGCACAAAGGGAACTGGTGGCAGGAGAAAGTTTTACTTTGGTTTCTCAGTCTGTTTCCAAGTGCCGGTTTCACGTTCCTGCAGTTGTCAATGTTAAACCGAGTTGGAGCTAGTACTTCCCCATATATATTTATGCAGAGTAGTTTGCAACTGTGTAGAAATTTTGTGTTCCCAACAAGCTAGGTGAAGGACGGCTTTCACACATACTTATCTTTCAGAACTGAGCATGTGGAGTGAAGTTCGTTCATCTAGCACAAAAGGAACGGGTTGCAGGAGAAACTTTTACTCTGGTTTCTCAGTCTGTTTCCTAGTGCCAGTTTGAAGTTCCTGCAGTTTTCACTGTAAAACCGAGTTGGAGCTAGTACCTCCCCATATATATGTATGGAGTGTAGTTTGCAAATGTATAGAATCATTGTGTTCCCAACAAGCTAGGTGAAGGACCGCTTTCACACACACTTATCTCTCAGATCTGAGAATGTGCACAGACATTCGTTCATCTAGCACAAAGGGAAAGGTTTGCAGGAGAAACTTTTACTCTGGTTTCTCAGTCTGTTTCCTAGTGCCGGTTTGAAGTTCCTGCAGTTTTCACTGTAAAAGAGAGTTGGAGCTAGAACCTCCAAATATATATGTAAGGAGTGTATATAGAAACTGAAAATAAACATTTTGTTCCCAACAATCTAGGTGAAGGACGGCTTTCACACACACTTATCTCTCAGAACTGAGTATGTGGAGAGACGTTCGTTCATCTAGCACAAAGGGACGGGTTGCAAGAGAAACTATTATTCTGTTTTCTCAGACTGTTTCCTAGTGCCGGTGTCAAGTTCCTGCAGTTTTCACTGTAAATCCGAGTTGGAGCTAGTACATACCCATATATATGTATGGAGAGTGGTTTGCAACTTTATAGACACTGTGTGTTCCCAACAACCTAGGTGAAGGACGGCTTACACACACACTTATCTCTCAGAACTGAAAATGTGGAGAGACGTTTGTTCATCTAGCACAAAGGGAAAGGGTTGCATTAGAAACTTTTACTCAGTTTTCTCAGTGTGTTTCCTAGTGCCGGTTTCAATTTCCTGCAGTTTTCAGTGTAAAACCGAGTTGGAGCTAGTACCTCCGTAAATATATGTATGGAGGGTAGTTTGCAACTCTATAGAAACTTTGTTTTCTCAACAAGCTAGGTGAAGGTCGGCTTTCACACATAATTAACTCTCAGAACTGAGCATGTGGAGAGACGTTTGTTCATCTAGCACAAAGGGAAAGGGTTGCAGGAGAAACTTTTTCTCGGTTTTCTCAGAGTGTTTCCTAGTGCCGGTTTGAAGTTCCTGTAGTTTTCACTGTAACACCTAGTTAGAACTAGTACCTCCCCATATATATGTATGGAGTGTAGTTAGAAACTGAAAAGAATCTTTGTGTTCCGAACAAGCTAGTTGAAGGACGGCTTTCACACACAAATATCTCTCTGATCTGAGCATGTGGATAGACGTTCGTCCATCTAGCACAAAGGGAACGAGTTGCAGGAGAAACTTTTACTCTGGTTTCTCAGTCTGTTTCCTAGTGCCGGTTTGAAGTTCCTGCAGTTTTCACTGTAAAACCGAGTTGGAGCTAGTACCTCCCCATATATATTTATGGAGTGGAATTTGCAACTGTATACAAACTTTGTGTTCCAAACAAGCTAGGTGAAGGACGCTTTTCACTCACACTTATCTCTCAGAACTGAGCACGTGGAGAGAATTTCGTTCATCTAGCACATGGAACCGGTTGCAGGAGAAAATTTTACTCAGATTTCTCAGTGTTTTTCCTAGTTCCGGTTTGAAGTTCCTGCAGGTGTCCATGTAAAACCGAGTTGGACTTTGTACATCCCCTTATATTTGTAAGGACTGTACTTTGCAACTCTATAGAAACTTTGTGTTCCCAACATGCTAGTTGAAGGACGGCTTTCAAGCACACATATCTCTCACAACTGAGCATGTGGATAGACGTTCGTTCATCTAGCACCAAAGGAACGGTTTGCATGAGAAACTTTTACTCAGTTTTCTCAGTGTGTTTCCTAGTGCCGGTTTGAAGTTCCTGCAGTTTTCAGTAAAACCGTGTTGGAGCTCGTACCTCACCATATATATGTATGGAGTGTAGATTGCAACTGTATAGAAACTTTGCATTCCCAACAAGCTAGGTGAAGGACGTCTTTCACACACACTTATCTCTCAGACCTGAGCATATGGTGAGACGATCGTTCATCCAGCACAAAGGGAAAGGATTACATGAGAAAATTTTACTCTGGTTTCTCAGTCTGTTTCCTACTGCCGGTTTGAAGTTCCTGCATTTTTCAGTGTAAAACAGTGTTGGAGCTAGTACCTCCCAATATGTATGTATGGAGTGCAATTTCCAACTGAAAAGGAACTTTGTGTTCCCAACAATCTAGGGGAAGTACGGCTTTCACACCCAATTATCTCTCAGAACTGAGCATGTGGAGAGATGTTCGTTCAAATAGCAAAAATGTAGCGAGTTGCAGGTGAAACACTTACTGTGTTTTCTCAGTCTGTTTTCAAGTGCCGGTTTGAAGTTCCTGCAGTTTTCACTGTAAAACCGAGTTGGAGATAGTACCTCCCCATATGTATGTATGGAGTGCAATATCCAACTGAAAAGGAACTTTGTGTTCCCTACAAGCTAGGTGAAGTACGGCTTTCACACCCAAATATCTCTCAGAACTGAGCATGAGGAGAGACGTTGGTTCATCTAGCACAAAAGGAATAGGTTGCAGGAAAATCATTTACTCTGATCTCTCAGTCTGTTTCCAAGTGCCGGTTTCACGTTCCTGCAGTTGTCAATGTAAAACCGAGTTGGAGCTAGTACCTACCCATATATATTTATGCAGAGTTGTTTGCAACTGTGAAGAAACTTTGTGTTCCCAACAAGCTAGGTGAAGGGCGGCTTTCACACATACTTATCTTTCAGAACTGAGCATGTGGAGTGACGTTCGTTCATCTAGCACAAATGCAACTGGTTGCAGGAGAAAATTTACTCTGGTTTTTCAGTCTGTTTTCTAGCTCCGGTTTGAAGTTCCTGCAGTTTTCACTGTAAAACCGAGTTGGAGATAGTAGTTCCCCATATATATGTAAGGATTTTAGTTTGCAACTGTATACAATCTTTGTGTTCCAAACAAGCTAGGTGAAGGACGGCTTTCACTCACACTTATCTCTCAGAACTGAGCAAGTGGAGAGAATTTCGTTCATCTAGCACAAGGAACCGGTTGCAGGAGAAAATTTTACTCTGATTTCTCAGTGTTTTTCCTAGTTCCTGTTTGAAGTTCCTGCAGTTTTCAGTGTAAAACCGATTTGGAGCAAGTACCTCCCCATATATATGTATGGAATATAATTTTCAACTCTATAGAACTTTGTGTTCCCAACATGATAGGTGAAGGAAGGCTTTCACACACACATATCTCTCAGAAATTAGCATGTGGAGAGAGGTTCGTTCATCTAGCACAAAGTGAAAGGGTTGCAGCAGAAACTTTTACTATGGTTTCTCAGACTGTTTCCTAGTGCCGGTATGAAGTTCCTGCAGTTTTCAGTGTAAAACCGTGTTGGAGCTAGTACATACCAATATATATGTATGGCGTGTAGTTGGCAAATTTATAGAAACTTTGTGTTCCCAACATGATAGGTGAAGGACGGCTTTCACACGCACTTATCTCTCAGAACTGAGCATGTGGTGAGACGTTCGTTCATCTAGCAGAAAGGGAACGGTTTGCAGGAGAAATTTCCACTCAAGTTTCTCAGTGTTTTTCCTAGTGCCGGTTTGAAGTTACTGCAGTTTTCACTGTAAAACTGAGTTGGAGCTAGTACCTGCCCATATATTTGTATCTAGTGTAGTTTGCAACTGTATAGAAACTTTGTGTTCCCAACAAGCTAGGTGAAGGACGGCTTTCACACACACTTATCTCTCAGAACTGAGCATGTGGAGAGACGTTCGTTCATCTAGCACAAAGGGAAAGGTTTGCAGGAGAAACTTTTTCTCTGGTTTCTCAGTCTGTATCCTAGTGCCGGATTGAATTTCCTGCAGTTTCATCTGTAAAACCGAGTTGGAGTTAGAACCTCCCCATATGTATGTATGGAGTGTCTTTTTCTAATGTATAGAAACTTTGTGTTCCCAACAAGCTAGGTGAAGGACGGCTTTCACACACACATATCCCTCAGAATTGAGCATTTGGAGAGATGTTCGTTCATCTAGCACAAAGTGAACGGTTTGCAGGAAAAACTATTAGTCTGGTTTCTCAGTCTCTTTCTTAGTGCCGGTTTGAAGTTCCTGCAGTTTTCACTGTAAATCTGAGTTGGAACTAGTACCAACCCATATATATGTATGGATTGGAATTTGCAACTTTATAGAAACTTTGTGTTCCCAACAAGCTAGGTGAAGGACGGCTTTCACACACACTTATCTCTCAAAACTGAGCATGTGAAGAGACGATCGTTCATCTAGCACAAAAGGAACGGGTTGCAGGAGAAAATTTTTCTATGGTTTCTCAGTCTGTATCCTAGTGCCGGATTGAATTTCCTGCAGTTACCTCTGTAAAACCGAGTTGGATTTAGTACCACCCCATATATATGTATGGAATGTATTTGCAACTATATAGAATCATTGTGTTCCCAACAAGCTACGTGAAGGGCGGCTGTCACACACACTTATCTCTCACAACTGAGCATGTGGATAGACGTTCGTTCATCTAGCACAAAAGGAAAGGTTTGCATAAGAAACTTTTACTCAGTTTTCTCAGTGTGTTTCCTAATGCCGGTTTGAAGTTCCTGCAGTTTTCAGTAAAACCGTGTTGGATCTCATACCTCACCATATATATGTATGGAGTGTAGATTGCAACTGTATAGAAACTTTGTGTTCCCAACAAGCTAGGTGAAGGACGGCTTTCACACACACATATCCCTCAGAATTGAGCATTTGGAGAGATGTTCGTTCATCTAGCACAAAGTGAAAGGTTTGCAGGAAAAACTGTTAGTCTGGTTTCTCAGTCTCTTTCTTAGTGCCGGTTTGAAGTTCCTGCATTTTTCACTGTAAAACCGAGTTGGAGCTAGTACCTCCCCATATGTATGTATGGAGTGCAATTTCCAACTGAAAAGGAACTTTGTGTTCCCAACAAGCTAGGTGAAGTACGGCTTTCACACCCAATTATCTCTCAGAACTGAGCATGTGGAGAGATGTTCGTTCAAATAGCAAAAATGTAGCGAGTTGCAGGTGAAACACATACTGTGTTTTCTCAGTCTGTTTTCAAGTGCCGGTTTGAAGTTCCTGCAGTTTTCACTGTAAAAACGAGTTGGAGATAGTACCTCCCCATATGTATATATGGAGTGCAATTTCCAACTGAAAAGGAACTTTGTGTTCCCTACAAGCTAGGTGAAGTACGGCTTTCACACCCAACTATCTCTGAGAACTGAGCATGTGGAGAGACGTTGGTTCATCTAGCACAAAAGGAATAGGTTGCAGGAAAATCATTTACTCCGATCTCTCAGTCTGTTTCCAAGTGCCGGTTTGAAGTTCCTGCAGTTTTCACTGTAAAACCGACTTGGAGGTATTACCTCCCAATATATATGTATGGAGTGTAGTTTGCAACTGTATAGAAACTTTGTATTCCCAACAAGCTAGGTGAACGACGGCTTTCACACACACTGATCTCTCAGAAATGATCATGTGGAAAGACTTTCGTTCATATAGCACAAAGGGAACTGGTGGCAGGAGAAAGTTTTACTTTGGTTTCTCAGTCTGTTTCCAAGTGCCGGTTTCACGTTCCTGCAGTTGTCAATGTTAAACCGAGTTGGAGCTAGTACTTCCCCATATATATTTATGCAGAGTAGTTTGCAACTGTGTAGAAACTTTGTGTTCCCAACAAGCTAGGTGAAGGACGGCTTTCACACATACTTATCTTTCAGAACTGAGCATGTGGAGTGACGTTCGTTCATCTAGCACAAAAGGAACGGGTTGCAGGAGAAACTTTTACTCTGGTTTCTCAGTCTGTTTCCTAGTGCCAGTTTGAAGTTCCTGCAGTTTTCACTGTAAAACCGAGTTGGAGCTAGTACCACCCCATATATATGTATGCATTGGAGGTTTCAACTGTATAGAAACTTTGTGTTCCAAACAAGCTAGGTGAAGTACGGCTTTCACACACACTTATCTCTCAGAACTGTGCATGTGGAGAGACTTTCTTTTATCTAGCACTAAGGGAACGGGTTGCAGGATATAATTTTACTCTGGTTTCTCAGTCTGTTTCCTAGTGCCGGTTTGAAGTTCCTGCAGTTTTCACTGTAAAATTGAGTTAGAGCTAGTACATTTCCATAGATATATATGGAGTGTAATTTGCAACTGTATAGAATCTTTGTGTTCCCAAAAAGCTAGGTGAAGGACGGCTTTCACACACAATTATCTCTCAGAACTGAGCATGTGGTGAGACATTCGTACATCTAGCAGAAAGGGAACGGGTAGCAGGAGAAATTTTCACTCAGGATTCTCAGTGTTTTTCCTAGTGCCGGTTTGAAGTTACTGCAGTTTTCACTGTAAAACTGAGTTGGAGCTAGTACCTCACAATATATATGTATGGAGTGTAGATTGCAACTGTATAGAAACTTTGTATTCCCAACAAGCTAGGTGAAGGACGGCTTTCACACACACATATCCCTCAGAATTGAGCATTTGGAGAGATGTTCGTTCATCTAGCACAAAGTGAACGGTTTGCAGGAAAAACTATTAGTCTGGTTTCTCAGTCTCTTTCTTAGTGCCGGTTTGAAGTTCCTGCATTTTTCACTGTAAAACCGAGTTGGAGCTAGTACCTCCCCATATGTATGTATGGAGTGCAATTTCCAACTGAAAAGGAACTTTGTGTTCCCAACAAGCTAGGTGAAGTACGGCTTTCACACCCAATTATCTCTCAGAACTGAGCATGTGGAGAGATGTTCGTTCAAATAGCAAAAATGTAGCGAGTTGCAGGTGAAACACTTACTGTGTTTTCTCAGTCTGTTTTCAAGTGCCGGTTTGAAGTTCCTGCAGTTTTCACTGTAAAAACGAGTTGGAGATAGTACCTCCCCATATGTATATATGGAGTGCAATTTCCAACTGAAAAGGAACTTTGTGTTCCCTACAAGCTAGGTGAAGTACGGCTTTCACACCCAACTATCTCTGAGAACTGAGCATGAGGAGAGACGTTGGTTCATCTAGCACAAAAGGAATAGGTTGCAGGAAAATCATTTACTCCGATCTCTCAGTCTGTTTCCAAGTGCCGGTTTGAAGTTCCTGCAGTTTTCACTGTAAAACCGAATTGGAGGTATTACCTCCCCATATATATGTATGGAGTGTAGTTTGCAACTGTATAGAAACTTTGTATTCCCAACAAGCTAGGTGAACGACGGCTTTCACACACACTTATCTCTCAGAAATGATCATGTGGAAAGACTTTCGTTCATATAGCACAAAGGGAACTGGTGGCAGGAGAAAGTTTTACTTTGGTTTCTCAGTCTGTTTCCAAGTGCTGGTTTCACATTCCTGCAGTTGTCAATGTTAAACCGAGTTGGAGCTAGTACTTCCCCATATATATTTATGCAGAGTAGTTTGCAACTGTGTAGAAATTTTGTGTTCCCAACAAGCAAGGTGAAGGACGGCTTTCACACATACTTATCTTTCAGAACTGAGCATGTGGAGTGACGTTCGTTCATCTAGCACAAAAAGAACGGGTTGCAGGAGAAACTTTTACTCTGGTTTCTCAGTCTGTTTCCTAGTGCCAGTTTGAAGTTCCTGCAGTTTTCACTGTAAAACCGAGTTGGAGCTAGTACCTCCCCATATATATGTATGGAGTGTAGTTTGCAAATGTATAGAATCATTGTGTTCCCAACAAGCTATGTGAAGGACCGCTTTCACACACACTTATCTCTCAGATCTGAGAATGTGCACAGACTTTCGTTCATCTAGCACAAAGGGAAAGGTTTGCAGGAGAAACTTTTACTCTGGTTTCTCAGTCTGTTTCCTAGTGCCTGTTTGAAGTTCCTGCAGTTTTCACTGTAAAAGAGAGTTGGAGCTAGAACCTCCAAATATATATGTAAGGAGTGTATATAGAAACTGAAAATAAACATTTTGTTCCCAACAATCTAGGTGAAGGACGGCTTTCACACACACTTATCTCTCAGAACTGAGTATGTGGAGAGACGTTCGTTCATCTAGCACAAAGGGACGGGTTGCAAGAGAAACTATTATTCTGTTTTCTCAGTCTGTTTCCTAGTGCCGGTGTCAAGTTCCTGCAGTTTTCACTGTAAATCCGAGTTGGAGCTAGTACATACCCATATATATGTATGGAGAGTGGTTTGCAACTTTATAGACACTGTGTGTTCCCAACAACCTAGGTGAAGGACGGCTTACACACACACTTATCTCTCAGAACTGAAAATGTGGAGAGACGTTTGTTCATCTAGCACAAAGGGAAAGGGTTGCATTAGAAACTTTTACTCAGTTTTCTCAGTGTGTTTCCTAGTGCCGGTTTCAATTTCCTGCAGTTTTCAGTGTAAAACCGAGTTGGAGCTAGTACCTCCGTAAATATATGTATGGAGGGTAGTTTGCAACTCTATAGAAACTTTGTTTTCTCAACAAGCTAGGTGAAGGTCGGCTTTCACACATAATTAACTCTCAGAACTGAGCATGTGGAGAGACGTTTGTTCATCTAGCACAAAGGGAAAGGGTTGCAGGAGAAACTTTTTCTCGGTTTTCTCAGAGTGTTTCCTAGTGCCGGTTTGAAGTTCCTGTAGTTTTCACTGTAACACCTAGTTAGAACTAGTACCTCCCCATATATATGTATGGAGTGTAGTTAGAAACTGAAAAGAATCTTTGTGTTCCGAACAAGCTAGTTGAAGGACGGCTTTCACACACAAATATCTCTCTGATCTGAGCATGTGGATAGACGTTCGTCCATCTAGCACAAAGGGAACGATTTGCAGGAGAAACTTTTACTCTGGTTTCTCAGTCTGTTTCCTAGTGCCGGTTTGAAGTTCCTGCAGTTTTCACTGTAAAACCGAGTTGGAGCTAGTACCTCCCCATATATATTTATGGAGTGGAATTTGCAACTGTATACAAACTTTGTGTTCCAAACAAGCTAGGTGAAGGACGCTTTTCACTCACACTTATCTCTCAGAACTGAGCACGTGGAGAGAATTTCGTTCATCTAGCACATGGAACCGGTTGCAGGAGAAAATTTTACTCAGATTTCTCAGTGTTTTTCCTAGTTCCGGTTTGAAGTTCCTGCAGGTTTCAATGTAAAACCGAGTTGGACTTTGTACATCCCCTTATATTTGTAAGGACTGTACTTTGCAACTCTATAGAAACTTTGTGTTCCCAACATGCTAGTTGAAGGACGGCTTTCAAGCACACATATCTCTCACAACTGAGCATGTGGATAGACGTTCGTTCATCTAGCACCAAAGGAACGGTTTGCATGAGAAACTTTTACTCAGTTTTCTCAGTGTGTTTCCTAGTGCCGGTTTGAAGTTCCTGCATTTTTCAGTAAAACCGTGTTGGAGCTCGTACCTCACCATATATATGTATGGAGTGTAGATTGCAACTGTATAGAAACTTTGCATTCCCAACAAGCTAGGTGAAGGACGTCTTTCACACACACTTATCTCTCAGACCTGAGCATATGGTGAGACGATCGTTCATCCAGCACAAAGGGAAAGGATTACATGAGAAAATTTTACTCTGGTTTCTCAGTCTGTTTCCTACTGCCGGTTTGAAGTTCCTGCATTTTTCAGTGTAAAACAGTGTTGGAGCTAGTACCTCCCAATATGTATGTATGGAGTGCAATTTCCAACTGAAAAGGAACTTTGTGTTCCCAACAATCTAGGGGAAGTACGGCTTTCACACCCAATTATCTCTCAGAACTGAGCATGTGGAGAGATGTTCGTTCAAATAGCAAAAATGTAGCGAGTTGCAGGTGAAACACTTACTGTGTTTTCTCAGTCTGTTTTCAAGTGCCGGTTTGAAGTTCCTGCAGTTTTCACTGTAAAAACGAGTTGGAGATAGTACCTCCCCATATGTATGTATGGAGTGCAATATCCAACTGAAAAGGAACTTTGTGTTCCCTACAAGCTAGGTGAACTACGGCTTTCACACCCAAATATCTCTCAGAACTGAGTATGAGGAGAGACGTTGGTTCATCTAGCACAAAAGGAATAGGTTGCAGGAAAATCATTTACTCTGATCTCTCAGTCTGTTTCCAAGTGCCGGTTTCACGTTCCTGCAGTTGTCAATGTAAAACCGAGTTGGAGCTAGTACCTACCCATATATATTTATGCAGAGTTGTTTGCAACTGTGAAGAAACTTTGTGTTCCCAACAAGCTAGGTGAAGGGCGGCTTTCACACATACTTATCTTTCAGAACTGAGCATGTGGAGTGACGTTCGTTCATCTAGCACAAATGCAACTGGTTGCAGGAGAAAATTTACTCTGGTTTTTCAGTCTTTTTTCTAGCTCCGGTTTGAAGTTCCTGCAGTTTTCACTGTAAAACCGAGTTGGAGATAGTAGTTCCCCATATATATGTAAGGATTTTAGTTTGCAACTGTATACAATCTTTGTGTTCCAAACAAGCTAGGTGAAGGACGGCTTTCACTCACAATTATCTCTCAGAACTGAGCAAGTGGAGAGAATTACGTTCATCTAGCACAAGGAACCGGTTGCAGGAGAAAATTTTACTCAGATTTCTCAGTGTTTTTCCTAGTTCCTGTTTGAAGTTCCTGCAGTTTTCAGTGTAAAACCGATTTGGAGCAAGTACCTCCCCATATATATGTATGGAATATAATTTTCAACTATATAGAACTTTGTGTTCCCAACATGATAGGTGAAGGAAGGCTTTCACACACACATATCTCTCAGAAATTAGCATGTGGAGAGAGGTTCGTTCATCTAGCACAAAGTGAAAGGGTTGCAGCAGAAACTTTTACTATGGTTTCTCAGACTGTTTCCTAGTGCCGGTATGAAGTTCCTGCAGTTTTCAGTGTAAAACCGTGTTGGAGCTAGTACATACCAATATATATGTATGGCGTGTAGTTGGCAAATTTATAGAAACTTTGTGTTCCCAACATGATAGGTGAAGGACGGCTTTCACACGCACTTATCTCTCAGAACTGAGCATGTGGTGAGACGTTCGTTCATCTAGCAGAAAGGGAACGGTTTGCAGGAGAAATTTCCACTCAAGTTTCTCAGTGTTTTTCCTAGTGCCGGTTTGAAGTTACTGCAGATTTCACTGTAAAACTGAGTTGGAGCTAGTACCTCCCCATATATTTGTATCTAGTGTAGTTTGCAACTGTATAGAAACTTTGTATTCCCAACAAGCTAGGTGAAGGACGGCTTTCACACACACTTATCTCTCAGAACTGAGCATGTGGAGAGACGTTCGTTCATCTAGCACAAAGGGAAAGGTTTGCAGGAGAAACTTTTTCTCTGGTTTCTCAGTCTGTATCCTACTGCCGGATTGAATTTCCTGCAGTTTCATCTGTAAAACCGAGTTGGAGTTAGAACCTCCCCATATGTATGTATGGAGTGTCTTTTTCAAATGTATAGAAACTTTGTGTTCCCAACAAGCTAGGTGAAGGACGGCTTTCACACACACATATCCCTCAGAATTGAGCATTTGGAGAGATGTTCGTTCATCTAGCACAAAGTGAACGGTTTGCAGGAAAAACTATTAGTCTGGTTTCTCAGTCTCTTTCTTAGTGCCGGTTTGAAGTTCCTGCAGTTTTCACTGTAAATCTGAGTTGGAACTAGTACTAACCCATATATATGTATGGATTGGAATTTGCAACTTTATAGAAACTTTGTGATCCCAACAAGCTAGGTGAAGGACGGCTTTCACACACACTTATCTCTCAAAACTGAGCATGTGAAGAGACGATCGTTCATCTAGCACAAAAGGAACGGGTTGCAGGAGAAAATTTTTCTATGGTTTCTCAGTCTGTATCCTAGTGCCGGATTGAATTTCCTGCAGTTACCTCTGTAAAACCGAGTTGGATTTAGTACCACCCCATATATATGTATGGAATGTATTTGCAACTATATAGAATCATTGTGTTCCCAACAAGCTACGTGAAGGGCGGCTGTCACACACACTTATCTCTCACAACTGAGCATGTGGATAGACGTTCGTTCATCTAGCACAAAAGGAAAGGTTTGCATAAGAAACTTTTACTCAGTTTTCTCAGTGTGTTTCCTAATGCCGGTTTGAAGTTCCTGCAGTTTTCAGTAAAACCGTGTTGGATCTCATACCTCACCATATATATGTATGGAGTGTAGATTGCAACTGTATAGAAACTTTGTGTTCCCAACAAGCTAGGTGAAGGACGGCTTTCACACACACATATCCCTCAGAATTGAGCATTTGGAGAGATGTTCGTTCATCTAGCACAAAGTGAACGGTTTGCAGGAAAAACTATTAGTCTGGTTTCTCAGTCTCTTTCTTAGTGCCGGTTTGAAGTTCCTGCATTTTTCACTGTAAAACCGAGTTGGAGCTAGTACCTCCCCATATGTATGTATGGAGTGCAATTTCCAACTGAAGAGGAACTTTGTGTTCCCAACAAGGTAGGTGAAGTACGGCTTTCACACCCAATTATCTCTCAGAACTGAGCATGTGGAGAGATGTTCGTTCAAATAGCAAAAATGTAGCGAGTTGCAGGTGAAACACTTACTGTGTTTTCTCAGTCTGTTTTCAAGTGCCAGTTTGAAGTTCCTGCAGTTTTCACTGTAAAAACGAGTTGGAGATAGTACCTCCCCATATGTATATATGGAGTGCAATTTCCAACTGAAAAGGAACTTTGTGTTCCCTACAAGCTAGGTGAAGTACGGCTTTCACACCCAACTATCTCTGAGAACTGAGCATGTGGAGAGACGTTGGTTCATCTAGCACAAAAGGAATAGGTTGCAGGAAAATCATTTACTCCAATCTCTCAGTCTGTTTCCAAGTGCCGGTTTGAAGTTCCTGCAGTTTTCACTGTAAAACCGACTTGGAGGTATTACCTCCCAATATATATGTATGGAGTGTAGTTAGCAACTGTATAGAAACGTTGTATTCCCAACAAGCTAGGTGAACGACGGCTTTCACACACACTTATCTCTCAGAAATGATCATGTGGAAAGACTTTCGTTCATATAGCACAAAGGGAACTGGTGGCAGGAGAAAGTTTTACTTTGGTTTCTCAGTCTGTTTCCAAGTGCCGGTTTCACATTCCTGCAGTTGTCAATGTTAAACCGAGTTGGAGCTAGTACTTCCCCATATATATTTATGCAGAGTAGTTTGCAACTGTGTAGAAACTTTGTGTTCCCAACAAGCTAGGTGAAGGACGGCTTTCACACATACTTATCTTTCAGAACTGAGCATGTGGGGAGACGTTCGTTCATCTAGCACAAAGGGATAGGTGTGCAGGAGAAACTTTTTCTCTGGTTTCTCAGTATTTATCCTAGTGCCGGATTGAATTTCCTGCAGTTTCATCTGTAAAACCGAGTTGGAGTTAGAACCTCCCCATATGTATGTATGGAGTGTCTTTTTCAACTCTATAGAAACTTCGTGTTCAAAACAAGCTAGTTGAAGTACGGCTTTCACACGCACTTATATCTGAGAACTGAGCATGTGGTGAGACGTTCGTTCATCTAGCACAAACTGAACGGTTTGCAGGAGAAACTATTTGTCTGGTTTCTCAGTCTCTTTCCTAGTTCCGGTAAGAAGTTCCTGCAGTTTTCACTGTAAATCTGAGTTGGAGCTAGTACCTACCCATATATATGTATGGAGTGGAGTTTGCAACTTTATAGAAACTTTGTGTTCCCAACAAGCTAGGTGAAGGACGGCTTTCACACACACTTATCTCTCAAAACTGAGCATGTGAATAGACGTTCGTTCATCTAGCACAAAGGGAACGGGTGGCAGGAGAAACTTTTTCTATGGTTTCTCAGTCTGTATCCTAGTGCCGGATTGAATTTCCTGCAGTTACCTCTGTAAAACCGAGTTGGAGCTAGTACCTCCCCATATATATGTATGGAGTGTAGTTTGCAACTGTATAGAATCATTGTGTTCCCAACACGCTAGGTGAAGGACGGCTTTCACAAACACTTATCTCTCAAAACTGAGCATGTGAATAGACGTTCGTTCATCTAGCACAAAGGGAAAGGTTTGCAGGGGAAATTTTTACTCAGTTTTCTCAGTGTGTTTCCTAATGCTGGTTTGAATTTCCTGCAGTTTTCAGTGTAAAACCGAGTTGGAGCTAGTACCTCCGTAAATATATGTATGGAGGGTAGTTTGCAACTCTATAGAAACTTTTTTTCTCAACAAGCTAGGTGAAGGTCGGCTTTCACACATAATTAACTCTCAGAACTGAGCATGTGGAGAGATGTTTGTTCATCTAGCACAAATGGAAAGGGTTGCTGTAGAAACTTTTTCTCGGTTTTCTCAGAGTGTTTCCTAGTGCTTGTATGAAGTTCCTGCAGTTTTCACTGTAACACCTAGTTTGAACTAGTACCTCCCCATATATATTTTTGGATTGTAGTTAGAAACTGAAAAGAATCTTTGTTTTCCAATCAAGCTAATTGAAGGACGGCTTTCACACACACTTATCACTCAGAACTGAGCATGTGTTGTGACGTTCGTTCATCTAGCACAATGGGAACGGATTGCATGAGAAACTATCACTCTGTTTTCTCAGTCTGTTTCCTAGTGCCGGTTTGAAGTTCCTGCAGTTTTCACTGTAAAAACAAGTACGAGGTAGTACCTCCCCATAAATATTTAAGGAGTATAGTTTGCAAATGTAAAGAAATTTTGTGTTCCCATCTAGCAAGATGAAGTACGGCTTTCACACACATATCTCTCAGAAATTAGCATGTGGAGAGAAGTTCGTTCATCTAGCACAAAGGGAACGGATTGCAGTGGAAACTATTATTCTGGTTTCTCATTCTGTTTCCTAGAGCCGGTTTGTAGTTCCTGCAGTTTTTACTGTAAAATCGTGTTGGAGCTGGTACTTTCCCATATATATTTATGGAGTGCAGTTTGCAACTGTATAGAACCTTTGTGTTCCCAACAAGCAAGTTGAAGGACGGCTTTCACAAAATATTATCTCTCAGAACTGAGCATGTGGATAGACGTTCGTTCATCTAGCACAATGAAATGAGTTGCAGGAGAAAGTTTTAATCTGGTTTCTCAGTCTGTTTCCTAGTGCCGGATTGAAATTCCTGCAGTTTCATCTGTAAAACCGAGTTGGAGTTAGAACCTCCCCATATGTATGTATGGAGTGTCTTTTTCAACTGTATAGAAACTTTGTGTTCCCAAAAAGCTAGGTGAAGGACGGCTTAAACACACACTTATCTCTCAGAACTGAGCATGTTGAGAGACGTTCGTTCATCTAGCACAAAGGGAACGGGTGGCAGGTGAAAGTATATGTCTGGTATCTCAGTCTCTTTCCTAGTGCCGGTTTGTAGTTCCTGCAGTTTTCACTGTAAATCTGAGTTGGAGCTAGTACCTACCATATATATGTATGGAGTGGAATTTACAAATTTTTAGAAACTTTGTGTTCCCAACAAGCTAGTTGAAGGACGGCTTTCACACACACTTATTTCTCAAAACTGAGCATGTGAAGAGACGTTCGTTCATCTAGCACAAAGGGAACGGGTGGCAGGAGAAACTTTTTCTGTGGTTTCTCAGTCTGTATCCTAGTGCCGGATTGAATTTCCTGCAGTTACCCCTGTAAAACCGAGTTGGAGCTAGTACCTCCCCATATATATGTATGGAGTGTAGTTTGCAACTGTATAGAATCATTGTGTTCCCAACACGCTAGGTGAAGGACGGCTTACACACACACTTATCTCTCAGAACTGAGCATGTGGAGAGACGTTCGTTCATCTAGCACAAATGGACGAGTTGCAGGAGAAACTATTAGTCTCGTTTCTCAGTCTGTTTCCTAGTGCCTGTATGAAGTTCCTGCAGTTTTCACTGTAAAACCGAGTTGGAGCTAGTACCTCCCAATATATATGTATGGAGTGGAGTTTGCAACTGTATAGAAACTTTGTGTTCCAAACAAGCTAAGTGAAGGACGACTTTCACTCACACTTATCAATCAGAACTGAGCACGTGGAGAGAATTTCGTTCATCTAGCACAAAGGGAACGGATTGCTGGAGAATCTTTTACTCTGGTTTCTCAGTCTGTTTCCTAGTGCCAGTTTGAAATTCCTGCAGTTTTTACTGTAAAACCGATTTGGAGCAAGTACCTCCCCATATATATGTATGGAATATGGTTTTCAACTATATAGAACTTTGTGTTCCCAACAAGCTAGGTGAAGGACGGCTTTCAAAGACACATATCTCTCAGAACGGAGCATGTGGAGAGAGGTTCATTCACCTAGCACAAAGTGAAATGGTTGCAGGAAAAACTTTTACTATGGTTTCTCAGACTGTTTCCTAGTGCCGGTTTGAAGTTCCTACAGTTTTCACTGTAAAATTGAGTTGGAGCTAGTACTTCCCCATGTATATTTATGGAGTGTAGTTTGCAACTCTAACGACACTTTGTGTTCCCAACAAGCAAGGAGAAGGACGGCTTTCACACACATTTATCTCTCAGAACTGAGCATGTGGATAGACGTTCGTTAATCTAGCACAAACTGAACGGTTTGCAGGAGAAACTATTTGTCTGGTTTCTCAGTCTCTTTCCTAGTTCCGGTAAGAAGTTCCTGCAGTTTTCACTGTAAATCTGAGTTGGAGCTAGTACCTCCCCATATATATGTATGGAGAGTAGTTTGCAACTGAATAGAAACTTTGTGTTCCCAACAAGCTAGGTGAAGGACGACTTTCATACTCACATATCTCTCAGAACTTATCATGTGGAGAGACGTTTGTTCATCTAGCACAAAGGGAACGGGTTGCAGGAGAAAATATTTCTCTGGTTTCCCAGTCTGTTTCCAAGTGCCGATTTGAAGTTCCTGCAGTTTTCACTGTAAAATCGTGTTGGAGCTAGTACTTCCCCATATATATGTATGGAGAGTAGTTTGCAAATGTATAGATACTTTGTGTTCCCAACAAGCTAGGTGAAGGACGGCTTTCACCCACAATTATCTCTCAGAACTGAGCATGTGTTGTGACGTTCGTTCATCTAGCACAATGGGAACGGATTGCATGAGAAAATATCACTCTGTTTTCTCAGTCTGTTTCCTAGTGCCGGTTTGAAGTTCCTGCAGTTTTCATTGTAAAAACGAGTACGAGCTAGTACCTCCCCATATAGATTTAAGGAGTATAGTTTGCAAATATATAGAAATTTTGTGTTCCCATCTAGCTAGGTGAAGTACGGCTTTCACACACATATCTCTCAGATTATAGCATGTGGAGAGACGTTCGTTCATCTAGCACAAAGGGAAAGCATTGCAGTGGAAACTATTACTCTGGTTACTCAGTCTGTTTCCTAGAGAAGGTTTGTAGTTCCTGCAGTTTTTACTGTAAAATCGTGTTGGAGCTAGTAAATCCCCATATATATGTATGGAGTGTAGTTTGCCACTGTATAGAATCTTTGTGTTCCCAACAAGCTAGGTGAAGGGCGGCTTTCACACACACATATCTCTGAGAACTGAGAATGTGCAGAGACTTTCGTTCATCTAGCACAAAGGGAAAGGTTTGCAGGAGAAACTTTTACTCTGGTTTCTCAGTCTGTTTCCTAGTGCCGGTTTGAAGTTCCTGCAATTTTCACTGTAAAACAGAGTTGGAGCTAGAACCTCCAAATATATATGTAAGGAGTGTATATAGGAACTGAAAATAAACATTTTCTTCCCAACAATCAAGGTGAAGGACTGCTTTCACACACACTTATCTCTCAGAACTGAGTATGTGGAGAGACGTTCGTTCATCTAGCACAAAGGGACGGGTTGCAGGAAAAACTATTAGTCTGCTATCTCAGTCTGTTTCCTAGTGCCGGTTTCAAGTTCCTGCAGTTTTCACTGTAAATCCGAGTTGGAGCTCGTACATACCCATATATATGTATGGATTGGAGTTTGCAAAATTATAGACACTTTGTGTTCCCAACAAGCTAGGTGAAGGACGGCTTTCACACACAATTATCTCTCAAAACTGAACATGTGGAGAGACGTTTGTTCATCTAGCACAAAGGGAAAGGGTTGCATTAGAAACTTTACTCAGTTTTCTCAGTGTATTTCCTAGTGCCGGTTTGAATTTCCTGCAGTTTTCAGTGTAAAACCGAGTTGGAGCTAGTACCTCCGTAAATATATGTATGGAGGGTAGTTTGCAACTCTATAGAAACTTTGTTTTCTCAACAAGCTAGGTGAAGGTCGGCTTTCACACATAATTAACTCTCAGAACTGAGCATGTGGAGAGACATTTGTTCATCTAGCACAAAGGGAAAGGGTTGCAGGAGAAACTTTTTCTCGGTTTTCTCAGAGTGTTTCCTAGTGCCTGTATGAAGTTCCTGTAGTTTTCACTGTAACAATTAGTTAGAACTAGTACCTCCCCATATATATGTATGGAGTGTAGTTAGAAACTGAAAAGAATCTTTGTGTTCCCAACAAGCTAGGTGAAGAACGGCTTTCACACACAATTATCACTCAGAACTGAGCATGTGTTGTGACGTTCGTTCATATAGCACAATGGGAACGGATTGCATGAGAAACTATCACTCCTTTTTCTCAGTTTGATTCCTAGTGCCGGTTTGAAGTTCCTGCAGTTTTCATTGTAAAAACGAGTACGAGCTAGTACCTCCCCATATATATTTAAGGAGTATAGTTTGCAAATGTATAGAAATTTTGTGTTCCCATCTAGCTAGATGAAGTACGGCTTTCACACTCATATCTATCAGAACATAGCATGTGGAGAGTAGTACGTTCATCTACCACAAAGGGAACGGATTGCAGTGGAAACTATTACTCTGGTTTCTCAGTCTGTTTCCTAGAGCCGGTTTGTAGTTCCTGCAGTTTTTACTGTAAAATCGTGTTGGAGCTAGTACTTTCCCATATATATGTATGGAGTGTAGTTTGCAACTCTATAGAATCTTTGTGTTCCAAACAAGCAAGTTGAAGGACGGCTTTCACACACACTTATCTCTCAGCACTGAGCATGTGGATAGACTTTCGTCCATCTAGCACAAAGGGAAGGAGTTGCAGGAGAAACTTTTACTCTGGTTTCTCAGTCTGTTTCCTAGTGCCGGTTTGAAGTTCCTGCAGTTTTCACTGTAAAATCGAGTTGGAGCTAGTACCTCCCCATATATATGTATGGAGAGTAATTTGCAACTTTATACAAACTTTGTGTTCCAAACAAGCTAGGTGAAGGACGGTTTTCACTCACTCTTATCTCTCAGAACTGAGCACGTGGAGAGAATTTCGTTCATCTAGCACAAGGAACCGTTTGCAGGAGAAAATTTTACTCAGATTTCTCAGTGTTTTTCCTAGTTCCGGTTTGAAGTTCCTGCAGTTTTCAGTGTAAAACCGTGTTGGATCTAGTACCTACCCATATGTATGTATAGAGTATAGTTTGCAACTGTATAGAAACTTTGTGTTCCCAACAAGCTAGGTGAAGGACGGCTTTCACACACACATATACCTCAGAACGGAGCATGTGGAGAGAGTTTCGTTCATCTAGCACAAATTGAAAGGTTTGCAGCAGAAACTTTTACTATGGTTTCTCAGAATGTTTCCTAGTGCCAGTTTGAAGTTCCTGCAGTTTTCATTGTAAAACAGAGTTGGAGCAAGTACCTCCCCATATAAATGTATGGAGAGTAGTTTGCAACTGAAAAGTAACTTTGTGTTCCGAATAAGCTAGGTAAAGTCGGCTTTCAAACACACATATATCTCAGAACTGTGCATGTGGAGAGACGCTCGTTCATTTAGCACAAAGAACGGATTGCAGGGAAATTTTTACTCAGTTTTCTCAGTGTGTTTCCTATTGCCGGTTTGAATTACCTGCAGTATTCAGTGTAAAACCGAGTTGGAGCTAGTAGCTCCGCATATATTTGTATGAAGTGTAGTTTGCAACTGTATAGAAACTTTGTTTTCTCAACAAGCAAGGTGAAAGTCGGCTTTCACACATACTTAACTCTCAGAACTCAGGATATGGAGAGACGTTTGTTCATCTAGCACAAAGGGAACGGGTTGCAGGGAAAACTATTACTCTGGTCTCTCAGTCTGCTTCCTAGTGCCGGTTTCAAGTTCCTGCAGTTTTCACTGTAAATCTGAGTTGGAGCTAGTACATACCCATATATATGTATGGAGTGGAGTTTGCAACTTTATAGAAACTTTGTGTTCCCAACAAGTTAAGTGAAGGACGGCTTCCACACACACTTATCTCTCAGAACTGAACATGTGGAGAGATGTTCGTTCATCTAGCACAAAGGGAACGGGTTGCAGGAGAAACTTTTACTCAGTTTTCTCAGTGTGTTTCCTAGTGCCATGTTGAAGTTCCTGCAGTTTTCACTGTAAATCGGTGTTGGAGCTAGTACCTCCCCATATATATGTATGGAGTGTAGTTAGAAACTTAAAAAAACTTTGTGTTCCCAACAAGCTAGTTGAAGGAGGGCTTTCACACACACGTATCTCTCAGAACTGAGCATGTGTAGAGACGTTCGTTCATCTAGCACAAAGGGACGAGTTGCAGGAGAAACTATTAGTCTGGTTTCTCAGTCTGTTTCCTAGTGCCAGTTTCAATTTCCTGCAGTTTTCACTTTAAATCCGAGTTGGAGCTTGTGCATACCCATATATATGTATGGAGTGGAGTTTGCAACTTTATAGGAACTTTGTGTTCCCAACAATCTAGGTGAAGGACGGCTTTCACACACATTTATCTCTCAGAACTGAACATGTGGAGAGAC
Source organism: Camelus dromedarius (assembly GCF_036321535.1). NCBI lineage: Eukaryota > Metazoa > Chordata > Mammalia > Artiodactyla > Camelidae > Camelus > Camelus dromedarius. The sequence goes on from NC_087472.1 coordinate 70,341,379, forward strand.
GTTTGTTCATCTAGCACAAAGGGAAAGGGTTGCAAGAGAAACTTTTACTCAGTTTTCTCAGTGGGTTTCCTAGTGCCGGTTTGAAGTTCCTGCAGTTTTTACTGTAAAACCGATTTGGAGCTTGTACATCCCCATATGTATGTATGGAGTGGAAATAGCAACTGTATAGAAACTTTGTGTTCCCAAAAGCTAGGTGAAGGACGGCTTTCACACGCACGTATCTCTGTGAAATGAGCATGTGGAGAGAAGTTCGTTCATCTAGCATTAAGGGAACCGGTTGCAGGAGATACATTTACTCAGGTTTCTCATTCTGTTTCCTGGTGCCGGTTTGAAGTTACAGCAGTTTTCAGTGTAAAACAGTGTTGGAGCTAGTACCACCCCATATATATGTATGGAGTGTAGTTTGCAACTGTATAGAAACTTTGTGTTCCCAACAAGCTAGGTGAAGGACGGCTTTCACACACTATTATCTCTCAGAACTGAGCATGTGGAGAGACGTACGTTCATGTAGCACAAAAGGAACAGGTAGCAGGAGAAAATTTTATTCAGGTTTCTCAGTGTGTTTCCTAGTGCTGGTTTGACGTTCCTGCAGTTTTCACTGTAAAACCGATTTGGAGCTTGTAACTCCCCATATATATGTATATACTGTAGTTTGTAACTGAATAGAAACTTGTGTTCCCAACAAGCTAGGTGAAGGTCAGCTTTCACACACACTTATTTATCAGAACTCAGCATGTGGATAGACGTTCGTTCATTCAGCACAAAAGGAAGAGTTTTCAGGAGAGTCTTTTTCTCTGGTTTCTCAGTCTGTTTCCAAGTGCCGTTTTGCAGTTCCTGCAGTTTTCAATGTAAGACCGAGTTGGAGCTAGTACCTCCCCATATATATGTATGGTGAGTAGTTTGCGACTGTATAGAAACTTTGTGTTCCCAACAAGCTAGGTGAAGGACGGCTTTCACACACACTTATCTCTCAGATCTGAGAATGTGCAGAGACTTTCATTCATCTATCACAAAGGGAAAGGTTTGCAGGAGAAAATTTTACTCTGGTTTCTCAGTCTGTTTCCTAGTGCCGGTTTGAAGTTCCTGCAGTTTTCACTGTAAAACAGAGTTGGAGCTAGAACCTCCAAATATATATGTAAGTAGTGTATATAGAAACTGAAAATAAACATTGTGTTCCCAACAATCTAGGTGAAGGACGACTTTCACAAACACTTATCTTCAGAACTGAGTATGTGGAGAAACGTTCGTTCATCTAGCACAAAGGGACGGGTTGCAGGAGAAACTATTATTCTGGTTTCTCAGTCTGTTTCCTAGTGCCGGTTTCAAGTTCCTGCAGTTTTCACTGTAAATCCGAGTTGGAGCTAGTACATACCCATATATATGTATGGAGAGTAGTTTGCAACTTTATAGACACTGTGTGTTCCCAACAACCTAGGTGAAGTACGGCTTACACACACACTTATCTCTCAGAACTGAAAATGTGGAGAGACGTTTGTTCATCTAGCACAAAGGGAAAGGGTTGCATTAGAAACTTTTACTCTGTTTTCTCAGTCTGTTTCCTAGTGCCGGTTTGAAGTTCCTGCAGTTTTCATTGTAAAAACGAGTACGAGCTAGTACCTCCCCATATATTTAAGGAGTATAGTTTGCAAATGTATAGAAATTTTGTGTTCCCATCTAGCTAGGTGAAGTACGGCTTTCACCCACATATCTCTCAGAATATAGCATGTGGAGAGACGTTTGTTCATCTAGCACAAAGGGAACGGATTGCAGTGGAAACTATTACTCTGGTTACTCAGTCTGATTCCTAGAGAAGGTTTGTAGTTCCTGCAGTTTTTACTGTAAAATCGTGTTGGATCTAGTAAATCCCCATATATATGTATGGAGTGTAGTTTGCCACTGTATAGAATCTTTGTGTTCCCAACAAGCTAGGTGAAGGGCGGCTTTCACACACACTTATCTCTCAGAACTGAGAATGTGCAGAGACTTTCGTTCATCTAGCACAAAGGGAAAGGTTTGCAGGAGAAACTTTTACTCTGGTTTCTCAGTCTGTTTCCTAGTGCCGGTTTGAAGTTCCTGCAATTTTCACTGTAAAACAGAGTTGGAGCTAGAACCTCCAAGTATATATGTAAGGAGTGTATATAGGAACTGAAAATTAACATTTTCTTCCCAACAATCAAGGTGAAGTACTGCTTTCACACACACTTATCTCTCAGAACTGAGTATGTGGAGAGACGTTCGTTCATCTAGCACAAAGGGACGGGTTGCAGGAGAAACTATTAGTCTGGTTTCTCAGTCTGTTTCCTAGTGCCGGTTTCAAGTTCCTGCAGTTTTCACTGTAAATCCGAGTTGGAGCTCGTAATACCCATATATATGTATGGAGTGGAGTTTGCAAAATTATAGACACTTTGTGTTCCCAACAAGCTAGGTGAAGGACGGCTTTCACACACAATTATCTCTCAGAACTGAACATGTGGAGAGACGTTTGTTCATCTAGCACAAAGGCAAAGGGTTGCATTAGAAACTTTTACTGTTTTCTCAGTGTGTTTCCTAGTGCCGGTTTGAATTTCCTGCAGTTTTCAGTGTAAAACCGAGTTGGAGCTAGTACCTCCGTAAATATATGTATGGAGGGTAGTTTGCAACTCTATAGAAACTTTGTTTTCTCAACAAGCTAGGTGAAGGTCGGCTTTCACATATAATTAACTCTCAGAACTGAGCATGTGGAGAGACGTTTGTTCATCTAGCACAAAGGGAAAGGGTTGCAGGAGAAACTTTTTCTCGGTTTTCTCAGAGTGTTTCCTAGTGCCTGTTTGAATTTCCTGTAGTTTTCACTGTAACACCTAGTTAGAACTAGTACCTCCCCATATATATGTATGGAGTGTAGTTAGAAACTGAAAAGAATCTTTGTGTTCCCAACAAGCTAGGTGAAGGACAGCTTTCACACACAATTATCACTCAGAACTGAGCATGTGTTGTGACGTTCGTTCATCTAGCACAATGGGAACGGATTGCATGAGAAACTATCACTCTGTTTTCTCAGTCTGATTCCTAGTGCCGGTTTGAAGTTCCTGCAGTTTTCATTGTAAAATCGAGTACGAGCTAGTACCTCCCCATATATATTTAAGGAGTATAGTTTGCAAATGTATGGAAATTTTGTGTTCCCATCTAGCTAGATGAAGTACGGCTTTCACACTCATATCTCTCAGAACATAGCATGTGGAGAGTCGAACGTTCATCTACCACAAAGGGAACGGATTGCAGTGGAAACTATTACTCTGGTTTCTCAGTCTGTTTCCTAGAGCCGGTTTGTAGTTCCTGCAGTTTTTACTGTAAAACCGATTTGGAGCAAGTACCTCCCCATATATACGTATGGAATATAGTTTTCAACTATATAGAACTTTGTGTTCCCAACAAGCTAGGTGAAGGACGGCTTTCAAACACACATATCTCTCAGAACGGAGCATGTGGAGAGAGGTTCGTTCACCTAGCACAAACTGAAAGGGTTGCAGGAAAAACTTTTACTATGGTTTCTCATACTGTTTCCTAGTGCCGATTTGAAGTTCCTGCAGTTTTCACTGTAAAATTGATTTGGAGCTAGTACTTCCCCATATATATGTATGGAGTGTAGTTTGCAACTCTAACGACACTTTGTGTTCCCAACAGGCAAGTAGAAGGACGGCTGTCACACACATTTATCTCTCAGAACTGAGCATGTGGATAGACGTTCGTTCATCTAGCACAAAGGAACACGTTGCAGGAGAAACTTTGTCTCTGTTTTCTCAGTATGATTCCAAGTGCCGGTTTGAATTTCCTGCAGTTTTCACTGTAAGACCGAGTTGGAGCTAGTACATCCCCATATATACGTAAGGAGTGTAGTTAGCAATTTTATAGAAACTTTGTATTCCCAACAAGCTAGGTGAAGGACGGCTTTCACACACGAATATATCTCAGAACTTAGCATGTGGAGAGATATTCGTTCATCTAGCACAAAAGGTAAAGATTGCAGGAGAAACTTTTACTCTGGTTTCTCAGTCTGTTTCCAATTGCCGGGTTGAAGTTCCTGCAGTTTTCACTGTAAAACCGAGTTGGAGCTAGTACCTCCCCATATATATGTATGGAGAGTAGTTTGCAACTGAATAGAAACTTTGTGTTCCCAACAAGCTAGATGAAGGACGGCTTTCACACACGAATATATCTCAGAACTTAGCATGTGGAGAGACATTCGTTCATCTAGCACAAAAGGTAAAGATTGCAGGAGAAACTTTTACTCTGGTTTCTCAGTCTGTTTCCAATTGCCGGGTTGAAGTTCCTGCAGTTTTCACTGTAAAACCGAGTTGGAGCTAGTACCTCCCCATATAAATGTATGGAGAGTAGTTTGCAACTGAAAAGTAACTTTGTGTTCCGAATAAGCTAGGTAAAGTCGGCTTTCAAACACACATATATCTCACAACTGTGCATGTGGAGAGACGCTCGTTCATTTAGCACAAAGAACGGATTGCAGGGAAATTTTTACTCAGTTTTCTCAGTGTGTTTCCTATTGCCGGTTTGAATTACCTGCAGTATTCAGTGTAAAACCGAGTTGGAGCTAGTAGCTCCGCATATATTTGTATGAAGTGTAGTTTGCAACTGTATAGAAACTTTGTTTTCTCAACAAGCAAGGTGAAAGTCGGCTTTCACACATACTTAACTCTCAGAACTCAGGATATGGAGAGACGTTTGTTCATCTAGCACAAAGGGAACGGGTTGCAGGGAAAACTATTACTCTGGTCTCTCAGTCTGCTTCCTAGTGCCGGTTTCAAGTTCCTGCAGTTTTCACTGTAAATCTGAGTTGGAGCTAGTACATACCCATATATATGTATGGAGTGGAGTTGGCAACTTTATAGAAACTTTGTGTTCCCAACAAGTTAAGTGAAGGACGGCTTCCACACACACTTATCTCTCAGAACTGAACATGTGGAGAGATGTTCGTTCATCTAGCACAAAGGGAACGGGTTGCAGGAGAAACTTTTACTCAGTTTTCTCAGTGTGTTTCCTAGTGCCATGTTGAAGTTCCTGCAGTTTTCACTGTAAATCGGTGTTGGAGCTAGTACCTCCCCATATATATGTATGGAGTGTAGTTAGAAACTTAAAAAAACTTTGTGTTCCCAACAAGCTAGTTGAAGGAGGGCTTTCACACACACGTATCTCTCAGAACTGAGCATGTGTAGAGACGTTCGTTCATCTAGCACAAAGGGACGAGTTGCAGGAGAAACTATTAGTCTGGTTTCTCAGTCTGTTTCCTAGTGCCAGTTTCAATTTCCTGCAGTTTTCACTTTAAATCCGAGTTGGAGCTTGTGCATACCCATATATATGTATGGAGTGGAGTTTGCAACTTTATAGGAACTTTGTGTTCCCAACAATCTAGGTGAAGGACGGCTTTCACACACATTTATCTCTCAGAACTGAACGTTTGGAGAGACGTTTGTTCATCTAGCACAAAGGGAAAGGGTTGCAAGAGAAACTTTTACTCAGTTTTCTCAGTGGGTTTCCTAGTGCCGGTTTGAAGTTCCTGCAGTTTTTACTGTAAAACCGATTTGGAGCTTGTACCTCCCCATATATATGTATGGAGTGGAAATATCAAGTGTATAGAAACTTTGTGTTCCCAAAAGCTAGGTGAAGGACGGCTTTCACACGCACGTATCTCTGTGAAATGAGCATGTGGAGAGAAGTTCGTTCATCTAGCATTAAGGGAACCGGTTGCAGGAGATACATTTACTCAGGTTTCTCATTCTGTTTCCTGGTGCCGGTTTGAAGTTACAGCAGTTTTCAGTGTAAAACAGTGTTGGAGCTAGTACCACCCCATATATATGTATGGAGTGTAGTTTGCAACTGTATAGAAACTTTGTGTTCCCAACAAGCTAGGTGAAGGACGGCTTTCACACACTATTATCTCTCAGAACTGAGCATGTGGAGAGACGTACGTTCATGTAGCACAAAAGGAACAGGTAGCAGGAGAAAATTTTATTCAGGTTTCTCAGTGTGTTTCCTAGTGCTGGTTTGACGTTCCTGCAGTTTTCACTGTAAAACCGATTTGGAGCTTGTAACTCCCCATATATTTGTATATAGTGTAGTTTGTAACTGAATAGAAACTTGTGTTCCCAACAAGCTAGGTGAAGGTCAGCTTTCACACACACTTATTTATCAGAACTCAGCATGTGGATAGACGTTCGTTCATTCAGCACAAAAGGAAGAGTTTTCAGGAGAGTCTTTTTCTCTGGTTTCTCAGTCTGTTTCCAAGTGCCGTTTTGCAGTTCCTGCAGTTTTCAATGTAAGACCGAGTTGGAGCTAGTACATCCCCATATATATGTATGGTGAGTAGTTTGCGACTGTATAGAAACTTTGTGTTCCCAACAAGCTAGGTGAAGGACGGCTTTCACCCACACATATCTCTCAGAACTTAGCATGTGGGGAGACTTTCTTTCATCTAGCACAAATGGAAAGGTTTGCAGGAGAAACTTTTTCTCTGGTTTCTCAGACTGTATCCTAGTGCCGGATTGAATTTCCTGCAGTATCCTCTGTAAAAACCGAGTTGGAGCTAGTACCTCCCCATTTATTTGTATGGAGTGTAGTTTGCAACTGTATAGAATCATTGTGTTCCCAACAATCTAGTTGAAGGACCGCTTTCACACACACTTATCTCTCAGATCTGAGAATGTGCAGAGACTTTCATTCATCTATCACAAAGGGAAAGGTTTGCAGGAGAAAATTTTACTCTGGTTTCTCAGTCTGTTTCCTAGTGCCGGTTTGAAGTTCCTGCAGTTTTCACTGTAAAACAGATTTGGAGCTAGAACCTCCAAATATATATGTAAGTAGTGTATATAGAAACTGAAAATAAACATTGTGTTCCCAACAATCTAGGTGAAGGACGACTTTCACAAACACTTATCTTCAGAACTGAGTATGTGGAGAAACGTTCGTTCATCTAGCACAAAGGGACGGGTTGCAGGAGAAACTATTATTCTGGTTTCTCAGTCTGTTTCCTAGTGCCGGTTTCAAGTTCCTGCAGTTTTCACTGTAAATCCGAGTTGGAGCTAGTACATACCCATATATATGTATGGAGAGTAGTTTGCAACTTTATAGACACTGTGTGTTCCCAACAACCTAGGTGAAGTACGGCTTACACACACACTTATCTCTCAGAACTGAACATGTGGAGAGACGTTTGTTCATCTAGCACAAAGGGAAAGGGTTGCATTAGAAACTTTTACTCTGTTTTCTCAGTCTGTTTCCTAGTGCCGGTTTGAAGTTCCTGCAGTTTTCATTGTAAAAACGAGTACGAGCTAGTACCTCCCCATATATTTAAGGAGTATAGTTTGCAAATGTATAGAAATTTTGTGTTCCCATCTAGCTAGGTGAAGTACGGCTTTCACACACATATCTATCAGAATATAGCATGTGGATAGACGTTCGTTCATCTAGCACAAAGGGAACGGATTGCAGTGGAAACTATTACTATGGTTACTCAGTCTGATTCCTAGAGAAGGTTTGTAGTTCCTGCAGTTTTTACTGTAAAATCGTGTTGGATCTAGTAAATCCCCATATATATGTATGGAGTGTAGTTTGCCACTGTATAGAATCTTTGTGTTCCCAACAAGCTAGGTGAAGGGCGGCTTTCACACACACTTATCTCTCAGAACTGAGAATGTGCAGAGACTTTCGTTCATCTAGCACAAAGGGAAAGGTTTGCAGGAGAAACTTTTACTCTGGTTTCTCAGTCTGTTTCCTAGTGCCGGTTTGAAGTTCCTGCAATTTTCACTGTAAAACAGAGTTGGAGCTAGAACCTCCAAATATATATGTAAGGAGTGTATATAGGAACTGAAAATAAACATTTTCTTCCCAACAATCAAGGTGAAGTACTGCTTTCACACACACTTATCTCTCAGAACTGAACATGTGGAGAGATGTTCGTTCATCTAGCACAAAGGGAACGGGTTGCAGGAGAAACTTTTACTCAGTTTTCTCAGTGTGTTTCCTAGTGCCATGTTGAAGTTCCTGCAGTTTTCACTGTAAATCGGTGTTGGAGCTAGTACCTCCCCATATATATGTATGGAGTGTAGTTAGAAACTTAAAAAAACTTTGTGTTCCCAACAAGCTAGTTGAAGGAGGGCTTTCACACACACGTATCTCTCAGAACTGAGCATGTGTAGAGACGTTCGTTCATCTAGCACAAAGGGACGAGTTGCAGGAGAAACTATTAGTCTGGTTTCTCAGTCTGTTTCCTAGTGCCAGTTTCAATTTCCTGCAGTTTTCACTTTAAATCCGAGTTGGAGCTTGTGCATACCCATATATATGTATGGAGTGGAGTTTGCAACTTTATAGGAACTTTGTGTTCCCAACAATCTAGGTGAAGGACGGCTTTCACACACATTTATCTCTCAGAACTGAACGTTTGGAGAGACGTTTGTTCATCTAGCACAAAGGGAAAGGGTTGCAAGAGAAACTTTTACTCAGTTTTCTCAGTGGGTTTCCTAGTGCCGGTTTGAAGTTCCTGCAGTTTTTACTGTAAAACCGATTTGGAGCTTGTACCTCCCCATATATATGTATGGAGTGGAAATATCAAGTGTATAGAAACTTTGTGTTCCCAAAAGCTAGGTGAAGGACGGCTTTCACACGCACGTATCTCTGTGAAATGAGCATGTGGAGAGAAGTTCGTTCATCTAGCATTAAGGGAACCGGTTGCAGGAGATACATTTACTCAGGTTTCTCATTCTGTTTCCTGGTGCCGGTTTGAAGTTACAGCAGTTTTCAGTGTAAAACAGTGTTGGAGCTAGTACCACCCCATATATATGTATGGAGTGTAGTTTGCAACTGTATAGAAACTTTGTGTTCCCAACAAGCTAGGTGAAGGACGGCTTTCACACACTATTATCTCTCAGAACTGAGCATGTGGAGAGACGTACGTTCATGTAGCACAAAAGGAACAGGTAGCAGGAGAAAATTTTATTCAGGTTTCTCAGTGTGTTTCCTAGTGCTGGTTTGACGTTCCTGCAGTTTTCACTGTAAAACCGATTTGGAGCTTGTAACTCCCCATATATTTGTATATAGTGTAGTTTGTAACTGAATAGAAACTTGTGTTCCCAACAAGCTAGGTGAAGGTCAGCTTTCACACACACTTATTTATCAGAACTCAGCATGTGGATAGACGTTCGTTCATTCAGCACAAAAGGAAGAGTTTTCAGGAGAGTCTTTTTCTCTGGTTTCTCAGTCTGTTTCCAAGTGCCGTTTTGCAGTTCCTGCAGTTTTCAATGTAAGACCGAGTTGGAGCTAGTACCTCCCCGTATATATGTATGGTGAGTAGTTTGCAACTGTATAGAAACTTTGTGTTCCCAACAAGCTAGGTGAAGGACGGCTTTCACCCACACATATCTCTCAGAACTTAGCATGTGGGGAGACTTTCTTTCATCTAGCACAAATGGAAAGGTTTGCAGGAGAAACTTTTTCTCTGGTTTCTCAGACTTTATCCTAGTGCCGGATTGAATTTCCTGCAGTATCCTCTGTAAAAACCGAGTTGGAGCTAGTACCTCCCCATTTATTTGTATGGAGTGTAGTTTGCAACTGTATAGAATCATTGTGTTCCCAACAATCTAGTTGAAGGACCGCTTTCACACACACTTATCTCTCAGATCTGAGAATGTGCAGAGACTTTCATTCATCTATCACAAAGGGAAAGGTTTGCAGGAGAAAATTTTACTCTGGTTTCTCAGTCTGTTTCCTAGTGCCGGTTTGAAGTTCCTGCAGTTTTCACTGTAAAACAGATTTGGAGCTAGAACCTCCAAATATATATGTAAGTAGTGTATATAGAAACTGAAAATAAACATTGTGTTCCCAACAATCTAGGTGAAGGACGACTTTCACAAACACTTATCTTCAGAACTGAGTATGTGGAGAAACGTTCGTTCATCTAGCACAAAGGGACGGGTTGCAGGAGAAACTATTATTCTGGTTTCTCAGTCTGTTTCCTAGTGCCGGTTTCAAGTTCCTGCAGTTTTCACTGTAAATCCGAGTTGGAGCTAGTACATACCCATATATATGTATGGAGAGTAGTTTGCAACTTTATAGACACTGTGTGTTCCCAACAACCTAGGTGAAGTACGGCTTACACACACACTTATCTCTCAGAACTGAACATGTGGAGAGACGTTTGTTCATCTAGCACAAAGGGAAAGGGTTGCATTAGAAACTTTTACTCTGTTTTCTCAGTCTGTTTCCTAGTGCCGGTTTGAAGTTCCTGCAGTTTTCATTGTAAAAACGAGTACGAGCTAGTACCTCCCCATATATTTAAGGAGTATAGTTTGCAAATGTATAGAAATTTTGTGTTCCCATCTAGCTAGGTGAAGTACGGCTTTCACACACATATCTATCAGAATATAGCATGTGGATAGACGTTCGTTCATCTAGCACAAAGGGAACGGATTGCAGTGGAAACTATTACTATGGTTACTCAGTCTGATTCCTAGAGAAGGTTTGTAGTTCCTGCAGTTTTTACTGTAAAATCGTGTTGGATCTAGTAAATCCCCATATATATGTATGGAGTGTAGTTTGCCACTGTATAGAATCTTTGTGTTCCCAACAAGCTAGGTGAAGGGCGGCTTTCACACACACTTATCTCTCAGAACTGAGAATGTGCAGAGACTTTCGTTCATCTAGCACAAAGGGAAAGGTTTGCAGGAGAAACTTTTACTCTGGTTTCTCAGTCTGTTTCCTAGTGCCGGTTTGAAGTTCCTGCAATTTTCACTGTAAAACAGAGTTGGAGCTAGAACCTCCAAATATATATGTAAGGAGTGTATATAGGAACTGAAAATAAACATTTTCTTCCCAACAATCAAGGTGAAGTACTGCTTTCACACACACTTATCTCTCAGAACTGAGTATGTGGAGAGACGTTCGTTCATCTAGCACAAAGGGACGGGTTGCAGGAGAAACTATTAGTCTGGTTTCTCAGTCTGTTTCCTAGTGCCGGTTTCAAGTTCCTGCAGTTTTCACTGTAAATCCGAGTTGGAGCTCGTACATACCCATATATATGTATGGAGTGGAGTTTGCAAAATTATAGACACTTTGTGTTCCCAACAAGCTAAGTGAAGGAAGGCTTTCACACACAATTATCTCTCAGAACTGAACATGTGAAGAGACGTTTGTTCATCTAGCACAAAGGCAAAGGGTTGCATTAGAAACTTTTACTGAGTTTTCTCAGTGTGTTTCCTAGTGCCGGTTTGAATTTTCTGCAATTTTCAGTGTAAAACCGAGTTGGAGCTAGTACCTCCGTAAATATATGTATGGAGGGTAGTTTGCAACTCTATAGAAACTTTGTTTTCTCAACAAGCTAGGTGAAGGTCGGCTTTCACACATAATTAACTCTCAGAACTGAGCATGTGGAGAGACGTTTGTTCATCTAGCACAAAGGGAAAGGGTTGCAGGAGAAACTTTTTCTCGGTTTTCTCAGAGTGTTTCCTAGTGCCTGTATGAAGTTCCTGTAGTTTTCACTGTAACACCTAGTTAGAACTAGTACCTCCCCATATATATGTATGGAGTGTAGTTAGAAACTGAAAAGAATCTTTGTGTTCCCAACAAGCTAGGTGAAGGACAGCTTTCACACACAATTATCACTCAGAACTGAGCATGTGTTGTGACGTTCGTTCATCTAGCACAATGGGAACGGATTGAATGAGAAACTATCACTCTGTTTTCTCAGTCTGATTCCTAGTGCCGGTTTGTAGTTCCTGCAGTTTTTACTGTAAAACCGATTTGGAGCAAGTACCTCCCCATATATACGTATGGAATATAGTTTTCAACTATATAGAACTTTGTGTTCCCAACAAACTAGGTGAAGGACGGCTTTCAAACACACATATCTCTCAGAACGGAGCATGTGGAGAGAGGTTCGTTCACCTAGCACAAAGTGAAAGGGTTGCAGGAAAAACTTTTACTATGGCTTCTCATACTGTTTCCTAGTGCCGATTTGAAGTTCCTGCAGTTTTCACTGTAAAATTGAGTTGGAGCTAGTACTTCCCCATATATATGTATGGAGTGTAGTTTGCAACTCTAACGACACTTTGTGTTCCCAACAGGCAAGTAGAAGGACGGCTTTCACACACATTTATCTCTCAGAACTGAGCATGTGGATAGACGTTCGTTCATCTAGCACAAAGGAACACGTTGCAGGAGAAACTTTGTCTCTGTTTTCTCAGTATGATTCCAAGTGCCGGTTTGAATTTCCTGCAGTTTTCACTGTAAGACCGAGTTGGAGCTAGTACTTCCCCATATATACGTAAGGAGTGTAGTTAGCAATTTTATAGAAACTTTGTGTTCCCAACAAGCTAGGTGAAGGACGGCTTTCACACACACTTATCTCTCAAAACTGAGCATGTGAAGAGACGATCGTTCATCTAGCACAAAAGGAACGGGTTGCAGGAGAAAATTTTTCTATGGTTTCTCAGTCTGTATCCTAGTGCCGGATTGAATTTCCTGCAGTTACCTCTGTAAAACCGAGTTGGATTTAGTACCACCCCATATATATGTATGGAATGTATTTGCAACTATATAGAATCATTGTGTTCCCAACAAGCTACGTGAAGGGCGGCTGTCACACACACTTTTCTCTCACAACTGAGCATGTGGATAGACGTTCTTTCATCTAGCACAAAAGGAAAGGTTTGCATAAGAAACTTTTACTCAGTTTTCTCAGTGTGTTTCCTAATGCCGGTTTGAAGTTCCTGCAGTTTTCAGTAAAACCGTGTTGGATCTCATAACTCACCATATATATGTATGGAGTGTAGATTGCAACTGTATAGAAACTTTGTATTCCCAACAAGCTAGGTGAAGGACGGCTTTCACACACACATATCCCTCAGAATTGAGCATTTGGAGAGATGTTCGTTCATCTAGCACAAAGTGAACGGTTTGCAGGAAAAACTATTAGTCTGGTTTCTCAGTCTCTTTCTTAGTGCCGGTTTGAAGTTCCTGCATTTTTCACTGTAAAACCGAGTTGGAGCTAGTACCTCCCCATATGTGTATGGAGTGCAATTTCCAACTGAAAAGGAACTTTGTGTTCCCTACAAGCTAGGTGAAGTACGGCTTTCACACCCAACTATCTCTGAGAACTGAGCATGTGGAGAGACGTTGGTTCATCTAGCACAAAAGGAATAGGTTGCAGGAAAATTATTTACTCCGATCTCTCAGTCTGTTTCCAAGTGCCGGTTTGAAGTTCCTGCAGTTTTCACTGTAAAAGCGACTTGGAGGTATTACCTCCTAATATATATGTATGGAGTGTAGTTTGCAACTGTATAGAAACTTTGTATTCCCAACAAGCTAGGTGAACGACGGCTTTCACACACACTTATCTCTCAGAAATGATCATGTGGAAAGACTTTCGTTCATATAGCACAAAGGGAACTGGTGGCAGGAGAAAGTTTTACTTTGTTTTCTCAGTCTGTTTCCAAGTGCCGGTTTCACGTTCCTGCAGTTGTCAATGTTAAACCGAGTTGGAGCTAGTACTTCCCCATATATATTTATGCAGAGTTGTTTGCAACTGTGTAGAAACTTTGTGTTCCCAACAAGCTAGGTGAAGGACGGCTTTCACACATACTTATCTTTCAGAACTGAGCATGTGGAGTGACGTTCGTTCATCTAGCACAAAAGGAACGGGTTGCAGGAGAAACTTTTACTCTGGTTTCTCAGTCTGTTTCCTAGTGCCAGTTTGAAGTTCCTGCAGTTTTCACTGTAAAACCGAGTTGGAGCTAGTACCACCCCATATATATGTATGCATTGGAGGTTGCAACTGTATAGAAACTTTGTGTTCCAAACAAGCTAGGTGAAGTACGGCTTTCACACACACTTATCTCTCAGAACTGTGCATGTGGAGAGACTTTCTTTTATCTAGCACTAAGGGAACGGGTTGCAGGATATACTTTTACTCTGGTTTCTCAGTCTGTTTCCTAGTGCCGGTTTGAAGTTCCTGCAGTTTTCACTGTAAAATTGAGTTAGAGCTAGTACCTTCCATAGATATATATGGAGTGTAATTTGCAACTGTATAGAATCTTTGTGTTCCCAAAAAGCTAGGTGAAGGACGGCTTTCACACACAATTATCTCTCAGAACTGAGCATGTGGTGAGACATTCGTACATCTAGCAGAAAGGGAACGGGTAGCAGGAGAAATTTTCTCTCAGGTTTCTCAGTGTTTTTCCTAGTGCCGGTTTGAAGTTACTGCAGTTTTCACTGTAAAACTGAGTTGGAGCTAGTACCTCACCATATATATGTATCTAGTGTATTTTGCAACTCTATAGAAACTTTGTGTTCCCAACAAGCTAGGTGAAGGACGGCTTTCACTCACACTTATCTCTCAGAACTGAGCATGTGGGGAGACGTTCTTTCATCTAGCACAAAGGGAAAGGTGTGCAGGAGAAACTTTTTCTCTGGTTTCTCAGACTTTATCCTAGTGCCGGATTGAATTTCCTGCAGTTTCATCTGTAAAACCGAGTTGGAGTTAGAACCTCCCCATATGTATGTATGGAGTGTCTTTTTCAACTGTATAGAAACTTCGTGTTCAAAACAAGCTAGTTGAAGTACGGCTTTCACACACACTTATCTCTGAGAACTGAGCATGAGGTGAGACGTTCGTTCATCTAGCACAAACTGAACGGTTTGCAGGAGAAACTATTTGTCTGGTTTTTCAGTGTCTTTCCTAGTTCCGGTAAGAAGTTCCTGCAGTTTTCACTGTAAATCTGAGTTGGAGCTAGTACCTACCCATATATATGTATGGAGTGGAGTTTGCAACTTTATAGAAACTTTGTGTTCCCAACAAGCTAGGTGAAGGACGGCTTTCACACACACTTATCTCTCAAAGCTGAGCATGTGAATAGACGTTCGTTCATCTAGCACAAAGGGAACGGGTGGCAGGAGAAACTTTTTCTATGGTTTCTCAGTCTGTATCCTAGTGCCGGATTGAATTTCCTGCAGTTACCTCTGTAAAACCGAGTTGGAGCTAGTACCTCCCCATATATATGTATGGAGTGTAGTTTGCAACTGTATAGAATCATTGTGTTCCCAACACTCTAGGTGAAGGACGGCTTTCACACACACTTATCTCTCAGAACTAAACATGTGGAGAGACGTTTGTTCATCTAGCACAAAGGGAAAGGTTTGCAGGGGAAATTTTTACTCAGTTTTCTCAGTGTGTTTCCTAATGCTGGTTTGAATTTCCTGCAGTTTTCAGTGTAAAACCGAGTTGGAGCTAGTACCTCCGTAAATATATGTATGGAGGGTAGTTTGCAACTCTATAGAAACTTTTTTTCTCAACAAGCTAGGTGAAGGTCGGCTTTCACACATAATTAACTCTCAGAACTGAGCATGTGGAGAGATGTTTGTTCATCTAGCACAAATGGAAAGGGTTGCTGTAGAAACTTTTTCTCGGTTTTCTCAGAGTGTTTCCTAGTGCTTGTATGAAGTTCCTGCAGTTTTCACTGTAACACCTAGTTTGAACTAGTACCTCCCCATATATATTTTTGGATTGTAGTTAGAAACTGAAAAGAATCTTTTTTTCCAATCAAGCTAATTGAAGGACGGCTTTCACACACACTTATCACTCAGAACTGAGCATGTGTTGTGACGTTCGTTCATCTAGCACAATGGGAACGGATTGCATGAGAAACTATCACTCTGTTTTCTCAGTCTGTTTCCTAGTGCCGGTTTGAAGTTCCTGCAGTTTTCACTGTAAAAACGAGTACGAGCTAGTACCTCCCCATAAATATTTAAGGAGTATAGTTTGCAAATGTAAAGAAATTTTGTGTTCCCATCTAGCAAGATGAAGTACGGCTTTCACACACATATCTCTCAGAAATTAGCATGTGGAGAGAAGTTCGTTCATCTAGCACAAAGGGAACGGATTGCAGTGGAAACTATTATTCTGGTTTCTCATTCTGTTTCCTAGAGCCGGTTTGTAGTTCCTGCAGTTTTTACTGTAAATTCGTGTTGGAGCTTGTACTTTCCCATATATATTTATGGAGTGCAGTTTGCAACTCTATAGAACCTTTGTGTTCCCAACAAGCAAGTTGAAGGACGGCTTTCACAAAATATTATCTCTCAGAACTGAGCATGTGGATAGACGTTCGTTCATCTAGCACAATGAAATGAGTTGCAGGAGAAAGTTTTAATCTGGTTTCTCAGTCTGTTTCCTAGTGCCGGATTGAAATTCCTGCAGTTTCATCTGTAAAACCGAGTTGGAGTTAGAACCTCCCCATATGTATGTATGGAGTGTCTTTTTCAACTGTATAGAAACTTTGTGTTCCCAACAAGCTAGGTGAAGGACGGCTTACACACACACTTATCTCTCAGAATTGAGCATGTGGAGAGACGTTCGTTCATCTAGCACAAATGGACGAGTTGCAGGAGAAACTATTAGTCTCGTTTCTCAGTCTGTTTCCTAGTGCCTGTATGAAGTTCCTGCAATTTTCACTGTAAAACCGAGTTGGAGCTAGTACCTCCCCATATATATGTATGGAGTGTAGTTTGCAACTGTATAGAATCATTATGTTCCCAACACGCTAGGTGAAGGACGGCTTACACACACACTTATCTCTCAGAACTGAGCATGTGGAGAGACGTTCGTTCATCTAGCACAAATGGACGAGTTGCAGGAGAAACTATTAGTCTCGTTTCTCAGTCTGTTTCCTAGTGCCTGTATGAAGTTCCTGCAGTTTTCACTGTAAAACCGAGTTGGAGCTAGTACCTCCCAATATATATGTATGGAGTGGAGTTTGCAACTGTATAGAAACTTTGTGTTCCAAACAAGCTAAGTGAAGGACGGCTTTCACTCACACTTATCTCTCAGAACTGAGCACGTGGAGAGAATTTCGTTCATCTAGCACAAAGGGAACGGATTGCTGGAGAATCTTTTACTCTGGTTTCTCAGTCTGTTTCCTAGTGCCAGTTTGAAGTTCCTGCAGTTTTTACTGTAAAACCGATTTGGAGCAAGTACGTCCCCATATATATGTATGGAATATAGTTTTCAACTATATAGAACTTGGTGTTCCCAACAAGCTAGGTGAAGGACGGCTTTCAAAGACACATATCTCTCAGAACGGAGCATGTGGAGAGAGGTTCGTTCACCTAGCACAAAGTGAAATGGTTGCAGGAAAAACTTTTACTATGGTTTCTCAGACTGTTTCCTAGTGCCGGTTTGAAGTTCCTGCAGTTTTCACTGTAAAATTGAGTTGGAGCTAGTACTTCCCCATGTATATTTATGGAGTGTAGTTTGCAACTCTAACGACACTTTGTGTTCCCAACAAGCAAGGAGAAGGACGGCTTTCACACACATTTATCTCTCAGAACTGAGCATGTGGATAGACGTTCGTTAATCTAGCACAAAGGAACACGTTGCAGGAGAAACTTTGTCTCTGGTTTCTCAGTATGTTTCCAAGTGCCGGTTTGATATTCCTGCAGTTTTCACTGTAAAACCGAGTTGGAGCTAGTACATCCCCATATATATGTAAGGAGTGTAGTTTGCAATTTTATAGAAACTTTGTATTCCCAACAAGCTAGGTGAAGGACGGCTTTCACACACGACTATATCTCAGAAATTAGCATGTGGAGAGACATTCGTTCATATCGCACAAATGGTAAAGATTGCAGGAGAAACTTTTACTCTGGTTTCTCAGTCTGTTTCCAATTGCCGGGTTGATGTTCCTGCAGTTTTCACTGTAAAACCGAGTTGGAGCTAGTACCTCCCCATATATATGTATGGAGAGTAGTTTGCAACTGAATAGAAACTTTGTGTTCCCAACAAGCTAGGTGAAGGACGACTTTCATACACACATATCTCTCAGAAATTATCATGTGGAGAGACTTTTGTTCATCTAGCACAAAGGGAACGGGTTGCAGGAGAAAATATTTCTCTGGTTTCTCAGTCTGTTTCCAAGTGCCGATTTGAAGTTCCTGCAGTTTTCACTGTAAAACCGTGTTGGAGCTAGTACTTCCCCATATATATGTATGGAGAGTAGTTTGCAAATGTATAGATACTTTGTGTTCCCAACAAGCTAGGTGAAGGACGGCTTTCACCCACAATTATCTCTCAGAACTGAGCATGTGTTGTGACGTTCGTTCATCTAGCACAATGGGAACGGATTGCATGAGAAAATATCACTCTGTTTTCTCAGTCTGTTTCCTAGTGCCGGTTTGAAGTTCCTGCAGTTTTCATTGTAAAAACGAGTACGAGCTAGTACCTCCCCATATATATTTAAGGAGTATAGTTTGCAAATGTATAGAAATTTTGTGTTCCCATCTAGCTAGGTGAAGTACGGCTTTCACACACATATCTCTCAGATTATAGCATGTGGAGAGACGTTCGTTCATCTAGCACAAAGGGAAAGGATTGCAGTGGAAACTATTACTCTGGTTACTCAGTCTGTTTCCTAGAGAAGGTTTGTAGTTCCTGCAGTTTTTACTGTAAAATCGTGTTGGAGCTAGTAAATCCCCATATATATGTATGGAGTGTAGTTTGCCACTGTATAGAATCTTTGTGTTCCCAACAAGCTAGGTGAAGGGCGGCTTTCACTCACAAATATCTCTGAGAACTGAGAATGTGCAGAGACTTTCGTTCATCTAGCAAAAAGGGAAAGGTTTGCAGGAGAAACTTTTACTCTGGTTTCTCAGTCTGTTTCCTAGTGCCGGTTTGAAGTTCCTGCAATTTTCACTGTAAAACAGAGTTGGAGCTAGAACCTCCAAATATATATGTAAGGAGTGTATATAGGAACTGAAAATAAACATTTTCTTCCCAACAATCAAGGTGAAGGACTGCTTTCACACACACTTATCTCTCAGAACTGAGTATGTGGAGAGACGTTCGTTCATCTAGCACAAAGGGACGGGTTGCAGGAAAAACTATTAGTCTGCTATCTCAGTCTGTTTCCTAGTGCCGGTTTCAAGTTCCTGCAGTTTTCACTGTAAATCCGAGTTGGAGCTAGTACCTCCCCATATGTATGTATGGAGTGCAATTTCCAACTGAAAAGGAACTTTGTGTTCCCAACAAGCTAGGTGAAGTATGGCTTTCACACCCAATTATCTCTCAGAACTGAGCATGTGGAGAGATGTTCGTTCAAATAGCAAAAATGTAGCGAGTTGCAGGTGAAACACTTACTGTGTTTTCTCAGTCTGTTTTCAAGTGCCGGTTTGAAGTTCCTGCAGTTTTCACTGTAAAACCGTGTTGGAGATAGTACCTCCCCATATGTATATATGGAGTGCAATTTCCAACTGAAAAGGAACTTTGTGTTCCCTACAAGCTAGGTGAAGTACGGCTTTCACACCCAACTATCTCTGAGAACTGAGCATGTGGAGAGACGTTGGTTCATCTAGCACAAAAGGAATAGGTTGCAGGAAAATCATTTACTCCGATCTCTCAGTCTGTTTCCAAGTGCCGGTTTGAAGTTCCTGCAGTTTTCACTGTAAAAGCGACTTGGAGGTATTACCTCCCAATATATATGTATGGAGTGTAGTTTACAACTGTATAGAAACTTTGTATTCCCAACAAGCTAGGTGAACGACGGCTTTCACACACACTTATCTCTCAGAAATGATCATGTGGAAAGACTTTCGTTCATATAGCACAAAGGGAACTGGTGGCAGGAGAAAGTTTTACTTTGTTTTCTCAGTCTGTTTCCAAGTGCCGGTTTCACGTTCCTGCAGTTGTCAATGTTAAACCGAGTTGGAGCTAGTACTTCCCCATATATATTTATGCAGAGTTGTTTGCAACTGTGTAGAAACTTTGTGTTCCCAACAAGCTAGGTGAAGGACGGCTTTCACACATACTTATTTTCAGAACTGAGCATGTGGAGTGACGTTCGTTCATCTAGCACAAAAGGAACGGGTTGCAGGAGAAACTTTTACTCTGGTTTCTCAGTCTGTTTCCTAGTGCCAGTTTGAAGTTCCTGCAGTTTTCACTGTAAAACCGAGTTGGAGCTAGTACCACCCCATATATATGTATGCATTGGAGGTTGCAACTGTATAGAAACTTTGTGTTCCAAACAAGCTAGGTGAAGTACGGCTTTCACACACACTTATCTCTCAGAACTGTGCATGTGGAGAGACTTTCTTTTATCTAGCACTAAGGGAACGGGTTGCAGGATATACTTTTACTCTGGTTTCTCAGTCTGTTTCCTAGTGCCGGTTTGAAGTTCCTGCAGTTTTCACTGTAAAATTGAGTTGGAGCTAGTACCTCACCATATATATGTATCTAGTGTAGTTTGCAACTCTATAGAAACTTTGTGTTCCCAACAAGCTAGGTGAAGGACGGCTTTCACTCACACTTATCTCTCAGAACTGAGCATGTGGGGAGACGTTCGTTCATCTAGCACAAAAGGATAGGTGTGCAGGAGAAACTTTTTCTCTGGTTTCTCAGTCTTTATCCTAGTGCCGGATTGAATTTCCTGCAGTTTCATCTGTAAAACCGAGTTGGAGTTAGAACCCCCCCATATGTATGTATGGAGTGTCTTTTTCAACTGTATAGAAACTTCGTGTTCAAAACAAGCTAGTTGAAGTACGGCTTTCACACGCACTTATCTCTGAGAACTGAGCATGTGGTGAGACGTTCGTTCATCTAGCACAAACTGAACGGTTTGCAGGAGAAACTATTTGTCTGGTTTCTCAGTCTCTTTCCTAGTTCCGGTAAGAAGTTCCTGCAGTTTTCACTGTAAATCTGAGTTGGAGCTAGTACCTACCCATATATATGTATGGAGTGGAGTTTGCAACTTTATAGAAACTTTGTGTTCCCAACAAGCTAGGTGAAGGACGGCTTTCACACACACTTATCTCTCAAAACTGAGCATGTGAATAGACGTTCGTTCATCTAGCACAAAGGGAACAGGTGGCAGGAGAAACTTTTTCTATGGTTTCTCAGTCTGTATCCTAGTGCCGGATTGAATTTCCTGCAGTTACCTCTGTAAAACCGAGTTGGAGCTAGTACCTCCCCATATATATGTATGGAGTGTAGTTTGCAACTGTATAGAATCATTGTGTTCCCAACACGCTAGGTGAAGGACGGCTTTCACACACACTTATCTCTCAGAACTAAACATGTGGAGAGACGTTTGTTCATCTAGCACAAAGGGAAAGGTTTGCAGGGGAAATTTTTACTCAGTTTTCTCAGTGTGTTTCCTAATGCTGGTTTGAATTTCCTGCAGTTTTCAGTGTAAAACCGAGTTGGAGCTAGTACCTCCGTAAATATATGTATGGAGGGTAGTTTGCAACTCTATAGAAACTTTTTTTCTCAACAAGCTAGGTGAAGGTCGGCTTTCACACATAATTAACTCTCAGAACTGAGCATGTGGAGAGATGTTTGTTCATCTAGCACAAATGGAAAGGGTTGCTGTAGAAACTTTTTCTCGGTTTTCTCAGAGTGTTTCCTAGTGCTTGTATGAAGTTCCTGCAGTTTTCACTGTAACACCTAGTTTGAACTAGTACCTCCCCATATATATTTTTGGATTGTAGTTAGAAACTGAAAAGAATCTTTGTTTTCCAATCAAGCTAATTGAAGGACGGCTTTCACACACACTTATCACTCAGAACTGAGCATGTGTTGTGACGTTCGTTCATCTAGCACAATGGGAACGGATTGCATGAGAAACTATCACTCTGTTTTCTCAGTCTGTTTCCTAGTGCCGGTTTGAAGTTCCTGCAGTTTTCACTGTAAAAACAAGTACGAGGTAGTACCTCCCCATAAATATTTAAGGAGTATAGTTTGCAAATGTAAAGAAATTTTGTGTTCCCATCTAGCAAGATGAAGTACGGCTTTCACACACATATCTCTCAGAAATTAGCATGTGGAGAGAAGTTCGTTCATCTAGCACAAAGGGAACGGATTGCAGTGGAAACTATTATTCTGGTTTCTCATTCTGTTTCCTAGAGCCGGTTTGTAGTTCCTGCAGTTTTTACTGTAAAATCGTGTTGGAGCTGGTACTTTCCCATATATATTTATGGAGTGCAGTTTGCAACTGTATAGAACCTTTGTGTTCCCAACAAGCAAGTTGAAGGACGGCTTTCACAAAATATTATCTCTCAGAACTGAGCATGTGGATAGACGTTCGTTCATCTAGCACAATGAAATGAGTTGCAGGAGAAAGTTTTAATCTGGTTTCTCAGTCTGTTTCCTAGTGCCGGATTGAAATTCCTGCAGTTTCATCTGTAAAACCGAGTTGGAGTTAGAACCTCCCCATATGTATGTATGGAGTGTCTTTTTCAACTGTATAGAAACTTTGTGTTCCCAAAAAGCTAGGTGAAGGACGGCTTAAACACACACTTATCTCTCAGAACTGAGCATGTTGAGAGACGTTCGTTCATCTAGCACAAAGGGAACGGGTGGCAGGTGAAAGTATATGTCTGGTATCTCAGTCTCTTTCCTAGTGCCGGTTTGTAGTTCCTGCAGTTTTCACTGTAAATCTGAGTTGGAGCTAGTACCTACCATATATATGTATGGAGTGGAATTTACAAATTTTTAGAAACTTTGTGTTCCCAACAAGCTAGTTGAAGGACGGCTTTCACACACACTTATTTCTCAAAACTGAGCATGTGAAGAGACGTTCGTTCATCTAGCACAAAGGGAACGGGTGGCAGGAGAAACTTTTTCTGTGGTTTCTCAGTCTGTATCCTAGTGCCGGATTGAATTTCCTGCAGTTACCCCTGTAAAACCGAGTTGGAGCTAGTACCTCCCCATATATATGTATGGAGTGTAGTTTGCAACTGTATAGAATCATTGTGTTCCCAACACGCTAGGTGAAGGACGGCTTACACACACACTTATCTCTCAGAACTGAGCATGTGGAGAGACGTTCGTTCATCTAGCACAAATGGACGAGTTGCAGGAGAAACTATTAGTCTCGTTTCTCAGTCTGTTTCCTAGTGCCTGTATGAAGTTCCTGCAGTTTTCACTGTAAAACCGAGTTGGAGCTAGTACCTCCCAATATATATGTATGGAGTGGAGTTTGCAACTGTATAGAAACTTTGTGTTCCAAACAAGCTAAGTGAAGGACGACTTTCACTCACACTTATCAATCAGAACTGAGCACGTGGAGAGAATTTCGTTCATCTAGCACAAAGGGAACGGATTGCTGGAGAATCTTTTACTCTGGTTTCTCAGTCTGTTTCCTAGTGCCAGTTTGAAATTCCTGCAGTTTTTACTGTAAAACCGATTTGGAGCAAGTACCTCCCCATATATATGTATGGAATATGGTTTTCAACTATATAGAACTTTGTGTTCCCAACAAGCTAGGTGAAGGACGGCTTTCAAAGACACATATCTCTCAGAACGGAGCATGTGGAGAGAGGTTCATTCACCTAGCACAAAGTGAAATGGTTGCAGGAAAAACTTTTACTATGGTTTCTCAGACTGTTTCCTAGTGCCGGTTTGAAGTTCCTACAGTTTTCACTGTAAAATTGAGTTGGAGCTAGTACTTCCCCATGTATATTTATGGAGTGTAGTTTGCAACTCTAACGACACTTTGTGTTCCCAACAAGCAAGGAGAAGGACGGCTTTCACACACATTTATCTCTCAGAACTGAGCATGTGGATAGACGTTCGTTAATCTAGCACAAACTGAACGGTTTGCAGGAGAAACTATTTGTCTGGTTTCTCAGTCTCTTTCCTAGTTCCGGTAAGAAGTTCCTGCAGTTTTCACTGTAAATCTGAGTTGGAGCTAGTACCTCCCCATATATATGTATGGAGAGTAGTTTGCAACTGAATAGAAACTTTGTGTTCCCAACAAGCTAGGTGAAGGACGACTTTCATACTCACATATCTCTCAGAACTTATCATGTGGAGAGACGTTTGTTCATCTAGCACAAAGGGAACGGGTTGCAGGAGAAAATATTTCTCTGGTTTCCCAGTCTGTTTCCAAGTGCCGATTTGAAGTTCCTGCAGTTTTCACTGTAAAATCGTGTTGGAGCTAGTACTTCCCCATATATATGTATGGAGAGTAGTTTGCAAATGTATAGATACTTTGTGTTCCCAACAAGCTAGGTGAAGGACGGCTTTCACCCACAATTATCTCTCAGAACTGAGCATGTGTTGTGACGTTCGTTCATCTAGCACAATGGGAACGGATTGCATGAGAAAATATCACTCTGTTTTCTCAGTCTGTTTCCTAGTGCCGGTTTGAAGTTCCTGCAGTTTTCATTGTAAAAACGAGTACGAGCTAGTACCTCCCCATATAGATTTAAGGAGTATAGTTTGCAAATATATAGAAATTTTGTGTTCCCATCTAGCTAGGTGAAGTACGGCTTTCACACACATATCTCTCAGATTATAGCATGTGGAGAGACGTTCGTTCATCTAGCACAAAGGGAAAGCATTGCAGTGGAAACTATTACTATGGTTACTCAGTCTGTTTCCTAGAGAAGGTTTGTAGTTCCTGCAGTTTTTACTGTAAAATCGTGTTGGAGCTAGTAAATCCCCATATATATGTATGGAGTGTAGTTTGCCACTGTATAGAATCTTTGTGTTCCCAACAAGCTAGGTGAAGGGCGGCTTTCACACACACATATCTCTGAGAACTGAGAATGTGCAGAGACTTTCGTTCATCTAGCACAAAGGGAAAGGTTTGCAGGAGAAACTTTTACTCTGGTTTCTCAGTCTGTTTCCTAGTGCCGGTTTGAAGTTCCTGCAATTTTCACTGTAAAACAGAGTTGGAGCTAGAACCTCCAAATATATATGTAAGGAGTGTATATAGGAACTGAAAATAAACATTTTCTTCCCAACAATCAAGGTGAAGGACTGCTTTCACACACACTTATCTCTCAGAACTGAGTATGTGGAGAGACGTTCGTTCATCTAGCACAAAGGGACGGGTTGCAGGAAAAACTATTAGTCTGCTATCTCAGTCTGTTTCCTAGTGCCGGTTTCAAGTTCCTGCAGTTTTCACTGTAAATCCGAGTTGGAGCTCGTACATACCCATATATATGTATGGATTGGAGTTTGCAAAATTATAGACACTTTGTGTTCCCAACAAGCTAGGTGAAGGACGGCTTTCACACACAATTATCTCTCAAAACTGAACATGTGGAGAGACGTTTGTTCATCTAGCACAAAGGGAAAGGGTTGCATTAGAAACTTTACTCAGTTTTCTCAGTGTATTTCCTAGTGCCGGTTTGAATTTCCTGCAGTTTTCAGTGTAAAACCGAGTTGGAGCTAGTACCTCCGTAAATATATGTATGGAGGGTAGTTTGCAACTCTATAGAAACTTTGTTTTCTCAACAAGCTAGGTGAAGGTCGGCTTTCACACATAATTAACTCTCAGAACTGAGCATGTGGAGAGACATTTGTTCATCTAGCACAAAGGGAAAGGGTTGCAGGAGAAACTTTTTCTCGGTTTTCTCAGAGTGTTTCCTAGTGCCTGTATGAAGTTCCTGTAGTTTTCACTGTAACAATTAGTTAGAACTAGTACCTCCCCATATATATGTATGGAGTGTAGTTAGAAACTGAAAAGAATCTTTGTGTTCCCAACAAGCTAGGTGAAGAACGGCTTTCACACACAATTATCACTCAGAACTGAGCATGTGTTGTGACGTTCGTTCATATAGCACAATGGGAACGGATTGCATGAGAAACTATCACTCCTTTTTCTCAGTTTGATTCCTAGTGCCGGTTTGAAGTCCCTGCAGTTTTCATTGTAAAAACGAGTACGAGCTAGTACCTCCCCATATATATTTAAGGAGTATAGTTTGCAAATGTATAGAAATTTTGTGTTCCCATCTAGCTAGATGAAGTACGGCTTTCACACTCATATCTATCAGAACATAGCATGTGGAGAGTAGTACGTTCATCTACCACAAAGGGAACGGATTGCAGTGGAAACTATTACTCTGGTTTCTCAGTCTGTTTCCTAGAGCCGGTTTGTAGTTCCTGCAGTTTTTACTGTAAAATCGTGTTGGAGCTAGTACTTTCCCATATATATGTATGGAGTGTAGTTTGCAACTCTATAGAATCTTTGTGTTCCAAACAAGCAAGTTGAAGGACGGCTTTCACACACACTTATCTCTCAGCACTGAGCATGTGGATAGACTTTCGTCCATCTAGCACAAAGGGAAGGAGTTGCAGGAGAAACTTTTACTCTGGTTTCTCAGTCTGTTTCCTAGTGCCGGTTTGAAGTTCCTGCAGTTTTCACTGTAAAATCGAGTTGGAGCTAGTACCTCCCCATATATATGTATGGAGAGTAATTTGCAACTTTATACAAACTTTGTGTTCCAAACAAGCTAGGTGAAGGACGGTTTTCACTCACTCTTATCTCTCAGAACTGAGCACGTGGAGAGAATTTCGTTCATCTAGCACAAGGAACCGTTTGCAGGAGAAAATTTTACTCAGATTTCTCAGTGTTTTTCCTAGTTCCGGTTTGAAGTTCCTGCAGTTTTCAGTGTAAAACCGTGTTGGATCTAGTACCTACCCATATGTATGTATAGAGTATAGTTTGCAACTGTATAGAAACTTTGTGTTCCCAACAAGCTAGGTGAAGGACGGCTTTCACACACACATATACCTCAGAACGGAGCATGTGGAGAGAGTTTCGTTCATCTAGCACAAATTGAAAGGTTTGCAGCAGAAACTTTTACTATGGTTTCTCAGAATGTTTCCTAGTGCCAGTTTGAAGTTCCTGCAGTTTTCATTGTAAAACAGAGTTGGAGCAAGTACCTCCCCATATAAATGTATGGAGAGTAGTTTGCAACTGAAAAGTAACTTTGTGTTCCGAATAAGCTAGGTAAAGTCGGCTTTCAAACACACATATATCTCAGAACTGTGCATGTGGAGAGACGCTCGTTCATTTAGCACAAAGAACGGATTGCAGGGAAATTTTTACTCAGTTTTCTCAGTGTGTTTCCTATTGCCGGTTTGAATTACCTGCAGTATTCAGTGTAAAACCGAGTTGGAGCTAGTAGCTCCGCATATATTTGTATGAAGTGTAGTTTGCAACTGTATAGAAACTTTGTTTTCTCAACAAGCAAGGTGAAAGTCGGCTTTCACACATACTTAACTCTCAGAACTCAGGATATGGAGAGACGTTTGTTCATCTAGCACAAAGGGAACGGGTTGCAGGGAAAACTATTACTCTGGTCTCTCAGTCTGCTTCCTAGTGCCGGTTTCAAGTTCCTGCAGTTTTCACTGTAAATCTGAGTTGGAGCTAGTACATACCCATATATATGTATGGAGTGGAGTTTGCAACTTTATAGAAACTTTGTGTTCCCAACAAGTTAAGTGAAGGACGGCTTCCACACACACTTATCTCTCAGAACTGAACATGTGGAGAGATGTTCGTTCATCTAGCACAAAGGGAACGGGTTGCAGGAGAAACTTTTACTCAGTTTTCTCAGTGTGTTTCCTAGTGCCATGTTGAAGTTCCTGCAGTTTTCACTGTAAATCGGTGTTGGAGCTAGTACCTCCCCATATATATGTATGGAGTGTAGTTAGAAACTTAAAAAAACTTTGTGTTCCCAACAAGCTAGTTGAAGGAGGGCTTTCACACACACGTATCTCTCAGAACTGAGCATGTGTAGAGACGTTCGTTCATCTAGCACAAAGGGACGAGTTGCAGGAGAAACTATTAGTCTGGTTTCTCAGTCTGTTTCCTAGTGCCAGTTTCAATTTCCTGCAGTTTTCACTTTAAATCCGAGTTGGAGCTTGTGCATACCCATATATATGTATGGAGTGGAGTTTGCAACTTTATAGGAACTTTGTGTTCCCAACAATCTAGGTGAAGGACGGCTTTCACACACATTTATCTCTCAGAACTGAACATGTGGAGAGACGTTTGTTCATCTAGCACAAAGGGAAAGGGTTGCAAGAGAAACTTTTACTCAGTTTTCTCAGTGGGTTTCCTAGTGCCGGTTTGAAGTTCCTGCAGTTTTTACTGTAAAACCGATTTGGAGCTTGTACATCCCCATATGTATGTATGGAGTGGAAATAGCAACTGTATAGAAACTTTGTGTTCCCAAAAGCTAGGTGAAGGACGGCTTTCACACGCACGTATCTCTGTGAAATGAGCATGTGGAGAGAAGTTCGTTCATCTAGCATTAAGGGAACCGGTTGCAGGAGATACATTTACTCAGGTTTCTCATTCTGTTTCCTGGTGCCGGTTTGAAGTTACAGCAGTTTTCAGTGTAAAACAGTGTTGGAGCTAGTACCACCCCATATATATGTATGGAGTGTAGTTTGCAACTGTATAGAAACTTTGTGTTCCCAACAAGCTAGGTGAAGGACGGCTTTCACACACTATTATCTCTCAGAACTGAGCATGTGGAGAGACGTACGTTCATGTAGCACAAAAGGAACAGGTAGCAGGAGAAAATTTTATTCAGGTTTCTCAGTGTGTTTCCTAGTGCTGGTTTGACGTTCCTGCAGTTTTCACTGTAAAACCGATTTGGAGCTTGTAACTCCCCATATATATGTATATACTGTAGTTTGTAACTGAATAGAAACTTGTGTTCCCAACAAGCTAGGTGAAGGTCAGCTTTCACACACACTTATTTATCAGAACTCAGCATGTGGATAGACGTTCGTTCATTCAGCACAAAAGGAAGAGTTTTCAGGAGAGTCTTTTTCTCTGGTTTCTCAGTCTGTTTCCAAGTGCCGTTTTGCAGTTCCTGCAGTTTTCAATGTAAGACCGAGTTGGAGCTAGTACCTCCCCATATATATGTATGGTGAGTAGTTTGCGACTGTATAGAAACTTTGTGTTCCCAACAAGCTAGGTGAAGGACGGCTTTCACACACACTTATCTCTCAGATCTGAGAATGTGCAGAGACTTTCATTCATCTATCACAAAGGGAAAGGTTTGCAGGAGAAAATTTTACTCTGGTTTCTCAGTCTGTTTCCTAGTGCCGGTTTGAAGTTCCTGCAGTTTTCACTGTAAAACAGAGTTGGAGCTAGAACCTCCAAATATATATGTAAGTAGTGTATATAGAAACTGAAAATAAACATTGTGTTCCCAACAATCTAGGTGAAGGACGACTTTCACAAACACTTATCTTCAGAACTGAGTATGTGGAGAAACGTTCGTTCATCTAGCACAAAGGGACGGGTTGCAGGAGAAACTATTATTCTGGTTTCTCAGTCTGTTTCCTAGTGCCGGTTTCAAGTTCCTGCAGTTTTCACTGTAAATCCGAGTTGGAGCTAGTACATACCCATATATATGTATGGAGAGTAGTTTGCAACTTTATAGACACTGTGTGTTCCCAACAACCTAGGTGAAGTACGGCTTACACACACACTTATCTCTCAGAACTGAAAATGTGGAGAGACGTTTGTTCATCTAGCACAAAGGGAAAGGGTTGCATTAGAAACTTTTACTCTGTTTTCTCAGTCTGTTTCCTAGTGCCGGTTTGAAGTTCCTGCAGTTTTCATTGTAAAAACGAGTACGAGCTAGTACCTCCCCATATATTTAAGGAGTATAGTTTGCAAATGTATAGAAATTTTGTGTTCCCATCTAGCTAGGTGAAGTACGGCTTTCACCCACATATCTCTCAGAATATAGCATGTGGAGAGACGTTCGTTCATCTAGCACAAAGGGAACGGATTGCAGTGGAAACTATTACTCTGGTTACTCAGTCTGATTCCTAGAGAAGGTTTGTAGTTCCTGCAGTTTTTACTGTAAAATCGTGTTGGATCTAGTAAATCCCCATATATATGTATGGAGTGTAGTTTGCCACTGTATAGAATCTTTGTGTTCCCAACAAGCTAGGTGAAGGGCGGCTTTCACACACACTTATCTCTCAGAACTGAGAATGTGCAGAGACTTTCGTTCATCTAGCACAAAGGGAAAGGTTTGCAGGAGAAACTTTTACTCTGGTTTCTCAGTCTGTTTCCTAGTGCCGGTTTGAAGTTCCTGCAATTTTCACTGTAAAACAGAGTTGGAGCTAGAACCTCCAAGTATATATGTAAGGAGTGTATATAGGAACTGAAAATTAACATTTTCTTCCCAACAATCAAGGTGAAGTACTGCTTTCACACACACTTATCTCTCAGAACTGAGTATGTGGAGAGACGTTCGTTCATCTAGCACAAAGGGACGGGTTGCAGGAGAAACTATTAGTCTGGTTTCTCAGTCTGTTTCCTAGTGCCGGTTTCAAGTTCCTGCAGTTTTCACTGTAAATCCGAGTTGGAGCTCGTAATACCCATATATATGTATGGAGTGGAGTTTGCAAAATTATAGACACTTTGTGTTCCCAACAAGCTAGGTGAAGGACGGCTTTCACACACAATTATCTCTCAGAACTGAACATGTGGAGAGACGTTTGTTCATCTAGCACAAAGGCAAAGGGTTGCATTAGAAACTTTTACTGTTTTCTCAGTGTGTTTCCTAGTGCCGGTTTGAATTTCCTGCAGTTTTCAGTGTAAAACCGAGTTGGAGCTAGTACCTCCGTAAATATATGTATGGAGGGTAGTTTGCAACTCTATAGAAACTTTGTTTTCTCAACAAGCTAGGTGAAGGTCGGCTTTCACATATAATTAACTCTCAGAACTGAGCATGTGGAGAGACGTTTGTTCATCTAGCACAAAGGGAAAGGGTTGCAGGAGAAACTTTTTCTCGGTTTTCTCAGAGTGTTTCCTAGTGCCTGTTTGAATTTCCTGTAGTTTTCACTGTAACACCTAGTTAGAACTAGTACCTCCCCATATATATGTATGGAGTGTAGTTAGAAACTGAAAAGAATCTTTGTGTTCCCAACAAGCTAGGTGAAGGACAGCTTTCACACACAATTATCACTCAGAACTGAGCATGTGTTGTGACGTTCGTTCATCTAGCACAATGGGAACGGATTGCATGAGAAACTATCACTCTGTTTTCTCAGTCTGATTCCTAGTGCCGGTTTGAAGTTCCTGCAGTTTTCATTGTAAAATCGAGTACGAGCTAGTACCTCCCCATATATATTTAAGGAGTATAGTTTGCAAATGTATGGAAATTTTGTGTTCCCATCTAGCTAGATGAAGTACGGCTTTCACACTCATATCTCTCAGAACATAGCATGTGGAGAGTCGAACGTTCATCTACCACAAAGGGAACGGATTGCAGTGGAAACTATTACTCTGGTTTCTCAGTCTGTTTCCTAGAGCCGGTTTGTAGTTCCTGCAGTTTTTACTGTAAAACCGATTTGGAGCAAGTACCTCCCCATATATACGTATGGAATATAGTTTTCAACTATATAGAACTTTGTGTTCCCAACAAGCTAGGTGAAGGACGGCTTTCAAACACACATATCTCTCAGAACGGAGCATGTGGAGAGAGGTTCGTTCACCTAGCACAAACTGAAAGGGTTGCAGGAAAAACTTTTACTATGGTTTCTCATACTGTTTCCTAGTGCCGATTTGAAGTTCCTGCAGTTTTCACTGTAAAATTGATTTGGAGCTAGTACTTCCCCATATATATGTATGGAGTGTAGTTTGCAACTCTAACGACACTTTGTGTTCCCAACAGGCAAGTAGAAGGACGGCTGTCACACACATTTATCTCTCAGAACTGAGCATGTGGATAGACGTTCGTTCATCTAGCACAAAGGAACACGTTGCAGGAGAAACTTTGTCTCTGTTTTCTCAGTATGATTCCAAGTGCCGGTTTGAATTTCCTGCAGTTTTCACTGTAAGACCGAGTTGGAGCTAGTACATCCCCATATATACGTAAGGAGTGTAGTTAGCAATTTTATAGAAACTTTGTATTCCCAACAAGCTAGGTGAAGGACGGCTTTCACACACGAATATATCTCAGAACTTAGCATGTGGAGAGATATTCGTTCATCTAGCACAAAAGGTAAAGATTGCAGGAGAAACTTTTACTCTGGTTTCTCAGTCTGTTTCCAATTGCCGGGTTGAAGTTCCTGCAGTTTTCACTGTAAAACCGAGTTGGAGCTAGTACCTCCCCATATATATGTATGGAGAGTAGTTTGCAACTGAATAGAAACTTTGTGTTCCCAACAAGCTAGATGAAGGACGGCTTTCACACACGAATATATCTCAGAACTTAGCATGTGGAGAGACATTCGTTCATCTAGCACAAAAGGTAAAGATTGCAGGAGAAACTTTTACTCTGGTTTCTCAGTCTGTTTCCAATTGCCGGGTTGAAGTTCCTGCAGTTTTCACTGTAAAACCGAGTTGGAGCTAGTACCTCCCCATATAAATGTATGGAGAGTAGTTTGCAACTGAAAAGTAACTTTGTGTTCCGAATAAGCTAGGTAAAGTCGGCTTTCAAACACACATATATCTCACAACTGTGCATGTGGAGAGACGCTCGTTCATTTAGCACAAAGAACGGATTGCAGGGAAATTTTTACTCAGTTTTCTCAGTGTGTTTCCTATTGCCGGTTTGAATTACCTGCAGTATTCACTGTAAAACCGAGTTGGAGCTAGTACCTCCCCATATAAATGTATGGAGAGTAGTTTGCAACTGAAAAGTAACTTTGTGTTCCGAATAAGCTAGGTAAAGTCGGCTTTCAAACACACATATATCTCACAACTGTGCATGTGGAGAGACGCTCGTTCATTTAGCACAAAGAACGGATTGCAGGGAAATTTTTACTCAGTTTTCTCAGTGTGTTTCCTATTGCCGGTTTGAATTACCTGCAGTATTCAGTGTAAAACCGAGTTGGAGCTAGTAGCTCCGCATATATTTGTATGAAGTGTAGTTTGCAACTGTATAGAAACTTTGTTTTCTCAACAAGCAAGCTGAAAGTCGGCTTTCACACATACTTAACTCTCAGAACTCAGGATATGGAGAGACGTTTGTTCATCTAGCACAAAGGGAACGGGTTGCAGGGAAAACTATTACTCTGGTCTCTCAGTCTGCTTCCTAGTGCCGGTTTCAAGTTCCTGCAGTTTTCACTGTAAATCTGAGTTGGAGCTAGTACATACCCATATATATGTATGGAGTGGAGTTGGCAACTTTATAGAAACTTTGTGTTCCCAACAAGTTAAGTGAAGGACGGCTTCCACACACACTTATCTCTCAGAACTGAACATGTGGAGAGATGTTCGTTCATCTAGCACAAAGGGAACGGGTTGCAGGAGAAACTTTTACTCAGTTTTCTCAGTGTGTTTCCTAGTGCCATGTTGAAGTTCCTGCAGTTTTCACTGTAAATCGGTGTTGGAGCTAGTACCTCCCCATATATATGTATGGAGTGTAGTTAGAAACTTAAAAAAACTTTGTGTTCCCAACAAGCTAGTTGAAGGAGGGCTTTCACACACACGTATCTCTCAGAACTGAGCATGTGTAGAGACGTTCGTTCATCTAGCACAAAGGGACGAGTTGCAGGAGAAACTATTAGTCTGGTTTCTCAGTCTGTTTCCTAGTGCCAGTTTCAATTTCCTGCAGTTTTCACTTTAAATCCGAGTTGGAGCTTGTGCATACCCATATATATGTATGGAGTGGAGTTTGCAACTTTATAGGAACTTTGTGTTCCCAACAATCTAGGTGAAGGACGGCTTTCACACACATTTATCTCTCAGAACTGAACGTTTGGAGAGACGTTTGTTCATCTAGCACAAAGGGAAAGGGTTGCAAGAGAAACTTTTACTCAGTTTTCTCAGTGGGTTTCCTAGTGCCGGTTTGAAGTTCCTGCAGTTTTTACTGTAAAACCGATTTGGAGCTTGTACCTCCCCATATATATGTATGGAGTGGAAATATCAAGTGTATAGAAACTTTGTGTTCCCAAAAGCTAGGTGAAGGACGGCTTTCACACGCACGTATCTCTGTGAAATGAGCATGTGGAGAGAAGTTCGTTCATCTAGCATTAAGGGAACCGGTTGCAGGAGATACATTTACTCAGGTTTCTCATTCTGTTTCCTGGTGCCGGTTTGAAGTTACAGCAGTTTTCAGTGTAAAACAGTGTTGGAGCTAGTACCACCCCATATATATGTATGGAGTGTAGTTTGCAACTGTATAGAAACTTTGTGTTCCCAACAAGCTAGGTGAAGGACGGCTTTCACACACTATTATCTCTCAGAACTGAGCATGTGGAGAGACGTACGTTCATGTAGCACAAAAGGAACAGGTAGCAGGAGAAAATTTTATTCAGGTTTCTCAGTGTGTTTCCTAGTGCTGGTTTGACGTTCCTGCAGTTTTCACTGTAAAACCGATTTGGAGCTTGTAACTCCCCATATATTTGTATATAGTGTAGTTTGTAACTGAATAGAAACTTGTGTTCCCAACAAGCTAGGTGAAGGTCAGCTTTCACACACACTTATTTATCAGAACTCAGCATGTGGATAGACGTTCGTTCATTCAGCACAAAAGGAAGAGTTTTCAGGAGAGTCTTTTTCTCTGGTTTCTCAGTCTGTTTCCAAGTGCCGTTTTGCAGTTCCTGCAGTTTTCAATGTAAGACCGAGTTGGAGCTAGTACATCCCCATATATATGTATGGTGAGTAGTTTGCGACTGTATAGAAACTTTGTGTTCCCAACAAGCTAGGTGAAGGACGGCTTTCACCCACACATATCTCTCAGAACTTAGCATGTGGGGAGACTTTCTTTCATCTAGCACAAATGGAAAGGTTTGCAGGAGAAACTTTTTCTCTGGTTTCTCAGACTGTATCCTAGTGCCGGATTGAATTTCCTGCAGTATCCTCTGTAAAAACCGAGTTGGAGCTAGTACCTCCCCATTTATTTGTATGGAGTGTAGTTTGCAACTGTATAGAATCATTGTGTTCCCAACAATCTAGTTGAAGGACCGCTTTCACACACACTTATCTCTCAGATCTGAGAATGTGCAGAGACTTTCATTCATCTATCACAAAGGGAAAGGTTTGCAGGAGAAAATTTTACTCTGGTTTCTCAGTCTGTTTCCTAGTGCCGGTTTGAAGTTCCTGCAGTTTTCACTGTAAAACAGATTTGGAGCTAGAACCTCCAAATATATATGTAAGTAGTGTATATAGAAACTGAAAATAAACATTGTGTTCCCAACAATCTAGGTGAAGGACGACTTTCACAAACACTTATCTTCAGAACTGAGTATGTGGAGAAACGTTCGTTCATCTAGCACAAAGGGACGGGTTGCAGGAGAAACTATTATTCTGGTTTCTCAGTCTGTTTCCTAGTGCCGGTTTCAAGTTCCTGCAGTTTTCACTGTAAATCCGAGTTGGAGCTAGTACATACCCATATATATGTATGGAGAGTAGTTTGCAACTTTATAGACACTGTGTGTTCCCAACAACCTAGGTGAAGTACGGCTTACACACACACTTATCTCTCAGAACTGAACATGTGGAGAGACGTTTGTTCATCTAGCACAAAGGGAAAGGGTTGCATTAGAAACTTTTACTCTGTTTTCTCAGTCTGTTTCCTAGTGCCGGTTTGAAGTTCCTGCAGTTTTCATTGTAAAAACGAGTACGAGCTAGTACCTCCCCATATATTTAAGGAGTATAGTTTGCAAATGTATAGAAATTTTGTGTTCCCATCTAGCTAGGTGAAGTACGGCTTTCACACACATATCTATCAGAATATAGCATGTGGATAGACGTTCGTTCATCTAGCACAAAGGGAACGGATTGCAGTGGAAACTATTACTATGGTTACTCAGTCTGATTCCTAGAGAAGGTTTGTAGTTCCTGCAGTTTTTACTGTAAAATCGTGTTGGATCTAGTAAATCCCCATATATATGTATGGAGTGTAGTTTGCCACTGTATAGAATCTTTGTGTTCCCAACAAGCTAGGTGAAGGGCGGCTTTCACACACACTTATCTCTCAGAACTGAGAATGTGCAGAGACTTTCGTTCATCTAGCACAAAGGGAAAGGTTTGCAGGAGAAACTTTTACTCTGGTTTCTCAGTCTGTTTCCTAGTGCCGGTTTGAAGTTCCTGCAATTTTCACTGTAAAACAGAGTTGGAGCTAGAACCTCCAAATATATATGTAAGGAGTGTATATAGGAACTGAAAATAAACATTTTCTTCCCAACAATCAAGGTGAAGTACTGCTTTCACACACACTTATCTCTCAGAACTGAACATGTGGAGAGATGTTCGTTCATCTAGCACAAAGGGAACGGGTTGCAGGAGAAACTTTTACTCAGTTTTCTCAGTGTGTTTCCTAGTGCCATGTTGAAGTTCCTGCAGTTTTCACTGTAAATCGGTGTTGGAGCTAGTACCTCCCCATATATATGTATGGAGTGTAGTTAGAAACTTAAAAAAACTTTGTGTTCCCAACAAGCTAGTTGAAGGAGGGCTTTCACACACACGTATCTCTCAGAACTGAGCATGTGTAGAGACGTTCGTTCATCTAGCACAAAGGGACGAGTTGCAGGAGAAACTATTAGTCTGGTTTCTCAGTCTGTTTCCTAGTGCCAGTTTCAATTTCCTGCAGTTTTCACTTTAAATCCGAGTTGGAGCTTGTGCATACCCATATATATGTATGGAGTGGAGTTTGCAACTTTATAGGAACTTTGTGTTCCCAACAATCTAGGTGAAGGACGGCTTTCACACACATTTATCTCTCAGAACTGAACGTTTGGAGAGACGTTTGTTCATCTAGCACAAAGGGAAAGGGTTGCAAGAGAAACTTTTACTCAGTTTTCTCAGTGGGTTTCCTAGTGCCGGTTTGAAGTTCCTGCAGTTTTTACTGTAAAACCGATTTGGAGCTTGTACCTCCCCATATATATGTATGGAGTGGAAATATCAAGTGTATAGAAACTTTGTGTTCCCAAAAGCTAGGTGAAGGACGGCTTTCACACGCACGTATCTCTGTGAAATGAGCATGTGGAGAGAAGTTCGTTCATCTAGCATTAAGGGAACCGGTTGCAGGAGATACATTTACTCAGGTTTCTCATTCTGTTTCCTGGTGCCGGTTTGAAGTTACAGCAGTTTTCAGTGTAAAACAGTGTTGGAGCTAGTACCACCCCATATATATGTATGGAGTGTAGTTTGCAACTGTATAGAAACTTTGTGTTCCCAACAAGCTAGGTGAAGGACGGCTTTCACACACTATTATCTCTCAGAACTGAGCATGTGGAGAGACGTACGTTCATGTAGCACAAAAGGAACAGGTAGCAGGAGAAAATTTTATTCAGGTTTCTCAGTGTGTTTCCTAGTGCTGGTTTGACGTTCCTGCAGTTTTCACTGTAAAACCGATTTGGAGCTTGTAACTCCCCATATATTTGTATATAGTGTAGTTTGTAACTGAATAGAAACTTGTGTTCCCAACAAGCTAGGTGAAGGTCAGCTTTCACACACACTTATTTATCAGAACTCAGCATGTGGATAGACGTTCGTTCATTCAGCACAAAAGGAAGAGTTTTCAGGAGAGTCTTTTTCTCTGGTTTCTCAGTCTGTTTCCAAGTGCCGTTTTGCAGTTCCTGCAGTTTTCAATGTAAGACCGAGTTGGAGCTAGTACCTCCCCGTATATATGTATGGTGAGTAGTTTGCAACTGTATAGAAACTTTGTGTTCCCAACAAGCTAGGTGAAGGACGGCTTTCACCCACACATATCTCTCAGAACTTAGCATGTGGGGAGACTTTCTTTCATCTAGCACAAATGGAAAGGTTTGCAGGAGAAACTTTTTCTCTGGTTTCTCAGACTTTATCCTAGTGCCGGATTGAATTTCCTGCAGTATCCTCTGTAAAAACCGAGTTGGAGCTAGTACCTCCCCATTTATTTGTATGGAGTGTAGTTTGCAACTGTATAGAATCATTGTGTTCCCAACAATCTAGTTGAAGGACCGCTTTCACACACACTTATCTCTCAGATCTGAGAATGTGCAGAGACTTTCATTCATCTATCACAAAGGGAAAGGTTTGCAGGAGAAAATTTTACTCTGGTTTCTCAGTCTGTTTCCTAGTGCCGGTTTGAAGTTCCTGCAGTTTTCACTGTAAAACAGATTTGGAGCTAGAACCTCCAAATATATATGTAAGTAGTGTATATAGAAACTGAAAATAAACATTGTGTTCCCAACAATCTAGGTGAAGGACGACTTTCACAAACACTTATCTTCAGAACTGAGTATGTGGAGAAACGTTCGTTCATCTAGCACAAAGGGACGGGTTGCAGGAGAAACTAT
This sequence comes from Camelus dromedarius, assembly GCF_036321535.1. NCBI lineage: Eukaryota > Metazoa > Chordata > Mammalia > Artiodactyla > Camelidae > Camelus > Camelus dromedarius. The sequence goes on from NC_087472.1 coordinate 70,379,402, forward strand.
TATTCTGGTTTCTCAGTCTGTTTCCTAGTGCCGGTTTCAAGTTCCTGCAGTTTTCACTGTAAATCCGAGTTGGAGCTAGTACATACCCATATATATGTATGGAGAGTAGTTTGCAACTTTATAGACACTGTGTGTTCCCAACAACCTAGGTGAAGTACGGCTTACACACACACTTATCTCTCAGAACTGAACATGTGGAGAGACGTTTGTTCATCTAGCACAAAGGGAAAGGGTTGCATTAGAAACTTTTACTCTGTTTTCTCAGTCTGTTTCCTAGTGCCGGTTTGAAGTTCCTGCAGTTTTCATTGTAAAAACGAGTACGAGCTACTACCTCCCCATATATTTAAGGAGTATAGTTTGCAAATGTATAGAAATTTTGTGTTCCCATCTAGCTAGGTGAAGTACGGCTTTCACACACATATCTATCAGAATATAGCATGTGGATAGACGTTCGTTCATCTAGCACAAAGGGAACGGATTGCAGTGGAAACTATTACTATGGTTACTCAGTCTGATTCCTAGAGAAGGTTTGTAGTTCCTGCAGTTTTTACTGTAAAATCGTGTTGGATCTAGTAAATCCCCATATATATGTATGGAGTGTAGTTTGCCACTGTATAGAATCTTTGTGTTCCCAACAAGCTAGGTGAAGGGCGGCTTTCACACACACTTATCTCTCAGAACTGAGAATGTGCAGAGACTTTCGTTCATCTAGCACAAAGGGAAAGGTTTGCAGGAGAAACTTTTACTCTGGTTTCTCAGTCTGTTTCCTAGTGCCGGTTTGAAGTTCCTGCAATTTTCACTGTAAAACAGAGTTGGAGCTAGAACCTCCAAATATATATGTAAGGAGTGTATATAGGAACTGAAAATAAACATTTTCTTCCCAACAATCAAGGTGAAGTACTGCTTTCACACACACTTATCTCTCAGAACTGAGTATGTGGAGAGACGTTCGTTCATCTAGCACAAAGGGACGGGTTGCAGGAGAAACTATTAGTCTGGTTTCTCAGTCTGTTTCCTAGTGCCGGTTTCAAGTTCCTGCAGTTTTCACTGTAAATCCGAGTTGGAGCTCGTACATACCCATATATATGTATGGAGTGGAGTTTGCAAAATTATAGACACTTTGTGTTCCCAACAAGCTAAGTGAAGGAAGGCTTTCACACACAATTATCTCTCAGAACTGAACATGTGAAGAGACGTTTGTTCATCTAGCACAAAGGCAAAGGGTTGCATTAGAAACTTTTACTGAGTTTTCTCAGTGTGTTTCCTAGTGCCGGTTTGAATTTTCTGCAATTTTCAGTGTAAAACCGAGTTGGAGCTAGTACCTCCGTAAATATATGTATGGAGGGTAGTTTGCAACTCTATAGAAACTTTGTTTTCTCAACAAGCTAGGTGAAGGTCGGCTTTCACACATAATTAACTCTCAGAACTGAGCATGTGGAGAGACGTTTGTTCATCTAGCACAAAGGGAAAGGGTTGCAGGAGAAACTTTTTCTCGGTTTTCTCAGAGTGTTTCCTAGTGCCTGTATGAAGTTCCTGTAGTTTTCACTGTAACACCTAGTTAGAACTAGTACCTCCCCATATATATGTATGGAGTGTAGTTAGAAACTGAAAAGAATCTTTGTGTTCCCAACAAGCTAGGTGAAGGACAGCTTTCACACACAATTATCACTCAGAACTGAGCATGTGTTGTGACGTTCGTTCATCTAGCACAATGGGAACGGATTGAATGAGAAACTATCACTCTGTTTTCTCAGTCTGATTCCTAGTGCCGGTTTGTAGTTCCTGCAGTTTTTACTGTAAAACCGATTTGGAGCAAGTACCTCCCCATATATACGTATGGAATATAGTTTTCAACTATATAGAACTTTGTGTTCCCAACAAACTAGGTGAAGGACGGCTTTCAAACACACATATCTCTCAGAACGGAGCATGTGGAGAGAGGTTCGTTCACCTAGCACAAAGTGAAAGGGTTGCAGGAAAAACTTTTACTATGGCTTCTCATACTGTTTCCTAGTGCCGATTTGAAGTTCCTGCAGTTTTCACTGTAAAATTGAGTTGGAGCTAGTACTTCCCCATATATATGTATGGAGTGTAGTTTGCAACTCTAACGACACTTTGTGTTCCCAACAGGCAAGTAGAAGGACGGCTTTCACACACATTTATCTCTCAGAACTGAGCATGTGGATAGACGTTCGTTCATCTAGCACAAAGGAACACGTTGCAGGAGAAACTTTGTCTCTGTTTTCTCAGTATGATTCCAAGTGCCGGTTTGAATTTCCTGCAGTTTTCACTGTAAGACCGAGTTGGAGCTAGTACTTCCCCATATATACGTAAGGAGTGTAGTTAGCAATTTTATAGAAACTTTGTGTTCCCAACAAGCTAGGTGAAGGACGGCTTTCACACACACTTATCTCTCAAAACTGAGCATGTGAAGAGACGATCGTTCATCTAGCACAAAAGGAACGGGTTGCAGGAGAAAATTTTTCTATGGTTTCTCAGTCTGTATCCTAGTGCCGGATTGAATTTTCTGCAGTTACCTCTGTAAAACCGAGTTGGATTTAGTACCACCCCATATATATGTATGGAATGTATTTGCAACTATATAGAATCATTGTGTTCCCAACAAGCTACGTGAAGGGCGGCTGTCACACACACTTTTCTCTCACAACTGAGCATGTGGATAGACGTTCTTTCATCTAGCACAAAAGGAAAGGTTTGCATAAGAAACTTTTACTCAGTTTTCTCAGTGTGTTTCCTAATGCCGGTTTGAAGTTCCTGCAGTTTTCAGTAAAACCGTGTTGGATCTCATAACTCACCATATATATGTATGGAGTGTAGATTGCAACTGTATAGAAACTTTGTATTCCCAACAAGCTAGGTGAAGGACGGCTTTCACACACACATATCCCTCAGAATTGAGCATTTGGAGAGATGTTCGTTCATCTAGCACAAAGTGAACGGTTTGCAGGAAAAACTATTAGTCTGGTTTCTCAGTCTCTTTCTTAGTGCCGGTTTGAAGTTCCTGCATTTTTCACTGTAAAACCGAGTTGGAGCTAGTACCTCCCCATATGTGTATGGAGTGCAATTTCCAACTGAAAAGGAACTTTGTGTTCCCTACAAGCTAGGTGAAGTACGGCTTTCACACCCAACTATCTCTGAGAACTGAGCATGTGGAGAGACGTTGGTTCATCTAGCACAAAAGGAATAGGTTGCAGGAAAATTATTTACTCCGATCTCTCAGTCTGTTTCCAAGTGCCGGTTTGAAGTTCCTGCAGTTTTCACTGTAAAAGCGACTTGGAGGTATTACCTCCTAATATATATGTATGGAGTGTAGTTTGCAACTGTATAGAAACTTTGTATTCCCAACAAGCTAGGTGAACGACGGCTTTCACACACACTTATCTCTCAGAAATGATCATGTGGAAAGACTTTCGTTCATATAGCACAAAGGGAACTGGTGGCAGGAGAAAGTTTTACTTTGTTTTCTCAGTCTGTTTCCAAGTGCCGGTTTCACGTTCCTGCAGTTGTCAATGTTAAACCGAGTTGGAGCTAGTACTTCCCCATATATATTTATGCAGAGTTGTTTGCAACTGTGTAGAAACTTTGTGTTCCCAACAAGCTAGGTGAAGGACGGCTTTCACACATACTTATCTTTCAGAACTGAGCATGTGGAGTGACGTTCGTTCATCTAGCACAAAAGGAACGGGTTGCAGGAGAAACTTTTACTCTGGTTTCTCAGTCTGTTTCCTAGTGCCAGTTTGAAGTTCCTGCAGTTTTCACTGTAAAACCGAGTTGGAGCTAGTACCACCCCATATATATGTATGCATTGGAGGTTGCAACTGTATAGAAACTTTGTGTTCCAAACAAGCTAGGTGAAGTACGGCTTTCACACACACTTATCTCTCAGAACTGTGCATGTGGAGAGACTTTCTTTTATCTAGCACTAAGGGAACGGGTTGCAGGATATACTTTTACTCTGGTTTCTCAGTCTGTTTCCTAGTGCCGGTTTGAAGTTCCTGCAGTTTTCACTGTAAAATTGAGTTAGAGCTAGTACCTTCCATAGATATATATGGAGTGTAATTTGCAACTGTATAGAATCTTTGTGTTCCCAAAAAGCTAGGTGAAGGACGGCTTTCACACACAATTATCTCTCAGAACTGAGCATGTGGTGAGACATTCGTACATCTAGCAGAAAGGGAACGGGTAGCAGGAGAAATTTTCTCTCAGGTTTCTCAGTGTTTTTCCTAGTGCCGGTTTGAAGTTACTGCAGTTTTCACTGTAAAACTGAGTTGGAGCTAGTACCTCACCATATATATGTATCTAGTGTATTTTGCAACTCTATAGAAACTTTGTGTTCCCAACAAGCTAGGTGAAGGACGGCTTTCACTCACACTTATCTCTCAGAACTGAGCATGTGGGGAGACGTTCTTTCATCTAGCACAAAGGGAAAGGTGTGCAGGAGAAACTTTTTCTCTGGTTTCTCAGTCTTTATCCTAGTGCCGGATTGAATTTCCTGCAGTTTCATCTGTAAAACCGAGTTGGAGTTAGAACCTCCCCATATGTATGTATGGAGTGTCTTTTTCAACTGTATAGAAACTTCGTGTTCAAAACAAGCTAGTTGAAGTACGGCTTTCACACACACTTATCTCTGAGAACTGAGCATGAGGTGAGACGTTCGTTCATCTAGCACAAACTGAACGGTTTGCAGGAGAAACTATTTGTCTGGTTTTTCAGTGTCTTTCCTAGTTCCGGTAAGAAGTTCCTGCAGTTTTCACTGTAAATCTGAGTTGGAGCTAGTACCTACCCATATATATGTATGGAGTGGAGTTTGCAACTTTATAGAAACTTTGTGTTCCCAACAAGCTAGGTGAAGGACGGCTTTCACACACACTTATCTCTCAAAGCTGAGCATGTGAATAGACGTTCGTTCATCTAGCACAAAGGGAACGGGTGGCAGGAGAAACTTTTTCTATGGTTTCTCAGTCTGTATCCTAGTGCCGGATTGAATTTCCTGCAGTTACCTCTGTAAAACCGAGTTGGAGCTAGTACCTCCCCATATATATGTATGGAGTGTAGTTTGCAACTGTATAGAATCATTGTGTTCCCAACACTCTAGGTGAAGGACGGCTTTCACACACACTTATCTCTCAGAACTAAACATGTGGAGAGACGTTTGTTCATCTAGCACAAAGGGAAAGGTTTGCAGGGGAAATTTTTACTCAGTTTTCTCAGTGTGTTTCCTAATGCTGGTTTGAATTTCCTGCAGTTTTCAGTGTAAAACCGAGTTGGAGCTAGTACCTCCGTAAATATATGTATGGAGGGTAGTTTGCAACTCTATAGAAACTTTTTTTCTCAACAAGCTAGGTGAAGGTCGGCTTTCACACATAATTAACTCTCAGAACTGAGCATGTGGAGAGATGTTTGTTCATCTAGCACAAATGGAAAGGGTTGCTGTAGAAACTTTTTCTCGGTTTTCTCAGAGTGTTTCCTAGTGCTTGTATGAAGTTCCTGCAGTTTTCACTGTAACACCTAGTTTGAACTAGTACCTCCCCATATATATTTTTGGATTGTAGTTAGAAACTGAAAAGAATCTTTTTTTCCAATCAAGCTAATTGAAGGACGGCTTTCACACACACTTATCACTCAGAACTGAGCATGTGTTGTGACGTTCGTTCATCTAGCACAATGGGAACGGATTGCATGAGAAACTATCACTCTGTTTTCTCAGTCTGTTTCCTAGTGCCGGTTTGAAGTTCCTGCAGTTTTCACTGTAAAAACGAGTACGAGCTAGTACCTCCCCATAAATATTTAAGGAGTATAGTTTGCAAATGTAAAGAAATTTTGTGTTCCCATCTAGCAAGATGAAGTACGGCTTTCACACACATATCTCTCAGAAATTAGCATGTGGAGAGAAGTTCGTTCATCTAGCACAAAGGGAACGGATTGCAGTGGAAACTATTATTCTGGTTTCTCATTCTGTTTCCTAGAGCCGGTTTGTAGTTCCTGCAGTTTTTACTGTAAATTCGTGTTGGAGCTTGTACTTTCCCATATATATTTATGGAGTGCAGTTTGCAACTCTATAGAACCTTTGTGTTCCCAACAAGCAAGTTGAAGGACGGCTTTCACAAAATATTATCTCTCAGAACTGAGCATGTGGATAGACGTTCGTTCATCTAGCACAATGAAATGAGTTGCAGGAGAAAGTTTTAATCTGGTTTCTCAGTCTGTTTCCTAGTGCCGGATTGAAATTCCTGCAGTTTCATCTGTAAAACCGAGTTGGAGTTAGAACCACCCCATATGTATGTATGGAGTGTCTTTTTCAACTGTATAGAAACTTTGTGTTCCCAACAAGCTAGGTGAAGGACGGCTTACACACACACTTATCTCTCAGAATTGAGCATGTGGAGAGACGTTCGTTCATCTAGCACAAATGGACGAGTTGCAGGAGAAACTATTAGTCTCGTTTCTCAGTCTGTTTCCTAGTGCCTGTATGAAGTTCCTGCAATTTTCACTGTAAAACCGAGTTGGAGCTAGTACCTCCCCATATATATGTATGGAGTGTAGTTTGCAACTGTATAGAATCATTATGTTCCCAACACGCTAGGTGAAGGACGGCTTACACACACACTTATCTCTCAGAACTGAGCATGTGGAGAGACGTTCGTTCATCTAGCACAAATGGACGAGTTGCAGGAGAAACTATTAGTCTCGTTTCTCAGTCTGTTTCCTAGTGCCTGTATGAAGTTCCTGCAGTTTTCACTGTAAAACCGAGTTGGAGCTAGTACCTCCCAATATATATGTATGGAGTGGAGTTTGCAACTGTATAGAAACTTTGTGTTCCAAACAAGCTAAGTGAAGGACGGCTTTCACTCACACTTATCTCTCAGAACTGAGCACGTGGAGAGAATTTCGTTCATCTAGCACAAAGGGAACGGATTGCTGGAGAATCTTTTACTCTGGTTTCTCAGTCTGTTTCCTAGTGCCAGTTTGAAGTTCCTGCAGTTTTTACTGTAAAACCGATTTGGAGCAAGTACGTCCCCATATATATGTATGGAATATAGTTTTCAACTATATAGAACTTGGTGTTCCCAACAAGCTAGGTGAAGGACGGCTTTCAAAGACACATATCTCTCAGAACGGAGCATGTGGAGAGAGGTTCGTTCACCTAGCACAAAGTGAAATGGTTGCAGGAAAAACTTTTACTATGGTTTCTCAGACTGTTTCCTAGTGCCGGTTTGAAGTTCCTGCAGTTTTCACTGTAAAATTGAGTTGGAGCTAGTACTTCCCCATGTATATTTATGGAGTGTAGTTTGCAACTCTAACGACACTTTGTGTTCCCAACAAGCAAGGAGAAGGACGGCTTTCACACACATTTATCTCTCAGAACTGAGCATGTGGATAGACGTTCGTTAATCTAGCACAAAGGAACACGTTGCAGGAGAAACTTTGTCTCTGGTTTCTCAGTATGTTTCCAAGTGCCGGTTTGATATTCCTGCAGTTTTCACTGTAAAACCGAGTTGGAGCTAGTACATCCCCATATATATGTAAGGAGTGTAGTTTGCAATTTTATAGAAACTTTGTATTCCCAACAAGCTAGGTGAAGGACGGCTTTCACACACGACTATATCTCAGAAATTAGCATGTGGAGAGACATTCATTCATATCGCACAAATGGTAAAGATTGCAGGAGAAACTTTTACTCTGGTTTCTCAGTCTGTTTCCAATTGCCGGGTTGATGTTCCTGCAGTTTTCACTGTAAAACCGAGTTGGAGCTAGTACCTCCCCATATATATGTATGGAGAGTAGTTTGCAACTGAATAGAAACTTTGTGTTCCCAACAAGCTAGGTGAAGGACGACTTTCATACACACATATCTCTCAGAAATTATCATGTGGAGAGACTTTTGTTCATCTAGCACAAAGGGAACGGGTTGCAGGAGAAAATATTTCTCTGGTTTCTCAGTCTGTTTCCAAGTGCCGATTTGAAGTTCCTGCAGTTTTCACTGTAAAACCGTGTTGGAGCTAGTACTTCCCCATATATATGTATGGAGAGTAGTTTGCAAATGTATAGATACTTTGTGTTCCCAACAAGCTAGGTGAAGGACGGCTTTCACCCACAATTATCTCTCAGAACTGAGCATGTGTTGTGACGTTCGTTCATCTAGCACAATGGGAACGGATTGCATGAGAAAATATCACTCTGTTTTCTCAGTCTGTTTCCTAGTGCCGGTTTGAAGTTCCTGCAGTTTTCATTGTAAAAACGAGTACGAGCTAGTACCTCCCCATATATATTTAAGGAGTATAGTTTGCAAATGTATAGAAATTTTGTGTTCCCATCTAGCTAGGTGAAGTACGGCTTTCACACACATATCTCTCAGATTATAGCATGTGGAGAGACGTTCGTTCATCTAGCACAAAGGGAAAGGATTGCAGTGGAAACTATTACTCTGGTTACTCAGTCTGTTTCCTAGAGAAGGTTTGTAGTTCCTGCAGTTTTTACTGTAAAATCGTGTTGGAGCTAGTAAATCCCCATATATATGTATGGAGTGTAGTTTGAAACTGTATAGAATCTTTGTGTTCCCAACAAGCTAGGTGAAGGGCGGCTTTCACACACAAATATCTCTGAGAACTGAGAATGTGCAGAGACTTTCGTTCATCTAGCAAAAAGGGAAAGGTTTGCAGGAGAAACTTTTACTCTGGTTTCTCAGTCTGTTTCCTAGTGCCGGTTTGAAGTTCCTGCAATTTTCACTGTAAAACAGAGTTGGAGCTAGAACCTCCAAATATATATGTAAGGAGTGTATATAGGAACTGAAAATAAACATTTTCTTCCCAACAATCAAGGTGAAGGACTGCTTTCACACACACTTATCTCTCAGAACTGAGTATGTGGAGAGACGTTCGTTCATCTAGCACAAAGGGACGGGTTGCAGGAAAAACTATTAGTCTGCTATCTCAGTCTGTTTCCTAGTGCCGGTTTCAAGTTCCTGCAGTTTTCACTGTAAATCCGAGTTGGAGCTAGTACCTCCCCATATGTATGTATGGAGTGCAATTTCCAACTGAAAAGGAACTTTGTGTTCCCAACAAGCTAGGTGAAGTATGGCTTTCACACCCAATTATCTCTCAGAACTGAGCATGTGGAGAGATGTTCGTTCAAATAGCAAAAATGTAGCGAGTTGCAGGTGAAACACTTACTGTGTTTTCTCAGTCTGTTTTCAAGTGCCGGTTTGAAGTTCCTGCAGTTTTCACTGTAAAACCGTGTTGGAGATAGTACCTCCCCATATGTATATATGGAGTGCAATTTCCAACTGAAAAGGAACTTTGTGTTCCCTACAAGCTAGGTGAAGTACGGCTTTCACACCCAACTATCTCTGAGAACTGAGCATGTGGAGAGACGTTGGTTCATCTAGCACAAAAGGAATAGGTTGCAGGAAAATCATTTACTCCGATCTCTCAGTCTGTTTCCAAGTGCCGGTTTGAAGTTCCTGCAGTTTTCACTGTAAAAGCGACTTGGAGGTATTACCTCCCAATATATATGTATGGAGTGTAGTTTACAACTGTATAGAAACTTTGTATTCCCAACAAGCTAGGTGAACGACGGCTTTCACACACACTTATCTCTCAGAAATGATCATGTGGAAAGACTTTCGTTCATATAGCACAAAGGGAACTGGTGGCAGGAGAAAGTTTTACTTTGTTTTCTCAGTCTGTTTCCAAGTGCCGGTTTCACGTTCCTGCAGTTGTCAATGTTAAACCGAGTTGGAGCTAGTACTTCCCCATATATATTTATGCAGAGTTGTTTGCAACTGTGTAGAAACTTTGTGTTCCCAACAAGCTAGGTGAAGGACGGCTTTCACACATACTTATTTTCAGAACTGAGCATGTGGAGTGACGTTCGTTCATCTAGCACAAAAGGAACGGGTTGCAGGAGAAACTTTTACTCTGGTTTCTCAGTCTGTTTCCTAGTGCCAGTTTGAAGTTCCTGCAGTTTTCACTGTAAAACCGAGTTGGAGCTAGTACCACCCCATATATATGTATGCATTGGAGGTTGCAACTGTATAGAAACTTTGTGTTCCAAACAAGCTAGGTGAAGTACGGCTTTCACACACACTTATCTCTCAGAACTGTGCATGTGGAGAGACTTTCTTTTATCTAGCACTAAGGGAACGGGTTGCATGATATACTTTTACTCTGGTTTCTCAGTCTGTTTCCTAGTGCCGGTTTGAAGTTCCTGCAGTTTTCACTGTAAAATTGAGTTGGAGCTAGTACCTCACCATATATATGTATCTAGTGTAGTTTGCAACTCTATAGAAACTTTGTGTTCCCAACAAGCTAGGTGAAGGACGGCTTTCACTCACACTTATCTCTCAGAACTGAGCATGTGGGGAGACGTTCGTTCATCTAGCACAAAAGGATAGGTGTGCAGGAGAAACTTTTTCTCTGGTTTCTCAGTCTTTATCCTAGTGCCGGATTGAATTTCCTGCAGTTTCATCTGTAAAACCGAGTTGGAGTTAGAACCCCCCCATATGTATGTATGGAGTGTCTTTTTCAACTGTATAGAAACTTCGTGTTCAAAACAAGCTAGTTGAAGTACGGCTTTCACACGCACTTATCTCTGAGAACTGAGCATGTGGTGAGACGTTCGTTCATCTAGCACAAACTGAACGGTTTGCAGGAGAAACTATTTGTCTGGTTTCTCAGTCTCTTTCCTAGTTCCGGTAAGAAGTTCCTGCAGTTTTCACTGTAAATCTGAGTTGGAGCTAGTACCTACCCATATATATGTATGGAGTGGAGTTTGCAACTTTATAGAAACTTTGTGTTCCCAACAAGCTAGGTGAAGGACGGCTTTCACACACACTTATCTCTCAAAACTGAGCATGTGAATAGACGTTCGTTCATCTAGCACAAAGGGAACAGGTGGCAGGAGAAACTTTTTCTATGGTTTCTCAGTCTGTATCCTAGTGCCGGATTGAATTTCCTGCAGTTACCTCTGTAAAACCGAGTTGGAGCTAGTACCTCCCCATATATATGTATGGAGTGTAGTTTGCAACTGTATAGAATCATTGTGTTCCCAACACGCTAGGTGAAGGACGGCTTTCACACACACTTATCTCTCAGAACTAAACATGTGGAGAGACGTTTGTTCATCTAGCACAAAGGGAAAGGTTTGCAGGGGAAATTTTTACTCAGTTTTCTCAGTGTGTTTCCTAATGCTGGTTTGAATTTCCTGCAGTTTTCAGTGTAAAACCGAGTTGGAGCTAGTACCTCCGTAAATATATGTATGGAGGGTAGTTTGCAACTCTATAGAAACTTTTTTTCTCAACAAGCTAGGTGAAGGTCGGCTTTCACACATAATTAACTCTCAGAACTGAGCATGTGGAGAGATGTTTGTTCATCTAGCACAAATGGAAAGGGTTGCTGTAGAAACTTTTTCTCGGTTTTCTCAGAGTGTTTCCTAGTGCTTGTATGAAGTTCCTGCAGTTTTCACTGTAACACGTAGTTTGAACTAGTACCTCCCCATATATATTTTTGGATTGTAGTTAGAAACTGAAAAGAATCTTTGTTTTCCAATCAAGCTAATTGAAGGACGGCTTTCACACACACTTATCACTCAGAACTGAGCATGTGTTGTGACGTTCGTTCATCTAGCACAATGGGAACGGATTGCATGAGAAACTATCACTCTGTTTTCTCAGTCTGTTTCCTAGTGCCGGTTTGAAGTTCCTGCAGTTTTCACTGTAAAAACGAGTACGAGCTAGTACCTCCCCATAAATATTTAAGGAGTATAGTTTGCAAATGTAAAGAAATTTTGTGTTCCCATCTAGCAAGATGAAGTACGGCTTTCACACACATATCTCTCAGAAATTAGCATGTGGAGAGAAGTTCGTTCATCTAGCACAAAGGGAACGGATTGCAGTGGAAACTATTATTCTGGTTTCTCATTCTGTTTCCTAGAGCCGGTTTGTAGTTCCTGCAGTTTTTACTGTAAAATCGTGTTGGAGCTGGTACTTTCCCATATATATTTATGGAGTGCAGTTTGCAACTGTATAGAACCTTTGTGTTCCCAACAAGCAAGTTGAAGGACGGCTTTCACAAAATATTATCTCTCAGAACTGAGCATGTGGATAGACGTTCGTTCATCTAGCAAAATGAAATGAGTTGCAGGAGAAAGTTTTAATCTGGTTTCTCAGTCTGTTTCCTAGTGCCGGATTGAAATTCCTGCAGTTTCATCTGTAAAACCGAGTTGGAGTTAGAACCTCCCCATATGTATGTATGGAGTGTCTTTTTCAACTGTATAGAAACTTTGTGTTCCCAACAAGCTAGGTGAAGGACGGCTTAAACACACACTTATCTCTCAGAACTGAGCATGTGGAGAGACGTTCGTTCATCTAGCACAAAGGGAACGGATGGCAGGAGAAAGTATATGTCTGGTATCTCAGTCTCTTTCCTAGTGCCGGTTTGAAGTTCCTGCAGTTTTCACTGTAAACCTGAGTTGGAGCTAGTACCTACCATATATATGTATGGAGTGGAGTTTACATATTTTTAGAAACTTTGTGTTCCCAACAAGCTAGTTGAAGGACGGCTTTCACACACAATTATTTCTCAAAACTGAGCATGTGAAGAGACGTTCGTTCATCTAGCACAAAGGGAACGGGTGGCAGGAGAAACTTTTTCTGTGGTTTCTCAGTCTGTATCCTAGTGCCGGATGGAATTTCCTGCAGTTACCCCTGTAAAACCGAGTTGGAGCTAGTACCTCCCCATATATATGTATGGAGTGTAGTTTGCAACTCTATAGAATCATTGTGTTCCCAACACGCTAGGTGAAAGACGGCTTACACACACACTTATCTCTCAGAACTGAGCATGTGGAGAGACGTTCGTTCATCTAGCACAAATGGACGAGTTGCAGGAGAAACTATTAGTCTCGTTTCTCAGTCTGTTTCCTAGTGCCTGTATGGAGTTCCTGCAGTTTTCACTGTAAAACCGAGTTGGAGCTAGTACCTCCCAATATATATGTATGGAGTGGAGTTTGCAACTGTATAGAAAGTTTGTGTTCCAAACAAGCTAAGTGAAGGACGACTTTCACTCACACTTATCAATCAGAACTGAGCACGTGGAGAGAATTTCGTTCATCTAGCACAAAGGGAACGGATTGCTGGAGAATCTTTTACTCTGGTTTCTCAGTCTGTTTCCTAGTGCCAGTTTGAAATTCCTGCAGTTTTTACTGTAAAACCGATTTGGAGCAAGTACCTCCCCATATATATGTATGGAATATAGTTTTCAACTATATAGAACTTTGTGTTCCCAACAAGCTAGGTGAAGGACGGCTTTCAAAGACACATATCTCTCAGAACGGAGCATGTGGAGAGAGGTTCGTTCACCTAGCACAAAGTGAAATGGTTGCAGGAAAAACTTTTACTATGGTTTCTCAGACTGTTTCCTAGTGCCGGTTTGAAGTTCCTACAGTTTTCACTGTAAAATTGAGTTGGAGCTAGTACTTCCCCATGTATATTTATGGAGTGTAGTTTGCAACTCTAACGACACTTTGTGTTCCCAACAAGCAAGGAGAAGGACGGCTTTCACACACATTTATCTCTCAGAACTGAGCATGTGGATAGACGTTCGTTAATCTAGCACAAAGGAACACGTTGCAGGAGAAACTTTGTCTCTGGTTTCTCAGTATGTTTCCAAGTGCCGGTTTGATATTCCTGCAGTTTTCACTGTAAAACCGAGTTGGAGCTAGTACCTCCCCATATATACGTAAGGAGTGTAGTTTGCAATTTTATAGAAACTTTGTATTCCCAACAAGCTAGGTGAAGGACGGCTTTCACACACGACTATATCTCAGAAATTAGCATGTGGAGAGACATTCGTTCATATCGCACAAATGGTAAAGATTGCAGGAGAAACTTTTACTCTGGTTTCTCAGTCTGTTTCCAATTGCCGGGTTGATGTTCCTGCAGTTTTCACTGTAAAACCGAGTTGGAGCTAGTACCTCCCCATATATATGTATGGAGAGTAGTTTGCAACTGAATAGAAACTTTGTGTTCCCAACAAGCTAGGTGAAGGACGACTTTCATACTCACATATCTCTCAGAACTTATCATGTGGAGAGACGTTTGTTCATCTAGCACAAAGGGAACGGGTTGCAGGAGAAAATATTTCTCTGGTTTCCCAGTCTGTTTCCAAGTGCCGATTTGAAGTTCCTGCAGTTTTCACTGTAAAACCGTGTTGGAGCTAGTACTTCCCCATATATATGTATGGAGAGTAGTTTGCAAATGTATAGATACTTTGTGTTCCCAACAAGCTAGGTGAAGGACGGCTTTCACCCACAATTATCTCTCAGAACTGAGCATGTGTTGTGACGTTCGTTCATCTAGCACAATGGGAACGGATTGCATGAGAAAATATCACTCTGTTTTCTCAGTCTGTTTCCTAGTGCCGGTTTGAAGTTCCTGCAGTTTTCATTGTAAAAACGAGTATGAGCTAGTACCTCCCCATATATATTTAAGGAGTATAGTTTGCAAATGTATAGAAATTTTGTGTTCCCATCTAGCTAGGTGAAGTACGGCTTTCACACACATATCTCTCAGATTATAGCATGTGGAGAGACGTTCGTTCATCTAGCACAAAGGGAAAGGATTGCAGTGGAAACTATTACTCTGGTTACTCAGTCTGTTTCCTAGAGAAGGTTTGTAGTTCCTGCAGTTTTTACTGTAAAATCGTGTTGGAGCTTGTAAATCCCCATATATATGTATGGAGTGTAGTTTGCCACTGTATAGAATCTTTGTGTTCCCAACAAGCTAGGTGAAGGGCGGCTTTCACACACACATATCTCTGAGAACTGAGAATGTGCAGAGACTTTCGTTCATCTAGCACAAAGGGAAAGGTTTGCAGGAGAAACTTTTACTCTGGTTTCTCAGTCTGTTTCCTAGTGCCGGTTTGAAGTTCCTGCAATTTTCACTGTAAAACACAGTTGGAGATAAAACCTCCAAATATATATGTAAGGAGTGTATATAGGAACTGAAAGTAAACATTTTCTTCCCAACAATCAAGGTGAAGGACTGCTTTCACACACACTTATCTCTCAGAACTGAGTATGTGGAGAGACGTTCGTTCATCTAGCACAAAGGGACGGGTTGCAGGAAAAACTATTAGTCTGCTATCTCAGTCTGTTTCCTAGTGCCGGTTTCAAGTTCCTGCAGTTTTCACTGTAAATCCGAGTTGGAGCTCGTACATACCCATATATATGTATGGATTGGAGTTTGCAAAATTATAGACACTTTGTGTTCCCAACAAGCTAGGTGAAGGACGGCTTTCACACACAATTATCTCTCAGAACTGAACATGTGGAGAGACGTTTGTTCATCTAGCACAAAGGGAAAGGGTTGCATTAGAAACTTTTACTCAGTTTTCTCAGTGTATTTCCTAGTGCCGGTTTGAATTTCCTGCAGTTTTCAGTGTAAAACCGAGTTGGAGCTAGTACCTCCGTAAATATATGTATGGAGGGTAGTTTGCAACTCTATAGAAACTTTGTTTTCTCAACAAGCTAGGTGAAGGTCGGCTTTCACACATAATTAACTCTCAGAACTGAGCATGTGGAGAGACATTTGTTCATCTAGCACAAAGGGAAAGGGTTGCAGGAGAAACTTTTTCTCGGTTTTCTCAGAGTGTTTCCTAGTGCCTGTATGAAGTTCCTGTAGTTTTCACTGTAACAATTAGTTAGAACTAGTACCTCCCCATATATATGTATGGAGTGTAGTTAGAAACTGAAAAGAATCTTTGTGTTCCCAACAAGCTAGGTGAAGAACGGCTTTCACACACAATTATCACTCAGAACTGAGCATGTGTTGTGACGTTCGTTCATATAGCACAATGGGAACGGATTGCATGAGAAACTATCACTCCTTTTTCTCAGTTTGATTCCTAGTGCCGGTTTGAAGTTCCTGCAATTTTCATTGTAAAAACGAGTACGAGCTAGTACCTCCCCATATATATTTAAGGAGTATAGTTTGCAAATGTATAGAAATTTTGTGTTCCCATCTAGCTAGATGAAGTACGGCTTTCACACTCATATCTATCAGAACATAGCATGTGGAGAGTAGTACGTTCATCTACCACAAAGGGAACGGATTGCAGTGGAAACTATTACTCTGGTTTCTCAGTCTGTTTCCTAGAGCCGGTTTGTAGTTCCTGCAGTTTTTACTGTAAAATCGTGTTGGAGCTAGTACTTCCCCATATATATGTATGGAGTGTAGTTTGCAACTCTATAGAATCTTTGTGTTCCAAACAAGCAAGTTGAAGGACGGCTTTCACACACACTTATCTCTCAGCACTGAGCATGTGGATAGACTTTCGTCCATCTAGCACAAAGGGAAGGAGTTGCAGGAGAAACTTTTACTCTGGTTTCTCAGTCTGTTTCCTAGTGCCGGTTTGAAGTTCCTGCAGTTTTCACTGTAAAATCGAGTTGGAGCTAGTACCTCCCCATATATATGTATGGAGAGTAATTTGCAACTTTATACAAACTTTGTGTTCCAAACAAGCTAGGTGAAGGACGGTTTTCACTCACTCTTATCTCTCAGAACTGAGCACGTGGAGAGAATTTCGTTCATCTAGCACAAGGAACCGTTTGCAGGAGAAAATTTTACTCAGATTTCTCAGTGTTTTTCCTAGTTCCGGTTTGAAGTTCCTGCAGTTTTCAGTGTAAAACCGTGTTGGATCTAGTACCTACCCATATGTATGTATAGAGTATAGTTTGCAACTGTATAGAAACTTTGTGTTCCCAACAAGCTAGGTGAAGGACGGCTTTCACACACACATATACCTCAGAACGGAGCATGTGGAGAGAGTTTCGTTCATCTAGCACAAATTGAAAGGTTTGCAGCAGAAACTTTTACTATGGTTTCTCAGAATGTTTCCTAGTGCCAGTTTGAAGTTCCTGCAGTTTTCATTGTAAAACCGAGTTGGAGCTAGTACCTCCCCATATAAATGTATGGAGAGTAGTTTGCAACTGAAAAGTAACTTTGTGTTCCGAATAAGCTAGGTAAAGACGGCTTTCAAACACACATATATCTCAGAACTGTGCATGTGGAGAGACGCTCGTTCATTTAGCACAAAGAACGGATTGCAGGGAAATTTTTACTCAGTTTTCTCAGTGTGTTTCCTATTGCCGGTTTGAATTACCTGCAGTATTCAGTGTAAAACCGAGTTGGAGCTAGTAGCTCCGCATATATTTGTATGAAGTGTAGTTTGCAACTGTATAGAAACTTTGTTTTCTCAACAAGCAAGGTGAAAGTCGGCTTTCACACATACTTAACTCTCAGAACTCAGGATATGGAGAGACGTTTGTTCATCTAGCACAAAGGGAACGGGTTGCAGGGAAAACTATTACTCTGGTCTCTCAGTCTGCTTCCTAGTGCCGGTTTCAAGTTCCTGCAGTTTTCACTGTAAATCTGAGTTGGAGCTAGTACATACCCATATATATGTATGGAGTGGAGTTTGCAACTTTATAGAAACTTTGTGTTCCCAACAAGTTAAGTGAAGGACGGCTTCCACACACACTTATCTCTCAGAACTGAACATGTGGAGAGATGTTCGTTCATCTAGCACAAAGGGAACGGGTTGCAGGAGAAACTTTTACTCAGTTTTCTCAGTGTGTTTCCTAGTGCCATGTTGAAGTTCCTGCAGTTTTCACTGTAAATCGGTGTTGGAGCTAGTACCTCCCCATATATATGTATGGAGTGTAGTTAGAAACTTAAAAAAACTTTGTGTTCCCAACAAGCTAGTTGAAGGAGGGCTTTCACACACACGTATCTCTCAGAACTGAGCATGTGTAGAGACGTTCGTTCATCTAGCACAAAGGGACGAGTTGCAGGAGAAACTACTAGTCTGGTTTCTCAGTCTGTTTCCTAGTGCCAGTTTCAATTTCCTGCAGTTTTCACTTTAAATCCGAGTTGGAGCTTGTGCATACACATATATATGTATGGAGTGGAGTTTGCAACTTTATAGGAACTTTGTGTTCCCAACAATCTAGGTGAAGGACGGCTTTCACACACAATTATCTCTCAGAACTGAACATGTGGAGAGACGTTTGTTCATCTAGCACAAAGGGAAAGGGTTGCAAGAGAAACTTTTACTCAGTTTTCTCAGTGGGTTTCCTAGTGCCGGTTTGAAGTTCCTGCAGTTTTTACTGTAAAACCGATTTGGAGCTTGTACCTCCCCATATATATGTATGGAGTGGAAATATCAAGTGTATAGAAACTTTGTGTTCCCAAAAGCTAGGTGAAGGACGGCTTTCACACGCACGTATCTCTGTGAAATGAGCATGTGGAGAGAAGTTCGTTCATCTAGCATTAAGGGAACCGGTTGCAGGAGATACATTTACTCAGGTTTCTCATTCTGTTTCCTGGTGCCGGTTTGAAGTTACAGCAGTTTTCAGTGTAAAACAGTGTTGGAGCTAGTACCACCCCATATATATGTATGGAGTGTAGTTTGCAACTGTATAGAAACTTTGTGTTCCCAACAAGCTAGGTGAAGGACGGCTTTCACACACTATTATCTCTCAGAACTGAGCATGTGGAGAGACGTACGTTCATGTAGCACAAAAGGAACAGGTAGCAGGAGAAAATTTTATTCAGGTTTCTCAGTGTGTTTCCTAGTGCTGGTTTGACGTTCCTGCAGTTTTCACTGTAAAACCGATTTGGAGCTTGTAACTCCCCATATATTTGTATATACTGTAGTTTGTAACTGAATAGAAACTTGTGTTCCCAACAAGCTAGGTGAAGGTCAGCTTTCACACACACTTATTTATCAGAACTCAGCATGTGGATAGACGTTCGTTCATTCAGCACAAAAGGAAGAGTTTTCAGGAGAGTCTTTTTCTCTGGTTTCTCAGTCTGTTTCCAAGTGCCGTTTTGCAGTTCCTGCAGTTTTCAATGTAAGACCGAGTTGGAGCTAGTACTTCCCCATATATATGTATGGTGAGTAGTTTGCGACTGTATAGAAACTTTGTGTTCCCAACAAGCTAGGTGAAGGACGGCTTTCACCCACACATATCTCTCAGAACTTAGCATGTGGGGAGACTTTCTTTCATCTAGCACAAATGGAAAGGTTTGCAGGAGAAACTTTTTCTCTGGTTTCTCAGACTGTATCCTAGTGCCGGATTGAATTTCCTGCAGTATCCTCTGTAAAAACCGAGTTGGAGCTAGTAACTCCCCATTTATTTGTATGGAGTGTAGTTTGCAACTGTATAGAATCATTGTGTTCCCAACAATCTAGGTGAAGGACCGCTTTCACACACACTTATCTCTCAGATCTGAGAATGTGCAGAGACTTTCATTCATCTATCACAAAGGGAAAGGTTTGCAGGAGAAAATTTTACTCTGGTTTCTCAGTCTGTTTCCTAGTGCCGGTTTGAAGTTCCTGCAGTTTTCACTGTAAAACAGAGTTGGAGCTAGAACCTCCAAATATATATGTAAGTAGTGTATATAGAAACTGAAAATAAACATTGTGTTCCCAACAATCTAGGTGAAGGACGACTTTCACAAACACTTATCTTCAGAACTGAGTATGTGGAGAGACGTTCGTTCATCTAGCACAAAGGGACGGGTTGCAGGAGAAACTATTATTCTGGTTTCTCAGTCTGTTTCCTAGTGCCGGTTTCAAGTTCCTGCAGTTTTCACTGTAAATCCGAGTTGGAGCTAGTACATACCCATATATATGTATGGAGAGTAGTTTGCAACTTTATAGACACTGTGTGTTCCCAACAACCTAGGTGAAGTACGGCTTACACACACACTTATCTCTCAGAACTGAACATGTGGAGAGACGTTTGTTCATCTAGCACAAAGGGAAAGGGTTGCATTAGAAACTTTTACTCTGTTTTCTCAGTCTGTTTCCTAGTGCCGGTTTGAAGTTCCTGCAGTTTTCATTGTAAAAACGAGTACGAGCTAGTACCTCCCCATATATTTAAGGAGTATAGTTTGCAAATGTATAGAAATTATGTGTTCCCATCTAGCTAGGTGAAGTACGGCTTTCACACACATATCTCTCAGAATATAGCATGTGGAGAGACGTTCGTTCATCTAGCACAAAGGGAACAGATTGCAGTGGAAACTATTACTCTGGTTACTCAGTCTGATTCCTAGAGAAGGTTTGTAGTTCCTGCAGTTTTTACTGTAAAATCGTGTTGGATCTAGTAAATCCCCATATATATGTATGGAGTGTAGTTTGCCACTGTATAGAATCTTTGTGTTCCCAACAAGCTAGGTGAAGGGCGGCTTTCACACACACTTATCTCTCAGAACTGAGAATGTGCAGAGACTTTCGTTCATCTAGCACAAAGGGAAAGGTTTGCAGGAGAAACTTTTACTCTGGTTTCTCAGTCTGTTTCCTAGTGCCGGTTTGAAGTTCCTGCAATTTTCACTGTAAAACAGAGTTGGAGCTAGAACCTCCAAATATATATGTAAGGAGTGTATATAGGAACTGAAAATAAACATTTTCTTCCCAACAATCAAGGTGAAGTACTGCTTTCACACACACTTATCTCTCAGAACTGAGTATGTGGAGAGACGTTCGTTCATCTAGCACAAAGGGACGGGTTGCAGGAGAAACTATTATTCTGGTTTCTCAGTCTGTTTCCTAGTGCCGGTTTCAAGTTCCTGCAGTTTTCACTGTAAATCCGAGTTGGAGCTCGTACATACCCATATATATGTACGGAGTGGAGTTTGCAAAATTATAGACACTTTGTGTTCCCAACAAGCTAGGTGAAGGACGGCTTTCACACACAATTATCTCTCAGAACTGAACATGTGGAGAGACGTTTGTTCATCTAGCACAAAGGCAAAGGGTTGCATTAGAAACTTTTACTGGGTTTTCTCAGTGTGTTTCCTAGTGCCGGTTTGAATTTTCTTCAATTTTCAGTGTAAAACCGAGTTGGAGCTAGTACCTCCGTAAATATATGTATGGAGGGTAGTTTGCAACTCTATAGAAACTTTGTTTTCTCAACAAGCTAGGTGAAGGTCGGCTTTCACACATAATTAACTCTCAGAACTGAGCATGTGGAGAGACGTTTGTTCATCTAGCACAAAGGGAAAGGGTTGCAGGAGAAACTTTTTCTCGGTTTTCTCAGAGTGTTTCCTAGTGCCTGTATGAAGTTCCTGTAGTTTTCACTGTAACACCTAGTTAGAACTAGTACCTCCCCATATATATGTATGGAGTGTAGTTAGAAACTGAAAAGAATCTTTGTGTTCCCAACAAGCTAGGTGAAGGACAGCTTTCACACACAATTATCACTCAGAACTGAGCATGTGTTGTGACGTTCGTTCATCTAGCACAATGGGAACGGATTGAATGAGAAACTATCACTCTGTTTTCTCAGTCTGATTCCTAGTGCCGGTTTGAAGTTCCTGCAGTTTTCATTGTAAAATCGAGTACGAGCTAGTACCTCCCCATATATATTTAAGGAGTATAGTTTGCAAATGTATGGAAATTTTGTGTTCCCATCTAGCTAGATGAAGTACGGCTTTCACACTCATATCTCTCAGAACATAGCATGTGGAGAGTCGAACGTTCATCTACCACAAAGGGAACGGATTGCAGTGGAAACTATTACTCTGGTTTCTCAGTCTGTTTCCTAGAGCCGGTTTGTAGTTCCTGCAGTTTTTACTGTAAAACCGATTTGGAGCAAGTACCTCCCCATATATACGTATGGAATATAGTTTTCAACTATATAGAACTTTGTGTTCCCAACAAGCTAGGTGAAGGACGGCTTTCAAACACACATATCTCTCAGAAAGGAGCATGTGGAGAGAGGTTCGTTCACCTAGCACAAAGTGAAAGGGTTGCAGGAAAAACTTTTACTATGGTTTCTCATACTGTTTCCTAGTGCCGATTTGAAGTTCCTGCAGTTTTCACTGTAAAATTGAGTTGGAGCTAGTACTTCCCCATATATATGTATGGAGTGTAGTTTGCAACTCTAACGACACTTTGTGTTCCCAACAGGCAAGTAGAAGGACGGCTTTCACACACATTTATCTCTCAGAACTGAGCATGTGGATAGACGTTCGTTCATCTAGCACAAAGGAACACGTTGCAGGAGAAACTTTGTCTCTGTTTTCTCAGTATGATTCCAAGTGCCGGTTTGAATTTCCTGCAGTTTTCACTGTAAGACCGAGTTGGAGCTAGTACTTCCCCATATATACGTAAGGAGTGTAGTTAGCAATTTTATAGAAACTTTGTATTCCCAACAAGCTAGGTGAAGGACGGCTTTCACACACGAATATATCTCAGAACTTAGCATGTGGAGAGACGATTGTTCAACTAGCACAAAGGGAACGGGTTGCAGGAGAAAATTTTTCTCTGGTTTCTAGTCTGTTTTCAAGTGCCGGTTTGAAGTTCCTGCAGTTTTCACTGTAAAACCGAGTTGGAGCTAGTACTTCCCCATATATATGTAAGGAGAGTAGTTTGCAAATGTATAGATACTTTGTGTTCCCAACAATCTAGGTGAAGGACGGCTTTCACCCACAATTATCTCTCAGAACTGAGCATGTGTTGTGACGTTCGTTCATCTAGCACAATGGGAACGGATTGCATGAGAAACTATCACTCTGTTTTCTCAGTCTGTTTCCTAGTGCCGGTTTGAAGTTCCTGCAGTTTTCATTGTAAAAACGAGTACGAGCTAGTACCTCCCCATATATATTTAAGGAGTATAGTTTGCAAATGTATAGAAATTTTGTGTTCCCATCCAGCTAGGTGAAGTACGGCTTTCACACACATATCTCTCAGAATATAGCATGTGGAGAGACGTTCGTTCATCTAGCACAAAGGGAATGGATTGCAGTGGAAACTATTACTCTGGTACTCAGTCTGTTTCCTAGAGAAGGTTTGTAGTTCCTGCAGTTTTTACTGTAAAATCGTTTTGGAGCTAGTAAATCCCCATATATATGTATGGAGTGTAGTTTGCCACTGTATAGAATCTTTGTGTTCCCAACAAGCTAGGTGAAGGGCGGCTTTCTCACACACTTATCTCTCAGAACTGAGAATGTGCAGAGACTTTCGTTCATCTAGCACAAAGGGAAAGGTTTGCAGGAGAAACTTTTACTCTGGTTTCTCAGTCTGTTTCCTAGTGCCGGTATGAAGTTCCTTCAATTTTCACTGTAAAACAGAGTTGGAGCTAGAACCTCCAAATATATATGTAAGGAGTGTATATAGGAACTGATAATAAACATTTTCTTCCCAACAATCAAGGTGAAGGACTGCTTTCACACACACTTATCTCTCAGAACTGAGTATGTGGAGAGACGTTCGTTCATCTAGCACAAAGGGACGGGTTGCAGGAGAAACTATTAGTCTGGTTTCTCAGTCTGTTTCCTAGTGCCGGTTTCAAGTTCCTGCAGTTTTCACTGTAAATCCGAGTTGGAGCTCGTACATACCCATATATATGTATGGAGTGGAGTTTGCAAAATTATAGACACTTTGTGTTCCCAACAAGCTAGGTGAAGGACGGCTTTCACACACAATTATCTCTCAGAACTGAACATGTGGAGAGACGTTTGTTCATCTAGCACAAAGGCAAAGGGTTGCATTAGAAACTTTTACTGATTTTTCTCAGTGTTTTTCCTAGTTCCGGTTTGAAGTTCCTGCAGTTTTCAGTGTAAAACCGTGTTGGATCTAGTACCTACCCATATGTATGTATAGAGTATAGTTTGCAACTGTATAGAAACTTTGTGTTCCCAACAAGCTAGGTGAAGGACGGCTTTCACACACACATATACCTCAGAACGGAGCATGTGGAGAGAGTTTCGTTCATCTAGCACAAATTGAAAGGTTTGCAGCAGAAACTTTTACTATGGTTTCTCAGAATGTTTCCTAGTGCCAGTTTGAAGTTCCTGCAGTTTTCATTGTAAAACAGAGTTGGAGCTAGTACCTCCCCATATAAATGTATGGAGAGTAGTTTGCAACTGAAAAGTAAATTTGTGTTCCGAATAAGCTAGGTAAAGACGGCTTTCAAACACACATATATCTCAGAACTGTGCATGTGGAGAGACGCTCGTTCATTTAGCACAAAGAACGGATTGCAGGGAAATTTTTACTCAGTTTTCTCAGTGTGTTTCCTATTGCCGGTTTGAATTACCTGCAGTATTCAGTGTAAAACCGAGTTGGAGCTAGTAGCTCCGCATATATTTGTATGAAGTGTAGTTTGCAACTGTATAGAAACTTTGTTTTCTCAACAAGCAAGGTGAAAGTCGGCTTTCACACATACTTAACTCTCAGAACTCAGGATATGGAGAGACGTTTGTTCATCTAGCACAAAGGGAACGGGTTGCAGGGAAAACTATTACTCTGGTCTCTCAGTCTGCTTCCTAGTGCCGGTTTCAAGTTCCTGCAGTTTTCACTGTAAATCTGAGTTGGAGCTAGTACATACCCATATATATGTATGGAGTGGAGTTTGCAACTTTATAGAAACTTTGTGTTCCCAACAAGTTAAGTGAAGGACGGCTTTCACACACAATTATCTCTCAGAACTGAACATGTGGAGAGACGTTTGTTCATCTAGCACAAAGGCAAAGGGTTGCATTAGAAACTTTTACTGAGTTTTCTCAGTGTGTTTCCTAGTGCCGGTTTGAATTTTCTGCAATTTTCAGTGTAAAACCGAGTTGGAGCTAGTACCTCCGTAAATATATGTATGGAGGGTAGTTTGCAACTCTATAGAAACTTTGTTTTCTCAACAAGCTAGGTGAAGGTCGGCTTTCACACATAATTAACTCTCCGAACTGAGCATGTGGAGAGACGTTTGTTCATCTAGCACAAAGGGAAAGGGTTGCAGGAGAAACTTTTTCTCGGTTTTCTCAGAGTGTTTCCTAGTGCCTGTATGAAGTTCCTGTAGTTTTCACTGTAACACCTAGTTAGAACTAGTACCTCCCCATATATATGTATGGAGTGTAGTTAGAAACTGAAAAGAATCTTTGTGTTCCCAACAAGCTAGGTGAAGGACAGCTTTCACACACAATTATCACTCAGAACTGAGCATGTGTTGTGACGTTCGTTCATCTAGCACAATGGGAACGGATTGAATGAGAAACTATCACTCTGTTTTCTCAGTCTGATTCCTAGTGCCGGTTTGAAGTTCCTGCAGTTTTCATTGTAAAATCGAGTACGAGCTAGTACCTCCCCATATATATTTAAGGAGTATAGTTTGCAAATGTATGGAAATTTTGTGTTCCCATCTAGCTAGATGAAGTACGGCTTTCACACTCATATCTCTCAGAACATAGCATGTGGAGAGTCGAACGTTCATCTACCACAAAGGGAACGGATTGCAGTGGAAACTATTACTCTGGTTTCTCAGTCTGTTTCCTAGAGCCGGTTTGTAGTTCCTGCAGTTTTTACTGTAAAACCGATTTGGAGCAAGTACCTCCCCATATATACGTATGGAATATAGTTTTCAACTATATAGAACTTTGTGTTCCCAACAAGCTAGGTGAAGGACGGCTTTCAAACACACATATCTCTCAGAAAGGAGCATGTGGAGAGAGGTTCGTTCACCTAGCACAAAGTGAAAGGGTTGCAGGAAAAACTTTTACTATGGTTTCTCATACTGTTTCCTAGTGCCGATTTGAAGTTCCTGCAGTTTTCACTGTAAAATTGAGTTGGAGCTAGTACTTCCCCATATATATGTATGGAGTGTAGTTTGCAACTCTAACGACACTTTGTGTTCCCAACAGGCAAGTAGAAGGACGGCTTTCACACACATTTATCTCTCAGAACTGAGCATGTGGATAGACGTTCGTTCATCTAGCACAAAGGAACACGTTGCAGGAGAAACTTTGTCTCTGTTTTCTCAGTATGATTCCAAGTGCCGGTTTGAATTTCCTGCAGTTTTCACTGTAAGACCGAGTTGGAGCTAGTACTTCCCCATATATACGTAAGGAGTGTAGTTAGCAATTTTATAGAAACTTTGTATTCCCAACAAGCTAGGTGAAGGACGGCTTTCACACACGAATATATCTCAGAACTTAGCATGTGGAGAGACGATTGTTCAACTAGCACAAAGGGAACGGGTTGCAGGAGAAAATTTTTCTCTGGTTTCTCAGTCTGTTTTCAAGTGCCGGTTTGAAGTTCCTGCAGTTTTCACTGTAAAACCATGTTGGAGCTAGTACTTCCCCATATATATGTAAGGAGAGTAGTTTGCAAATGTATAGATACTTTGTGTTCCCAACAATCTAGGTGAAGGACGGCTTTCACCCACAATTAACTCTCAGAACTGAGCATGTGTTGTGACGTTCGTTCATCTAGCACAATGGGAACGGATTGCATGAGAAACTATCACTCTGTTTTCTCAGTCTGTTTCCTAGTGCCGGTTTGAAGTTCCTGCAGTTTTCATTGTAAAAACGAGTACGAGCTAGTACCTCCCCATATATATTTAAGGAGTATAGTTTGCAAATGTATAGAAATTTTGTGTTCCCATCCAGCTAGGTGAAGTACGGCTTTCACACACATATCTCTCAGAATATAGCATGTGGAGAGACGTTCGTTCATCTAGCACAAAGGGAACGGATTGCAGTGGAAACTATTACTCTGGTACTCAGTCTGTTTCCTAGAGAAGGTTTGTAGTTCCTGCAGTTTTTACTGTAAAATCGTGTTGGAGCTAGTAAATCCCCATATATATGTATGGAGTGTAGTTTGCCACTGTATAGAATCTTTGTGTTCCCAACAAGCTAGGTGAAGGGCGGCTTTCTCACACACTTATCTCTCAGAACTGAGAATGTGCAGAGACTTTCGTTCATCTAGCACAAAGGGAAAGGTTTGCAGGAGAAACTTTTACTCTGGTTTCTCAGTCTGTTTCCTAGTGCCGGTATGAAGTTCCTTCAATTTTCACTGTAAAACAGTGTTGGAGCTAGAACCTCCAAATATATATGTAAGGAGTGTATATAGGAACTGATAATAAACATTTTCTTCCCAACAATCAAGGTGAAGGACTGCTTTCACACACACTTATCTCTCAGAACTGAGTATGTGGAGAGACGTTCGTTCATCTAGCACAAAGGGACGGGTTGCAGGAGAAACTATTAGTCTGGTTTCTCAGTCTGTTTACTAGTGCCGGTTTCAAGTTCCTGCAGTTTTCACTGTAAATCCGAGTTGGAGCTCGTACATACCCATATATATGTATGGAGTGGAGTTTGCAAAATTATAGACACTTTGTGTTCCCAACAAGCTAGGTGAAGGACGGCTTTCACACACAATTATCTCTCAGAACTGAACATGTGGAGAGACGTTTGTTCATCTAGCACAAAGGCAAAGGGTTGCATTAGAAACTTTTACTGATTTTTCTCAGTGTTTTTCCTAGTTCCGGTTTGAAGTTCCTGCAGTTTTCAGTGTAAAACCGTGTTGGATCTAGTACCTACCCATATGTATGTATAGAGTATAGTTTGCAACTGTATAGAAACTTTGTGTTCCCAACAAGCTAGGTGAAGGACGGCTTTCACACACACATATACCTCAGAACGGAGCATGTGGAGAGAGTTTCGTTCATCTAGCACAAATTGAAAGGTTTGCAGCAGAAACTTTTACTATGGTTTCTCAGAATGTTTCCTAGTGCCAGTTTGAAGTTCCTGCAGTTTTCATTGTAAAACAGAGTTGGAGCTAGTACCTCCCCATATAAATGTATGGAGAGTAGTTTGCAACTGAAAAGTAACTTTGTGTTCCGAATAAGCTAGGTAAAGACGGCTTTCAAACACACATATATCTCAGAACTGTGCATGTGGAGAGACGCTCGTTCATTTAGCACAAAGAACGGATTGCAGGGAAATTTTTACTCAGTTTTCTCAGTGTGTTTCCTATTGCCGGTTTGAATTACCTGCAGTATTCAGTGTAAAACCGAGTTGGAGCTAGTAGCTCCGCATATATTTGTATGAAGTGTAGTTTGCAACTGTATAGAAACTTTGTTTTCTCAACAAGCAAGGTGAAAGTCGGCTTTCACACATACTTAACTCTCAGAACTCAGGATATGGAGAGACGTTTGTTCATCTAGCACAAAGGGAACGGGTTGCAGGGAAAACTATTACTCTGGTCTCTCAGTCTGCTTCCTAGTGCCGGTTTCAAGTTCCTGCAGTTTTCACTGTAAATCTGAGTTGGAGCTAGTACATACCCATATATATGTATGGAGTGGAGTTTGCAACTTTATAGAAACTTTGTGTTCCCAACAAGTTAAGTGAAGGACGGCTTCCACACACACTTATCTCTCAGAACTGAACATGTGGAGAGATGTTCGTTCATCTAGCACAAAGGGAACGGGTTGCAGGAGAAACTATTACTCAGTTTTCTCAGTGTGTTTCCTAGTGCCATGTTGAAGTTCCTGCAGTTTTCACTGTAAATCGGTGTTGGAGCTAGTACCTCCCCATATATATGTATGGAGTGTAGTTAGAAACTTAAAAAAACTTTGTGTTCCCAACAAGCTAGTTGAAGGAGGGCTTTCACACACACGTATCTCTCAGAACTGAGCATGTGTAGAGACGTTCGTTCATCTAGCACAAAGGGACGAGTTGCAGGAGAAACTATTAGTCTGGTTTCTCAGTCTGTTTCCTAGTGCCAGTTTCAATTTCCTGCAGTTTTCACTTTAAATCCGAGTTGGAGCTTGTGCATACCCATATATATGTATGGAGTGGAGTTTGCAACTTTATAGGAACTTTGTGTTCCCAACAATCTAGGTGAAGGACGGCTTTCACACACATTTATCTCTCAGAACTGAACATGTGGAGAGACGTTTGTTCATCTAGCACAAAGGGAAAGGGTTGCAAGAGAAACTTTTACTCAGTTTTCTCAGTGGGTTTCCTAGTGCCGGTTTGAAGTTCCTGCAGTTTTTACTGTAAAACCGATTTGGAGCTTGTACCTCCCCATATATATGTATGGAGTGGAAATATCAAGTGTATAGAAACTTTGTGTTCCCAAAAGCTAGGTGAAGGACGGCTTTCACACGCACGTATCTCTGTGAAATGAGCATGTGGAGAGAAGTTCGTTCATCTAGCATTAAGGGAACCGGTTGCAGGAGATACATTTACTCAGGTTTCTCATTCTGTTTCCTGGTGCCGGTTTGAAGTTACAGCAGTTTTCAGTGTAAAACAGTGTTGGAGCTAGTACCACCCCATATATATGTATGGAGTGTAGTTTGCAACTGTATAGAAACTTTGTGTTCCCAACAAGCTAGGTGAAGGACGGCTTTCACACACTATTATCTCTCAGAACTGAGCATGTGGAGAGACGTACGTTCATGTAGCACAAAAGGAACAGGTAGCAGGAGAAAATTTTATTCAGGTTTCTCAGTGTGTTTCCTAGTGCTGGTTTGACGTTCCTGCAGTTTTCACTGTAAAACCGATTTGGAGCTTGTAACTCCCCATATATTTGTATATACTGTAGTTTGTAACTGAATAGAAACTTGTGTTCCCAACAAGCTAGGTGAAGGTCAGCTTTCACACACACTTATTTATCAGAACTCAGCATGTGGATAGACGTTCGTTCATTCAGCACAAAAGGAAGAGTTTTCAGGAGAGTCTTTTTCTCTGGTTTCTCAGTCTGTTTCCAAGTGCCGTTTTGCAGTTCCTGCAGTTTTCAATGTAAGACCGAGTTGGAGCTAGTACTTCCCCATATATATGTATGGTGAGTAGTTTGCGACTGTATAGAAACTTTGTGTTCCCAACAAGCTAGGTGAAGGACGGCTTTCACCCACACATATCTCTCAGAACTTAGCATGTGGGGAGACTTTCTTTCATCTAGCACAAATGGAAAGGTTTGCAGGAGAAACTTTTTCTCTGGTTTCTCAGACTGTATCCTAGTGCCGGATTGAATTTCCTGCAGTATCCTCTGTAAAAACCGAGTTGGAGCTAGTAACTCCCCATTTATTTGTATGGAGTGTAGTTTGCAACTGTATAGAATCATTGTGTTCCCAACAATCTAGGTGAAGGACCGCTTTCACACACACTTATCTCTCAGATCTGAGAATGTGCAGAGACTTTCATTCATCTATCACAAAGGGAAAGGTTTGCAGGAGAAAATTTTACTCTGGTTTCTCAGTCTGTTTCCTAGTGCCGGTTTGAAGTTCCTGCAGTTTTCACTGTAAAACAGAGTTGGAGCTAGAACCTCCAAATATATATGTAAGTAGTGTATATAGAAACTGAAAATAAACATTGTGTTCCCAACAATCTAGGTGAAGGACGACTTTCACAAACACTTATCTTCAGAACTGAGTATGTGGAGAAACGTTCGTTCATCTAGCACAAAGGGACGGGTTGCAGGAGAAACTATTATTCTGGTTTCTCAGTCTGTTTCCTAGTGCCGGTTTCAAGTTCCTGCAGTTTTCACTGTAAATCCGAGTTGGAGCTAGTACATACCCATATATATGTATGGAGAGTAGTTTGCAACTTTATAGACACTGTGTGTTCCCAACAACCTAGGTGAAGTACGGCTTACACACACACTTATCTCTCAGAACTGAACATGTGGAGAGACGTTTGTTCATCTAGCACAAAGGGAAAGGGTTGCATTAGAAACTTTTACTCTGTTTTCTCAGTCTGTTTCCTAGTGCCGGTTTGAAGTTCCTGCAGTTTTCATTGTAAAAACGAGTACGAGCTAGTACCTCCCCATATATTTAAGGAGTATAGTTTGCAAATGTATAGAAATTATGTGTTCCCATCTAGCTAGGTGAAGTACGGCTTTCACACACATATCTCTCAGAATATAGCATGTGGAGAGACGTTCGTTCATCTAGCACAAAGGGAACAGATTGCAGTGGAAACTATTACTCTGGTTACTCAGTCTGATTCCTAGAGAAGGTTTGTAGTTCCTGCAGTTTTTACTGTAAAATCGTGTTGGATCTAGTAAATCCCCATATATATGTATGGAGTGTAGTTTGCCACTGTATAGAATCTTTGTGTTCCCAACAAGCTAGGTGAAGGGCGGCTTTCACACACACTTATCTCTCAGAACTGAGAATGTGCAGAGACTTTCGTTCATCTAGCACAAAGGGAAAGGTTTGCAGGAGAAACTTTTACTCTGGTTTCTCAGTCTGTTTCCTAGTGCCGGTTTGAAGTTCCTGCAATTTTCACTGTAAAACAGAGTTGGAGCTAGAACCTCCAAATATATATGTAAGGAGTGTATATAGGAACTGAAAATAAACATTTTCTTCCCAACAATCAAGGTGAAGTACTGCTTTCACACACACTTATCTCTCAGAACTGAGTATGTGGAGAGACGTTCGTTCATCTAGCACAAAGGGACGGGTTGCAGGAGAAACTATTATTCTGGTTTCTCAGTCTGTTTCCTAGTGCCGGTTTCAAGTTCCTGCAGTTTTCACTGTAAATCCGAGTTGGAGCTCGTACATACCCATATATATGTACGGAGTGGAGTTTGCAAAATTATAGACACTTTGTGTTCCCAACAAGCTAGGTGAAGGACGGCTTTCACACACAATTATCTCTCAGAACTGAACATGTGGAGAGACGTTTGTTCATCTAGCACAAAGGCAAAGGGTTGCATTAGAAACTTTTACTGAGTTTTCTCAGTGTGTTTCCTAGTGCCGGTTTGAATTTTCTGCAATTTTCAGTGTAAAACCGAGTTGGAGCTAGTACCTCCGTAAATATATGTATGGAGGGTAGTTTGCAACTCTATAGAAACTTTGTTTTCTCAACAAGCTAGGTGAAGGTCGGCTTTCACACATAATTAACTCTCAGAACTGAGCATGTGGAGAGACTTTTGTTCATCTAGCACAAAGGGAAAGGGTTGCAGGAGAAACTTTTTCTCGGTTTTCTCAGAGTGTTTCCTAGTGCCTGTATGAAGTTCCTGTAGTTTTCACTGTAACACCTAGTTAGAACTAGTACCTCCCCATATATATGTATGGAGTGTAGTTAGAAACTGAAAAGAATCTTTGTGTTCCCAACAAGCTAGGTGAAGGACAGCTTTCACACACAATTATCACTCAGAACTGAGCATGTGTTGTGACGTTCGTTCATCTAGCACAATGGGAACGGATTGCATGAGAAACTATCACTCTGTTTTCTCAGTCTGATTCCTAGTGCCGGTTTGAAGTTCCTGCAGTTTTCATTGTAAAATCGAGTACGAGCTAGTACCTCCCCATATATATTTAAGGAGTATAATTTGCAAATGTATGGAAATTTTGTGTTCCCATCTAGCTAGATGAAGTACGGCTTTCACACTCATATCTCTCAGAACATAGCATGTGGAGAGTCGAACGTTCATCTACCACAAAGGGAACGGATTGCAGTGGAAACTATTACTCTGGTTTCTCAGTCTGTTTCCTAGAGCCGGTTTGTAGTTCCTGCAGTTTTTACTGTAAAACCGATTTGGAGCAAGTACCTCCCCATATATACGTATGGAATATAGTTTTCAACTATATAGAACTTTATGTTCCCAACAAACTAGGTGAAGGACGGCTTTCAAACACACATATCTCTCAGAACGGAGCATGTGGAGAGAGGTTCGTTCACCTAGCACAAAGTGAAAGGGTTGCAGGAAAAACTTTTACTATGGTTTCTCATACTGTTTCCTAGTGCCGATTTGAAGTTCCTGCAGTTTTCACTGTAAAATTGATTTGGAGCTAGTACTTCCCCATATATATGTATGGAGTGTAGTTTGCAACTCTAACGACACTTTGTGTTCCCAACAGGCAAGTAGAAGGACGGCTTTCACACACATTTATCTCTCAGAACTGAGCATGTGGATAGACGTTCGTTCATCTAGCACAAAGGAACACGTTGCAGGAGAAACTTTGTCTCTGTTTTCTCAGTATGATTCCAAGTGCCGGTTTGAATTTCCTGCAGTTTTCACTGTAAGACCGAGTTGGAGCTAGTACTTCCCCATATATACGTAAGGAGTGTAGTTAGCAATTTTATAGAAACTTTGTATTCCCAACAAGCTAGGTGAAGGACGGCTTTCACACACGAATATATCTCAGAACTTAGCATGTGGAGAGACATTCGTTCATCTAGCACAAAAGGTAAAGATTGCAGGAGAAACTTTTACTCTGGTTTCTCAGTCTGTTTCCAATTGCCGGGTTGAAGTTCCTGCAGTTTTCACTGTAAAACCGAGTTGGAGCTAGTACCTCCCCATATAAATGTATGGAGAGTAGTTTGCAACTGAAAAGTAACTTTGTGTTCCGAATAAGCTAGGTAAAGTCGGCTTTCAAACACACATATATCTCAGAACTGTGCATGTGGAGAGACGCTCGTTCATTTAGCACAAAGAACGGATTGCAGGGAAATTTTTACTCAGTTTTCTCAGTGTGTTTCCTATTGCCGGTTTGAATTACCTGCAGTATTCAGTGTAAAACCGAGTTGGAGCTAGTAGCTCCGCATATATTTGTATGAAGTGTAGTTTGCAACTGTATAGAAACTTTGTTTTCTCAACAAGCAAGGTGAAAGTCGGCTTTCACACATACTTAACTCTCAGAACTCAGGATATGGAGAGACGTTTGTTCATCTAGCACAAAGGGAACGGGTTGCAGGGAAAACTATTACTCTGGTCTCTCAGTCTGCTTCCTAGTGCCGGTTTCAAGTTCCTGCAGTTTTCACTGTAAATCTGAGTTGGAGCTAGTACATACCCATATATATGTATGGAGTGGAGTTTGCAACTTTATAGAAACTTTGTGTTCCCAACAAGTTAAGTGAAGGACGGCTTCCACACACACTTATCTCTCAGAACTGAACATGTGGAGAGATGTTCGTTCATCTAGCACAAAGGGAACGGGTTGCAGGAGAAACTTTTACTCAGTTTTCTCAGTGTGTTTCCTAGTGCCATGTTGAAGTTCCTGCAGTTTTCACTGTAAATCGGGGTTGGAGCTAGTACCTCCCCATATATATGTATGGAGTGTAGTTAGAAACTTAAAAAAACTTTGTGTTCCCAACAAGCTAGTTGAAGGAGGGCTTTCACACACACGTATCTCTCAGAACTGAGCATGTGTAGAGACGTTCGTTCATCTAGCACAAAGGGACGAGTTGCAGGAGAAACTATTAGTCTGGTTTCTCAGTCTGTTTCCTAGTGCCAGTTTCAATTTCCTGCAGTTTTCACTTTAAATCCGAGTTGGAGCTTGTGCATACCCATATATATGTATGGAGTGGAGTTTGCAACTTTATAGGAACTTTGTGTTCCCAACAATCTAGGTGAAGGACGGCTTTCACACACAATTATCTCTCAGAACTGAACATGTGGAGAGACGTTTGTTCATCTAGCACAAAGGGAAAGGGTTGCAAGAGAAACTTTTACTCAGTTTTCTCAGTGGGTTTCCTAGTGCCGGTTTGAAGTTCCTGCAGTTTTTACTGTAAAACCGATTTGGAGCTTGTACCTCCCCATATATATGTATGGAGTGGAAATATCAAGTGTATAGAAACTTTGTGTTCCCAAAAGCTAGGTGAAGGACGGCTTTCACACGCACGTATCTCTGTGAAATGAGCATGTGGAGAGAAGTTCGTTCATCTAGCATTAAGGGAACCGGTTGCAGGAGATACATTTACTCAGGTTTCTCATTCTGTTTCCTGGTGCCGGTTTGAAGTTACAGCAGTTTTCAGTGTAAAACAGTGTTGGAGCTAGTACCACCCCATATATATGTATGGAGTGTAGTTTGCAACTGTATAGAAACTTTGTGTTCCCAACAAGCTAGGTGAAGGACGGCTTTCACACACTATTATCTCTCAGAACTGAGCATGTGGAGAGACGTACGTTCATGTAGCACAAAAGGAACAGGTAGCAGGAGAAAATTTTATTCAGGTTTCTCAGTGTGTTTCCTAGTGCTGGTTTGACGTTCCTGCAGTTTTCACTGTAAAACCGATTTGGAGCTTGTAACTCCCCATATATTTGTATATACTGTAGTTTGTAACTGAATAGAAACTTGTGTTCCCAACAAGCTAGGTGAAGGTCAGCTTTCACACACACTTATTTATCAGAACTCAGCATGTGGATAGACGTTCGTTCATTCAGCACAAAAGGAAGAGTTTTCAGGAGAGTCTTTTTCTCTGGTTTCTCAGTCTGTTTCCAAGTGCCGTTTTGCAGTTCCTGCAGTTTTCAATGTAAGACCGAGTTGGAGCTAGTACCTCCCCGTATATATGTATGGTGAGTAGTTTGCGACTGTATAGAAACTTTGTGTTCCCAACAAGCTAGGTGAAGGACGGCTTTCACCCACACATATCTCTCAGAACTTAGCATGTGGGGAGACTTTCTTTCATCTAGCACAAATGGAAAGGTTTGCAGGAGAAACTTTTTCTCTGGTTTCTCAGACTGTATCCTAGTGCCGGATTGAATTTCCTGCAGTATCCTCTGTAAAAACCGAGTTGGAGCTAGTACCTCCCCATTTATTTGTATGGAGTGTAGTTTGCAACTGTATAGAATCATTGTGTTCCCAACAATCTAGTTGAAGGACCGCTTTCACACACACTTATCTCTCAGATCTGAGAATGTGCAGAGACTTTCATTCATCTATCACAAAGGGAAAGGTTTGCAGGAGAAAATTTTACTCTGGTTTCTCAGTCTGTTTCCTAGTGCCGGTTTGAAGTTCCTGCAGTTTTCACTGTAAAACAGAGTTGGAGCTAGAACCTCCAAATATATATGTAAGTAGTGTATATAGAAACTGAAAATAAACATTGTGTTCCCAACAATCTAGGTGAAGGACGACTTTCACAAACACTTATCTTCAGAACTGAGTATGTGGAGAAACGTTCGTTCATCTAGCACAAAGGGACGGGTTGCAGGAGAAACTATTATTCTGGTTTCTCAGTCTGTTTCCTAGTGCCGGTTTCAAGTTCCTGCAGTTTTCACTGTAAATCCGAGTTGGAGCTAGTACATACCCATATATATGTATGGAGAGTAGTTTGCAACTTTATAGACACTGTGTGTTCCCAACAACCTAGGTGAAGTACGGCTTACACACACACTTATCTCTCAGAACTGAACATGTGGAGAGACGTTTGTTCATCTAGCACAAAGGGAAAGGGTTGCATTAGAAACTTTTACTCTGTTTTCTCAGTCTGTTTCCTAGTGCCGGTTTGAAGTTCCTGCAGTTTTCATTGTAAAAACGAGTACGAGCTAGTACCTCCCCATATATTTAAGGAGTATAGTTTGCAAATGTATAGAAATTTTGTGTTCCCATCTAGCTAGGTGAAGTACGGCTTTCACACACATATCTCTCAGAATATAGCATGTGGATAGACGTTCGTTCATCTAGCACAAAGGGAACGGATTGCAGTGGAAACTATTACTATGGTTACTCAGTCTGATTCCTAGAGAAGGTTTGTAGTTCCTGCAGTTTTTACTGTAAAATCGTGTTGGATCTAGTAAATCCCCATATATATGTATGGAGTGTAGTTTGCCACTGTATAGAATCTTTGTGTTCCCAACAAGCTAGGTGAAGGGCGGCTTTCACACACACTTATCTCTCAGAACTGAGAATGTGCAGAGACTTTCGTTCATCTAGCACAAAGGGAAAGGTTTGCAGGAGAAACTTTTACTCTGGTTTCTAAGTCTGTTTCCTAGTGCCGGTTTGAAGTTCCTGCAATTTTCACTGTAAAACAGAGTTGGAGCTAGAACCTCCAAATATATATGTAAGGAGTGTATATAGGAACTGAAAATAAACATTTTCTTCCCAACAATCAAGGTGAAGTACTGCTTTCACACACACTTATCTCTCAGAACTGAGTATGTGGAGAGACGTTCGTTCATCTAGCACAAAGAGACGGGTTGCAGGAGAAACTATTATTCTGGTTTCTCAGTCTGTTTCCTAGTGCCGGTTTCAAGTTCCTGCAGTTTTCACTGTAAATCCGAGTTGGAGCTCGTACATACCCATATATATGTATGGAGTGGAGTTTGCAAAATTATAGACACTTTGTGTTCCCAACAAGCTAGGTGAAGGACGGCTTTCACACACAATTATCTCTCAGAACTGAACATGTGGAGAGACGTTTGTTCATCTAGCACAAAGGCAAAGGGTTGCATTAGAAACTTTTACTGAGTTTTCTCAGTGTGTTTCCTAGTGCCGGTTTGAATTTTCTGCAATTTTCAGTGTAAAACCGAGTTGGAGCTAGTACCTCCGTAAATATATGTATGGAGGGTAGTTTGCAACTCTATAGAAACTTTGTTTTCTCAACAAGCTAGGTGAAGGTCGGCTTTCACACATAATTAACTCTCAGAACTGAGCATGTGGAGAGACGTTTGTTCATCTAGCACAAAGGGAAAGGGTTGCAGGAGAAACTTTTTCTCGGTTTTCTCAGAGTGTTTCCTAGTGCCTGTATGAAGTTCCTGTAGTTTTCACTGTAACACCTAGTTAGAACTAGTACCTCCCCATATATATGTATGGAGTGTAGTTAGAAACTGAAAAGAATCTTTGTGTTCCCAACAAGCTAGGTGAAGGACAGCTTTCACACACAATTATCACTCAGAACTGAGCATGTGTTGTGACGTTCGTTCATCTAGCACAATGGGAACGGATTGAATGAGAAACTATCACTCTGTTTTCTCAGTCTGATTCCTAGTGCCGGTTTGAAGTTCCTGCAGTTTTCATTGTAAAATCGAGTACGAGCTAGTACCTCCCCATATATATTTAAGGAGTATAATTTGCAAATGTATGGAAATTTTGTGTTCCCATCTAGCTAGATGAAGTACGGCTTTCACACTCATATCTCTCAGAACATAGCATGTGGAGAGTCGAACGTTCATCTACCACAAAGGGAACGGATTGCAGTGGAAACTATTACTCTGGTTTCTCAGTCTGTTTCCTAGAGCCGGTTTGTAGTTCCTGCAGTTTTTACTGTAAAACCGATTTGGAGCAAGTACCTCCCCATATATACGTATGGAATATAGTTTTCAACTATATAGAACTTTGTGTTCCCAACAAGCTAGGTGAAGGACGGCTTTCAAACACACATATCTCTCAGAACGGAGCATGTGGAGAGAGGTTCGTTCACCTAGCACAAAGTGAAAGGGTTGCAGGAAAAACTTTTACTATGGCTTCTCATACTGTTTCCTAGTGCCGATTTGAAGTTCCTGCAGTTTTCACTGTAAAATTGAGTTGGAGCTTGTACTTCCCCATATATATGTATGGAGTGTAGTTTGCAACTCTAACGACACTTTGTGTTCCCAACAGGCAAGTAGAAGGACGGCTTTCACACACATTTATCTCTCAGAACTGAGCATGTGGATAGACGTTCGTTCATCTAGCACAAAGGAACACGTTGCAGGAGAAACTTTGTCTCTGTTTTCTCAGTATGATTCCAAGTGCCGGTTTAAATTTCCTGCAGTTTTCACTGTAAGACCGAGTTGGAGCTAGTACTTCCCCATATATACGTAAGGAGTGTAGTTAGCAATTTTATAGAAACTTTGTATTCCCAACAAGCTAGGTGAAGGACGGCTTTCACACACGAATATATCTCAGAACTTAGCATGTGGAGAGACATTCGTTCATCTAGCACAAAAGGTAAAGATTGCAGGAGAAACTTTTACTCTGGTTTCTCAGTCTGTTTCCAATTGCCGGTATGAAGTTCCTGCAGTTTTCAGTGTAAAACCGTGTTGGAGCTAGTACATACCAATATTTATGTATGGCGTGTAGTTGGCAAATTTATAGAAACTTTGTGTTCCCAACATGATAGGTGAAGGACGGCTTTCACACGCACTTATCTCTCAGAACTGAGCATGTGGTGAGACGTTCGTTCATCTAGCAGAAAGGGAACGGTTTGCAGGAGAAATTTCCACTCAAGTTTCTCAGTGTTTTTCCTAGTGCTGGTTTGAAGTTACTGCAGTTTTCACTGTAAAACTGAGTTGGAGCTAGTACCTCCCCATTTATTTGTATCTAGTGTAGTTTGCAACTGTATAGAAACTTTGTGTTCCCAACAAGCTAGGTGAAGGACGGCTTTCATACACACTTATCTCTCAGAACTGAGCATGTGGAGAGACGTTCGTTCATCTAGCACAAAGGGAAAGGTTTGCAGGAGAAACTTTTTCTCTGGTTTCTCAGTCTGTATCCTAGTGCCGGATTGAATTTCCTGCAGTTTCATCTGTAAAACCGAGTTGGAGTTAGCACCTCCCCATATGTATGTATGGAGTGTCTTTTTCAAATGTATAGAAACTTTGTGTTCCCAACAAGCTAGGTGAAGAACGGCTTTCACACACACATATCCCTCAGAATTGAGCATTTGGAGAGATGTTCGTTCATCTAGCACAAAGTGAACGGTTTGCAGGAAAAACTATTAGTCTGGTTTCTCAGTCTCTTTCTTAGTGCCGGTTTGAAGTTCCTGCAGTTTTCACTGTAAATCTGAGTTGGAACTAGTACCAACCCGTATATATGTATGGATTGGAATTTGCAACTTTATAGAAACTTTGTGTTCCCAACAAGCTAGGTGAAGGACGGCTTTCACACACACTTATCTCTCAAAACTGAGCATGTGAAGAGACGATCGTTCATCTAGCACAAAAGGAACGGGTTGCAGGAGAAAATTTTTCTATGGTTTCTCAGTCTGTATCCTAGTGCCGGATTGAATTTCCTGCAGTTACCTCTGTAAAACCGAGTTGGATTTAGTACCACCCCATATATATGTATGGAATGTATTTGCAACTATATAGAATCATTGTGTTCCCAACAAGCTACGTGAAGGGCGGCTGTCACACACACTTTTCTCTCACAACTGAGCATGTGGATAGACGTTCGGTCATCTAGCACAAAAGGAAAGGTTTGCATAAGAAGCTTTTACTCAGTTTTCTCAGTGTGTTTCCTAATGCCGGTTTGAAGTTCCTGCAGTTTTCAGTAAAACCGTGTTGGATCTCATACCTCACCATATATATGTATGGAGTGTAGATTGCAACTGTATAGAAACTTTGTATTCCCAACAAGCTAGGTGAAGGACGGCTTTCACACACACATATCCCTCAGAATTGAGCATTTGGAGAGATGTTCGTTCATCTAGCACAAAGTGAACGGTTTGCAGGAAAAACTATTAGTCTGGTTTCTCAGTCTCTTTCTTAGTGCCGGTTTGAAGTTCCTGCATTTTTCACTGTAAAACCGAGTTGGAGCTAGTACCTCCCCATATGTATGTATGGAGTGCAATTTCCAACTGAAAAGGAACTTTGTGTTCCCAACAAGCTAGGTGAAGTACGGCTTTCACACCCAATTATCTCTCAGAACTGAGCATGTGGAGAGATGTTCGTTCAAATAGCAAAAATGTAGCGAGTTGCAGGTGAAACACTTACTGTGTTTTCTCAGTCTGTTTTCAAGTGCCGGTTTGAAGTTCCTGCAGTTTTCACTGTAAAACCGAGTTGGAGATAGTACCTCCCCATATGTATATATGGAGTGCAATTTCCAACTGAAAAGGAACTTTGTGTTCCCTACAAGCTAGGTGAAGTACGGCTTTCACACCCAACTATCTCTGAGAACTGAGCATGTGGAGAGACGTTGGTTCATCTAGCACAAAAGGAATAGGTTGCAGGAAAATCATTTACTCTGATCTCTCAGTCTGTTTCCAAGTGCCGGTTTGAAGTTCCTGCAGTTTTCACTGTAAAAGCGACTTGGAGGTATTACCTCCCAATATATATGTATGGAGTGTAGTTTGCAACTGTATAGAAACTTTGTATTCCCAACAAGCTAGGTGAACGACGGCTTTCACACACACTTATCTCTCAGAAATGATCATGTGGAAAGACTTTCGTTCATATAGCACAAAGGGAACTGGTGGCAGGAGAAAGTTTTACTTTGTTTTCTCAGTCTGTTTCCAAGTGCCGGTTTCACGTTCCTGCAGTTGTCAATGTTAAACCGAGTTGGAGCTAGTACTTCCCCATATATATTTATGCAGAGTTGTTTGCAACTGTGTAGAAACTTTGTGTTCCCAACAAGCTAGGTGAAGG
Organism: Camelus dromedarius; assembly: GCF_036321535.1. Taxonomy (NCBI): domain Eukaryota; kingdom Metazoa; phylum Chordata; class Mammalia; order Artiodactyla; family Camelidae; genus Camelus; species Camelus dromedarius. The sequence continues at coordinate 70,420,279 of NC_087472.1, forward strand.
ACGGCTTTCACACATACTTATCTTTCAGAACTGAGCATGTGGAGTGACGTTCGTTCATCTAGCACAAAAGGAACGGGTTGCAGGAGAAACTTTTACTCTGGTTTCTCAGTCTGTTTCCTAGTGCCAGTTTGAAGTTCCTGCAGTTTTCACTGTAAAACCGAGTTGGAGCTAGTACCACCCCATATATATGTATGCATTGGAGGTTGCAACTGTATAGAAACTTTGTGTTCCAAACAAGCTAGGTGAAGTACGGCTTTCACACACAATTATCTCTCAGAACTGTGCATGTGGAGAGACTTTCTTTTATCTAGCACTAAGGGAACGGGTTGCAGGATATACTTTTACTCTGGTTTCTCAGTCTGTTTCCTAGTGCCGGTTTGAAGTTCCTGCAGTTTTCACTGTAAAATTGAGTTAGAGCTAGTACCTTCCATAGATATATATGGAGTGTAATTTGCAACTGTATAGAATCTTTGTGTTCCCAAAAAGCTAGGTGAAGGACGGCTTTCACACACAATTATCTCTCAGAACTGAGCATGTGGTGAGACATTCGTACATCTAGCAGAAATGGAACGGGTAGCAGGAGAAATTTTCACTCAGGTTTCTCAGTGTTTTTCCTAGTGCCGGTTTGAAGTTACTGCAGTTTTCACTGTAAAACTGAGTTGGAGCTAGTACCTCACCATATATATGTATCTAGTGTAGTTTGCAACTCTATAGAAACTTTGTGTTCCCAACAAGCTAGGTGAAGGACGGCTTTCACTCACACTTATCTCTCAGAACTGAGCATGTGGGGAGACGTTCGTTCATCTAGCACAAAGGGAAAGGTGTGCAGGAGAAACTTTTTCTCTGGTTTCTCAGTCTTTATCCTAGTGCCGGATTGAATTTCCTGCAGTTTCATCTGTAAAACAAAGTTGGAGTTAGAACCTCCCCATATGTATGTATGGAGTGTCTTTTTCAACTGTATAGAAACTTCGTGTTCAAAACAAGCTAGTTGAAGTACGGCTTTCACACGCACTTATCTCTGAGAACTGAGCATGTGGTGAGACGTTCGTTCATCTAGCACAAACTGAACGGTTTGCAGGAGAAACTATTTGTCTGGTTTTTCAGTCTCTTTCCTAGTTCCGGTAAGAAGTTCCTGCAGTTTTCACTGTAAATCTGAGTTGGAGCTAGTACCTACCCATATATATGTATGGAGTGGAGTTTGCAACTTTATAGAAACTTTGTGTTCCCAACAAGCTAGGTGAAGGACGGCTTTCACACACACTTATCTCTCAAAACTGAGCATGTGAATAGACGTTCGTTCATCTAGCACAAAGGGAACGGGTGGCAGGAGAAACTTTTTCTATGGTTTCTCAGTCTGTATCCTAGTGCCGGATTGAATTTCCTGCAGTTACCTCTGTAAAACCGAGTTGGAGCTAGTACCTCCCCATATATATGTATGGAGTGTAGTTTGCAACTGTATAGAATCATTGTGTTCCCAACACGCTAGGTGAAGGACGGCTTTCACACACACTTATCTCTCAGAACTAAACATGTGGAGAGACTTTTGTTCATCTAGCACAAAGGGAAAGGTTTGCAGGGGAAATTTTTACTCCGTTTTCTCAGTGTGTTTCCTAATGCTGGTTTGAATTTCCTGCAGTTTTCAGTGTAAAACCGAGTTGGAGCTAGTACCTCCGTAAATATATGTATGGAGGGTAGTTTGCAACTCTATAGAAACTTTTTTTCTCAACAAGCTAGGTGAAGGTCGGCTTTCACACATAATTAACTCTCAGAACTGAGCATGTGGAGAGATGTTTGTTCATCTAGCACAAATGGAAAGGGTTGCTGTAGAAACTTTTTCTCGGTTTTCTCAGAGTGTTTCCTAGTGCTTGTATGAAGTTCCTGCAGTTTTCACTGTAACACCTAGTTTGAACTAGTACCTCCCCATATATATTTTTGGATTGTAGTTAGAAACTGAAAAGAATCTTTGTTTTCCAATCAAGCTAATTGAAGGACGGCTTTCACACACACTTATCACTCAGAACTGAGCATGTGTTGTGACGTTCGTTCATCTAGCACAATGGGAACGGATTGCATGAGAAACTATCACTCTGTTTTCTCAGTCTGTTTCCTAGTGCCGGTTTGAAGTTCCTGCAGTTTTCACTGTAAAAACGAGTACGAGCTAGTACCTCCCCATAAATATTTAAGGAGTATAGTTTGCAAATGTAAAGAAATTTTGTGTTCCCATCTAGCAAGATGAAGTACGGCTTTCACACACATATCTCTCAGAAATTAGCATGTGGAGAGAAGTTCGTTCATCTAGCACAAAGGGAACGGATTGCAGTGGAAACTATTATTCTGGTTTCTCATTCTGTTTCCTAGAGCCGGTTTGTAGTTCCTGCAGTTTTTACTGTAAAACCGTGTTGGAGCTTGTACTTTCCCATATATATTTATGGAGTGCAGTTTGCAACTCTATAGAACCTTTGTGTTCCCAACAAGCAAGTTGAAGGACGGCTTTCACAAAATATTATCTCTCAGAACTGAGCATGTGGATAGACGTTCGTTCATCTAGCACAATGAAATGAGTTGCAGGAGAAAGTTTTAATCTGGTTTCTCAGTCTGTTTCCTAGTGCCGGATTGAAATTCCTGCAGTTTCATCTGTAAAACCGAGTTGGAGTTAGAACCTCCCCATATGTATGTATGGAGTGTCTTTTTCAACTGTATAGAAACATTGTGTTCCCAACAAGCTAGGTGAAGGACGGCTTACACACACACTTATCTCTCAGAATTGAGCATGTGGAGAGACGTTCGTTCATCTAGCACAAATGGACGAGTTGCAGGAGAAACTATTAGTCTCGTTTCTCAGTCTGTTTCCTAGTGCCTGTATGAAGTTCCTGCAGTTTTCACTGTAAAACCGAGTTGGAGCTAGTACCTCCCCATATATATGTATGGAGTGTAGTTTGCAACTGTATAGAATCATTATGTTCCCAACACGCTAGGTGAAGGACGGCTTACACACACACTTATCTCTCAGAACTGAGCATGTGGAGAGACGTTCGTTCATCTAGCACAAATGGACGAGTTGCAGGAGAAACTATTAGTCTCGTTTCTCAGTCTGTTTCCTAGTGCCTGTATGAAGTTCCTGCAGTTTTCACTGTAAAACCGAGTTGGAGCTAGTACCTCCCAATATATATGTATGGAGTGGAGTTTGCAACTGTATAGAAACTTTGTGTTCCAAACAAGCTAAGTGAAGGACGGCTTTCACTCACACTTATCTCTCAGAACTGAGCACGTGGAGAGAATTTCGTTCATCTAGCACAAAGGGAACGGATTGCTGGAGAATCTTTTACTCTGGTTTCTCAGTCTGTTTCCTAGTGCCAGTTTGAAGTTACTGCAGTTTTTACTGTAAAACCGATTTGGAGCAAGTACGTCCCCATATATATGTATGGAATATAGTTTTCAACTATATAGAACTTGGTGTTCCCAACAAGCTAGGTGAAGGACGGCTTTCAAAGACACATATCTCTCTGAACGGAGCATGTGGAGAGAGGTTCGTTCACCTAGCACAAAGTGAAATGGTTGCAGGAAAAACTTTTACTATGGTTTCTCAGACTGTTTCCTAGTGCCGGTTTGAAGTTCCTGCAGTTTTCACTGTAAAATTGAGTTGGAGCTAGTACTTCCCCATGTATATTTATGGAGTGTAGTTTGCAACTCTAACGACACTTTGTGTTCCCAACAAGCAAGGAGAAGGACGGCTTTCACACACATTTATCTCTCAGAACTGAGCATGTGGATAGAAGTTCGTTAATCTAGCACAAAGGAACACGTTGCAGGAGAAACTTTGTCTCTGGTTTCTCAGTATGTTTCCAAGTGCCGGTTTGATATTCCTGCAGTTTTCACTGTAAAACCGAGTTGGAGCTAGTACATCCCCATATATACGTAAGGAGTGTAGTTTGCAATTTTATAGAAACTTTGTATTCCCAACAAGCTAGGTGAAGGACGGCTTTCACACACGACTATATCTCAGAAATTAGCATGTGGAGAGACATTCGTTCATATCGCACAAATGGTAAAGATTGCAGGAGAAACTTTTACTCTGGTTTCTCAGTCTGTTTCCAATTGCCGGGTTGATGTTCCTGCAGTTTTCACTGTAAAACCGAGTTGGAGCTAGTACCTCCCCATATATATGTATGGAGAGTAGTTTGCAACTGAATAGAAACTTTGTGTTCCCAACAAGCTAGGTGAAGGACGACTTTCATACACACATATCTCTCAGAACTTATCATGTGGAGAGACGTTTGTTCATCTAGCACAAAGGGAACGGGTTGCAGGAGAAAATATTTCTCTGGTTTCTCAGTCTGTTTCCAAGTGCCGATTTGAAGTTCCTGCAGTTTTCACTGTAAAACCATGTTGGAGCTAGTACTTCCCCATATATATGTATGGAGAGTAGTTTGCAAATGTATAGATACTTTGTATTCCCAACAAGCTAGGTGAAGGACGGCTTTCACCCACAATTATCTCTCAGAACTGAGCATGTGTTGTGACGTTCGTTCATCTAGCACAATGGGAACGGATTGCATGAGAAAATATCACTCTGTTTTCTCAGTCTGTTTCCTAGTGCCGGTTTGAAGTTCCTGCAGTTTTCATTGTAAAAACGAGTACGAGCTAGTACCTCCCCATATATATTTAAGGAGTATAGTTTGCAAATGTATAGAAATTTTGTGTTCCCATCTAGCTAGGTGAAGTACGGCTTTCACACACATATCTCTCAGATTATAGCATGTGGAGAGACGTTCGTTCATCTAGCACAAAGGGAAAGGATTGCAGTGGAAACTATTACTCTGGTTACTCAGTCTGTTTCCTAGAGAAGGTTTGTAGTTCCTGCAGTTTTTACTGTAAAATCGTGTTGGAGCTAGTAAATCCCCATATATATGTATGGAGTGTAGTTTGCCACTGTATAGAATCTTTGTGTTCCCAACAAGCTAGGTGAAGGGCGGCTTTCACACACACTTATCTCTGAGAACTGAGAATGTGCAGAGACTTTCGTTCATCTAGCAAAAAGGGAAAGGTTTGCAGGAGAAACTTTTACTCTGGTTTCTCAGTCTGTTTCCTAGTGCCGGTTTGAAGTTCCTGCAATTTTCACTGTAAAACAGAGTTGGAGCTAGAACCTCCAAATATATATGTAAGGAGTGTATATAGGAACTGAAAATAAACATTTTCTTCCCAACAATCAAGGTGAAGGACTGCTTTCACACACACTTATCTCTCAGAACTGAGTATGTGGAGAGACGTTCGTTCATCTAGCACAAAGGGACGGGTTGCAGGAAAAACTATTAGTCTGCTATCTCAGTCTGTTTCCTAGTGACGGTTTCAAGTTCCTGCAGTTTTCACTGTAAATCCGAGTTGGAGCTCGTACATACCCATATATATGTATGGATTGGAGTTTGCAAAATTATAGACACTTCGTGTTCCCAACAAGCTAGGTGAAGGACGGCTTTCACACACAGTTATCTCTCAGAACTGAACATGTGGAGAGATGTTTGTTCATCTAGCACAAAGGCAAAGGGTTGCATTAGAAACTTTTACTCAGTTTTCTCAGTGTATTTCCTAGTGCCGGTTTGAATTTCCTGCAGTTTTCAGTGTAAAACCGAGTGGGAGCTAGTACCTCCGTAAATATATGTATGGAGGGTAGTTTGCAACTCTATAGAAACTTTGTTTTCTCAACAAGCTAGGTGAAGGTCGGCTTTCACACATAATTAAATCTCAGAACTGAGCATGTGGAGAGACGTTTGTTCATCTAGCACAAAGGGAAAGGGTTGCAGGAGAAACTTTTTCTCGGTTTTCTCAGAGTGTTTCCTAGTGCCTGTATGAAGTTCCTGTAGTTTTCACTGTAACAATTAGTTAGAACTAGTACCTCCCCATATATATGTATGGAGTGTAGTTAGAAACTGAAAAGAATCTTTGTGTTCCCAACAAGCTAGGTGAAGAACGGCTTTCACACACAATTATCACTCAGAACTGAGCATGTGTTGTGACGTTCGTTCATATAGCACAATGGGAACGGATTGCATGAGAAACTATCACTCTTTTTTCTCAGTTTGATTCCTAGTGCCGGTTTGAAGTTCCTGCAGTTTTCATTGTAAAAACGAGTACGAGCTAGTACCTCCCCATATATATTTAAGGAGTATAGTTTGCAAATGTATAGAAATTTTGTGTTCCCATCTAGCTAGATGAAGTACGGCTTTCACACTCATATCTCTCAGAACATAGCATGTGGAGAGTAGTACGTTCATCTACCACAAAGGGAACGGATTGCAGTGGAAACTATTACTCTGGTTTCTCAGTCTGTTTCCTAGAGCCGGTTTGTAGTTCCTGCAGTTTTTACTGTAAAATCGTGTTGGAGCTAGTACTTCCCCATATATATGTATGGAGTGTAGTTTGCAACTCTATAGAATCTTTGTGTTCCAAACAAGCAAGTTGAAGGACGGCTTTCACACACACTTATCTCTCAGCACTGAGCATGTGGATAGACTTTCGTCCATCTAGCACAAAGGGAAGGAGTTGCAGGAGAAACTTTTACTCTGGTTTCTCAGTCTGTTTCCTAGTGCCGGTTTGAAGTTCCTGCTGTTTTCACTGTAAAATCGAGTTGGAGCTAGTACCTCCCCATATATATGTATGGAGAGTAATTTGCAACTTTATACAAACTTTGTGTTCCAAACAAGCTAGGTGAAGGACGGTTTTCACTCACTCTTATCTCTCAGAACTGAGCACGTGGAGAGAATTTCGTTCATCTAGCACAAGGAACCGTTTGCAGGAGAAAATTTTACTCAGATTTCTCAGTGTTTTTCCTAGTTCCGGTTTGAAGTTCCTGCAGTTTTCAGTGTAAAACCGTGTTGGATCTAGTACCTACCCATATGTATGTATAGAGTATAGTTTGCAACTGTATAGAAACTTTGTGTTCCCAACAAGCTAGGTGAAGGACGGCTTTCACACACACATATACCTCAGAACGGAGCATGTGGAGAGAGTTTCGTTCATCTAGCACAAATTGAAAGGTTTGCAGCAGAAACTTTTACTATGGTTTCTCAGAATGTTTCCTAGTGCCAGTTTGAAGTTCCTGCAGTTTTCATTGTAAAACAGAGTTGGAGCTAGTACCTCCCCATATAAATGTATGGAGAGTAGTTTGCAACTGAAAAGTAACTTTGTGTTCCGAATAAGCTAGGTAAAGACGGCTTTCAAACACACATATATCTCAGAACTGTGCATGTGGAGAGACGCTCGTTCATTTAGCACAAAGAACGGATTGCAGGGAAATTTTTACTCAGTTTTCTCAGTGTGTTTCCTATTGCCGGTTTGAATTACCTGCAGTATTCAGTGTAAAACCGAGTTGGAGCTAGTAGCTCCGCATATATTTGTATGAAGTGTAGTTTGCAACTGTATAGAAACTTTGTTTTCTCAACAAGCAAGGTGAAAGTCGGCTTTCACACATACTTAACTCTCAGAACTCAGGATATGGAGAGACGTTTGTTCATCTAGCACAAAGGGAACGGGTTGCAGGGAAAACTATTACTCTGGTCTCTCAGTCTGCTTCCTAGTGCCGGTTTCAAGTTCCTGCAGTTTTCACTGTAAATCTGAGTTGGAGCTAGTACATACCCATATATATGTATGGAGTGGAGTTTGCAACTTTATAGAAACTTTGTGTTCCCAACAAGTTAAGTGAAGGACGGCTTCCACACACACTTATCTCTCAGAACTGAACATGTGGAGAGATGTTCGTTCATCTAGCACAAAGGGAACGGGTTGCAGGAGAAACTTTTACTCAGTTTTCTCAGTGTGTTTCCTAGTGCCATGTTGAAGTTCCTGCAGTTTTCACTGTAAATCGGTGTTGGAGCTAGTACCTCCCCATATATATGTATGGAGTGTAGTTAGAAACTTAAAAAAACTTTGTGTTCCCAACAAGCTAGTTGAAGGAGGGCTTTCACACACACGTATCTCTCAGAACTGAGCATGTGTAGAGACGTTCGTTCATCTAGCACAAAGGGACGAGTTGCAGGAGAAACTACTAGTCTGGTTTCTCAGTCTGTTTCCTAGTGCCAGTTTCAATTTCCTGCAGTTTTCACTTTAAATCCGAGTTGGAGCTTGTGCATACCCATATATATGTATGGAGTGGAGTTTGCAACTTTATAGGAACTTTGTGTTCCCAACAATCTAGGTGAAGGACGGCTTTCACCCACACATATCTCTCAGAACTTAGCATGTGGGGAGACTTTCTTTCATCTAGCACAAATGAAAAGGTTTGCAGGAGAAACTTTTTCTCTGGTTTCTCAGATTGTATCCTAGTGCTGGATTGAATTTCCTGCAGTATCCTCTGTAAAAACCGAGTTGGAGCTAGTACCTCCCCATTTATTTGTATGGAGTGTAGTTTGCAACTGTATAGAATCATTGTGTTCCCAACAATCTAGGTGAAGGACCGCTTTCACACACACTTATCTCTCAGATCTGAGAATGTGCAGAGACTTTCATTCATCTATCACAAAGGGAAAGGTTTGCAGGAGAAAATTTTACTCTGGTTTCTCAGTCTGTTTCCTAGTGCCGGTTTGAAGTTCCTGCAGTTTTCACTGTAAAACAGAGTTGGAGCTAGAACCTCCAAATATATATGTAAGTAGTGTATATAGAAACTGAAAATAAACATTGTGTTCCCAACAATCTAGGTGAAGGACGACTTTCACAAACACTTATCTTCAGAACTGAGTATGTGGAGAAACGTTCGTTCATCTAGCACAAAGGGACGGGTTGCAGGAGAAACTATTATTCTGGTTTCTCAGTCTGTTTCCTAGTGCCGGTTTCAAGTTCCTGCAGTTTTCACTGTAAATCCGAGTTGGAGCTAGTACATACCCATATATATGTATGGAGAGTAGTTTGCAACTTTATAGACACTGTGTGTTCCCAACAACCTAGGTGAAGTACGGCTTACACACACACTTATCTCTCAGAACTGAAAATGTGGAGAGACGTTTGTTCATCTAGCACAAAGGGAAAGGGTTGCATTAGAAACTTTTACTCTGTTTTCTCAGTCTGTTTCCTAGTGCCGGTTTGAAGTTCCTGCAGTTTTCATTGTAAAAACGAGTACGAGCTAGTACCTCCCCATATATTTAAGGAGTATAGTTTGCAAATGTATAGAAATTTTGTGTTCCCATCTAGCTAGGTGAAGTACGGCTTTCACCCACATATCTCTCAGAATATAGCATGTGGAGAGACGTTCGTTCATCTAGCACAAAGGGAACGGATTGCAGTGGAAACTATTACTCTGGTTACTCAGTCTCATTCCTAGAGAAGGTTTGTAGTTCCTGCAGTTTTTACTGTAAAATCGTGTTGGATCTAGTAAATCCCCATATATATGTATGGAGTGTAGTTTGCCACTGTATAGAATCTTTGTGTTCCCAACAAGCTAGGTGAAGGGCGGCTTTCACACACACTTATCTCTCAGAACTGAGAATGTGCAGAGACTTTCGTTCATCTAGCACAAAGGGAAAGGTTTGCAGGAGAAACTTTTACTCTGGTTTCTCAGTCTGTTTCCTAGTGCCGGTTTGAAGTTCCTGCAATTTTCACTGTAAAACAGAGTTGGAGCTAGAACCTCCAAATATATATGTAAGGAGTGTATATAGGAACTGAAAATTAACATTTTCTTCCCAACAATCAAGGTGAAGTACTGCTTTCACACACACTTATCTCTCAGAACTGAGTATGTGGAGAGACGTTCGTTCATCTAGCACAAAGGGACGGGTTGCAGGAGAAACTATTAGTCTGGTTTCTCAGTCTGTTTCCTAGTGCCGGTTTCAAGTTCCTGCAGTTTTCACTGTAAATCCGAGTTGGAGCTCGTACATACCCATATATATGTATGGAGTGGAGTTTGCAAAATTATAGACACTTTGTGTTCCCAACAAGCTAGGTGAAGGACGGCTTTCACACACAATTATCTCTCAGAACTGAACATGTGGAGAGACGTTTGTTCATCTAGCACAAAGCCAAAGGGTTGCATTAGAAACATTTACTGAGTTTTCTCAGTGTGTTTCCTAGTGCCGGTTTGAATTTTCTGCAATTTTCAGTGTAAAACCGAGTTGGAGCTAGTACCTCCGTAAATATATGTATGGAGGGTAGTTTGCAACTCTATAGAAACTTTGTTTTCTCAACAAGCTAGGTGAAGGTCGGCTTTCACATATAATTAACTCTCAGAACTGAGCATGTGGAGAGACTTTTGTTCATCTAGCACAAAGGGAAAGGGTTGCAGGAGAAACTTTTTCTCGGTTTTCTCAGAGTGTTTCCTAGTGCCTGTATGAATTTCCTGTAGTTTTCACTGTAACACCTAGTTAGAACTAGTACCTCCCCATATATATGTATGGAGTGTAGTTAGAAACTGAAAAGAATCTTTGTGTTCCCAACAAGCTAGGTGAAGGACAGCTTTCACACACAATTATCACTCAGAACTGAGCATGTGTTGTGACGTTCGTTCATCTAGCACAATGGGAACGGATTGCATGAGAAACTATCACTCTGTTTTCTCAGTCTGATTCCTAGTGCCGGTTTAAAGTTCCTGCAGTTTTCATTGTAAAATCGAGTACGAGCTAGTACCTCCCCATATATATTTAAGGAGTATAATTTGCAAATGTATGGAAATTTTGTGTTCCCATCTAGCTAGATGAAGTACGGCTTTCACACTCATATCTCTCAGAACATAGCATGTGGAGAGTCGAACGTTCATCTACCACAAAGGGAACGGATTGCAGTGGAAACTATTACTCTGGTTTCTCAGTCTGTTTCCTAGAGCCGGTTTGTAGTTCCTGCAGTTTTTACTGTAAAACCGATTTGGAGCAAGTACCTCCCCATATATACGTATGGAATATAGTTTTCAACTATATAGAACTTTGTGTTCCCAACAAACTAGGTGAAGGACGGCTTTCAAACACACATATCTCTCAGAACGGAGCATGTGGAGAGAGGTTCGTTCACCTAGCACAAAGTGAAATGGTTGCAGGAAAAACTTTTACTATGGTTTCTCATACTGTTTCCTAGTGCCGATTTGAAGTTCCTGCAGTTTTCACTGTAAAATTGATTTGGAGCTAGTACTTCCCCATATATATGTATGGAGTGTAGTTTGCAACTCTAACGACACTTTGTGTTCCCAACAGGCAAGTAGAAGGACGGCTTTCACACACATTTATCTCTCAGAACTGAGCATGTGGATAGACGTTCGTTCATCTAGCACAAAGGAACACGTTGCAGGAGAAACTTTGTCTCTGTTTTCTCAGTATGATTCCAAGTGCCGGTTTGAATTTCCTGCAGTTTTCACTGTAAGACTGAGTTGGAGCTAGTACTTCCCCATATATACGTAAGGAGTGTAGTTAGCAATTTTATAGAAACTTTGTATTCCCAACAAGCTAGGTGAAGGACGGCTTTCACACACGAATATATCTCAGAACTTAGCATGTGGAGAGACATTCGTTCATCTAGCACAAAAGGTAAAGATTGCAGGAGAAACTTTTACTCTGGTTTCTCAGTCTGTTTCCAATTGCCGGGTTGAAGTTCCTGCAGTTTTCACTGTAAAACCGAGTTGGAGCTAGTACCTCCCCATATATATGTATGTAGAGTAGTTTGCAACTGAATAGAAACTTTGTGTTCCCAACAAGCTAGATGAAGGACGGCTTTCACACACGAATATATCTCAGAACTTAGCATGTGGAGAGACATTCGTTCATCTAGCACAAAAGGTAAAGATTGCAGGAGAAACTTTTACTCTGGTTTCTCAGTCTGTTTCCAATTGCCGGGTTGAAGTTCCTGCAGTTTTCACTGTAAAACCGAGTTGGAGCTAGTACCTCCCCATATAAATGTATGGAGAGTAGTTTGCAACTGAAAAGTAACTTTGTGTTCCGAATAAGCTAGGTAAAGTCGGCTTTCAAACACACATATATCTCAGAACTGTGCATGTGGAGAGACGCTCGTTCATTTAGCACAAAGAACGGATTGCAGGGAAATTTTTACTCAGTTTTCTCAGTGTGTTTCCTATTGCCGGTTTGAATTACCTGCAGTATTCAGTGTAAAACCGAGTTGGAGCTAGTAGCTCCGCATATATTTGTATGAAGTGTAGTTTGCAACTGTATAGAAACTTTGTTTTCTCAACAAGCAAGGTGAAAGTCGGCTTTCACACATACTTAACTCTCAGAACTCAGGATATGGAGAGACGTTTGTTCATCTAGCACAAAGGGAACGGGTTGCAGGGAAAACTATTACTCTGGTCTCTCAGTCTGCTTCCTAGTGCCGGTTTCAAGTTCCTGCAGTTTTCACTGTAAATCTGAGTTGGAGCTAGTACATACCCATATATATGTATGGAGTGGAGTTTGCAACTTTATAGAAACTTTGTGTTCCCAACAAGTTAAGTGAAGGACGGCTTCCACACACACTTATCTCTCAGAACTGAACATGTGGAGAGATGTTCGTTCATCTAGCACAAAGGGAACGGGTTGCAGGAGAAACTTTTACTCAGTTTTCTCAGTGTGTTTCCTAGTGCCATGTTGAAGTTCCTGCAGTTTTCACTGTAAATCGGTGTTGGAGCTAGTACCTCCCCATATATATGTATGGAGTGTAGTTAGAAACTTAAAAAAACTTTGTGTTCCCAACAAGCTAGTTGAAGGAGGGCTTTCACACACACGTATCTCTCAGAACTGAGCATGTGTAGAGACGTTCGTTCATCTAGCACAAAGGGACGAGTTGCAGGAGAAACTATTAGTCTGGTTTCTCAGTCTGTTTCCTAGTGCCAGTTTCAATTTCCTGCAGTTTTCACTTTAAATCCGAGTTGGAGCTTGTGCATACCCATATATATGTATGGAGTGGAGTTTGCAACTTTATAGGAACTTTGTGTTCCCAACAATCTAGGTGAAGGACGGCTTTCACACACATTTATCTCTCAGAACTGAACATGTGGAGAGACGTTTGTTCATCTAGCACAAAGGGAAAGGGTTGCAAGAGAAACTTTTACTCAGTTTTCTCAGTGGGTTTCCTAGTGCCGGTTTGAAGTTCCTGCAGTTTTTACTGTAAAACCGATTTGGAGCTTGTACCTCCCCATATATATGTATGGAGTGGAAATATCAAGTGTATAGAAACTTTGTGTTCCCAAAAGCTAGGTGAAGGACGGCTTTCACACGCACGTATCTCTGTGAAATGAGCATGTGGAGAGAAGTTCGTTCATCTAGCATTAAGGGAACCGGTTGCAGGAGATACATTTACTCAGGTTTCTCATTCTGTTTCCTGGTGCCGGTTTGAAGTTACAGCAGTTTTCAGTGTAAAACAGTGTTGGAGCTAGTACCACCCCATATATATGTATGGAGTGTAGTTTGCAACTGTATAGAAACTTTGTGTTCCCAACAAGCTAGGTGAAGGACGGCTTTCACACACTATTATCTCTCAGAACTGAGCATGTGGAGAGACGTACGTTCATGTAGCACAAAAGGAACAGGTAGCAGGAGAAAATTTTATTCAGGTTTCTCAGTGTGTTTCCTAGTGCTGGTTTGACGTTCCTGCAGTTTTCACTGTAAAACCGATTTGGAGCTTGTAACTCCCCATATATTTGTATATAGTGTAGTTTGTAACTGAATAGAAACTTGTGTTCCCAACAAGCTAGGTGAAGGTCAGCTTTCACACACACTTATTTATCAGAACTCAGCATGTGGATAGACGTTCGTTCATTCAGCACAAAAGGAAGAGTTTTCAGGAGAGTCTTTTTCTCTGGTTTCTCAGTCTGTTTCCAAGTGCCGTTTTGCAGTTCCTGCAGTTTTCAATGTAAGACCGAGTTGGAGCTAGTACCTCCCCGTATATATGTATGGTGAGTAGTTTGCGACTGTATAGAAACTTTGTGTTCCCAACAAGCTAGGTGAAGGACGGCTTTCACCCACACATACCTCTCAGAACTTAGCATGTGGGGAGACTTTCTTTCATCTAGCACAAATGGAAAGGTTTGCAGGAGAAACTTTTTCTCTGGTTTCTCAGACTGTATCCTAGTGCCGGATTGAATTTCCTGCAGTATCCTCTGTAAAAACCGAGTTGGAGCTAGTACCTCCCCATTTATTTGTATGGAGTGTAGTTTGCAACTGTATAGAATCATTGTGTTCCCAACAATCTAGTTGAAGGACCGCTTTCACACACACTTATCTCTCAGATCTGAGAATGTGCAGAGACTTTCATTCATCTATCACAAAGGGAAAGGTTTGCAGGAGAAAATTTTACTCTGGTTTCTCAGTCTGTTTCCTAGTGCCGGTTTGAAGTTCCTGCAGTTTTCACTGTAAAACAGAGTTGGAGCTAGAACCTCCAAATATATATGTAAGTAGTGTATATAGAAACTGAAAATAAACATTGTGTTCCCAACAATCTAGGTGAAGGACGACTTTCACAAACACTTATCTTCAGAACTGAGTATGTGGAGAAACGTTCGTTCATCTAGCACAAAGGGACGGGTTGCAGGAGAAACTATTATTCTGGTTTCTCAGTCTGTTTCCTAGTGCCGGTTTCAAGTTCCTGCAGTTTTCACTGTAAATCCGAGTTGGAGCTAGTACATACCCATATATATGTATGGAGAGTAGTTTGCAACTTTATAGACACTGTGTGTTCCCAACAACCTAGGTGAAGTACGGCTTACACACACACTTATCTCTCAGAACTGAACATGTGGAGAGACGTTTGTTCATCTAGCACAAAGGGAAAGGGTTGCATTAGAAACTTTTACTCTGTTTTCTCAGTCTGTTTCCTAGTGCCGGTTTGAAGTTCCTGCAGTTTTCATTGTAAAAACTAGTACGAGCTAGTACCTCCCCATATATTTAAGGAGTATAGTTTGCAAATGTATAGAAATTTTGTGTTCCCATCTAGCTAGGTGAAGTACGGCTTTCACACACATATCTCTCAGAATATAGCATGTGGATAGGCGTTCGTTCATCTAGCACAAAGGGAACGGATTGCAGTGGAAACTATTACTATGGTTACTCAGTCTGATTCCTAGAGAAGGTTTGTAGTTCCTGCAGTTTTTACTGTAAAATCGTGTTGGTTCTAGTAAATCCCCATATATATGTATGGAGTGTAGTTTGCCACTGTATAGAATCTTTGTGTTCCCAACAAGCTAGGTGAAGGGCGGCTTTCACACACACTTATCTCTCAGAACTGAGAATGTGCAGAGACTTTCGTTCATCTAGCACAAAGGGAAAGGTTTGCAGGAGAAACTTTTACTCTGGTTTCTAAGTCTGTTTCCTAGTGCCGGTTTGAAGTTCCTGCAATTTTCACTGTAAAACAGAGTTGGAGCTAGAACCTCCAAATATATATGTAAGGAGTGTATATAGGAACTGAAAATAAACATTTTCTTCCCAACAATCAAGGTGAAGTACTGCTTTCACACACACTTATCTCTCAGAACTGAGTATGTGGAGAGACGTTCGTTCATCTAGCACAAAGGGACGGGTTGCAGGAGAAACTATTAGTCTGGTTTCTCAGTCTGTTTCCTAGTGCCGGTTTCAAGTTCCTGCAGTTTTCACTGTAAATCCGAGTTGGAGCTCGTACATACCCATATATATGTATGGAGTGGAGTTTGCAAAATTATAGACACTTTGTGTTCCCAACAAGCTAGGTGAAGGACGGCTTTCACACACAATTATCTCTCAGAACTGAACATGTGGAGAGACGTTTGTTCATCTAGCACAAAGGCAAAGGGTTGCATTAGAAACTTTTACTGAGTTTTCTCAGTGTGTTTCCTAGTGCCGGTTTGAATTTTCTGCAATTTTCAGTGTAAAACCGAGTTGGAGCTAGTACCTCCGTAAATATATGTATGGATGGTAGTTTGCAACTCTATAGAAACTTTGTTTTCTCAACAAGCTAGGTGAAGGTCGGCTTTCACATATAATTAACTCTCAGAACTGAGCATGTGGAGAGACTTTTGTTCATCTAGCACAAAGGGAAAGGGTTGCAGGAGAAACTTTTTCTCGGTTTTCTCAGAGTGTTTCCTAGTGCCTGTATGAATTTCCTGTAGTTTTCACTGTAACACCTAGTTAGAACTAGTACCTCCCCATATATATGTATGGAGTGTAGTTAGAAACTGAAAAGAATCTTTGTGTTCCCAACAAGCTAGGTGAAGGACAGCTTTCACACACAATTATCACTCAGAACTGAGCATGTGTTGTGACGTTCGTTCATCTAGCACAATGGGAACGGATTGCATGGGAAACTATCACTCTGTTTTCTCAGTCTGATTCCTAGTGCCGGTTTGAAGTTCCTGCAGTTTTCATTGTAAAATCGAGTACGAGCTAGTACCTCCCCATATATATTTAAGGAGTATAATTTGCAAATGTATGGAAATTTTGTGTTCCCATCTAGCTAGATGAAGTACGGCTTTCACACTCATATCTCTCAGAACATAGCATGTGGAGAGTCGAACGTTCATCTACCACAAAGGGAACGGATTGCAGTGGAAACTATTACTCTGGTTTCTCAGTCTGTTTCCTAGAGCCGGTTTGTAGTTCCTGCAGTTTTTACTGTAAAACCGATTTGGAGCAAGTACCTCCCCATATATACGTATGGAATATAGTTTTCAACTATATAGAACTTTGTGTTCCCAACAAACTAGGTGAAGGACGGCTTTCAAACACACATATCTCTCAGAACGGAGCATGTGGAGAGAGGTTCGTTCACCTAGCACAAAGTGAAAGGGTTGCAGGAAAAACTTTTACTATGGTTTCTCATACTGTTTCCTAGTGCCGATTTGAAGTTCCTGCAGTTTTCACTGTAAAATTGAGTTGGAGCTAGTACTTCCCCATATATATGTATGGAGTGTAGTTTGCAACTCTAACGACACTTTGTGTTCCCAACAGGCAAGTAGAAGGACGGCTTTCACACACATTTATCTCTCAGAACTGAGCATGTGGATAGACGTTCGTTCATCTAGCACAAAGGAACACGTTGCAGGAGAAACTTTGTCTCTGTTTTCTCAGTATGATTCCAAGTGCCGGTTTGAATTTCCTGCAGTTTTCACTGTAAGACCGAGTTGGAGCTAGTACTTCCCCATATATACGTAAGGAGTGTAGTTAGCAATTTTATAGAAACTTTGTATTCCCAACAAGCTAGGTGAAGGACGGCTTTCACACACGAATATATCTCAGAACTTAGCATGTGGAGAGACATTCGTTCATCTAGCACAAAAGGTAAAGATTGCAGGAGAAACTTTTACTCTGGTTTCTCAGTCTGTTTCCAATTGCCGGGTTGAAGTTCCTGCAGTTTTCACTGTAAAACCGAGTTGGAGCTAGTACCTCCCCATATAAATGTATGGAGAGTAGTTTGCAACTGAAAAGTAACTTTGTGTTCCGAATAAGCTAGGTAAAGTCGGCTTTCAAACACACATATATCTCAGAACTGTGCATGTGGAGAGACGCTCGTTCATTTAGCACAAAGAACGGATTGCAGGGAAATTTTTACTCAGTTTTCTCAGTGTGTTTCCTATTGCCGGTTTGAATTACCTGCAGTATTCAGTGTAAAACCGAGTTGGAGCTAGTAGCTCCGCATATATTTGTATGAAGTGTAGTTTGCAACTGTATAGAAACTTTGTTTTCTCAACAAGCAAGGTGAAAGTCGGCTTTCACACATACTTAACTCTCAGAACTCAGGATATGGAGAGACGTTTGTTCATCTAGCACAAAGGGAACGGGTTGCAGGGAAAACTATTACTCTGGTCTCTCAGTCTGCTTCCTAGTGCCGGTTTCAAGTTCCTGCAGTTTTCACTGTAAATCTGAGTTGGAGCTAGTACATACCCATATATATGTATGGAGTGGAGTTTGCAACTTTATAGAAACTTTGTGTTCCCAACAAGTTAAGTGAAGGACGGCTTCCACACACACTTATCTCTCAGAACTGAACATGTGGAGAGATGTTCGTTCATCTAGCACAAAGGGAACGGGTTGCAGGAGAAACTTTTACTCAGTTTTCTCAGTGTGTTTCCTAGTGCCATGTTGAAGTTCCTGCAGTTTTCACTGTAAATCGGGGTTGGAGCTAGTACCTCCCCATATATATGTATGGAGTGTAGTTAGAAACTTAAAAAAACTTTGTGTTCCCAACAAGCTAGTTGAAGGAGGGCTTTCACACACACGTATCTCTCAGAACTGAGCATGTGTAGAGACGTTCGTTCATCTAGCACAAAGGGACGAGTTGCAGGAGAAACTATTAGTCTGGTTTCTCAGTCTGTTTCCTAGTGCCAGTTTCAATTTCCTGCAGTTTTCACTTTAAATCCGAGTTGGAGCTTGTGCATACCCATATATATGTATGGAGTGGAGTTTGCAACTTTATAGGAACTTTGTGTTCCCAACAATCTAGGTGAAGGACGGCTTTCACACACATTTATCTCTCAGAACTGAACATGTGGAGAGACGTTTGTTCATCTAGCACAAAGGGAAAGGGTTGCAAGAGAAACTTTTACTCAGTTTTCTCAGTGGGTTTCCTAGTGCCGGTTTGAAGTTCCTGCAGTTTTTACTGTAAAACCGATTTGGAGCTTGTACCTCCCCATATATATGTATGGAGTGGAAATATCAAGTGTATAGAAACTTTGTGTTCCCAAAAGCTAGGTGAAGGACGGCTTTCACACGCACGTATCTCTGTGAAATGAGCATGTGGAGAGAAGTTCGTTCATCTAGCATTAAGGGAACCGGTTGCAGGAGATACATTTACTCAGGTTTCTCATTCTGTTTCCTGGTGCCGGTTTGAAGTTACAGCAGTTTTCAGTGTAAAACAATGTTGGAGCTAGTACCACCCCATATATATGTATGGAGTGTAGTTTGCAACTGTATAGAAACTTTGTGTTCCCAACAAGCTAGGTGAAGGACGGCTTTCACACACTATTATCTCTCAGAACTGAGCATGTGGAGAGACGTACGTTCATGTAGCACAAAAGGAACAGGTAGCAGGAGAAAATTTTATTCAGGTTTCTCAGTGTGTTTCCTAGTGCTGGTTTGACGTTCCTGCAGTTTTCACTGTAAAACCGATTTGGAGCTTGTAACTCCCCATATATTTGTATATAGTGTAGTTTGTAACTGAATAGAAACTTGTGTTCCCAACAAGCTAGGTGAAGGTCAGCTTTCACACACACTTATTTATCAGAACTCAGCATGTGGATAGACGTTCGTTCATTCAGCACAAAAGGAAGAGTTTTCAGGAGAGTCTTTTTCTCTGGTTTCTCAGTCTGTTTCCAAGTGCCGTTTTGCAGTTCCTGCAGTTTTCAATGTAAGACCGAGTTGGAGCTAGTACCTCCCCGTATATATGTATGGTGAGTAGTTTGCGACTGTATAGAAACTTTGTGTTCCCAACAAGCTAGGTGAAGGACGGCTTTCACCCACACATATCTCTCAGAACTTAGCATGTGGGGAGACTTTCTTTCATCTAGCACAAATGGAAAGGTTTGCAGGAGAAACTTTTTCTCTGGTTTCTCAGACTGTATCCTAGTGCCGGATTGAATTTCCTGCAGTATCCTCTGTAAAAACCGAGTTGGAGCTAGTACCTCCCCATTTATTTGTATGGAGTGTAGTTTGCAACTGTATAGAATCATTGTGTTCCCAACAATCTAGTTGAAGGACCGCTTTCACACACACTTATCTCTCAGATCTGAGAATGTGCAGAGACTTTCATTCATCTATCACAAAGGGAAAGGTTTGCAGGAGAAAATTTTACTCTGGTTTCTCAGTCTGTTTCCTAGTGCCGGTTTGAAGTTCCTGCAGTTTTCACTGTAAAACAGAGTTGGAGCTAGAACCTCCAAATATATATGTAAGTAGTGTATATAGAAACTGAAAATAAACATTGTGTTCCCAACAATCTAGGTGAAGGACGACTTTCACAAACACTTATCTTCAGAACTGAGTATGTGGAGAAACGTTCGTTCATCTAGCACAAAGGGACGGGTTGCAGGAGAAACTATTATTCTGGTTTCTCAGTCTGTTTCCTAGTGCCGGTTTCAAGTTCCTGCAGTTTTCACTGTAAATCCGAGTTGGAGCTAGTACATACCCATATATATGTATGGAGAGTAGTTTGCAACTTTATAGACACTGTGTGTTCCCAACAACCTAGGTGAAGTACGGCTTACACACACACTTATCTCTCAGAACTGAACATGTGGAGAGACGTTTGTTCATCTAGCACAAAGGGAAAGGGTTGCATTAGAAACTTTTACTCTGTTTTCTCAGTCTGTTTCCTAGTGCCGGTTTGAAGTTCCTGCAGTTTTCATTGTAAAAACGAGTACGAGCTAGTACCTCCCCATATATTTAAGGAGTATAGTTTGCAAATGTATAGAAATTTTGTGTTCCCATCTAGCTAGGTGAAGTACGGCTTTCACACACATATCTCTCAGAATATAGCATGTGGATAGGCGTTCGTTCATCTAGCACAAAGGGAACGGATTGCAGTGGAAACTATTACTATGGTTACTCAGTCTGATTCCTAGAGAAGGTTTGTAGTTCCTGCAGTTTTTACTGTAAAATCGTGTTGGTTCTAGTAAATCCCCATATATATGTATGGAGTGTAGTTTGC
The DNA here is from genome assembly GCF_036321535.1 of Camelus dromedarius. Classification (NCBI taxonomy): domain Eukaryota; kingdom Metazoa; phylum Chordata; class Mammalia; order Artiodactyla; family Camelidae; genus Camelus; species Camelus dromedarius. Next base: position 70,440,841 of record NC_087472.1, read on the forward strand.
CACTGTATAGAATCTTTGTGTTCCCAACAAGCTAGGTGAAGGGCGGCTTTCACACACACTTATCTCTCAGAACTGAGAATGTGCAGAGACTTTCGTTCATCTAGCACAAAGGGAAAGGTTTGCAGGAGAAACTTTTACTCTGGTTTCTAAGTCTGTTTCCTAGTGCCGGTTTGAAGTTCCTGCAATTTTCACTGTAAAACAGAGTTGGAGCTAGAACCTCCAAATATATATGTAAGGAGTGTATATAGGAACTGAAAATAAACATTTTCTTCCCAACAATCAAGGTGAAGTACTGCTTTCACACACACTTATCTCTCAGAACTGAGTATGTGGAGAGACGTTCGTTCATCTAGCACAAAGGGACGGGTTGCAGGAGAAACTATTAGTCTGGTTTCTCAGTCTGTTTCCTAGTGCCGGTTTCAAGTTCCTGCAGTTTTCACTGTAAATCCGAGTTGGAGCTCGTACATACCCATATATATGTATGGAGTGGAGTTTGCAAAATTATAGACACTTTGTGTTCCCAACAAGCTAGGTGAAGGACGGCTTTCACACACAATTATCTCTCAGAACTGAACATGTGGAGAGACGTTTGTTCATCTAGCACAAAGGCAAAGGGTTGCATTAGAAACTTTTACTGAGTTTTCTCAGTGTGTTTCCTAGTGCCGGTTTGAATTTTCTGCAATTTTCAGTGTAAAACCGAGTTGGAGCTAGTACCTCCGTAAATATATGTATGGAGGGTAGTTTGCAACTCTATAGAAACTTTGTTTTCTCAACAAGCTAGGTGAAGGTCGGCTTTCACATATAATTAACTCTCAGAACTGAGCATGTGGAGAGACTTTTGTTCATCTAGCACAAAGGGAAAGGGTTGCAGGAGAAACTTTTTCTCGGTTTTCTCAGAGTGTTTCCTAGTGCCTGTATGAATTTCCTGTAGTTTTCACTGTAACACCTAGTTAGAACTAGTACCTCCCCATATATATGTATGGAGTGTAGTTAGAAACTGAAAAGAATCTTTGTGTTCCCAACAAGCTAGGTGAAGGACAGCTTTCACACACAATTATCACTCAGAACTGAGCATGTGTTGTGACGTTCGTTCATCTAGCACAATGGGAACGGATTGCATGAGAAACTATCACTCTGTTTTCTCAGTCTGATTCCTAGTGCCGGTTTAAAGTTCCTGCAGTTTTCATTGTAAAATCGAGTACGAGCTAGTACCTCCCCATATATATTTAAGGAGTATAATTTGCAAATGTATGGAAATTTTGTGTTCCCATCTAGCTAGATGAAGTACGGCTTTCACACTCATATCTCTCAGAACATAGCATGTGGAGAGTCGAACGTTCATCTACCACAAAGGGAACGGATTGCAGTGGAAACTATTACTCTGGTTTCTCAGTCTGTTTCCTAGAGCCGGTTTGTAGTTCCTGCAGTTTTTACTGTAAAACCGATTTGGAGCAAGTACCTCCCCATATATACGTATGGAATATAGTTTTCAGCTATATAGAACTTTGTGTTCCCAACAAACTAGGTGAAGGACGGCTTTCAAACACACATATCTCTCAGAACGGAGCATGTGGAGAGAGGTTCGTTCACCTAGCACAAAGTGAAAGGGTTGCAGGAAAAACTTTTACTATGGTTTCTCATACTGTTTCCTAGTGCCGATTTGAAGTTCCTGCAGTTTTCACTGTAAAATTGATTTGGAGCTAGTACTTCCCCATATATATGTATGGAGTGTAGTTTGCAACTCTAACGACACTTTGTGTTCCCAACAGGCAAGTAGAAGGACGGCTTTCACACACATTTATCTCTCAGAACTGAGCATGTGGATAGACGTTCGTTCATCTAGCACAAAGGAACACGTTGCAGGAGAAACTTTGTCTCTGTTTTCTCAGTATGATTCCAAGTGCCGGTTTGAATTTCCTGCAGTTTTCACTGTAAGACCGAGTTGGAGCTAGTACTTCCCCATATATACGTAAGGAGTGTAGTTAGCAATTTTATAGAAACTTTGTATTCCCAACAAGCTAGGTGAAGGACGGCTTTCACACACGAATATATCTCAGAACTTAGCATGTGGAGAGACATTCGTTCATCTAGCACAAAAGGTAAAGATTGCAGGAGAAACTTTTACTCTGGTTTCTCAGTCTGTTTCCAATTGCCGGGTTGAAGTTCCTGCAGTTTTCACTGTAAAACCGAGTTGGAGCTAGTACCTCCCCATATATATGTATGGAGAGTAGTTTGCAACTGAATAGAAACTTTGTGTTCCCAACAAGCTAGATGAAGGACGGCTTTCACACACGAATATATCTCAGAACTTAGCATGTGGAGAGACATTCGTTCATCTAGCACAAAAGGTAAAGATTGCAGGAGAAACTTTTACTCTGGTTTCTCAGTCTGTTTCCAATTGCCGGGTTGAAGTTCCTGCAGTTTTCACTTTAAAACCGAGTTGGAGCTAGTACCTCCCCATATAAATGTATGGAGAGTAGTTTGCAACTGAAAAGTAACTTTGTGTTCCGAATAAGCTAGGTAAAGTCGGCTTTCAAACACACATATATCTCAGAACTGTGCATGTGGAGAGACGCTCGTTCATTTAGCACAAAGAACGGATTGCAGGGAAATTTTTACTCAGTTTTCTCAGTGTGTTTCCTATTGCCGGTTTGAATTACCTGCAGTATTCAGTGTAAAACCGAGTTGGAGCTAGTAGCTCCGCATATATTTGTATGAAGTGTAGTTTGCAACTGTATAGAAACTTTGTTTTCTCAACAAGCAAGGTGAAAGTCGGCTTTCACACATACTTAACTCTCAGAACTCAGGATATGGAGAGACGTTTGTTCATCTAGCACAAAGGGAACGGGTTGCAGGGAAAACTATTACTCTGGTCTCTCAGTCTGCTTCCTAGTGCCGGTTTCAAGTTCCTGCAGTTTTCACTGTAAATCTGAGTTGGAGCTAGTACATACCCATATATATGTATGGAGTGGAGTTTGCAACTTTATAGAAACTTTGTGTTCCCAACAAGTTAAGTGAAGGACGGCTTCCACACACACTTATCTCTCAGAACTGAACATGTGGAGAGATGTTCGTTCATCTAGCACAAAGGGAACGGGTTGCAGGAGAAACTTTTACTCAGTTTTCTCAGTGTGTTTCCTAGTGCCATGTTGAAGTTCCTGCAGTTTTCACTGTAAATCGGTGTTGGAGCTAGTACCTCCCCATATATATGTATGGAGTGTAGTTAGAAACTTAAAAAAACTTTGTGTTCCCAACAAGCTAGTTGAAGGAGGGCTTTCACACACACGTATCTCTCAGAACTGAGCATGTGTAGAGACGTTCGTTCATCTAGCACAAAGGGACGAGTTGCAGGAGAAACTATTAGTCTGGTTTCTCAGTCTGTTTCCTAGTGCCAGTTTCAATTTCCTGCAGTTTTCACTTTAAATCCGAGTTGGAGCTTGTGCATACCCATATATATGTATGGAGTGGAGTTTGCAACTTTATAGGAACTTTGTGTTCCCAACAATCTAGGTGAAGGACGGCTTTCACACACATTTATCTCTCAGAACTGAACATGTGGAGAGACGTTTGTTCATCTAGCACAAAGGGAAAGGGTTGCAAGAGAAACTTTTACTCAGTTTTCTCAGTGGGTTTCCTAGTGCCGGTTTGAAGTTCCTGCAGTTTTTACTGTAAAACCGATTTGGAGCTTGTACCTCCCCATATATATGTATGGAGTGGAAATATCAAGTGTATAGAAACTTTGTGTTCCCAAAAGCTAGGTGAAGGACGGCTTTCACACGCACGTATCTCTGTGAAATGAGCATGTGGAGAGAAGTTCGTTCATCTAGCATTAAGGGAACCGGTTGCAGGAGATACATTTACTCAGGTTTCTCATTCTGTTTCCTGGTGCCGGTTTGAAGTTACAGCAGTTTTCAGTGTAAAACAGTGTTGGAGCTAGTACCACCCCATATATATGTATGGAGTGTAGTTTGCAACTGTATAGAAACTTTGTGTTCCCAACAAGCTAGGTGAAGGACGGCTTTCACACACTATTATCTCTCAGAACTGAGCATGTGGAGAGACGTACGTTCATGTAGCACAAAAGGAACAGGTAGCAGGAGAAAATTTTATTCAGGTTTCTCAGTGTGTTTCCTAGTGCTGGTTTGACGTTCCTGCAGTTTTCACTGTAAAACCGATTTGGAGCTTGTAACTCCCCATATATTTGTATATAGTGTAGTTTGTAACTGAATAGAAACTTGTGTTCCCAACAAGCTAGGTGAAGGTCAGCTTTCACACACACTTATTTATCAGAACTCAGCATGTGGATAGACGTTCGTTCATTCAGCACAAAAGGAAGAGTTTTCAGGAGAGTCTTTTTCTCTGGTTTCTCAGTCTGTTTCCAAGTGCCGTTTTGCAGTTCCTGCAGTTTTCAATGTAAGACCGAGTTGGAGCTAGTACCTCCCCGTATATATGTATGGTGAGTAGTTTGCGACTGTATAGAAACTTTGTGTTCCCAACAAGCTAGGTGAAGGACGGCTTTCACCCACACATATCTCTCAGAACTTAGCATGTGGGGAGACTTTCTTTCATCTAGCACAAATGGAAAGGTTTGCAGGAGAAACTTTTTCTCTGGTTTCTCAGACTGTATCCTAGTGCCGGATTGAATTTCCTGCAGTATCCTCTGTAAAAACCGAGTTGGAGCTAGTACCTCCCCATTTATTTGTATGGAGTGTAGTTTGCAACTGTATAGAATCATTGTGTTCCCAACAATCTAGTTGAAGGACCGCTTTCACACACACTTATCTCTCAGATCTGAGAATGTGCAGAGACTTTCATTCATCTATCACAAAGGGAAAGGTTTGCAGGAGAAAATTTTACTCTGGTTTCTCAGTCTGTTTCCTAGTGCCGGTTTGAAGTTCCTGCAGTTTTCACTGTAAAACAGAGTTGGAGCTAGAACCTCCAAATATATATGTAAGTAGTGTATATAGAAACTGAAAATAAACATTGTGTTCCCAACAATCTAGGTGAAGGACGACTTTCACAAACACTTATCTTCAGAACTGAGTATGTGGAGAAACGTTCGTTCATCTAGCACAAAGGGACGGGTTGCAGGAGAAACTATTATTCTGGTTTCTCAGTCTGTTTCCTAGTGCCGGTTTCAAGTTCCTGCAGTTTTCACTGTAAATCCGAGTTGGAGCTAATACATACCCATATATATGTATGGAGAGTAGTTTGCAACTTTATAGACACTGTGTGTTCCCAACAACCTAGGTGAAGTACGGCTTACACACACACTTATCTCTCAGAACTGAACATGTGGAGAGACGTTTGTTCATCTAGCGCAAAGGGAAAGGGTTGCATTAGAAACTTTTACTCTGTTTTCTCAGTCTGTTTCCTAGTGCCGGTTTGAAGTTCCTGCAGTTTTCATTGTAAAAACGAGTACGAGCTAGTACCTCCCCATATATTTAAGGAGTATAGTTTGCAAATGTATAGAAATTTTGTGTTCCCATCTAGCTAGGTGAAGTACGGCTTTCACACACATATCTCTCAGAATATAGCATGTGGATAGACGTTCGTTCATCTAGCACAAAGGGAACGGATTGCAGTGGAAACTATTACTATGGTTACTCAGTCTGATTCCTAGAGAAGGTTTGTAGTTCCTGCAGTTTTTACTGTAAAATCGTGTTGGTTCTAGTAAATCCCCATATATATGTATGGAGTGTAGTTTGCCACTGTATAGAATCTTTGTGTTCCCAACAAGCTAGGTGAAGGGCGGCTTTCACACACACTTATCTCTCAGAACTGAGAATGTGCAGAGACTTTCGTTCATCTAGCACAAATGGACGAGTTGCAGGAGAAACTATTAGTCTGCTATCTCAGTCTGTTTCCTAGTGCCGGTTTCAAGTTCCTGCAATTTTCACTGTAAAACAGAGTTGGAGCTAGAACCTCCAAATATATATGTAAGGAGTGTATATAGGAACTGAAAATAAACATTTTCTTCCCAACAATCAAGGTGAAGTACTGCTTTCACACACACTTATCTCTCAGAACTGAGTATGTGGAGAGACGTTCGTTCATCTAGCACAAAGGGACGGGTTGCAGGAAAAACTATTAGTCTGCTATCTCAGTCTGTTTCCTAGTGCCGGTTTCAAGTTCCTGCAGTTTTCACTGTAAATCCGAGTTGGAGCTCGTACATACCCATATATATGTATGGAGTGGAGTTTGCAAAATTATAGACACTTTGTGTTCCCAACAAGCTAGGTGAAGGACGGCTTTCACACACAATTATCTCTCAGAACTGAACATGTGGAGAGACGTTTGTTCATCTAGCACAAAGGGAAAGGGTTGCATTAGAAACTTTTACTCAGTTTTCTCAGTGTATTTCCTAGTGCCGGTTTGAATTTCCTGCAGTTTTCAGTGTAAAACCGAGTTGGAGCTAGTACCTCCGTAAATATATGTATGGAGGGTAGTTTGCAACTCTATAGAAACTTTGTTTTCTCAACAAGCTAGGTGAAGGTCGGCTTTCACACATAATTAACTCTCAGAACTGAGCATGTGGAGAGACATTTGTTCATCTAGCACAAAGGGAAAGGGTTGCAGGAGAAACTTTTTCTCGGTTTTCTCAGAGTGTTTCCTAGTGCCTGTATGAAGTTCCTGTAGTTTTCACTGTAACAATTAGTTAGAACTAGTACCTCCCCATATATATGTATGGAGTGTAGTTAGAAACTGAAAAGAATCTTTGTGTTCCCAACAAGCTAGGTGAAGAACGGCTTTCACACACAATTATCACTCAGAACTGAGCATGTGTTGTGACGTTCGTTCATATAGCACAGTGGGAACGGATTGCATGAGAAACTATCACTCCTTTTTCTCAGTTTGATTCCTAGTGCCGGTTTGAAGTTCCTGCAGTTTTCATTGTAAAAACGAGTACGAGCTAGTACCTCCCCATATATATTTAAGGAGTATAGTTTGCAAATGTATAGAAATTTTGTGTTCCCATCTAGCTAGATGAAGTACGGCTTTCACACTCATATCTCTCAGAACATAGCATGTGGAGAGTCGTACGTTCATCTACCACAAAGGGAACGGATTGCAGTGGAAACTATTACTCTGGTTTCTCAGTCTGTTTCCTAGAGCCGGTTTGTAGTTCCTGCAGTTTTTACTGTAAAATCGTGTTGGAGCTAGTACTTCCCCATATATATGTATGGAGTGTAGTTTGCAACTCTATAGAATCTTTGTGTTCCAAACAAGCAAGTTGAAGGACGGCTTTCACACACACTTATCTCTCAGCACTGAGCATGTGGATAGACTTTCGTCCATCTAGCACAAAGGGAAGGAGTTGCAGGAGAAACTTTTACTCTGGTTTCTCAGTCTGTTTCCTAGTGCTGGTTTGAAGTTCCTGCAGTTTTCACTGTAAAATCGAGTTGGAGCTAGTACCTCCCCATATATATGTATGGAGAGTAATTTGCAACTTTATACAAACTTTGTGTTCCAAACAAGCTAGGTGAAGGACGGTTTTCACTCACTCTTATCTCTCAGAACTGAGCACGTGGAGAGAATTTCGTTCATCTAGCACAAGGAACCGTTTGCAGGAGAAAATTTTACTCAGATTTCTCAGTGTTTTTCCTAGTTCCGGTTTGAAGTTCCTGCAGTTTTCAGTGTAAAACCGTGTTGGATCTAGTACCTACCCATATGTATGTATAGAGTATAGTTTGCAACTGTATAGAAACTTTGTGTTCCCAACAAGCTAGGTGAAGGACGGCTTTCACACACACATATACCTCAGAACGGAGCATGTGGAGAGAGTTTCGTTCATCTAGCACAAATTGAAAGGTTTGCAGCAGAAACTTTTACTATGGTTTCTCAGAATGTTTCCTAGTGCCAGTTTGAAGTTCCTGCAGTTTTCATTGTAAAACAGAGTTGGAGCTAGTACCTCCCCATATAAATGTATGGAGAGTAGTTTGCAACTGAAAAGTAACTTTGTGTTCCGAATAAGCTAGGTAAAGACGGCTTTCAAACACACATATATCTCAGAACTGTGCATGTGGAGAGACGCTCGTTCATTTAGCACAAAGAACGGATTGCAGGGAAATTTTTACTCAGTTTTCTCAGTGTGTTTCCTATTGCCGGTTTGAATTACCTGCAGTATTCAGTGTAAAACCGAGTTGGAGCTAGTAGCTCCGCATATATTTGTATGAAGTGTAGTTTGCAACTGTATAGAAACTTTGTTTTCTCAACAAGCAAGGTGAAAGTCGGCTTTCACACATACTTAACTCTCAGAACTCAGGATATGGAGAGACGTTTGTTCATCTAGCACAAAGGGAACGGGTTGCAGGGAAAACTATTACTCTGGTCTCTCAGTCTGCTTCCTAGTGCCGGTTTCAAGTTCCTGCAGTTTTCACTGTAAATCTGAGTTGGAGCTAGTACATACCCATATATATGTATGGAGTGGAGTTTGCAACTTTATAGAAACTTTGTGTTCCCAACAAGTTAAGTGAAGGACGGCTTCCACACACACTTATCTCTCAGAACTGAACATGTGGAGAGATGTTCGTTCATCTAGCACAAAGGGAACGGGTTGCAGGAGAAACTTTTACTCAGTTTTCTCAGTGTGTTTCCTAGTGCCATGTTGAAGTTCCTGCAGTTTTCACTGTAAATCGGTGTTGGAGCTAGTACCTCCCCATATATATGTATGGAGTGTAGTTAGAAACTTAAAAAAACTTTGTGTTCCCAACAAGCTAGTTGAAGGAGGGCTTTCACACACACGTATCTCTCAGAACTGAGCATGTGTAGAGACGTTCGTTCATCTAGCACAAAGGGACGAGTTGCAGGAGAAACTACTAGTCTGGTTTCTCAGTCTGTTTCCTAGTGCCAGTTTCAATTTCCTGCAGTTTTCACTTTAAATCCGAGTTGGAGCTTGTGCATACACATATATATGTATGGAGTGGAGTTTGCAACTTTATAGGAACTTTGTGTTCCCAACAATCTAGGTGAAGGACGGCTTTCACACACAATTATCTCTCAGAACTGAACATGTGGAGAGACGTTTGTTCATCTAGCACAAAGGGAAAGGGTTGCAAGAGAAACTTTTACTCAGTTTTCTCAGTGGGTTTCCTAGTGCCGGTTTGAAGTTCCTGCAGTTTTTACTGTAAAACCGATTTGGAGCTTGTACCTCCCCATATATATGTATGGAGTGGAAATATCAAGTGTATAGAAACTTTGTGTTCCCAAAAGCTAGGTGAAGGACGGCTTTCACACGCACGTATCTCTGTGAAATGAGCATGTGGAGAGAAGTTCGTTCATCTAGCATTAAGGGAACCGGTTGCAGGAGATACATTTACTCAGGTTTCTCATTCTGTTTCCTGGTGCCGGTTTGAAGTTACAGCAGTTTTCAGTGTAAAACAGTGTTGGAGCTAGTACCACCCCATATATATGTATGGAGTGTAGTTTGCAACTGTATAGAAACTTTGTGTTCCCAACAAGCTAGGTGAAGGACGGCTTTCACACACTATTATCTCTCAGAACTGAGCATGTGGAGAGACGTACGTTCATGTAGCACAAAAGGAACAGGTAGCAGGAGAAAATTTTATTCAGGTTTCTCAGTGTGTTTCCTAGTGCTGGTTTGACGTTCCTGCAGTTTTCACTGTAAAACCGATTTGGAGCTTGTAACTCCCCATATATTTGTATATACTGTAGTTTGTAACTGAATAGAAACTTGTGTTCCCAACAAGCTAGGTGAAGGTCAGCTTTCACACACACTTATTTATCAGAACTCAGCATGTGGATAGACGTTCGTTCATTCAGCACAAAAGGAAGAGTTTTCAGGAGAGTCTTTTTCTCTGGTTTCTCAGTCTGTTTCCAAGTGCCGTTTTGCAGTTCCTGCAGTTTTCAATGTAAGACCGAGTTGGAGCTAGTACCTCCCCGTATATATGTATGGTGAGTAGTTTGCGACTGTATAGAAACTTTGTGTTCCCAACAAGCTAGGTGAAGGACGGCTTTCACCCACACATATCTCTCAGAACTTAGCATGTGGGGAGACTTTCTTTCATCTAGCACAAATGGAAAGGTTTGCAGGAGAAACTTTTTCTCTGGTTTCTCAGATTGTATCCTAGTGCTGGATTGAATTTCCTGCAGTATCCTCTGTAAAAACCGAGTTGGAGCTAGTACCTCCCCATTTATTTGTATGGAGTGTAGTTTGCAACTGTATAGAATCATTGTGTTCCCAACAATCTAGGTGAAGGACCGCTTTCACACACACTTATCTCTCAGATCTGAGAATGTGCAGAGACTTTCATTCATCTATCACAAAGGGAAAGGTTTGCAGGAGAAAATTTTACTCTGGTTTCTCAGTCTGTTTCCTAGTGCCGGTTTGAAGTTCCTGCAGTTTTCACTGTAAAACAGAGTTGGAGCTAGAACCTCCAAATATATATGTAAGTAGTGTATATAGAAACTGAAAATAAACATTGTGTTCCCAACAATCTAGGTGAAGGACGACTTTCACAAACACTTATCTTCAGAACTGAGTATGTGGAGAAACGTTCGTTCATCTAGCACAAAGGGACGGGTTGCAGGAGAAACTATTATTCTGGTTTCTCAGTCTGTTTCCTAGTGCCGGTTTCAAGTTCCTGCAGTTTTCACTGTAAATCCGAGTTGGAGCTAGTACATACCCATATATATGTATGGAGAGTAGTTTGCAACTTTATAGACACTGTGTGTTCCCAACAACCTAGGTGAAGTACGGCTTACACACACACTTATCTCTCAGAACTGAAAATGTGGAGAGATGTTTGTTCATCTAGCACAAAGGGAAAGGGTTGCATTAGAAACTTTTACTCTGTTTTCTCAGTCTGTTTCCTAGTGCCGGTTTGAAGTTCCTGCAGTTTTCATTGTAAAAACGAGTACGAGCTAGTACCTCCCCATATATTTAAGGAGTATAGTTTGCAAATGTATAGAAATTTTGTGTTCCCATCTAGCTAGGTGAAGTACGGCTTTCACCCACATATCTCTCAGAATATAGCATGTGGAGAGACGTTCGTTCATCTAGCACAAAGGGAACGGATTGCAGTGGAAACTATTACTCTGGTTACTCAGTCTCATTCCTAGAGAAGGTTTGTAGTTCCTGCAGTTTTTACTGTAAAATCGTGTTGGATCTAGTAAATCCCCATATATATGTATGGAGTGTAGTTTGCCACTGTATAGAATCTTTGTGTTCCCAACAAGCTAGGTGAAGGGCGGCTTTCACACACACTTATCTCTCAGAACTGAGAATGTGCAGAGACTTTCGTTCATCTAGCACAAAGGGAAAGGTTTGCAGGAGAAACTTTTACTCTGGTTTCTCAGTCTGTTTCCTAGTGCCGGTTTGAAGTTCCTGCAATTTTCACTGTAAAACAGAGTTGGAGCTAGAACCTCCAAATATATATGTAAGGAGTGTATATAGGAACTGAAAATTAACATTTTCTTCCCAACAATCAAGGTGAAGTACTGCTTTCACACACACTTATCTCTCAGAACTGAGTATGTGGAGAGACGTTCGTTCATCTAGCACAAAGGGACGGGTTGCAGGAGAAACTATTAGTCTGGTTTCTCAGTCTGTTTCCTAGTGCCGGTTTCAAGTTCCTGCAGTTTTCACTGTAAATCCGAGTTGGAGCTCGTACATACCCATATATATGTATGGAGTGGAGTTTGCAAAATTATAGACACTTTGTGTTCCCAACAAGCTAGGTGAAGGACGGCTTTCACACACAATTATCTCTCAGAACTGAACATGTGGAGAGACGTTTGTTCATCTAGCACAAAGGCAAAGGGTTGCATTAGAAACTTTTACTGAGTTTTCTCAGTGTGTTTCCTAGTGCCGGTTTGAATTTTCTGCAATTTTCAGTGTAAAACCGAGTTGGAGCTAGTACCTCCGTAAATATATGTATGGAGGGTAGTTTGCAACTCTATAGAAACTTTGTTTTCTCAACAAGCTAGGTGAAGGTCGGCTTTCACATATAATTAACTCTCAGAACTGAGCATGTGGAGAGACGTTTGTTCATCTAGCACAAAGGGAAAGGGTTGCAGGAGAAACTTTTTCTCGGTTTTCTCAGAGTGTTTCCTAGTGCCTGTATGAATTTCCTGTAGTTTTCACTGTAACACCTAGTTAGAACTAGTACCTCCCCATATATATGTATGGAGTGTAGTTTGCAACTCTAACGACACTTTGTGTTCCCAACAGGCAAGTAGAAGGACGGCTTTCACACACATTTATCTCTCAGAACTGAGCATGTGGATAGACGTTCGTTCATCTAGCACAAAGGAACACGTTGCAGGAGAAACTTTGTCTCTGTTTTCTCAGTATGATTCCAAGTGCCGGTTTGAATTTCCTGCAGTTTTCACTGTAAGACCGAGTTGGAGCTAGTACTTCCCCATATATACGTAAGGAGTGTAGTTAGCAATTTTATAGAAACTTTGTATTCCCAACAAGCTAGGTGAAGGACGGCTTTCACACACGAATATATCTCAGAACTTAGCATGTGGAGAGACATTCGTTCATCTAGCACAAAAGGTAAAGATTGCAGGAGAAACTTTTACTCTGGTTTCTCAGTCTGTTTCCAATTGCCGGGTTGAAGTTCCTGCAGTTTTCACTGTAAAACCCAGTTGGAGCTAGTACCTCCCCATATATATGTATGGAGAGTAGTTTGCAACTGAATAGAAACTTTGTGTTCCCAACAAGCTAGATGAAGGACGGCTTTCACACACGAATATATCTCAGAACTTAGCATGTGGAGAGACATTCGTTCATCTAGCACAAAAGGTAAAGATTGCAGGAGAAACTTTTACTCTGGTTTCTCAGTCTGTTTCCAATTGCCGGGTTGAAGTTCCTGCAGTTTTCACTGTAAAACCGAGTTGGAGCTAGTACCTCCCCATATAAATGTATGGAGAGTAGTTTGCAACTGAAAAGTAACTTTGTGTTCCGAATAAGCTAGGTAAAGTCGGCTTTCAAACACACATATATCTCAGAACTGTGCATGTGGAGAGACGCTCGTTCATTTAGCACAAAGAACGGATTGCAGGGAAATTTTTACTCAGTTTTCTCAGTGTGTTTCCTATTGCCGGTTTGAATTACCTGCAGTATTCAGTGTAAAACCGAGTTGGAGCTAGTAGCTCCGCATATATTTGTATGAAGTGTAGTTTGCAACTGTATAGAAACTTTGTTTTCTCAACAAGCAAGGTGAAAGTCGGCTTTCACACATACTTAACTCTCAGAACTCAGGATATGGAGAGACGTTTGTTCATCTAGCACAAAGGGAACGGGTTGCAGGGAAAACTATTACTCTGGTCTCTCAGTCTGCTTCCTAGTGCCGGTTTCAAGTTCCTGCAGTTTTCACTGTAAATCTGAGTTGGAGCTAGTACATACCCATATATATGTATGGAGTGGAGTTTGCAACTTTATAGAAACTTTGTGTTCCCAACAAGTTAAGTGAAGGACGGCTTCCACACACACTTATCTCTCAGAACTGAACATGTGGAGAGATGTTCGTTCATCTAGCACAAAGGGAACGGGTTGCAGGAGAAACTTTTACTCAGTTTTCTCAGTGTGTTTCCTAGTGCCATGTTGAAGTTCCTGCAGTTTTCACTGTAAATCGGTGTTGGAGCTAGTACCTCCCCATATATATGTATGGAGTGTAGTTAGAAACTTAAAAAAACTTTGTGTTCCCAACAAGCTAGTTGAAGGAGGGCTTTCACACACACGTATCTCTCAGAACTGAGCATGTGTAGAGACGTTCGTTCATCTAGCACAAAGGGACGAGTTGCAGGAGAAACTATTAGTCTGGTTTCTCAGTCTGTTTCCTAGTGCCAGTTTCAATTTCCTGCAGTTTTCACTTTAAATCCGAGTTGGAGCTTGTGCATACCCATATATATGTATGGAGTGGAGTTTGCAACTTTATAGGAACTTTGTGTTCCCAACAATCTAGGTGAAGGACGGCTTTCACACACATTTATCTCTCAGAACTGAACATGTGGAGAGACGTTTGTTCATCTAGCACAAAGGGAAAGGGTTGCAAGAGAAACTTTTACTCAGTTTTCTCAGTGGGTTTCCTAGTGCCGGTTTGAAGTTCCTGCAGTTTTTACTGTAAAACCGATTTGGAGCTTGTACCTCCCCATATATATGTATGGAGTGGAAATATCAAGTGTATAGAAACTTTGTGTTCCCAAAAGCTAGGTGAAGGACGGCTTTCACACGCACGTATCTCTGTGAAATGAGCATGTGGAGAGAAGTTCGTTCATCTAGCATTAAGGGAACCGGTTGCAGGAGATACATTTACTCAGGTTTCTCATTCTGTTTCCTGGTGCCGGTTTGAAGTTACAGCAGTTTTCAGTGTAAAACAGTGTTGGAGCTAGTACCACCCCATATATATGTATGGAGTGTAGTTTGCAACTGTATAGAAACTTTGTGTTCCCAACAAGCTAGGTGAAGGACGGCTTTCACACACTATTATCTCTCAGAACTGAGCATGTGGAGAGACGTACGTTCATGTAGCACAAAAGGAACAGGTAGCAGGAGAAAATTTTATTCAGGTTTCTCAGTGTGTTTCCTAGTGCTGGTTTGACGTTCCTGCAGTTTTCACTGTAAAACCGATTTGGAGCTTGTAACTCCCCATATATTTGTATATACTGTAGTTTGTAACTGAATAGAAACTTGTGTTCCCAACAAGCTAGGTGAAGGTCAGCTTTCACACACACTTATTTATCAGAACTCAGCATGTGGATAGACGTTCGTTCATTCAGCACAAAAGGAAGAGTTTTCAGGAGAGTCTTTTTCTCTGGTTTCTCAGTCTGTTTCCAAGTGCCGTTTTGCAGTTCCTGCAGTTTTCAATGTAAGACCGAGTTGGAGCTAGTACCTCCCCGTATATATGTATGGTGAGTAGTTTGCGACTGTATAGAAACTTTGTGTTCCCAACAAGCTAGGTGAAGGACGGCTTTCACCCACACATATCTCTCAGAACTTAGCATGTGGGGAGACTTTCTTTCATCTAGCACAAATGGAAAGGTTTGCAGGAGAAACTTTTTCTCTGGTTTCTCAGACTGTATCCTAGTGCCGGATTGAATTTCCTGCAGTATCCTCTGTAAAAACCGAGTTGGAGCTAGTACCTCCCCATTTATTTGTATGGAGTGTAGTTTGCAACTGTATAGAATCATTGTGTTCCCAACAATCTAGTTGAAGGACCGCTTTCACACACACTTATCTCTCAGATCTGAGAATGTGCAGAGACTTTCATTCATCTATCACAAAGGGAAAGGTTTGCAGGAGAAAATTTTACTCTGGTTTCTCAGTCTGTTTCCTAGTGCCGGTTTGAAGTTCCTGCAGTTTTCACTGTAAAACAGAGTTGGAGCTAGAACCTCCAAATATATATGTAAGTAGTGTATATAGAAACTGAAAATAAACATTGTGTTCCCAACAATCTAGGTGAAGGACGACTTTCACAAACACTTATCTTCAGAACTGAGTATGTGGAGAAACGTTCGTTCATCTAGCACAAAGGGACGGGTTGCAGGAGAAACTATTATTCTGGTTTCTCAGTCTGTTTCCTAGTGCCGGTTTCAAGTTCCTGCAGTTTTCACTGTAAATCCGAGTTGGAGCTAGTACATACCCATATATATGTATGGAGAGTAGTTTGCAACTTTATAGACACTGTGTGTTCCCAACAACCTAGGTGAAGTACGGCTTACACACACACTTATCTCTCAGAACTGAACATGTGGAGAGACGTTTGTTCATCTAGCACAAAGGGAAAGGGTTGCATTAGAAACTTTTACTCTGTTTTCTCAGTCTGTTTCCTAGTGCCGGTTTGAAGTTCCTGCAGTTTTCATTGTAAAAACGAGTACGAGCTAGTACCTCCCCATATATTTAAGGAGTATAATTTGCAAATGTATAGAAATTTTGTGTTCCCATCTAGCTAGGTGAAGTACGGCTTTCACACACATATCTCTCAGAATATAGCATGTGGATAGACGTTCGTTCATCTAGCACAAAGGGAACGGATTGCAGTGGAAACTATTACTATGGTTACTCAGTCTGATTCCTAGAGAAGGTTTGTAGTTCCTGCAGTTTTTACTGTAAAATCGTGTTGGATCTAGTAAATCCCCATATATATGTATGGAGTGTAGTTTGCCACTGTATAGAATCTTTGTGTTCCCAACAAGCTAGGTGAAGGGCGGCTTTCACACACACTTATCTCTCAGAACTGAGAATGTGCAGAGACTTTCGTTCATCTAGCACAAAGGGAAAGGTTTGCAGGAGAAACTTTTACTCTGGTTTCTCAGTCTGTTTCCTAGTGCCGGTTTGAAGTTCCTGCAATTTTCACTGTAAAACAGAGTTGGAGCTAGAACCTCCAAATATATATGTAAGGAGTGTATATAGGAACTGAAAATAAACATTTTCTTCCCAACAATCAAGGTGAAGTACTGCTTTCACACACACTTATCTCTCAGAACTGAGTATGTGGAGAGACGTTCGTTCATCTAGCACAAAGAGACGGGTTGCAGGAGAAACTATTATTCTGGTTTCTCAGTCTGTTTCCTAGTGCCGGTTTCAAGTTCCTGCAGTTTTCACTGTAAATCCGAGTTGGAGCTCGTACATACCCATATATATGTACGGAGTGGAGTTTGCAAA
This sequence comes from Camelus dromedarius, assembly GCF_036321535.1. Classification (NCBI taxonomy): domain Eukaryota; kingdom Metazoa; phylum Chordata; class Mammalia; order Artiodactyla; family Camelidae; genus Camelus; species Camelus dromedarius. The sequence goes on from NC_087472.1 coordinate 70,457,474, forward strand.
ATTATAGACACTTTGTGTTCCCAACAAGCTAGGTGAAGGACGGCTTTCACACACAATTATCTCTCAGAACTGAACATGTGGAGAGACGTTTGTTCATCTAGCACAAAGGCAAAGGGTTGCATTAGAAACTTTTACTGAGTTTTCTCAGTGTGTTTCCTAGTGCCGGTTTGAATTTTCTGCAATTTTCAGTGTAAAACCGAGTTGGAGCTAGTACCTCCGTAAATATATGTATGGAGGGTAGTTTGCAACTCTATAGAAACTTTGTTTTCTCAACAAGCTAGGTGAAGGTCGGCTTTCACACATAATTAACTCTCAGAACTGAGCATGTGGAGAGACGTTTGTTCATCTAGCACAAAGGGAAAGGGTTGCAGGAGAAACTTTTTCTCGGTTTTCTCAGAGTGTTTCCTAGTGCCTGTATGAAGTTCCTGTAGTTTTCACTGTAACACCTAGTTAGAACTAGTACCTCCCCATATATATGTATGGAGTGTAGTTAGAAACTGAAAAGAATCTTTGTGTTCCCAACAAGCTAGGTGAAGGACAGCTTTCACACACAATTATCACTCAGAACTGAGCATATGTTGTGACGTTCGTTCATCTAGCACAATGGGAACGGATTGAATGAGAAACTATCACTCTGTTTTCTCAGTCTGATTCCTAGTGCCGGTTTGAAGTTCCTGCAGTTTTCATTGTAAAATCGAGTACGAGCTAGTACCTCCCCATATATATTTAAGGAGTATAGTTTGCAAATGTATGGAAATTTTGTGTTCCCATCTAGCTAGATGAAGTACGGCTTTCACACTCATATCTCTCAGAACATAGCATGTGGAGAGTCGAACGTTCATCTACCACAAAGGGAACGGATTGCAGTGGAAACTATTACTCTGGTTTCTCAGTCTGTTTCCTAGAGCCGGTTTGTAGTTCCTGCAGTTTTTACTGTAAAACCGATTTGGAGCAAGTACCTCCCCATATATACGTATGGAATATAGTTTTCAACTATATAGAACTTTGTGTTCCCAACAAGCTAGGTGAAGGACGGCTTTCAAACACACATATCTCTCAGAACGGAGCATGTGGAGAGAGGTTCGTTCACCTAGCACAAAGTGAAAGGGTTGCAGGAAAAACTTTTACTATGGTTTCTCATACTGTTTCCTAGTGCCGATTTGAAGTTCCTGCAGTTTTCACTGTAAAATTGAGTTGGAGCTAGTACTTCCCCATATATATGTATGGAGTGTAGTTTGCAACTCTAACGACACTTTGTGTTCCCAACAGGCAAGTAGAAGGACGGCTTTCACACACATTTATCTCTCAGAACTGAGCATGTGGATAGACGTTCGTTCATCTAGCACAAAGGAACACGTTGCAGGAGAAACTTTGTCTCTGTTTTCTCAGTATGATTCCAAGTGCCGGTTTGAATTTCCTGCAGTTTTCACTGTAAGACCGAGTTGGAGCTAGTACTTCCCCATATATACGTAAGGAGTGTAGTTAGCAATTTTATAGAAACTTTGTATTCCCAACAAGCTAGGTGAAGGACGGCTTTCACACACGAATATATCTCAGAACTTAGCATGTGGAGAGACATTCGTTCATCTAGCACAAAGGGAACGGGTTGCAGGAGAAAATTTTTCTCTGGTTTCTCAGTCTGTTTTCAAGTGCCGGTTTGAAGTTCCTGCAGTTTTCACTGTAAAACCATGTTGGAGCTAGTACTTCCCCATATATATGTAAGGAGAGTAGTTTGCAACTGAATAGAAACTTTGTGTTCCCAACAAGCTAGGTGAAGGACGACTTTCATACACACATATCTCTCAGAACTTATCATGTGGAGAGACGATTGTTCATCTAGCACAAAGGGAACGGGTTGCAGGAGAAAATTTTTCTCTGGTTTCTCAGTCTGTTTTCAAGTGCCGGTTTGAAGTTCCTGCAGTTTTCACTGTAAAACCATGTTGGAGCTAGTACTTCCCCATATATATGTAAGGAGAGTAGTTTGCAAATGTATAGATACTTTGTGTTCCCAACAATCTAGGTGAAGGACGGCTTTCACCCACAATTAACTCTCAGAACTGAGCATGTGTTGTGACGTTCGTTCATCTAGCACAATGGGAACGGATTGCATGAGAAACTATCACTCTGTTTTCTCAGTCTGTTTCCTAGTGCCGGTTTGAAGTTCCTGCAGTTTTCATTGTAAAAACGAGTACGAGCTAGTACCTCCCCATATATATTTAAGGAGTATAGTTTGCAAATGTATAGAAATTTTGTGTTCCCATCCAGCTAGGTGAAGTACGGCTTTCACACACATATCTCTCAGAATATAGCATGTGGAGAGACGTTCGTTCATCTAGCACAAAGGGAACGGATTGCAGTGGAAACTATTACTCTGGTACTCAGTCTGTTTCCTAGAGAAGGTTTGTAGTTCCTGCAGTTTTTACTGTAAAATCGTGTTGGAGCTAGTAAATCCCCATATATATGTATGGAGTGTAGTTTGCCACTGTATAGAATCTTTGTGTTCCCAACAAGCTAGGTGAAGGGCGGCTTTCTCACACACTTATCTCTCAGAACTGAGAATGTGCAGAGACTTTCATTCATCTAGCACAAAGGGAAAGGTTTGCAGGAGAAACTTTTACTCTGGTTTCTCAGTCTGTTTCCTAGTGCCGGTTTGAAGTTCCTGCAATTTTCACTGTAAAACAGAGTTGGAGCTAGAACCTCCAAATATATATGTAAGGAGTGTATATAGGAACTGAAAATAAACATTTTCTTCCCAACAATCAAGGTGAAGTACTGCTTTCACACACACTTATCTCTCAGAACTGAGTATGTGGAGAGACGTTCGTTCATCTAGCACAAAGAGACGGGTTGCAGGAGAAACTATTATTCTGGTTTCTCAGTCTGTTTCCTAGTGCCGGTTTCAAGTTCCTGCAGTTTTCACTGTAAATCCGAGTTGGAGCTCGTACATACCCATATATATGTACGGAGTGGAGTTTGCAAAATTATAGACACTTTGTGTTCCCAACAAGCTAGGTGAAGGACGGCTTTCACACACAATTATCTCTCAGAACTGAACATGTGGAGAGACGTTTGTTCATCTAGCACAAAGGCAAAGGGTTGCATTAGAAACTTTTACTGAGTTTTCTCAGTGTGTTTCCTAGTGCCGGTTTGAATTTTCTGCAATTTTCAGTGTAAAACCGAGTTGGAGCTAGTACCTCCGTAAATATATGTATGGAGGGTAGTTTGCAACTCTATAGAAACTTTGTTTTCTCAACAAGCTAGGTGAAGGTCGGCTTTCACACATAATTAACTCTCAGAACTGAGCATGTGGAGAGACGTTTGTTCATCTAGCACAAAGGGAAAGGGTTGCAGGAGAAACTTTTTCTCGGTTTTCTCAGAGTGTTTCCTAGTGCCTGTATGAAGTTCCTGTAGTTTTCACTGTAACACCTAGTTAGAACTAGTACCTCCCCATATATATGTATGGAGTGTAGTTAGAAACTGAAAAGAATCTTTGTGTTCCCAACAAGCTAGGTGAAGGACAGCTTTCACACACAATTATCACTCAGAACTGAGCATATGTTGTGACGTTCGTTCATCTAGCACAATGGGAACGGATTGAATGAGAAACTATCACTCTGTTTTCTCAGTCTGATTCCTAGTGCTGGTTTGAAGTTCCTGCAGTTTTCATTGTAAAATCGAGTACGAGCTAGTACCTCCCCATATATATTTAAGGAGTATAGTTTGCAAATGTATGGAAATTTTGTGTTCCCATCTAGCTAGATGAAGTACGGCTTTCACACTCATATCTCTCAGAACATAGCATGTGGAGAGTCGAACGTTCATCTACCACAAAGGGAACGGATTGCAGTGGAAACTATTACTCTGGTTTCTCAGTCTGTTTCCTAGAGCCGGTTTGTAGTTCCTGCAGTTTTTACTGTAAAACCGATTTGGAGCAAGTACCTCCCCATATATACGTATGGAATATAGTTTTCAACTATATAGAACTTTGTGTTCCCAACAAGCTAGGTGAAGGACGGCTTTCAAACACACATATCTCTCAGAACGGAGCATGTGGAGAGAGGTTCGTTCACCTAGCACAAAGTGAAAGGGTTGCAGGAAAAACTTTTACTATGGTTTCTCATACTGTTTCCTAGTGCCGATTTGAAGTTCCTGCAGTTTTCACTGTAAAATTGAGTTGGAGCTAGTACTTCCCCATATATATGTATGGAGTGTAGTTTGCAACTCTAACGACACTTTGTGTTCCCAACAGGCAAGTAGAAGGACGGCTTTCACACACATTTATCTCTCAGAACTGAGCATGTGGATAGACGTTCGTTCATCTAGCACAAAGGAACACGTTGCAGGAGAAACTTTGTCTCTTTTTTCTCAGTATGATTCCAAGTGCCGGTTTGAATTTCCTGCAGTTTTCACTGTAAGACCGAGTTGGAGCTAGTACTTCCCCATATATACGTAAGGAGTGTAGTTAGCAATTTTATAGAAACTTTGTATTCCCAACAAGCTAGGTAAAGGACGGCTTTCACACACGAATATATCTCAGAACTTAGCATGTGGAGAGACATTCGTTCATTTAGCACAAAGGGAACGGGTTGCAGGAGAAAATTTTTCTCTGGTTTCTCAGTCTGTTTTCAAGTGCCGGTTTGAAGTTCCTGCAGTTTTCACTGTAAAACCATGTTGGAGCTAGTACTTCCCCATATATATGTAAGGAGAGTAGTTTGCAACTGAATAGAAACTTTGTGTTCCCAACAAGCTAGGTGAAGGACGACTTTCATACACACATATCTCTCAGAACTTATCATGTGGAGAGACGATTGTTCATCTAGCACAAAGGGAACGGGTTGCAGGAGAAAATTTTTCTCTGGTTTCTCAGTCTGTTTTCAAGTGCCGGTTTGAAGTTCCTGCAGTTTTCACTGTAAAACCATGTTGGAGCTAGTACTTCCCCATATATATGTAAGGAGAGTAGTTTGCAAATGTATAGATACTTTGTGTTCCCAACAATCTAGGTGAAGGACGGCTTTCACCCACAATTAACTCTCAGAACTGAGCATGTGTTGTGACGTTCGTTCATCTAGCACAATGGGAACGGATTGCATGAGAAACTATCACTCTGTTTTCTCAGTCTGTTTCCTAGTGCCGGTTTGAAGTTCCTGCAGTTTTCATTGTAAAAACGAGTACGAGCTAGTACCTCCCCATATATATTTAAGGAGTATAGTTTGCAAATGTATAGAAATTTTGTGTTCCCATCCAGCTAGGTGAAGTACGGCTTTCACACACATATCTCTCAGAATATAGCATGTGGAGAGACGTTCGTTCATCTAGCACAAAGGGAACGGATTGCAGTGGAAACTATTACTCTGGTACTCAGTCTGTTTCCTAGAGAAGGTTTGTAGTTCCTGCAGTTTTTACTGTAAAATCGTGTTGGAGCTAGTAAATCCCCATATATATGTATGGAGTGTAGTTTGCCACTGTATAGAATCTTTGTGTTCCCAACAAGCTAGGTGAAGGGCGGCTTTCTCACACACTTATCTCTCAGAACTGAGAATGTGCAGAGACTTTCGTTCATCTAGCACAAAGGGAAAGGTTTGCAGGAGAAACTTTTACTCTGGTTTCTCAGTCTGTTTCCTAGTGCCGGTATGAAGTTCCTTCAATTTTCACTGTAAAACAGTGTTGGAGCTAGAACCTCCAAATATATATGTAAGGAGTGTATATAGGAACTGATAATAAACATTTTCTTCCCAACAATCAAGGTGAAGGACTGCTTTCACACACACTTATCTCTCAGAACTGAGTATGTGGAGAGACGTTCGTTCATCTAGCACAAAGGGACGGGTTGCAGGAGAAACTATTAGTCTGGTTTCTCAGTCTGTTTACTAGTGCCGGTTTCAAGTTCCTGCAGTTTTCACTGTAAATCCGAGTTGGAGCTCGTACATACCCATATATATGTATGGAGTGGAGTTTGCAAAATTATAGACACTTTGTGTTCCCAACAAGCTAGGTGAAGGACGGCTTTCACACACAATTATCTCTCAGAACTGAACATGTGGAGAGACGTTTGTTCATCTAGCACAAAGGCAAAGGGTTGCATTAGAAACTTTTACTGATTTTTCTCAGTGTTTTTCCTAGTTCCGGTTTGAAGTTCCTGCAGTTTTCAGTGTAAAACCGTGTTGGATCTAGTACCTACCCATATGTATGTATAGAGTATAGTTTGCAACTGTATAGAAACTTTGTGTTCCCAACAAGCTAGGTGAAGGACGGCTTTCACACACACATATACCTCAGAACGGAGCATGTGGAGAGAGTTTCGTTCATCTAGCACAAATTGAAAGGTTTGCAGCAGAAACTTTTACTATGGTTTCTCAGAATGTTTCCTAGTGCCAGTTTGAAGTTCCTGCAGTTTTCATTGTAAAACAGAGTTGGAGCTAGTACCTCCCCATATAAATGTATGGAGAGTAGTTTGCAACTGAAAAGTAACTTTGTGTTCCGAATAAGCTAGGTAAAGACGGCTTTCAAACACACATATATCTCAGAACTGTGCATGTGGAGAGACGCTCGTTCATTTAGCACAAAGAACGGATTGCAGGGAAATTTTTACTCAGTTTTCTCAGTGTGTTTCCTATTGCCGGTTTGAATTACCTGCAGTATTCAGTGTAAAACCGAGTTGGAGCTAGTAGCTCCGCATATATTTGTATGAAGTGTAGTTTGCAACTGTATAGAAACTTTGTTTTCTCAACAAGCAAGGTGAAAGTCGGCTTTCACACATACTTAACTCTCAGAACTCAGGATATGGAGAGACGTTTGTTCATCTAGCACAAAGGGAACGGGTTGCAGGGAAAACTATTACTCTGGTCTCTCAGTCTGCTTCCTAGTGCCGGTTTCAAGTTCCTGCAGTTTTCACTGTAAATCTGAGTTGGAGCTAGTACATACCCATATATATGTATGGAGTGGAGTTTGCAACTTTATAGAAACTTTGTGTTCCCAACAAGTTAAGTGAAGGACGGCTTCCACACACACTTATCTCTCAGAACTGAACATGTGGAGAGATGTTCGTTCATCTAGCACAAAGGGAACGGGTTGCAGGAGAAACTATTACTCAGTTTTCTCAGTGTGTTTCCTAGTGCCATGTTGAAGTTCCTGCAGTTTTCACTGTAAATCGGTGTTGGAGCTAGTACCTCCCCATATATATGTATGGAGTGTAGTTAGAAACTTAAAAAAACTTTGTGTTCCCAACAAGCTAGTTGAAGGAGGGCTTTCACACACACGTATCTCTCAGAACTGAGCATGTGTAGAGACGTTCGTTCATCTAGCACAAAGGGACGAGTTGCAGGAGAAACTATTAGTCTGGTTTCTCAGTCTGTTTCCTAGTGCCAGTTTCAATTTCCTGCAGTTTTCACTTTAAATCCGAGTTGGAGCTTGTGCATACCCATATATATGTATGGAGTGGAGTTTGCAACTTTATAGGAACTTTGTGTTCCCAACAATCTAGGTGAAGGACGGCTTTCACACACATTTATCTCTCAGAACTGAACATGTGGAGAGACGTTTGTTCATCTAGCACAAAGGGAAAGGGTTGCAAGAGAAACTTTTACTCAGTTTTCTCAGTGGGTTTCCTAGTGCCGGTTTGAAGTTCCTGCAGTTTTTACTGTAAAACCGATTTGGAGCTTGTACCTCCCCATATATATGTATGGAGTGGAAATATCAAGTGTATAGAAACTTTGTGTTCCCAAAAGCTAGGTGAAGGACGGCTTTCACACGCACGTATCTCTGTGAAATGAGCATGTGGAGAGAAGTTCGTTCATCTAGCATTAAGGGAACCGGTTGCAGGAGATACATTTACTCAGGTTTCTCATTCTGTTTCCTGGTGCCGGTTTGAAGTTACAGCAGTTTTCAGTGTAAAACAGTGTTGGAGCTAGTACCACCCCATATATATGTATGGAGTGTAGTTTGCAACTGTATAGAAACTTTGTGTTCCCAACAAGCTAGGTGAAGGACGGCTTTCACACACTATTATCTCTCAGAACTGAGCATGTGGAGAGACGTACGTTCATGTAGCACAAAAGGAACAGGTAGCAGGAGAAAATTTTATTCAGGTTTCTCAGTGTGTTTCCTAGTGCTGGTTTGACGTTCCTGCAGTTTTCACTGTAAAACCGATTTGGAGCTTGTAACTCCCCATATATTTGTATATACTGTAGTTTGTAACTGAATAGAAACTTGTGTTCCCAACAAGCTAGGTGAAGGTCAGCTTTCACACACACTTATTTATCAGAACTCAGCATGTGGATAGACGTTCGTTCATTCAGCACAAAAGGAAGAGTTTTCAGGAGAGTCTTTTTCTCTGGTTTCTCAGTCTGTTTCCAAGTGCCGTTTTGCAGTTCCTGCAGTTTTCAATGTAAGACCGAGTTGGAGCTAGTACTTCCCCATATATATGTATGGTGAGTAGTTTGCGACTGTATAGAAACTTTGTGTTCCCAACAAGCTAGGTGAAGGACGGCTTTCACCCACACATATCTCTCAGAACTTAGCATGTGGGGAGACTTTCTTTCATCTAGCACAAATGGAAAGGTTTGCAGGAGAAACTTTTTCTCTGGTTTCTCAGACTGTATCCTAGTGCCGGATTGAATTTCCTGCAGTATCCTCTGTAAAAACCGAGTTGGAGCTAGTAACTCCCCATTTATTTGTATGGAGTGTAGTTTGCAACTGTATAGAATCATTGTGTTCCCAACAATCTAGGTGAAGGACCGCTTTCACACACACTTATCTCTCAGATCTGAGAATGTGCAGAGACTTTCATTCATCTATCACAAAGGGAAAGGTTTGCAGGAGAAAATTTTACTCTGGTTTCTCAGTCTGTTTCCTAGTGCCGGTTTGAAGTTCCTGCAGTTTTCACTGTAAAACAGAGTTGGAGCTAGAACCTCCAAATATATATGTAAGTAGTGTATATAGAAACTGAAAATAAACATTGTGTTCCCAACAATCTAGGTGAAGGACGACTTTCACAAACACTTATCTTCAGAACTGAGTATGTGGAGAGACGTTCGTTCATCTAGCACAAAGGGACGGGTTGCAGGAGAAACTATTATTCTGGTTTCTCAGTCTGTTTCCTAGTGCCGGTTTCAAGTTCCTGCAGTTTTCACTGTAAATCCGAGTTGGAGCTAGTACATACCCATATATATGTATGGAGAGTAGTTTGCAACTTTATAGACACTGTGTGTTCCCAACAACCTAGGTGAAGTACGGCTTACACACACACTTATCTCTCAGAACTGAACATGTGGAGAGACGTTTGTTCATCTAGCACAAAGGGAAAGGGTTGCATTAGAAACTTTTACTCTGTTTTCTCAGTCTGTTTCCTAGTGCCGGTTTGAAGTTCCTGCAGTTTTCATTGTAAAAACGAGTACGAGCTAGTACCTCCCCATATATTTAAGGAGTATAGTTTGCAAATGTATAGAAATTATGTGTTCCCATCTAGCTAGGTGAAGTACGGCTTTCACACACATATCTCTCAGAATATAGCATGTGGAGAGACGTTCGTTCATCTAGCACAAAGGGAACAGATTGCAGTGGAAACTATTACTCTGGTTACTCAGTCTGATTCCTAGAGAAGGTTTGTAGTTCCTGCAGTTTTTACTGTAAAATCGTGTTGGATCTAGTAAATCCCCATATATATGTATGGAGTGTAGTTTGCCACTGTATAGAATCTTTGTGTTCCCAACAAGCTAGGTGAAGGGCGGCTTTCACACACACTTATCTCTCAGAACTGAGAATGTGCAGAGACTTTCGTTCATCTAGCACAAAGGGAAAGGTTTGCAGGAGAAACTTTTACTCTGGTTTCTCAGTCTGTTTCCTAGTGCCGGTTTGAAGTTCCTGCAATTTTCACTGTAAAACAGAGTTGGAGCTAGAACCTCCAAATATATATGTAAGGAGTGTATATAGGAACTGAAAATAAACATTTTCTTCCCAACAATCAAGGTGAAGTACTGCTTTCACACACACTTATCTCTCAGAACTGAGTATGTGGAGAGACGTTCGTTCATCTAGCACAAAGGGACGGGTTGCAGGAGAAACTATTATTCTGGTTTCTCAGTCTGTTTCCTAGTGCCGGTTTCAAGTTCCTGCAGTTTTCACTGTAAATCCGAGTTGGAGCTCGTACATACCCATATATATGTACGGAGTGGAGTTTGCAAAATTATAGACACTTTGTGTTCCCAACAAGCTAGGTGAAGGACGGCTTTCACACACAATTATCTCTCAGAACTGAACATGTGGAGAGACGTTTGTTCATCTAGCACAAAGGCAAAGGGTTGCATTAGAAACTTTTACTGGGTTTTCTCAGTGTGTTTCCTAGTGCCGGTTTGAATTTTCTTCAATTTTCAGTGTAAAACCGAGTTGGAGCTAGTACCTCCGTAAATATATGTATGGAGGGTAGTTTGCAACTCTATAGAAACTTTGTTTTCTCAACAAGCTAGGTGAAGGTCGGCTTTCACACATAATTAACTCTCAGAACTGAGCATGTGGAGAGACGTTTGTTCATCTAGCACAAAGGGAAAGGGTTGCAGGAGAAACTTTTTCTCGGTTTTCTCAGAGTGTTTCCTAGTGCCTGTATGAAGTTCCTGTAGTTTTCACTGTAACACCTAGTTAGAACTAGTACCTCCCCATATATATGTATGGAGTGTAGTTAGAAACTGAAAAGAATCTTTGTGTTCCCAACAAGCTAGGTGAAGGACAGCTTTCACACACAATTATCACTCAGAACTGAGCATGTGTTGTGACGTTCGTTCATCTAGCACAATGGGAACGGATTGAATGAGAAACTATCACTCTGTTTTCTCAGTCTGATTCCTAGTGCCGGTTTGAAGTTCCTGCAGTTTTCATTGTAAAATCGAGTACGAGCTAGTACCTCCCCATATATATTTAAGGAGTATAGTTTGCAAATGTATGGAAATTTTGTGTTCCCATCTAGCTAGATGAAGTACGGCTTTCACACTCATATCTCTCAGAACATAGCATGTGGAGAGTCGAACGTTCATCTACCACAAAGGGAACGGATTGCAGTGGAAACTATTACTCTGGTTTCTCAGTCTGTTTCCTAGAGCCGGTTTGTAGTTCCTGCAGTTTTTACTGTAAAACCGATTTGGAGCAAGTACCTCCCCATATATACGTATGGAATATAGTTTTCAACTATATAGAACTTTGTGTTCCCAACAAGCTAGGTGAAGGACGGCTTTCAAACACACATATCTCTCAGAAAGGAGCATGTGGAGAGAGGTTCGTTCACCTAGCACAAAGTGAAAGGGTTGCAGGAAAAACTTTTACTATGGTTTCTCATACTGTTTCCTAGTGCCGATTTGAAGTTCCTGCAGTTTTCACTGTAAAATTGAGTTGGAGCTAGTACTTCCCCATATATATGTATGGAGTGTAGTTTGCAACTCTAACGACACTTTGTGTTCCCAACAGGCAAGTAGAAGGACGGCTTTCACACACATTTATCTCTCAGAACTGAGCATGTGGATAGACGTTCGTTCATCTAGCACAAAGGAACACGTTGCAGGAGAAACTTTGTCTCTGTTTTCTCAGTATGATTCCAAGTGCCGGTTTGAATTTCCTGCAGTTTTCACTGTAAGACCGAGTTGGAGCTAGTACTTCCCCATATATACGTAAGGAGTGTAGTTAGCAATTTTATAGAAACTTTGTATTCCCAACAAGCTAGGTGAAGGACGGCTTTCACACACGAATATATCTCAGAACTTAGCATGTGGAGAGACGATTGTTCAACTAGCACAAAGGGAACGGGTTGCAGGAGAAAATTTTTCTCTGGTTTCTAGTCTGTTTTCAAGTGCCGGTTTGAAGTTCCTGCAGTTTTCACTGTAAAACCGAGTTGGAGCTAGTACTTCCCCATATATATGTAAGGAGAGTAGTTTGCAAATGTATAGATACTTTGTGTTCCCAACAATCTAGGTGAAGGACGGCTTTCACCCACAATTATCTCTCAGAACTGAGCATGTGTTGTGACGTTCGTTCATCTAGCACAATGGGAACGGATTGCATGAGAAACTATCACTCTGTTTTCTCAGTCTGTTTCCTAGTGCCGGTTTGAAGTTCCTGCAGTTTTCATTGTAAAAACGAGTACGAGCTAGTACCTCCCCATATATATTTAAGGAGTATAGTTTGCAAATGTATAGAAATTTTGTGTTCCCATCCAGCTAGGTGAAGTACGGCTTTCACACACATATCTCTCAGAATATAGCATGTGGAGAGACGTTCGTTCATCTAGCACAAAGGGAATGGATTGCAGTGGAAACTATTACTCTGGTACTCAGTCTGTTTCCTAGAGAAGGTTTGTAGTTCCTGCAGTTTTTACTGTAAAATCGTTTTGGAGCTAGTAAATCCCCATATATATGTATGGAGTGTAGTTTGCCACTGTATAGAATCTTTGTGTTCCCAACAAGCTAGGTGAAGGGCGGCTTTCTCACACACTTATCTCTCAGAACTGAGAATGTGCAGAGACTTTCGTTCATCTAGCACAAAGGGAAAGGTTTGCAGGAGAAACTTTTACTCTGGTTTCTCAGTCTGTTTCCTAGTGCCGGTATGAAGTTCCTTCAATTTTCACTGTAAAACAGAGTTGGAGCTAGAACCTCCAAATATATATGTAAGGAGTGTATATAGGAACTGATAATAAACATTTTCTTCCCAACAATCAAGGTGAAGGACTGCTTTCACACACACTTATCTCTCAGAACTGAGTATGTGGAGAGACGTTCGTTCATCTAGCACAAAGGGACGGGTTGCAGGAGAAACTATTAGTCTGGTTTCTCAGTCTGTTTCCTAGTGCCGGTTTCAAGTTCCTGCAGTTTTCACTGTAAATCCGAGTTGGAGCTCGTACATACCCATATATATGTATGGAGTGGAGTTTGCAAAATTATAGACACTTTGTGTTCCCAACAAGCTAGGTGAAGGACGGCTTTCACACACAATTATCTCTCAGAACTGAACATGTGGAGAGACGTTTGTTCATCTAGCACAAAGGCAAAGGGTTGCATTAGAAACTTTTACTGATTTTTCTCAGTGTTTTTCCTAGTTCCGGTTTGAAGTTCCTGCAGTTTTCAGTGTAAAACCGTGTTGGATCTAGTACCTACCCATATGTATGTATAGAGTATAGTTTGCAACTGTATAGAAACTTTGTGTTCCCAACAAGCTAGGTGAAGGACGGCTTTCACACACACATATACCTCAGAACGGAGCATGTGGAGAGAGTTTCGTTCATCTAGCACAAATTGAAAGGTTTGCAGCAGAAACTTTTACTATGGTTTCTCAGAATGTTTCCTAGTGCCAGTTTGAAGTTCCTGCAGTTTTCATTGTAAAACAGAGTTGGAGCTAGTACCTCCCCATATAAATGTATGGAGAGTAGTTTGCAACTGAAAAGTAAATTTGTGTTCCGAATAAGCTAGGTAAAGACGGCTTTCAAACACACATATATCTCAGAACTGTGCATGTGGAGAGACGCTCGTTCATTTAGCACAAAGAACGGATTGCAGGGAAATTTTTACTCAGTTTTCTCAGTGTGTTTCCTATTGCCGGTTTGAATTACCTGCAGTATTCAGTGTAAAACCGAGTTGGAGCTAGTAGCTCCGCATATATTTGTATGAAGTGTAGTTTGCAACTGTATAGAAACTTTGTTTTCTCAACAAGCAAGGTGAAAGTCGGCTTTCACACATACTTAACTCTCAGAACTCAGGATATGGAGAGACGTTTGTTCATCTAGCACAAAGGGAACGGGTTGCAGGGAAAACTATTACTCTGGTCTCTCAGTCTGCTTCCTAGTGCCGGTTTCAAGTTCCTGCAGTTTTCACTGTAAATCTGAGTTGGAGCTAGTACATACCCATATATATGTATGGAGTGGAGTTTGCAACTTTATAGAAACTTTGTGTTCCCAACAAGTTAAGTGAAGGACGGCTTCCACACACACTTATCTCTCAGAACTGAACATGTGGAGAGATGTTCGTTCATCTAGCACAAAGGGAACGGGTTGCAGGAGAAACTATTACTCAGTTTTCTCAGTGTGTTTCCTAGTGCCATGTTGAAGTTCCTGCAGTTTTCACTGTAAATCGGTGTTGGAGCTAGTACCTCCCCATATATATGTATGGAGTGTAGTTAGAAACTTAAAAAAACTTTGTGTTCCCAACAAGCTAGTTGAAGGAGGGCTTTCACACACACGTATCTCTCAGAACTGAGCATGTGTAGAGACGTTCGTTCATCTAGCACAAAGGGACGAGTTGCAGGAGAAACTATTAGTCTGGTTTCTCAGTCTGTTTCCTAGTGCCAGTTTCAATTTCCTGCAGTTTTCACTTTAAATCCGAGTTGGAGCTTGTGCATACCCATATATATGTATGGAGTGGAGTTTGCAACTTTATAGGAACTTTGTGTTCCCAACAATCTAGGTGAAGGACGGCTTTCACACACATTTATCTCTCAGAACTGAACATGTGGAGAGACGTTTGTTCATCTAGCACAAAGGGAAAGGGTTGCAAGAGAAACTTTTACTCAGTTTTCTCAGTGGGTTTCCTAGTGCCGGTTTGAAGTTCCTGCAGTTTTTACTGTAAAACCGATTTGGAGCTTGTACCTCCCCATATATATGTATGGAGTGGAAATATCAAGTGTATAGAAACTTTGTGTTCCCAAAAGCTAGGTGAAGGACGGCTTTCACACGCACGTATCTCTGTGAAATGAGCATGTGGAGAGAAGTTCGTTCATCTAGCATTAAGGGAACCGGTTGCAGGAGATACATTTACTCAGGTTTCTCATTCTGTTTCCTGGTGCCGGTTTGAAGTTACAGCAGTTTTCAGTGTAAAACAGTGTTGGAGCTAGTACCACCCCATATATATGTATGGAGTGTAGTTTGCAACTGTATAGAAACTTTGTGTTCCCAACAAGCTAGGTGAAGGACGGCTTTCACACACTATTATCTCTCAGAACTGAGCATGTGGAGAGACGTACGTTCATGTAGCACAAAAGGAACAGGTAGCAGGAGAAAATTTTATTCAGGTTTCTCAGTGTGTTTCCTAGTGCTGGTTTGACGTTCCTGCAGTTTTCACTGTAAAACCGATTTGGAGCTTGTAACTCCCCATATATTTGTATATACTGTAGTTTGTAACTGAATAGAAACTTGTGTTCCCAACAAGCTAGGTGAAGGTCAGCTTTCACACACACTTATTTATCAGAACTCAGCATGTGGATAGACGTTCGTTCATTCAGCACAAAAGGAAGAGTTTTCAGGAGAGTCTTTTTCTCTGGTTTCTCAGTCTGTTTCCAAGTGCCGTTTTGCAGTTCCTGCAGTTTTCAATGTAAGACCGAGTTGGAGCTAGTACTTCCCCATATATATGTATGGTGAGTAGTTTGCGACTGTATAGAAACTTTGTGTTCCCAACAAGCTAGGTGAAGGACGGCTTTCACCCACACATATCTCTCAGAACTTAGCATGTGGGGAGACTTTCTTTCATCTAGCACAAATGGAAAGGTTTGCAGGAGAAACTTTTTCTCTGGTTTCTCAGACTGTATCCTAGTGCCGGATTGAATTTCCTGCAGTATCCTCTGTAAAAACCGAGTTGGAGCTAGTAACTCCCCATTTATTTGTATGGAGTGTAGTTTGCAACTGTATAGAATCATTGTGTTCCCAACAATCTAGGTGAAGGACCGCTTTCACACACACTTATCTCTCAGATCTGAGAATGTGCAGAGACTTTCATTCATCTATCACAAAGGGAAAGGTTTGCAGGAGAAAATTTTACTCTGGTTTCTCAGTCTGTTTCCTAGTGCCGGTTTGAAGTTCCTGCAGTTTTCACTGTAAAACAGAGTTGGAGCTAGAACCTCCAAATATATATGTAAGTAGTGTATATAGAAACTGAAAATAAACATTGTGTTCCCAACAATCTAGGTGAAGGACGACTTTCACAAACACTTATCTTCAGAACTGAGTATGTGGAGAGACGTTCGTTCATCTAGCACAAAGGGACGGGTTGCAGGAGAAACTATTATTCTGGTTTCTCAGTCTGTTTCCTAGTGCCGGTTTCAAGTTCCTGCAGTTTTCACTGTAAATCCGAGTTGGAGCTAGTACATACCCATATATATGTATGGAGAGTAGTTTGCAACTTTATAGACACTGTGTGTTCCCAACAACCTAGGTGAAGTACGGCTTACACACACACTTATCTCTCAGAACTGAACATGTGGAGAGACGTTTGTTCATCTAGCACAAAGGGAAAGGGTTGCATTAGAAACTTTTACTCTGTTTTCTCAGTCTGTTTCCTAGTGCCGGTTTGAAGTTCCTGCAGTTTTCATTGTAAAAACGAGTACGAGCTAGTACCTCCCCATATATTTAAGGAGTATAGTTTGCAAATGTATAGAAATTATGTGTTCCCATCTAGCTAGGTGAAGTACGGCTTTCACACACATATCTCTCAGAATATAGCATGTGGAGAGACGTTCGTTCATCTAGCACAAAGGGAACAGATTGCAGTGGAAACTATTACTCTGGTTACTCAGTCTGATTCCTAGAGAAGGTTTGTAGTTCCTGCAGTTTTTACTGTAAAATCGTGTTGGATCTAGTAAATCCCCATATATATGTATGGAGTGTAGTTTGCCACTGTATAGAATCTTTGTGTTCCCAACAAGCTAGGTGAAGGGCGGCTTTCACACACACTTATCTCTCAGAACTGAGAATGTGCAGAGACTTTCGTTCATCTAGCACAAAGGGAAAGGTTTGCAGGAGAAACTTTTACTCTGGTTTCTCAGTCTGTTTCCTAGTGCCGGTTTGAAGTTCCTGCAATTTTCACTGTAAAACAGAGTTGGAGCTAGAACCTCCAAATATATATGTAAGGAGTGTATATAGGAACTGAAAATAAACATTTTCTTCCCAACAATCAAGGTGAAGTACTGCTTTCACACACACTTATCTCTCAGAACTGAGTATGTGGAGAGACGTTCGTTCATCTAGCACAAAGGGACGGGTTGCAGGAGAAACTATTATTCTGGTTTCTCAGTCTGTTTCCTAGTGCCGGTTTCAAGTTCCTGCAGTTTTCACTGTAAATCCGAGTTGGAGCTCGTACATACCCATATATATGTACGGAGTGGAGTTTGCAAAATTATAGACACTTTGTGTTCCCAACAAGCTAGGTGAAGGACGGCTTTCACACACAATTATCTCTCAGAACTGAACATGTGGAGAGACGTTTGTTCATCTAGCACAAAGGCAAAGGGTTGCATTAGAAACTTTTACTGGGTTTTCTCAGTGTGTTTCCTAGTGCCGGTTTGAATTTTCTTCAATTTTCAGTGTAAAACCGAGTTGGAGCTAGTACCTCCGTAAATATATGTATGGAGGGTAGTTTGCAACTCTATAGAAACTTTGTTTTCTCAACAAGCTAGGTGAAGGTCGGCTTTCACACATAATTAACTCTCAGAACTGAGCATGTGGAGAGACGTTTGTTCATCTAGCACAAAGGGAAAGGGTTGCAGGAGAAACTTTTTCTCGGTTTTCTCAGAGTGTTTCCTAGTGCCTGTATGAAGTTCCTGTAGTTTTCACTGTAACACCTAGTTAGAACTAGTACCTCCCCATATATATGTATGGAGTGTAGTTAGAAACTGAAAAGAATCTTTGTGTTCCCAACAAGCTAGGTGAAGGACAGCTTTCACACACAATTATCACTCAGAACTGAGCATGTGTTGTGACGTTCGTTCATCTAGCACAATGGGAACGGATTGAATGAGAAACTATCACTCTGTTTTCTCAGTCTGATTCCTAGTGCCGGTTTGAAGTTCCTGCAGTTTTCATTGTAAAATCGAGTACGAGCTAGTACCTCCCCATATATATTTAAGGAGTATAGTTTGCAAATGTATGGAAATTTTGTGTTCCCATCTAGCTAGATGAAGTACGGCTTTCACACTCATATCTCTCAGAACATAGCATGTGGAGAGTCGAACGTTCATCTACCACAAAGGGAACGGATTGCAGTGGAAACTATTACTCTGGTTTCTCAGTCTGTTTCCTAGAGCCGGTTTGTAGTTCCTGCAGTTTTTACTGTAAAACCGATTTGGAGCAAGTACCTCCCCATATATACGTATGGAATATAGTTTTCAACTATATAGAACTTTGTGTTCCCAACAAGCTAGGTGAAGGACGGCTTTCAAACACACATATCTCTCAGAAAGGAGCATGTGGAGAGAGGTTCGTTCACCTAGCACAAAGTGAAAGGGTTGCAGGAAAAACTTTTACTATGGTTTCTCATACTGTTTCCTAGTGCCGATTTGAAGTTCCTGCAGTTTTCACTGTAAAATTGAGTTGGAGCTAGTACTTCCCCATATATATGTATGGAGTGTAGTTTGCAACTCTAACGACACTTTGTGTTCCCAACAGGCAAGTAGAAGGACGGCTTTCACACACATTTATCTCTCAGAACTGAGCATGTGGATAGACGTTCGTTCATCTAGCACAAAGGAACACGTTGCAGGAGAAACTTTGTCTCTGTTTTCTCAGTATGATTCCAAGTGCCGGTTTGAATTTCCTGCAGTTTTCACTGTAAGACCGAGTTGGAGCTAGTACTTCCCCATATATACGTAAGGAGTGTAGTTAGCAATTTTATAGAAACTTTGTATTCCCAACAAGCTAGGTGAAGGACGGCTTTCACACACGAATATATCTCAGAACTTAGCATGTGGAGAGACGATTGTTCAACTAGCACAAAGGGAACGGGTTGCAGGAGAAAATTTTTCTCTGGTTTCTAGTCTGTTTTCAAGTGCCGGTTTGAAGTTCCTGCAGTTTTCACTGTAAAACCGAGTTGGAGCTAGTACTTCCCCATATATATGTAAGGAGAGTAGTTTGCAAATGTATAGATACTTTGTGTTCCCAACAATCTAGGTGAAGGACGGCTTTCACCCACAATTATCTCTCAGAACTGAGCATGTGTTGTGACGTTCGTTCATCTAGCACAATGGGAACGGATTGCATGAGAAACTATCACTCTGTTTTCTCAGTCTGTTTCCTAGTGCCGGTTTGAAGTTCCTGCAGTTTTCATTGTAAAAACGAGTACGAGCTAGTACCTCCCCATATATATTTAAGGAGTATAGTTTGCAAATGTATAGAAATTTTGTGTTCCCATCCAGCTAGGTGAAGTACGGCTTTCACACACATATCTCTCAGAATATAGCATGTGGAGAGACGTTCGTTCATCTAGCACAAAGGGAATGGATTGCAGTGGAAACTATTACTCTGGTACTCAGTCTGTTTCCTAGAGAAGGTTTGTAGTTCCTGCAGTTTTTACTGTAAAATCGTTTTGGAGCTAGTAAATCCCCATATATATGTATGGAGTGTAGTTTGCCACTGTATAGAATCTTTGTGTTCCCAACAAGCTAGGTGAAGGGCGGCTTTCTCACACACTTATCTCTCAGAACTGAGAATGTGCAGAGACTTTCGTTCATCTAGCACAAAGGGAAAGGTTTGCAGGAGAAACTTTTACTCTGGTTTCTCAGTCTGTTTCCTAGTGCCGGTATGAAGTTCCTTCAATTTTCACTGTAAAACAGAGTTGGAGCTAGAACCTCCAAATATATATGTAAGGAGTGTATATAGGAACTGATAATAAACATTTTCTTCCCAACAATCAAGGTGAAGGACTGCTTTCACACACACTTATCTCTCAGAACTGAGTATGTGGAGAGACGTTCGTTCATCTAGCACAAAGGGACGGGTTGCAGGAGAAACTATTAGTCTGGTTTCTCAGTCTGTTTCCTAGTGCCGGTTTCAAGTTCCTGCAGTTTTCACTGTAAATCCGAGTTGGAGCTCGTACATACCCATATATATGTATGGAGTGGAGTTTGCAAAATTATAGACACTTTGTGTTCCCAACAAGCTAGGTGAAGGACGGCTTTCACACACAATTATCTCTCAGAACTGAACATGTGGAGAGACGTTTGTTCATCTAGCACAAAGGCAAAGGGTTGCATTAGAAACTTTTACTGATTTTTCTCAGTGTTTTTCCTAGTTCCGGTTTGAAGTTCCTGCAGTTTTCAGTGTAAAACCGTGTTGGATCTAGTACCTACCCATATGTATGTATAGAGTATAGTTTGCAACTGTATAGAAACTTTGTGTTCCCAACAAGCTAGGTGAAGGACGGCTTTCACACACACATATACCTCAGAACGGAGCATGTGGAGAGAGTTTCGTTCATCTAGCACAAATTGAAAGGTTTGCAGCAGAAACTTTTACTATGGTTTCTCAGAATGTTTCCTAGTGCCAGTTTGAAGTTCCTGCAGTTTTCATTGTAAAACAGAGTTGGAGCTAGTACCTCCCCATATAAATGTATGGAGAGTAGTTTGCAACTGAAAAGTAAATTTGTGTTCCGAATAAGCTAGGTAAAGACGGCTTTCAAACACACATATATCTCAGAACTGTGCATGTGGAGAGACGCTCGTTCATTTAGCACAAAGAACGGATTGCAGGGAAATTTTTACTCAGTTTTCTCAGTGTGTTTCCTATTGCCGGTTTGAATTACCTGCAGTATTCAGTGTAAAACCGAGTTGGAGCTAGTAGCTCCGCATATATTTGTATGAAGTGTAGTTTGCAACTGTATAGAAACTTTGTTTTCTCAACAAGCAAGGTGAAAGTCGGCTTTCACACATACTTAACTCTCAGAACTCAGGATATGGAGAGACGTTTGTTCATCTAGCACAAAGGGAACGGGTTGCAGGGAAAACTATTACTCTGGTCTCTCAGTCTGCTTCCTAGTGCCGGTTTCAAGTTCCTGCAGTTTTCACTGTAAATCTGAGTTGGAGCTAGTACATACCCATATATATGTATGGAGTGGAGTTTGCAACTTTATAGAAACTTTGTGTTCCCAACAAGTTAAGTGAAGGACGGCTTTCACACACAATTATCTCTCAGAACTGAACATGTGGAGAGACGTTTGTTCATCTAGCACAAAGGCAAAGGGTTGCATTAGAAACTTTTACTGAGTTTTCTCAGTGTGTTTCCTAGTGCCGGTTTGAATTTTCTGCAATTTTCAGTGTAAAACCGAGTTGGAGCTAGTACCTCCGTAAATATATGTATGGAGGGTAGTTTGCAACTCTATAGAAACTTTGTTTTCTCAACAAGCTAGGTGAAGGTCGGCTTTCACACATAATTAACTCTCCGAACTGAGCATGTGGAGAGACGTTTGTTCATCTAGCACAAAGGGAAAGGGTTGCAGGAGAAACTTTTTCTCGGTTTTCTCAGAGTGTTTCCTAGTGCCTGTATGAAGTTCCTGTAGTTTTCACTGTAACACCTAGTTAGAACTAGTACCTCCCCATATATATGTATGGAGTGTAGTTAGAAACTGAAAAGAATCTTTGTGTTCCCAACAAGCTAGGTGAAGGACAGCTTTCACACACAATTATCACTCAGAACTGAGCATGTGTTGTGACGTTCGTTCATCTAGCACAATGGGAACGGATTGAATGAGAAACTATCACTCTGTTTTCTCAGTCTGATTCCTAGTGCCGGTTTGAAGTTCCTGCAGTTTTCATTGTAAAATCGAGTACGAGCTAGTACCTCCCCATATATATTTAAGGAGTATAGTTTGCAAATGTATGGAAATTTTGTGTTCCCATCTAGCTAGATGAAGTACGGCTTTCACACTCATATCTCTCAGAACATAGCATGTGGAGAGTCGAACGTTCATCTACCACAAAGGGAACGGATTGCAGTGGAAACTATTACTCTGGTTTCTCAGTCTGTTTCCTAGAGCCGGTTTGTAGTTCCTGCAGTTTTTACTGTAAAACCGATTTGGAGCAAGTACCTCCCCATATATACGTATGGAATATAGTTTTCAACTATATAGAACTTTGTGTTCCCAACAAGCTAGGTGAAGGACGGCTTTCAAACACACATATCTCTCAGAAAGGAGCATGTGGAGAGAGGTTCGTTCACCTAGCACAAAGTGAAAGGGTTGCAGGAAAAACTTTTACTATGGTTTCTCATACTGTTTCCTAGTGCCGATTTGAAGTTCCTGCAGTTTTCACTGTAAAATTGAGTTGGAGCTAGTACTTCCCCATATATATGTATGGAGTGTAGTTTGCAACTCTAACGACACTTTGTGTTCCCAACAGGCAAGTAGAAGGACGGCTTTCACACACATTTATCTCTCAGAACTGAGCATGTGGATAGACGTTCGTTCATCTAGCACAAAGGAACACGTTGCAGGAGAAACTTTGTCTCTGTTTTCTCAGTATGATTCCAAGTGCCGGTTTGAATTTCCTGCAGTTTTCACTGTAAGACCGAGTTGGAGCTAGTACTTCCCCATATATACGTAAGGAGTGTAGTTAGCAATTTTATAGAAACTTTGTATTCCCAACAAGCTAGGTGAAGGACGGCTTTCACACACGAATATATCTCAGAACTTAGCATGTGGAGAGACGATTGTTCAACTAGCACAAAGGGAACGGGTTGCAGGAGAAAATTTTTCTCTGGTTTCTCAGTCTGTTTTCAAGTGCCGGTTTGAAGTTCCTGCAGTTTTCACTGTAAAACCATGTTGGAGCTAGTACTTCCCCATATATATGTAAGGAGAGTAGTTTGCAAATGTATAGATACTTTGTGTTCCCAACAATCTAGGTGAAGGACGGCTTTCACCCACAATTAACTCTCAGAACTGAGCATGTGTTGTGACGTTCGTTCATCTAGCACAATGGGAACGGATTGCATGAGAAACTATCACTCTGTTTTCTCAGTCTGTTTCCTAGTGCCGGTTTGAAGTTCCTGCAGTTTTCATTGTAAAAACGAGTACGAGCTAGTACCTCCCCATATATATTTAAGGAGTATAGTTTGCAAATGTATAGAAATTTTGTGTTCCCATCCAGCTAGGTGAAGTACGGCTTTCACACACATATCTCTCAGAATATAGCATGTGGAGAGACGTTCGTTCATCTAGCACAAAGGGAACGGATTGCAGTGGAAACTATTACTCTGGTACTCAGTCTGTTTCCTAGAGAAGGTTTGTAGTTCCTGCAGTTTTTACTGTAAAATCGTGTTGGAGCTAGTAAATCCCCATATATATGTATGGAGTGTAGTTTGCCACTGTATAGAATCTTTGTGTTCCCAACAAGCTAGGTGAAGGGCGGCTTTCTCACACACTTATCTCTCAGAACTGAGAATGTGCAGAGACTTTCGTTCATCTAGCACAAAGGGAAAGGTTTGCAGGAGAAACTTTTACTCTGGTTTCTCAGTCTGTTTCCTAGTGCCGGTATGAAGTTCCTTCAATTTTCACTGTAAAACAGTGTTGGAGCTAGAACCTCCAAATATATATGTAAGGAGTGTATATAGGAACTGATAATAAACATTTTCTTCCCAACAATCAAGGTGAAGGACTGCTTTCACACACACTTATCTCTCAGAACTGAGTATGTGGAGAGACGTTCGTTCATCTAGCACAAAGGGACGGGTTGCAGGAGAAACTATTAGTCTGGTTTCTCAGTCTGTTTACTAGTGCCGGTTTCAAGTTCCTGCAGTTTTCACTGTAAATCCGAGTTGGAGCTCGTACATACCCATATATATGTATGGAGTGGAGTTTGCAAAATTATAGACACTTTGTGTTCCCAACAAGCTAGGTGAAGGACGGCTTTCACACACAATTATCTCTCAGAACTGAACATGTGGAGAGACGTTTGTTCATCTAGCACAAAGGCAAAGGGTTGCATTAGAAACTTTTACTGATTTTTCTCAGTGTTTTTCCTAGTTCCGGTTTGAAGTTCCTGCAGTTTTCAGTGTAAAACCGTGTTGGATCTAGTACCTACCCATATGTATGTATAGAGTATAGTTTGCAACTGTATAGAAACTTTGTGTTCCCAACAAGCTAGGTGAAGGACGGCTTTCACACACACATATACCTCAGAACGGAGCATGTGGAGAGAGTTTCGTTCATCTAGCACAAATTGAAAGGTTTGCAGCAGAAACTTTTACTATGGTTTCTCAGAATGTTTCCTAGTGCCAGTTTGAAGTTCCTGCAGTTTTCATTGTAAAACAGAGTTGGAGCTAGTACCTCCCCATATAAATGTATGGAGAGTAGTTTGCAACTGAAAAGTAAATTTGTGTTCCGAATAAGCTAGGTAAAGACGGCTTTCAAACACACATATATCTCAGAACTGTGCATGTGGAGAGACGCTCGTTCATTTAGCACAAAGAACGGATTGCAGGGAAATTTTTACTCAGTTTTCTCAGTGTGTTTCCTATTGCCGGTTTGAATTACCTGCAGTATTCAGTGTAAAACCGAGTTGGAGCTAGTAGCTCCGCATATATTTGTATGAAGTGTAGTTTGCAACTGTATAGAAACTTTGTTTTCTCAACAAGCAAGGTGAAAGTCGGCTTTCACACATACTTAACTCTCAGAACTCAGGATATGGAGAGACGTTTGTTCATCTAGCACAAAGGGAACGGGTTGCAGGGAAAACTATTACTCTGGTCTCTCAGTCTGCTTCCTAGTGCCGGTTTCAAGTTCCTGCAGTTTTCACTGTAAATCTGAGTTGGAGCTAGTACATACCCATATATATGTATGGAGTGGAGTTTGCAACTTTATAGAAACTTTGTGTTCCCAACAAGTTAAGTGAAGGACGGCTTCCACACACACTTATCTCTCAGAACTGAACATGTGGAGAGATGTTCGTTCATCTAGCACAAAGGGAACGGGTTGCAGGAGAAACTATTACTCAGTTTTCTCAGTGTGTTTCCTAGTGCCATGTTGAAGTTCCTGCAGTTTTCACTGTAAATCGGTGTTGGAGCTAGTACCTCCCCATATATATGTATGGAGTGTAGTTAGAAACTTAAAAAAACTTTGTGTTCCCAACAAGCTAGTTGAAGGAGGGCTTTCACACACACGTATCTCTCAGAACTGAGCATGTGTAGAGACGTTCGTTCATCTAGCACAAAGGGACGAGTTGCAGGAGAAACTATTAGTCTGGTTTCTCAGTCTGTTTCCTAGTGCCAGTTTCAATTTCCTGCAGTTTTCACTTTAAATCCGAGTTGGAGCTTGTGCATACCCATATATATGTATGGAGTGGAGTTTGCAACTTTATAGGAACTTTGTGTTCCCAACAATCTAGGTGAAGGACGGCTTTCACACACATTTATCTCTCAGAACTGAACATGTGGAGAGACGTTTGTTCATCTAGCACAAAGGGAAAGGGTTGCAAGAGAAACTTTTACTCAGTTTTCTCAGTGGGTTTCCTAGTGCCGGTTTGAAGTTCCTGCAGTTTTTACTGTAAAACCGATTTGGAGCTTGTACCTCCCCATATATATGTATGGAGTGGAAATATCAAGTGTATAGAAACTTTGTGTTCCCAAAAGCTAGGTGAAGGACGGCTTTCACACGCACGTATCTCTGTGAAATGAGCATGTGGAGAGAAGTTCGTTCATCTAGCATTAAGGGAACCGGTTGCAGGAGATACATTTACTCAGGTTTCTCATTCTGTTTCCTGGTGCCGGTTTGAAGTTACAGCAGTTTTCAGTGTAAAACAGTGTTGGAGCTAGTACCACCCCATATATATGTATGGAGTGTAGTTTGCAACTGTATAGAAACTTTGTGTTCCCAACAAGCTAGGTGAAGGACGGCTTTCACACACTATTATCTCTCAGAACTGAGCATGTGGAGAGACGTACGTTCATGTAGCACAAAAGGAACAGGTAGCAGGAGAAAATTTTATTCAGGTTTCTCAGTGTGTTTCCTAGTGCTGGTTTGACGTTCCTGCAGTTTTCACTGTAAAACCGATTTGGAGCTTGTAACTCCCCATATATTTGTATATACTGTAGTTTGTAACTGAATAGAAACTTGTGTTCCCAACAAGCTAGGTGAAGGTCAGCTTTCACACACACTTATTTATCAGAACTCAGCATGTGGATAGACGTTCGTTCATTCAGCACAAAAGGAAGAGTTTTCAGGAGAGTCTTTTTCTCTGGTTTCTCAGTCTGTTTCCAAGTGCCGTTTTGCAGTTCCTGCAGTTTTCAATGTAAGACCGAGTTGGAGCTAGTACTTCCCCATATATATGTATGGTGAGTAGTTTGCGACTGTATAGAAACTTTGTGTTCCCAACAAGCTAGGTGAAGGACGGCTTTCACCCACACATATCTCTCAGAACTTAGCATGTGGGGAGACTTTCTTTCATCTAGCACAAATGGAAAGGTTTGCAGGAGAAACTTTTTCTCTGGTTTCTCAGACTGTATCCTAGTGCCGGATTGAATTTCCTGCAGTATCCTCTGTAAAAACCGAGTTGGAGCTAGTAACTCCCCATTTATTTGTATGGAGTGTAGTTTGCAACTGTATAGAATCATTGTGTTCCCAACAATCTAGGTGAAGGACCGCTTTCACACACACTTATCTCTCAGATCTGAGAATGTGCAGAGACTTTCATTCATCTATCACAAAGGGAAAGGTTTGCAGGAGAAAATTTTACTCTGGTTTCTCAGTCTGTTTCCTAGTGCCGGTTTGAAGTTCCTGCAGTTTTCACTGTAAAACAGAGTTGGAGCTAGAACCTCCAAATATATATGTAAGTAGTGTATATAGAAACTGAAAATAAACATTGTGTTCCCAACAATCTAGGTGAAGGACGACTTTCACAAACACTTATCTTCAGAACTGAGTATGTGGAGAAACGTTCGTTCATCTAGCACAAAGGGACGGGTTGCAGGAGAAACTATTATTCTGGTTTCTCAGTCTGTTTCCTAGTGCCGGTTTCAAGTTCCTGCAGTTTTCACTGTAAATCCGAGTTGGAGCTAGTACATACCCATATATATGTATGGAGAGTAGTTTGCAACTTTATAGACACTGTGTGTTCCCAACAACCTAGGTGAAGTACGGCTTACACACACACTTATCTCTCAGAACTGAACATGTGGAGAGACGTTTGTTCATCTAGCACAAAGGGAAAGGGTTGCATTAGAAACTTTTACTCTGTTTTCTCAGTCTGTTTCCTAGTGCCGGTTTGAAGTTCCTGCAGTTTTCATTGTAAAAACGAGTACGAGCTAGTACCTCCCCATATATTTAAGGAGTATAGTTTGCAAATGTATAGAAATTATGTGTTCCCATCTAGCTAGGTGAAGTACGGCTTTCACACACATATCTCTCAGAATATAGCATGTGGAGAGACGTTCGTTCATCTAGCACAAAGGGAACAGATTGCAGTGGAAACTATTACTCTGGTTACTCAGTCTGATTCCTAGAGAAGGTTTGTAGTTCCTGCAGTTTTTACTGTAAAATCGTGTTGGATCTAGTAAATCCCCATATATATGTATGGAGTGTAGTTTGCCACTGTATAGAATCTTTGTGTTCCCAACAAGCTAGGTGAAGGGCGGCTTTCACACACACTTATCTCTCAGAACTGAGAATGTGCAGAGACTTTCGTTCATCTAGCACAAAGGGAAAGGTTTGCAGGAGAAACTTTTACTCTGGTTTCTCAGTCTGTTTCCTAGTGCCGGTTTGAAGTTCCTGCAATTTTCACTGTAAAACAGAGTTGGAGCTAGAACCTCCAAATATATATGTAAGGAGTGTATATAGGAACTGAAAATAAACATTTTCTTCCCAACAATCAAGGTGAAGTACTGCTTTCACACACACTTATCTCTCAGAACTGAGTATGTGGAGAGACGTTCGTTCATCTAGCACAAAGGGACGGGTTGCAGGAGAAACTATTATTCTGGTTTCTCAGTCTGTTTCCTAGTGCCGGTTTCAAGTTCCTGCAGTTTTCACTGTAAATCCGAGTTGGAGCTCGTACATACCCATATATATGTACGGAGTGGAGTTTGCAAAATTATAGACACTTTGTGTTCCCAACAAGCTAGGTGAAGGACGGCTTTCACACACAATTATCTCTCAGAACTGAACATGTGGAGAGACGTTTGTTCATCTAGCACAAAGGCAAAGGGTTGCATTAGAAACTTTTACTGGGTTTTCTCAGTGTGTTTCCTAGTGCCGGTTTGAATTTTCTTCAATTTTCAGTGTAAAACCGAGTTGGAGCTAGTACCTCCGTAAATATATGTATGGAGGGTAGTTTGCAACTCTATAGAAACTTTGTTTTCTCAACAAGCTAGGTGAAGGTCGGCTTTCACACATAATTAACTCTCAGAACTGAGCATGTGGAGAGACGTTTGTTCATCTAGCACAAAGGGAAAGGGTTGCAGGAGAAACTTTTTCTCGGTTTTCTCAGAGTGTTTCCTAGTGCCTGTATGAAGTTCCTGTAGTTTTCACTGTAACACCTAGTTAGAACTAGTACCTCCCCATATATATGTATGGAGTGTAGTTAGAAACTGAAAAGAATCTTTGTGTTCCCAACAAGCTAGGTGAAGGACAGCTTTCACACACAATTATCACTCAGAACTGAGCATGTGTTGTGACGTTCGTTCATCTAGCACAATGGGAACGGATTGAATGAGAAACTATCACTCTGTTTTCTCAGTCTGATTCCTAGTGCCGGTTTGAAGTTCCTGCAGTTTTCATTGTAAAATCGAGTACGAGCTAGTACCTCCCCATATATATTTAAGGAGTATAGTTTGCAAATGTATGGAAATTTTGTGTTCCCATCTAGCTAGATGAAGTACGGCTTTCACACTCATATCTCTCAGAACATAGCATGTGGAGAGTCGAACGTTCATCTACCACAAAGGGAACGGATTGCAGTGGAAACTATTACTCTGGTTTCTCAGTCTGTTTCCTAGAGCCGGTTTGTAGTTCCTGCAGTTTTTACTGTAAAACCGATTTGGAGCAAGTACCTCCCCATATATACGTATGGAATATAGTTTTCAACTATATAGAACTTTGTGTTCCCAACAAGCTAGGTGAAGGACGGCTTTCAAACACACATATCTCTCAGAAAGGAGCATGTGGAGAGAGGTTCGTTCACCTAGCACAAAGTGAAAGGGTTGCAGGAAAAACTTTTACTATGGTTTCTCATACTGTTTCCTAGTGCCGATTTGAAGTTCCTGCAGTTTTCACTGTAAAATTGAGTTGGAGCTAGTACTTCCCCATATATATGTATGGAGTGTAGTTTGCAACTCTAACGACACTTTGTGTTCCCAACAGGCAAGTAGAAGGACGGCTTTCACACACATTTATCTCTCAGAACTGAGCATGTGGATAGACGTTCGTTCATCTAGCACAAAGGAACACGTTGCAGGAGAAACTTTGTCTCTGTTTTCTCAGTATGATTCCAAGTGCCGGTTTGAATTTCCTGCAGTTTTCACTGTAAGACCGAGTTGGAGCTAGTACTTCCCCATATATACGTAAGGAGTGTAGTTAGCAATTTTATAGAAACTTTGTATTCCCAACAAGCTAGGTGAAGGACGGCTTTCACACACGAATATATCTCAGAACTTAGCATGTGGAGAGACGATTGTTCAACTAGCACAAAGGGAACGGGTTGCAGGAGAAAATTTTTCTCTGGTTTCTAGTCTGTTTTCAAGTGCCGGTTTGAAGTTCCTGCAGTTTTCACTGTAAAACCGAGTTGGAGCTAGTACTTCCCCATATATATGTAAGGAGAGTAGTTTGCAAATGTATAGATACTTTGTGTTCCCAACAATCTAGGTGAAGGACGGCTTTCACCCACAATTATCTCTCAGAACTGAGCATGTGTTGTGACGTTCGTTCATCTAGCACAATGGGAACGGATTGCATGAGAAACTATCACTCTGTTTTCTCAGTCTGTTTCCTAGTGCCGGTTTGAAGTTCCTGCAGTTTTCATTGTAAAAACGAGTACGAGCTAGTACCTCCCCATATATATTTAAGGAGTATAGTTTGCAAATGTATAGAAATTTTGTGTTCCCATCCAGCTAGGTGAAGTACGGCTTTCACACACATATCTCTCAGAATATAGCATGTGGAGAGACGTTCGTTCATCTAGCACAAAGGGAATGGATTGCAGTGGAAACTATTACTCTGGTACTCAGTCTGTTTCCTAGAGAAGGTTTGTAGTTCCTGCAGTTTTTACTGTAAAATCGTTTTGGAGCTAGTAAATCCCCATATATATGTATGGAGTGTAGTTTGCCACTGTATAGAATCTTTGTGTTCCCAACAAGCTAGGTGAAGGGCGGCTTTCTCACACACTTATCTCTCAGAACTGAGAATGTGCAGAGACTTTCGTTCATCTAGCACAAAGGGAAAGGTTTGCAGGAGAAACTTTTACTCTGGTTTCTCAGTCTGTTTCCTAGTGCCGGTATGAAGTTCCTTCAATTTTCACTGTAAAACAGAGTTGGAGCTAGAACCTCCAAATATATATGTAAGGAGTGTATATAGGAACTGATAATAAACATTTTCTTCCCAACAATCAAGGTGAAGGACTGCTTTCACACACACTTATCTCTCAGAACTGAGTATGTGGAGAGACGTTCGTTCATCTAGCACAAAGGGACGGGTTGCAGGAGAAACTATTAGTCTGGTTTCTCAGTCTGTTTCCTAGTGCCGGTTTCAAGTTCCTGCAGTTTTCACTGTAAATCCGAGTTGGAGCTCGTACATACCCATATATATGTATGGAGTGGAGTTTGCAAAATTATAGACACTTTGTGTTCCCAACAAGCTAGGTGAAGGACGGCTTTCACACACAATTATCTCTCAGAACTGAACATGTGGAGAGACGTTTGTTCATCTAGCACAAAGGCAAAGGGTTGCATTAGAAACTTTTACTGATTTTTCTCAGTGTTTTTCCTAGTTCCGGTTTGAAGTTCCTGCAGTTTTCAGTGTAAAACCGTGTTGGATCTAGTACCTACCCATATGTATGTATAGAGTATAGTTTGCAACTGTATAGAAACTTTGTGTTCCCAACAAGCTAGGTGAAGGACGGCTTTCACACACACATATACCTCAGAACGGAGCATGTGGAGAGAGTTTCGTTCATCTAGCACAAATTGAAAGGTTTGCAGCAGAAACTTTTACTATGGTTTCTCAGAATGTTTCCTAGTGCCAGTTTGAAGTTCCTGCAGTTTTCATTGTAAAACAGAGTTGGAGCTAGTACCTCCCCATATAAATGTATGGAGAGTAGTTTGCAACTGAAAAGTAAATTTGTGTTCCGAATAAGCTAGGTAAAGACGGCTTTCAAACACACATATATCTCAGAACTGTGCATGTGGAGAGACGCTCGTTCATTTAGCACAAAGAACGGATTGCAGGGAAATTTTTACTCAGTTTTCTCAGTGTGTTTCCTATTGCCGGTTTGAATTACCTGCAGTATTCAGTGTAAAACCGAGTTGGAGCTAGTAGCTCCGCATATATTTGTATGAAGTGTAGTTTGCAACTGTATAGAAACTTTGTTTTCTCAACAAGCAAGGTGAAAGTCGGCTTTCACACATACTTAACTCTCAGAACTCAGGATATGGAGAGACGTTTGTTCATCTAGCACAAAGGGAACGGGTTGCAGGGAAAACTATTACTCTGGTCTCTCAGTCTGCTTCCTAGTGCCGGTTTCAAGTTCCTGCAGTTTTCACTGTAAATCTGAGTTGGAGCTAGTACATACCCATATATATGTATGGAGTGGAGTTTGCAACTTTATAGAAACTTTGTTTTCCCAACAAGTTAAGTGAAGGACGGCTTTCACACACAATTATCTCTCAGAACTGAACATGTGGAGAGACGTTTGTTCATCTAGCACAAAGGCAAAGGGTTGCATTAGAAACTTTTACTGAGTTTTCTCAGTGTGTTTCCTAGTGCCGGTTTGAATTTTCTGCAATTTTCAGTGTAAAACCGAGTTGGAGCTAGTACCTCCGTAAATATATGTATGGAGGGTAGTTTGCAACTCTATAGAAACTTTGTTTTCTCAACAAGCTAGGTGAAGGTCGGCTTTCACACATAATTAACTCTCCGAACTGAGCATGTGGAGAGACGTTTGTTCATCTAGCACAAAGGGAAAGGGTTGCAGGAGAAACTTTTTCTCGGTTTTCTCAGAGTGTTTCCTAGTGCCTGTATGAAGTTCCTGTAGTTTTCACTGTAACACCTAGTTAGAACTAGTACCTCCCCATATATATGTATGGAGTGTAGTTAGAAACTGAAAAGAATCTTTGTGTTCCCAACAAGCTAGGTGAAGGACAGCTTTCACACACAATTATCACTCAGAACTGAGCATGTGTTGTGACGTTCGTTCATCTAGCACAATGGGAACGGATTGAATGAGAAACTATCACTCTGTTTTCTCAGTCTGATTCCTAGTGCCGGTTTGAAGTTCCTGCAGTTTTCATTGTAAAATCGAGTACGAGCTAGTACCTCCCCATATATATTTAAGGAGTATAGTTTGCAAATGTATGGAAATTTTGTGTTCCCATCTAGCTAGATGAAGTACGGCTTTCACACTCATATCTCTCAGAACATAGCATGTGGAGAGTCGAACGTTCATCTACCACAAAGGGAACGGATTGCAGTGGAAACTATTACTCTGGTTTCTCAGTCTGTTTCCTAGAGCCGGTTTGTAGTTCCTGCAGTTTTTACTGTAAAACCGATTTGGAGCAAGTACCTCCCCATATATACGTATGGAATATAGTTTTCAACTATATAGAACTTTGTGTTCCCAACAAGCTAGGTGAAGGACGGCTTTCAAACACACATATCTCTCAGAAAGGAGCATGTGGAGAGAGGTTCGTTCACCTAGCACAAAGTGAAAGGGTTGCAGGAAAAACTTTTACTATGGTTTCTCATACTGTTTCCTAGTGCCGATTTGAAGTTCCTGCAGTTTTCACTGTAAAATTGAGTTGGAGCTAGTACTTCCCCATATATATGTATGGAGTGTAGTTTGCAACTCTAACGACACTTTGTGTTCCCAACAGGCAAGTAGAAGGACGGCTTTCACACACATTTATCTCTCAGAACTGAGCATGTGGATAGACGTTCGTTCATCTAGCACAAAGGAACACGTTGCAGGAGAAACTTTGTCTCTGTTTTCTCAGTATGATTCCAAGTGCCGGTTTGAATTTCCTGCAGTTTTCACTGTAAGACCGAGTTGGAGCTAGTACTTCCCCATATATACGTAAGGAGTGTAGTTAGCAATTTTATAGAAACTTTGTATTCCCAACAAGCTAGGTGAAGGACGGCTTTCACACACGAATATATCTCAGAACTTAGCATGTGGAGAGACATTCGTTCATCTAGCACAAAGGGAACGGGTTGCAGGAGAAAATTTTTCTCTGGTTTCTCAGTCTGTTTTCAAGTGCCGGTTTGAAGTTCCTGCAGTTTTCACTGTAAAACCATGTTGGAGCTAGTACTTCCCCATATATATGTAAGGAGAGTAGTTTGCAACTGAATAGAAACTTTGTGTTCCCAACAAGCTAGGTGAAGGACGACTTTCATACACACATATCTCTCAGAACTTATCATGTGGAGAGACGATTGTTCATCTAGCACAAAGGGAACGGGTTGCAGGAGAAAATTTTTCTCTGGTTTCTCAGTCTGTTTTCAAGTGCCGGTTTGAAGTTCCTGCAGTTTTCACTGTAAAACCATGTTGGAGCTAGTACTTCCCCATATATATGTAAGGAGAGTAGTTTGCAAATGTATAGATACTTTGTGTTCCCAACAATCTAGGTGAAGGACGGCTTTCACCCACAATTATCTCTCAGAACTGAGCATGTGTTGTGACGTTCGTTCATCTAGCACAATGGGAACGGATTGCATGAGAAACTATCACTCTGTTTTCTCAGTCTGTTTCCTAGTGCCGGTTTGAAGTTCCTGCAGTTTTCATTGTAAAAACGAGTACGAGCTAGTACCTCCCCATATATATTTAAGGAGTATAGTTTGCAAATATATAGAAATTTTGTGTTCCCATCCAGCTAGGTGAAGTACGGCTTTCACACACATATCTCTCAGAATATAGCATGTGGAGAGACGTTCGTTCATCTAGCACAAAGGGAATGGATTGCAGTGGAAACTATTACTCTGGTACTCAGTCTGTTTCCTAGAGAAGGTTTGTAGTTCCTGCAGTTTTTACTGTAAAATCGTGTTGGAGCTAGTAAATCCCCATATATATGTATGGAGTGTAGTTTGCCACTGTATAGAATCTTTGTGTTCCCAACAAGCTAGGTGAAGGGCGGCTTTCTCACACACTTATCTCTCAGAACTGAGAATTTGCAGAGACTTTCGTTCATCTAGCACAAAGGGAAAGGTTTGCAGGAGAAACTTTTACTCTGGTTTCTCAGTCTGTTTCCTAGTGCCGGTATGAAGTTCCTTCAATTTTCACTGTAAAACAGAGTTGGAGCTAGAACCTCCAAATATATATGTAAGGAGTGTATATAGGAACTGATAATAAACATTTTCTTCCCAACAATCAAGGTGAAGGACTGCTTTCACACACACTTATCTCTCAGAACTGAGTATGTGGAGAGACGTTCGTTCATCTAGCACAAAGGGACGGGTTGCAGGAGAAACTATTAGTCTGGTTTCTCAGTCTGTTTCCTAGTGCCGGTTTCAAGTTCCTGCAGTTTTCACTGTAAATCCGAGTTGGAGCTCGTACATACCCATATATATGTATGGAGTGGAGTTTGCAAAATTATAGACACTTTGTGTTCCCAACAAGCTAGGTGAAGGACGGCTTTCACACACAATTATCTCTCAGAACTGAACATGTGGAGAGACGTTTGTTCATCTAGCACAAAGGCAAAGGGTTGCATTAGAAACTTTTACTGATTTTTCTCAGTGTTTTTCCTAGTTCCGGTTTGAAGTTCCTGCAGTTTTCAGTGTAAAACCGTGTTGGATCTAGTACCTACCCATATGTATGTATAGAGTATAGTTTGCAACTGTATAGAAACTTTGTGTTCCCAACAAGCTAGGTGAAGGACGGCTTTCACACACACATATACCTCAGAACGGAGCATGTGGAGAGAGTTTCGTTCATCTAGCACAAATTGAAAGGTTTGCAGCAGAAACTTTTACTATGGTTTCTCAGAATGTTTCCTAGTGCCAGTTTGAAGTTCCTGCAGTTTTCATTGTAAAACAGAGTTGGAGCTAGTACCTCCCCATATAAATGTATGGAGAGTAGTTTGCAACTGAAAAGTAAATTTGTGTTCCGAATAAGCTAGGTAAAGACGGCTTTCAAACACACATATATCTCAGAACTGTGCATGTGGAGAGACGCTCGTTCATTTAGCACAAAGAACGGATTGCAGGGAAATTTTTACTCAGTTTTCTCAGTGTGTTTCCTATTGCCGGTTTGAATTACCTGCAGTATTCAGTGTAAAACCGAGTTGGAGCTAGTAGCTCCGCATATATTTGTATGAAGTGTAGTTTGCAACTGTATAGAAACTTTGTTTTCTCAACAAGCAAGGTGAAAGTCGGCTTTCACACATACTTAACTCTCAGAACTCAGGATATGGAGAGACGTTTGTTCATCTAGCACAAAGGGAACGGGTTGCAGGGAAAACTATTACTCTGGTCTCTCAGTCTGCTTCCTAGTGCCGGTTTCAAGTTCCTGCAGTTTTCACTGTAAATCTGAGTTGGAGCTAGTACATACCCATATATATGTATGGAGTGGAGTTTGCAACTTTATAGAAACTTTGTGTTCCCAACAAGTTAAGTGAAGGACGGCTTCCACACACACTTATCTCTCAGAACTGAACATGTGGAGAGATGTTCGTTCATCTAGCACAAAGGGAACGGGTTGCAGGAGAAACTATTACTCAGTTTTCTCAGTGTGTTTCCTAGTGCCATGTTGAAGTTCCTGCAGTTTTCACTGTAAATCGGTGTTGGAGCTAGTACCTCCCCATATATATGTATGGAGTGTAGTTAGAAACTTAAAAAAACTTTGTGTTCCCAACAAGCTAGTTGAAGGAGGGCTTTCACACACACGTATCTCTCAGAACTGAGCATGTGTAGAGACGTTCGTTCATCTAGCACAAAGGGACGAGTTGCAGGAGAAACTATTAGTCTGGTTTCTCAGTCTGTTTCCTAGTGCCAGTTTCAATTTCCTGCAGTTTTCACTTTAAATCCGAGTTGGAGCTTGTGCATACCCATATATATGTATGGAGTGGAGTTTGCAACTTTATAGGAACTTTGTGTTCCCAACAATCTAGGTGAAGGACGGCTTTCACACACAATTATCTCTCAGAACTGAACATGTGGAGAGACGTTTGTTCATCTAGCACAAAGGGAAAGGGTTGCAAGAGAAACTTTTACTCAGTTTTCTCAGTGGGTTTCCTAGTGCCGGTTTGAAGTTCCTGCAGTTTTTACTGTAAAACCGATTTGGAGCTTGTACCTCCCCATATATATGTATGGAGTGGAAATAGCAACTGTATAGAAACTTTGTGTTCCCAAAAGCTAGGTGAAGGACGGCTTTCACACGCACGTATCTCTGTGAAATGAGCATGTGGAGAGAAGTTCGTTCATCTAGCATTAAGGGAACCGGTTGCAGGAGATACATTTACTCAGGTTTCTCATTCTGTTTCCTGGTGCCGGTTTGAAGTTACAGCAGTTTTCAGTGTAAAACAGTGTTGGAGCTAGTACCACCCCATATATATGTATGGAGTGTAGTTTGCAACTGTATAGAAACTTTGTGTTCCCAACAAGCTAGGTGAAGGACGGCTTTCACACACTATTATCTCTCAGAACTGAGCATGTGGAGAGACGTACGTTCATGTAGCACAAAAGGAACAGGTAGCAGGAGAAAATTTTATTCAGGTTTCTCAGTGTGTTTCCTAGTGCTGGTTTGACGTTCCTGCAGTTTTCACTGTAAAACCGATTTGGAGCTTGTAACTCCCCATATATTTGTATATACTGTAGTTTGTAACTGAATAGAAACTTGTGTTCCCAACAAGCTAGGTGAAGGTCAGCTTTCACACACACTTATTTATCAGAACTCAGCATGTGGATAGACGTTCGTTCATTCAGCACAAAAGGAAGAGTTTCAGGAGAGTCTTTTTCTCTGGTTTCTCAGTCTGTTTCCAAGTGCCGTTTTGCAGTTCCTGCAGTTTTCAATGTAAGACCGAGTTGGAGCTAGTACCTCCCCGTATATATGTATGGTGAGTAGTTTGCGACTGTATAGAAACTTTGTGTTCCCAACAAGCTAGGTGAAGGACGGCTTTCACCCACACATATCTCTCAGAACTTAGCATGTGGGGAGACTTTCTTTCATCTAGCACAAATGGAAAGGTTTGCAGGAGAAACTTTTTCTCTGGTTTCTCAGACTGTATCCTAGTGCCGGATTGAATTTCCTGCAGTATCCTCTGTAAAAACCGAGTTGGAGCTAGTACCTCCCCATTTATTTGTATGGAGTGTAGTTTGCAACTGTATAGAATCATTGTGTTCCCAACAATCTAGGTGAAGGACCGCTTTCACACACACTTATCTCTCAGATCTGAGAATGTGCAGAGACTTTCATTCATCTATCACAAAGGGAAAGGTTTGCAGGAGAAAATTTTACTCTGGTTTCTCAGTCTGTTTCCTAGTGCCGGTTTGAATTTCCTGCAGTTTTCACTGTAAAACAGAGTTGGAGCTAGAACCTCCAAATATATATGTAAGTAGTGTATATAGAAACTGAAAATAAACATTGTGTTCCCAACAATCTAGGTGAAGGACGACTTTCACAAACACTTATCTTCAGAACTGAGTATGTGGAGAAACGTTCGTTCATCTAGCACAAAGGGACGGGTTGCAGGAGAAACTATTATTCTGGTTTCTCAGTCTGTTTCCTAGTGCCGGTTTCAAGTTCCTGCAGTTTTCACTGTAAATCCGAGTTGGAGCTAGTACATACCCATATAT
The DNA here is from genome assembly GCF_036321535.1 of Camelus dromedarius. Classification (NCBI taxonomy): domain Eukaryota; kingdom Metazoa; phylum Chordata; class Mammalia; order Artiodactyla; family Camelidae; genus Camelus; species Camelus dromedarius. The sequence continues at coordinate 70,495,180 of NC_087472.1, forward strand.
ATGTATGGAGAGTAGTTTGCAACTTTATAGACACTGTGTGTTCCCAACAACCTAGGTGAAGTACGGCTCACACACACACTTATCTCTCAGAACTGAACATGTGAAGAGACGTTTGTTCATCTAGCACAAAGGGAAAGGGTTGCATTGGAAACTTTTACTCTGTTTTCTCAGTCTGTTTCCTAGTGCCGGTTTGAAGTTCCTGAAGTTTTCATTGTAAAAACGAGTACGAGCTAGTACCTCCCCATATATTTAAGGAGTATAGTTTGCAAATGTATAGAAATTATGTGTTCCCATCTAGCTAGGTGAAGTACGGCTTTCACACACATATCTCTCAGAATATAGCATGTGGAGAGACGTTCGTTCATCTAGCACAAAGGGAACGGATTGCAGTGGAAACTATTACTCTGGTTACTCAGTCTGATTCCTAGAGAAGGTTTGTAGTTCCTGCAGTTTTTACTGTAAAATCGTGTTGGATCTAGTAAATCCCCATATATATGTATGGAGTGTAGTTTGCCACTGTATAGAATCTTTGTGTTCCCAACAAGCTAGGTGAAGGGCGGCTTTCACACACACTTATCTCTCAGAACTGAGAATGTGCAGAGACTTTCGTTCATCTAGCACAAAGGGAAAGGTTTGCAGGAGAAACTTTTACTCTGGTTTCTCAGTCTGTTTCCTAGTGCCGGTTTGAAGTTCCTGCAATTTTCACTGTAAAACAGAGTTGGAGCTAGAACCTCCAAATATATATGTAAGGAGTGTATATAGGAACTGAAAATAAACATTTTCTTCCCAACAATCAAGGTGAAGTACTGCTTTCACACACACTTATCTCTCAGAACTGAGTATGTGGAGAGACGTTCGTTCATCTAGCACAAAGGGACGGGTTGCAGGAGAAACTATTAGTCTGGTTTCTCAGTCTGTTTCCTAGTGCCGGTTTCAAGTTCCTGCAGTTTTCACTGTAAATCCGAGTTGGAGCTCGTACATACCCATATATATGTACGGAGTGGAGTTTGCAAAATTATAGACACTTTGTGTTCCCAACAAGCTAGGTGAAGGACGGCTTTCACACACAATTATCTCTCAGAACTGAACATGTGGAGAGACGTTTGTTCATCTAGCACAAAGGCAAAGGGTTGCATTAGAAACTTTTACTGAGTTTTCTCAGTGTGTTTCCTAGTGCCGGTTTGAATTTTCTGCAATTTTCAGTGTAAAACCGAGTTGGAGCTAGTACCTCCGTAAATATATGTATGGAGGGTAGTTTGCAACTCTATAGAAACTTTGTTTTCTCAACAAGCTAGGTGAAGGTCGGCTTTCACACATAATTAACTCTCAGAACTGAGCATGTGGAGAGACGTTTGTTCATCTAGCACAAAGGGAAAGGGTTGCAGGAGAAACTTTTTCTCGGTTTTCTCAGAGTGTTTCCTAGTGCCTGTATGAAGTTCCTGTAGTTTTCACTGTAACACCTAGTTAGAACTAGTACCTCCCCATATATATGTATGGAGTGTAGTTAGAAACTGAAAAGAATCTTTGTGTTCCCAACAAGCTAGTCGAAGGACGGCTTTCACACACAATTATCACTCAGAACTGAGCATGTGTTGTGACGTTCGTTCATATAGCACAATGGGAAAGGATTGCATGAGAAACTATCACTCTGTTTTCTCAGTCTGATTCCTAGTGCCGGTTTGAAGTTCCTGCAGTTTTCATTGTAAAATCGAGTACGAGCTAGTACCTCCCCATATATATTTAAGGAGTATAGTTTGCAAATGTATGGAAATTTTGTGTTCCCATCTAGCTAGATGAAGTACGGCTTTCACACTCATATCTCTCAGAACATAGCATGTGGAGAGTCGAACGTTCATCTACCACAAAGGGAACGGATTGCAGTGGAAACTATTACTCTGGTTTCTCAGTCTGTTTCCTAGAGCCGGTTTGTAGTTCCTGCAGTTTTTACTGTAAAACCGATTTGGAGCAAGTACCTCCCCATATATACGTATGGAATATAGTTTTCAACTATATAGAACTTTGTGTTCCCAACAAGCTAGGTGAAGGACGGCTTTCAAACACACATATCTCTCAGAACGGAGCATGTGGAGAGAGGTTCGTTCACCTAGCACAAAGTGAAAGGGTTGCAGGAAAAACTTTTACTATGGTTTCTCATACTGTTTCCTAGTGCCGATTTGAAGTTCCTGCAGTTTTCACTGTAAAATTGAGTTGGAGCTAGTACTTCCCCATATATATGTATGGAGTGTAGTTTGCAACTCTAACGACACTTTGTGTTCCCAACAGGCAAGTAGAAGGACGGCTTTCACACACATTTATCTCTCAGAACTGAGCATGTGGATAGACGTTCGTTCATCTAGCACAAAGGAACACGTTGCAGGAGAAACTTTGTCTCTGTTTTCTCAGTATGATTCCAAGTGCCGGTTTGAATTTCCTGCAGTTTTCACTGTAAGACCGAGTTGGAGCTAGTACTTACCCATATATACGTAAGGAGTGTAGTTAGCAATTTTATAGAAACTTTGTATTCCCAACAAGCTAGGTGAAGGACGGCTTTCACACACGAATATATCTCAGAACTTAGCATGTGGAGAGACGATTGTTCATCTAGCACAAAGGGAACGGGTTGCAGGAGAAAATTTTTCTCTGGTTTCTCAGTCTGTTTTCAAGTGCCGGTTTGAAGTTCCTGCAGTTTTCACTGTAAAACCATGTTGGAGCTAGTACTTCCCCATATATATGTAAGGAGAGTAGTTTGCAACTGAATAGAAACTTTGTGTTCCCAACAAGCTAGGTGAAGGACGACTTTCATACACACATATCTCTCAGAACTTATCATGTGGAGAGACGATTTTTCATCTAGCACAAAGGGAACGGGTTGCAGGAGAAAATTTTTCTCTGGTTTCTCAGTCTGTTTTCAAGTGCCGGTTTGAAGTTCCTGCAGTTTTCACTGTAAAACCATGTTGGAGCTAGTACATCCCCATATATATGTAAGGAGAGTAGTTTGCAAATGTATAGATACTTTGTGTTCCCAACAATCTAGGTGAAGGACGGCTTTCACCCACAATTATCTCTCAGAACTGAGCATTTGTTGTGACGTTCGTTCATCTAGCACAATGGGAACGGATTGCATGAGAAACTATCACTCTGTTTTCTCAGTCTGTTTCCTAGTGCCGGTTTGAAGTTCCTGCAGTTTTCATTGTAAAAACGAGTACGAGCTAGTACCTCCCCATATATATTTAAGGAGTATAGTTTGCAAATGTATAGAAATTTTGTGTTCCCATCCAGCTAGGTGAAGTACGGCTTTCACACACATATCTCTCAGAATATAGCATGTGGAGAGACGTTCGTTCATCTAGCACAAAGGGAACGGATTGCAGTGGAAACTATTACTCTGGTACTCAGTCTGTTTCCTAGAGAAGGTTTGTAGTTCCTGCAGTTTTTACTGTAAAATCGTGTTGGAGCTAGTAAATCCCCATATATATGTATGGAGTGTAGTTTGCCACTGTATAGAATCTTTGTGTTCCCAACAAGCTAGGTGAAGGGCGGCTTTCTCACACACTTATCTCTCAGAACTGAGAATGTGCAGAGACTTTCGTTCATCTAGCACAAAGGGAAAGGTTTGCAGGAGAAACTTTTACTCTGGTTTCTCAGTCTGTTTCCTAGTGCCGGTATGAAGTTCCTTCAATTTTCACTGTAAAACAGAGTTGGAGCTAGAACCTCCAAATATATATGTAAGGAGTGTATATAGGAACTGATAATAAACATTTTCTTCCCAACAATCAAGGTGAAGGACTGCTTTCACACACACTTATCTCTCAGCACTGAGCATGTGGATAGACTTTCGTCCATCTAGCACAAAGGGAAGGAGTTGCAGGAGAAACTTTTACTCTGGTTTCTCAGTCTGTTTCCTACTGCCGGTTTGAAGTTCCTGCAGTTTTCACTGTAAAACCGACTTGGAGGTATTACCTCCCAATATATATGTATGGAGTGTAGTTTGCAACTGTATAGAAACTTTGTATTCCCTACAAGCTAGGTGAACGACGGCTTTCACACACACTTATCTCTCAGAAATGATCATGTGGAAAGACGTTCGTTCATATAGCACAAAGGGAACTGGTGGCAGGAGAAAGTTTTACTCTGGTTTCTCAGTCTGTTTCCAAGTGCCGGTTTCACGTTCCTGCAGTTGTCAATGTAAAACCGAGTTGGAGCTAGTACCTCCCCATATATATTTATGCAGAGTAGTTTGCAACTGTGTAGAAACTTTGTGTTCCCAACAAGCTAGGTGAAGGACGGCTTTCACACATACGTATCTTTCAGAACTGAGCATGTGGAGTGACGTTCGTTCATCTAGCACAAATGGAACGGGATGCAGGAGAAACTTTTACTCTGGTTTTTCAGGCTGTTTTGTAGTGCCGGTTTGAAGTTCCTGCAGTTTTCACTCTAAAACCGAGTTGGAGATAGTAGTTCCCCATATATATGTATGGATTTTAGTTTGCAACTGTATACAATCTTTGTGTTCCAAACAAGCTAGTTGAAGGACGGCTTTCACTCACACTTATCTCTCAGAACTGAGCACGTGGAGAGAATTTCGTTCATCTAGCACAAGGAACCGGTTGCAGGAGAAAATTTTACTCAGATTTCTCAGTGTTTTTCCTAGTTCCTGTTTGAAGTTCCTGCAGTTTTCAGTGTAAAACCGTGTTGGAGCTAGTACATACCAATATATATGTATGGCGTGTAGTTTGCAAATGTATAGAAACTTTGTGTTCCCAAAAAGCTAGTTGAAGTACGTCTTTCACACGCACTTATCTCTCAGAACTTAGCATGTGGTGAGACGTTCGTTCATCTAGCAGAAAGGGAACGGGTTGCAGGAGAAATTTTAACTCAAGTTTCTCAGTGTTTTTCGTAGGGCCGGTTTGAAGTTCTTGCAGTTTTCACTGTAAAAATTAGTTGGAGCTATTACCTCCCCATATATATATTTATCTAGTGTAGTTTGCAACTGTATAGAAACTTTGTGTTCCAAACAAGCTAGGTGAAGTAAGGCTTTCACTCACACTTATCTCTCAGAACTGAGCACGTGGAGAGAATTTCGTTCATGGAGCACAAAGGAACCGGTTGCAAGAGAAAATTTTACTCTGGTTTCTCAGTCTGTTTCCTACTGCCGGTTTGAAGTTCCTGCATTTTTCACTGTAAAACCGAGTTGGAGCTAGTACCTCCCCATATGTATGTATGGAGTGCAATTTCCAACTGAAAAGGAACTTTGTGTTCCCAACAAGCTAGGTGAAGTACGGCTTTCACACCCAATTATCTCTCAGAACTGAGCATGAGGAGAGACGTTCGTTCATCTAGCACAAAAGGAATAGGTTGCAGGAAAATCATTTACTCCGATCTCTCTGTCTGTTTCCAAGTGCCTGTTTGAAGTTCCTGCAGTTTTCTCTGTAAAACCGACTTGGAGCTATTACCTCCCCATATATATGTATGGAGTGTAGTTTGCAACTGTATAGAAACTTTGTATTCCCAACAAGCTAGGTGAACATTGGCTTTCACACACACTTAACTCTCAGAAATGATCATGTGGAAAGACTTTCGTTCATATAGCACAAAGGGAACTGGTGGCAGGAGAAAGTTTTACTCTGGTTTCTCAGTCTGTTTCCAAGTGCCGGTTTCACGTTCCTGCAGTTGTCAATGTAAAACCGAGTTGGAGCTAGTACCTCCCCATATATATTTATGCAGAGTAGTTTGCAACTGTGTAGAAACTTTGTGTTCCCAACAAGCTAGGTGAAGGACGGCTTTCACACATACTTATCTTTCAGAACTGAGCATGTGGAGTGACGTTCGTTCATCTAGCACAAATATAACGGGTTGCAGGAGAAACTTTTACTCTGGTTTTTCAGTCTGTTTTCTAGTGTCGGTTTGAAGTTCCTGCAGTTTTCACTGTAAAACCGAGTTGGAGATAGTAGCTCCCCATATATATGTATGGATTTAGTTTGCATCTGTATATAAACTTTGTGTTCCCAACAAGCTAAGTCAAGGACGGCTTTCACACACACTTTCCTCTCAGAACTGAGCAAGTGGAGAGACGTTCGTTCATCTAGCACAAAGGGAACGTGTTGCAGGGGAAACTTTTACTCTGGTTTCTCAGTCTGTTTCCAAGTGCCGGTTTGAACTTCCTGCAGTTTTAACTGTAAAACCGTGTTGGAGCTAGTACCTCCCCATATATATGTATGGAGAGCAGTTTGCAACTATAAAGAAACTTTGTTTTCTCAACAAGCTGGGTGAAGTTAGGCTTTCACACATAATTAACTCTCAGAACTGAGCATGTGGAGAGACGTTCTTTCATCTAGCACAAAGTGAAAGGGTTGCAGGAGAAACATTTTCATGGTTTTTTCAGAGTGTTTCCTAGTGCCTGTATGAAGTTCCTTCAGTTTTCACTATTACACCTAGTTGGAACTAGTACCTCCCCATATATATTTATGGTGTGTAGTTAGAAACTGAAAAGAATCTTTTTGTTCCCATTAAGCTAGGTGAAGGACAGCTTTCACACACACTTATCACTCAGAACTGAGCATGTGTTGTGACGTTCGTTCATCTAGCACAATGGGAACGGATTGAATGGGAAACTATCACTCTGTTTTCTCAGTCTGTTTCCTAGTGCCGGTTTGAATTTCCTGCAGTTTTCACTGTAAAAACGAGTACGAGCTAGTACCTCCCCATATATATTTAAGGAGTATACTTTGCAAATGTATAGAAATTTCGTGTTCCCATCTAGCTAGATGAAGTACGGCTTTCACACATATATATCTCAGAAATTAGCATGTGCAGAGACGTTCGTTCATCTAGCACAAAGGGAACGGATTGCAGTGGAAACTACTACTGTGGTTTCTCATTCTGTTTCCTAGAGCCGGTTTGTAGTTCCTGCAGTTTTTTCTGTAAAATCGTGTTGGAGCTAGTACTTCCCCATATATATTTATGGAGTGTAGTTTGCAACTCTATAGAATCTAAGTGTTCCCAACAAGCAAGTTGAAAGACGGCTTTCACACAAACTTCTCTCTCAGAACTGAGCATGTGGATAGACGTTCATTCATCTAGCACAATGCAAAGGGATGCAGGAGAAACTTTTACTCTGGTTTCTCAGTCTGTTTCCTAGTGCCGGTATGAAGTTCCTGCAGTTTTCACTTTAAAACACAATTGGAGCTAGAACCTTCAAATATATATTTAAGGAGTGTAGATAGAAACTGAAAAGAAACTTTGTGTTCCCAACAAGCTAGCTGAAGTACGGATTCACACACAAATATCTCTCAGATCTGAGCATGTGGAGAGACGTTCGTCCATCTAGCACAATAGGAACGAATTGCAGGAGAAACTTTTACTCTGGTTTCTCAGTCTGTATCCTAGTGCCGGATTGAATTTCCTGCAGTTTCATCTGTAAAACCGATTTGGAGTTAGAACCTCCCCATATGTAAGTATGGAGTGTCTTTTTCAACTGTATAGAAACTTTGTGTTCCCAACAAGCTAGGTGAAGAACGGCTTTAACACACACATATCTCTCAGAATTGAGCATGTGGAGAGACGTTCGTTCATCTAGCACAATGTGAACGGTTTCCAGGAGAAACTATTAGTCTGGTTTCTCAGTCTCTTTCTTAGTGCCGGTTTGAAGTTCCTGCAGTTTACACTGTAAATCTGAGTTGGAGCTAATACCAATCCATATATATGTATGGATTGGAATTTGCAACTTTATAGAAACTTTGTGTTCCCAACAAGCTAGGTGAAGGACGGCTTTCACACACACTTATCTCTCAAAACTGAGCATGTGAAGAGACGTTCGTTCATCTAGCACAAAGGGAACGGGTTGCAGGAGAAACTTTTTCTATGGTTTCTCAGTCTGTATCCTAGTGCCGGATTGAATATCCTGCAGTTACCTCTGTAAAACCGAGTTGGATTTAGTACCACCCCATATATATGTATGGAGTGTAGTTTGCAACTGTATAGAATCATTGTGTTCCCAACAAGCTAGGTGAAGGGCGGCTGTCACACACATTTATTTCTCACAACTGAGCATGTGGATAAACGTTCGTTCATCTAGCACAAAAGGAATGGTTTGTATGAGAAATTTTACTCAGTTTTCTCAGTGTGTTTCCTAATGCCGGTTTTAAGTTCCTGCAGTTTTCAGTAAAACCGTGTTGGATCTCATACCTCACCATATATATGTATGGAGTGTAGATTGCAACTGTATAGAAACTTTGTATTCCCAATAAGCTAGGTGAAGGTCGTCTTTAACAAACACTTATCTCTCAGAACTGAGCATATGGTGAGACGATCGTTCATCCAGCACAAAGGGAAAGGATTACATGAGAAAATTTTACTCTGGTTTCTCAGTCTGTTTCCTACTGCCGGTTTGAAGTTCCTGCATTTTTCACTGTAAAACCGAGTTGGAGCTAGTACCTCCCCATATGTATGTATGGAGTGCAATTTCCAACTGAAAAGGAACTTTGTGTTCCCAACAAGCTAGGTGAAGTACGGCTTTCACACCCAATTATCTCTCAGAACTGAGCATGTGGAGAGATGTTCGTTCAAATAGCAAAAATGTAGCGAGTTGCAGGTGAAACACTTACTGTGTTTTCTCAGTCTGTTTTCAAGTGCCGGTTTGAAGTTCCTGCAGTTTTCACTGTAAAACCGAGTTGGAGATAGTACCTCCCCATATGTATATATGGAGTGCAATTTCCAACTGAAAAGGAACTCTGTGTTCCCTACAAGCTAGGTGAAGTACGGCTTTCACACCCAACTATCTCTCAGAACTGAGCATGAGGAGAGACGTTCGTTCATCTAGCACAAAAGGAATAGGTTGCAGGAAAATCATTTACTCCGATCTCTCAGTCTGTTTCCAAGTGCCGGTTTGAAGTTCCTGCAGTTCTCACTGTAAAACCGACTTGGAGCTAATACCTCCCCATATATATGTATGGAGTGTAGTTAGCAACTGTATAGAATCGTTGTATTCCCAACAAGCTAGGTGAACGAAGGCTTTCACACACACTTAACTCTCAGAAATGATCACGTGGAAAGACTTTCGTTCATATAGCACAAAGGGAACTGGTGGCAGGAGAAAGTTTTACTCTGGTTTCTCAGTCTGTTTCCAAGTGCCGGTTTGAACTTCCTGGAGTTTTAACTGTAAAACCGAGTTGGAGCTAGTACCTCCCCATATATATGTATGGAGAGCAGTTTGCAACTATATAGAAACTTTGTTTCCTCAACAAGCTGGGTGAAGATCGGCTTTCACACATAATTAACTCTCAGTACTGAGCATGTGGAGAGACGTTCTTTCATCTAGCACAAAGGGAAAGGGTTGCAGGAGAAACATTTTCATGTTTTTTTCAGAGTGTTTCCTAGTGCCTGTATGAAGTTCCTGCAGTTTTCACTGTAACACCTAGTTGGAATTAGTACCTCCCCATATAAATTTATGGGGTGTAGTTAGAAACTGAAAAGAATCTTTGTGTTCCCATCAAGCTAGGTGAAGGACAGCTTCCACACACACTTATCACTCAGAATTGAGCATGTGTTGTGACGTTCGTTCATCTAGCACAATGGGAACGGATTGAATGGGAAACTATCACTCTGTTTTCTCAGTCTGTTTCCTAGTGCCGGTTTGAAGTTCCTGCAGTTTTCACTGTAAAAACGAGTACGAGCTAGTACCTCCCCATATATATTTAAGGAGTATACTTTGCAAATGTATAGAAATTTTGTGTTCCCATCTAGCTAGATGAAGTACGGCTTTCACACATATATCTCTCAGAAATTAGCATGTGGAGAGACGTTCGTTCATCTAGCACAAAGGGAACGGATTGCAGTGGAAACTATTACTCTGGTTTCTCAGTCTGTTTCCTAGAGCCGGTTTGTAGTTCCTGCAGTTTTTACTGTAAAATCGTGTTGGTGCTAGTACTTCCCCATATATATTTATGGAGTGTAGTTTGCAACTCTATAGCATCTTAGTGTTCCCAACAAGCAAGTTGAAGGACGGCTTTCACACAAACTTATCTCTCAGAACTGAGCACGTGGAGAGAATTTCGTTCATCTAGCACAAAGGAACCGGTTGCAGGAGAAAATTTTACTCTGGTTTCTCAGTCTGTTTCCTACTGCCGGTTTGAAGTTCCTGCATTTTTCACTGTAAAACCGAGTTGGAGCTAGTACCTCCCCATATGTATGTATGGAGTGCAATTTCCAACTGAAAAGGAACTTTGTGTTCCCAACAAGCTAGGTGAAGTACGGCTTTCACACCCAATTATCTCTCAGAACTGAGCATGTGGAGAGATGTTCGTTCAAATAGCAAAAATGTAGCGAGTTGCAGGTGAAACACTTACTGTGTTTTCTCAGTCTGTTTTCAAGTGCCGGTTTGAAGTTCCTGCAGTTCTCACTGTAAAACCGACTTGGAGCTATTACCTCCTCATATATATTTATGGAGTGTAGTTAGCAACTGTATAGAAACGTTGTATTCCCAACAAGCTAGGTGAACGACGGCTTTCACACACACTTAACTCTCAGAAATGATCATGTGGAAAGACTTTCGTTCATATAGCACAAAGGGAACTGGTGGCAGGAGAAAGTTTTACTCTGGTTTCTCAGTCTGTTTCCAAGTGCCGGTTTGAACTTCCTGCAGTTTTAACTGTAAAACCGAGTTGGAGCTAGTACCTCCCCATATATATGTATGGAGAGCAGTTTGCAACTATATAGAAACTTTGTTTCCTCAACAAGCTGGGTGAAGTTCGGCTTTCACACATAATTAACTCTCAGAACTGAGCATGTGTAGAGACGTTCGTTCATCTAGCACAAAGGAACCGGTTGCAGGAGAAACTTTCTCTCAGTTTTCTCAGATTGTTTCCTAGTGCCGGTTTGAAGTTCCTGCAGTTTTCAGTGTAAAACCGTGTTGGAGCTAGTACCTACCCATATATATGTATGGCGTGTTGTTTGCAAACGTATAGAAACTTTGTGTTCCCAACAAGCTAGGTGAAGGACGGCTTTCACACTCGCTTATCTCTCAGAACTGAGCATGTGGAGAGACGTTGGTTCATCTTGCAAAATGGAACGGGTTGTAGGCGAAACTTTTATTCTGGTTTCTCCGTCTGTTTCCTAGTGCCGGTTTGAAGTTCCTGCATTTTTCTCTTTAAAAGCTTGTTGTAGTTTGTACCTCCCCATATATATGTACGGATTGTAGCTTGCAACTCTATAGGAACTTTGTGTTCCCCGCATGCTAGATGTAGGGCGGCTTTCACACACAATTATCTCTCAGAAGTGAGCATGTGGATAGACGTTCGTTCATCTAGCACAAAGGGAAACGTTTGCAGGAGAAACTGATACTCGGTTTCTCAGTCTTTTTCCTAGTTTCGGTTTGAAGTTCCTGTAGTTTTCACTATAAAACCGATTTGGATTTAATACCTCCCCATATATATGTATGGAGAGTAGCTTCCAACCGAATAGAAACTTTGTGTTCCCAACAAGCTAGGTGAAGGAATGCTTTCACACATAATTATCTCTCAGAACTTAGCATGTGGAGAGACGTTCGTTCATGTAGGAAAAAGGGATCGGGTTGCAGGAGAAACTTTTACTCTGGTTTCTCAGTCTGTTTCCTAGTGCCGGTTTTAAGTTCCTGCAGTTTTCACTGTAAACCTGAGTTGGAGCTATTACCCCCCATATATTTGTATGGAGTGTAGTTGGCTACTGTATAGAAACTTTTTATTCCCAACAAGCTAGGTGAAGGATGGCTTTCACACACACTTATCTCTCAGAACTTAGCATGTGGTGAGACTTTCTTTCATGTAGCACAATGGGAACGGGTTGCAGGAGGAACTTTTACTCTGGTTTCTCAATCTGTATCCTAGGGGAGGTTTGAAGTTCCTGCAGTTTTCTCTGTAAAACCGAGTTGGAGCTCGTACTTCCCCATATATATGTATGGAGTATAGTTTGCAAGTGTATAGAAACTTTGTGTTCCCAACAAGCTAGGTGAAGGACGGCTTTCACACACAATTATCTCTCAGCACTGAGCATGTGGAGAGATGTTCGTTCAAATAGCAAAAATGTAAAGAGTTGCAGGTGAAACCCTTCCTGTGTTTTCTCTGTCTGTTTCCTACTTCTGGTTTGAGTTTCCTGCAGTTCTCACTGTAAAACCCTGTTGGAGTTTGTACCTCCCCATATATATGTAAATAGTGCTGTTTCCAACTGAAAAGAAACTTTCTCTTCCCAACAAGCTAGGTGAAGGATGGCTTTCACACACAATTATCTCACAGAACTGAGCATGTGGAGAGACCTTCCTTCATCTAGCACAAAGGGAACGGGTTGCTGGAGAAACCCTTTCTGTTGCTTCTCTGTCTGTTTTCAAGTGCCAGTTTTAATTTCCTGCATTTTTCACTGTAAAACCTATTTTGTGCTTTTACCTCCCCATTTGTATATATGTAGTGTTTTTTGCCACTGAAAATCACTTTGTGTTTCCAACATGCAATATGAAGTAAGGCTTTCACACACAGTTATCTCTCAGAACTTAGCATGTTGGAGACTTTCGTTCATCTAGCAGAAAGGGAACGTGTTGCAGAAGAATCACGTACTCTGGTCTCAGTGTGTTTCATAGTGACTGTTTGAAGTTCCTGCTGTTTTCACTGTAAAACCGAGTTGAAGCTAGTACCTCCCCGTATATATGTAGATAGTGTAGTTTTCACCTGAAAAGAAATCTTGTGTTCCCAACAAGCTCGGTGAAGGACGGCTTTCACACATACTTATCTCTCAGAACTGAGCATGTGGAGAGACGTTCATTCATCTAGCACAAAGTGAACGGGTTACAGTGAAACACTTACTCTTGTTTCTCTGTCTGTTTCCTAGTGCCGGTTTGAAGTACGTGGAGTTTTCTCAGTTAAACCGTGTTGGAGCTTTTAACTTCCGTATATATATTTATGTAGTGTAGTTTCCACTACCTGAAAGGGGAGGCTGCACAAGTAACCTGTTTTGCGGCTAGGATTTCCAAGTTCTCAGTTTTTACACATGTTGTTTTTAAGATATCAGAGTTCGAAGTGAAGATGTCAAATCATCAGAAGGTTGTTAGAATCCAGATTTGGAGAGAAAAAGTCTAGCGGGGACAGAAATTTGGGAATCATGGTTCACACAGGTAGTACAGGGAAACATGTAACCCAGGTAGTCAAACATTAAGATAACCTGGCATTAACTTTAGCAGTTGTCCTTGAGGGCCTGCCTACTAGGTGTGTATTTTAGTCCTATTTCCCGACAACTCGAGTTTTTAATGGAACTTACAAATGAATTCATGCAAGACACTGACTCCAGGGGGTGGCTCCAGAGCTGGAGTGGGAGAATGGGATGGTGCACGCTACTCCCTATGGCAGAATGTGTGTGTGTGTGTGTGTGTGTGTCTGTGTGTGTGTGTGTACGCATGTGTGTGTGCGCAGGGGGATGAGATACACCTGGCTTAAGAAAAATAGCTAGTAAGTCTAGAAGCCGAAAGATGAAGAACATCCAGATGTGGTAGGGGAACAGGGGAAACACTGTGTACTGTAAGACATATCCCCATAATGCCATTCCCCACCATCCTTTCATCAGGAACACAGTTGGAAAGGGGGGAATTATGTAGATATGTGTGATATACACAAAGTTTCTGACTATGTAACAGTGAATATCTACATATGTAGCAAGTTAATGATATTTATATCTGCTTCAAGTTTAATAACAAGTTCACAACAGAGGGAAAATAAAATATTGAGGACTGGTAGAAGTATCCTAGAAGGCCTTTCAATGCTCAGAATGGAAGCAAAAGCAGCTTCACCCCACAAAGAATGCCATTAAGAGTCAATAATGTTTATATTTGTTTAAGAAATTGAGAGTTACAACTTCTTGCTTTAAAGAATTTACTTTGAGACAGATACCATACTATAAGCAATGTCTATACTGGTGCTTTCTTAAAGCTATTTTTGTTCCTGCTTGTTCTGATGTACTCCAGAAACACTGCAAAGAATACCTTCTATTCAAAGGCTTAAAGGAATAAAAAAAGAAATAACACTGCATTCTTTTAAGTGTTCTCTGTACTGAAAGTCCCTTGCAAATGCAGCACCCTGCCACAGGTCTACATTTTTAACAATAAAGTCTTTTGCGCAATTTTTCAATTGCTGTGTGACTTTGTGTCAGTCTCTCACTCACAAGCAGAATGGAGTACCAGAAAATGACACATCATGTCTAAAGCTACAGATGTGGAAGATGAACGGACACCAGGACACAGCCAAGTGGGAGAGTAAGGTTTACCTTTTAAGTTACCGTAAGTGCAGTTACACCTTCTCCCTGCTTCCCCTGTGAAGTGAAGAACTAGTCTTTTCCACAAAAGCTCCCATTCTGAGAACTGTCTTCTTTAAAATATTTGGAGATTCTTTTTTAAGGTTCTTTCACTTTTAAGTCTTTCCCCATCTCTACATCCCATAACAAGTGTTAAAATTATCCAATAGCCTATTGTTACAGAACATACTCTACAAAAGCTGAGGTTTCCCAGGGTTTGGATCCCAGAACTCTGCTACCAGATAATCCTAAAGCCTTCCTTCCATAACTGACTCTTCTGCCAATTCCCAGCTGCGGGCAAATTCGGCTTCTCACACCAGATAACTTTCTAACGCTGCCTACGTACACTCTGCTGCCAGTAAAAGAACTCTCAGACAGGAAGCAAACAAAGCCCCTAGTGAGGGTTGCCTCCTTCAAACAATCAAGATGCCATCGCCAAGCAAATATTTAAACCTACTGCAGAACTTCTGAAGACATCTTACAAACAATATAGTTTCTATAGATGCATACTATTTGCTCTGGAATAGTGATTTCCAATGGAGGGAACAAAGGACCACATGACCCAAGCAATTTTTTAAAACTGCACATAACCGTCCCGCTTCACGTGAGGATTCGGGCAAGCCCGACTTACAGGTCTAAGTGTAACAGAATGACAGCACCTCTAGGAGTAGGGTGAAAAGCAGCGAGGTAGACTTTTAGTGAAAGAGAGTGATGTAATAGGCCCCATCGCCCACTTACCTCCCACCACAGGACAATCATCTCAGATCGAGAACAAACCCTTTGGGAAACAGAGGTTGTTTATGTTTTTATGGTTTTCTGGTGGAAATAATGCCCTGAGTCATGTGAAGTTGTGGCTGCAAAATTGAATAGGGGACCAGACATTTTCACATTCAGGACACAAATACTCAGCCCCCGGGTGGCCACCATATCTGCTCTCCCATTTGCCTGTTCACCCCAAAAGCTGCAGGACTCTCCTGCTTGCAATGACACCCACCACTTCTCACAAATTCCTGCCAAGTTCACGTCAGCAGCTGGTGGTGTCAAAGTCACCATTTGTACTGCCCTGAAGTCCCTTCATTACTTTATATCCCTTCTATTTCCTCTGTTGTCTTCCTAGCTACTCTTGCATTCAGAAGCTGGTTACCACACTAACATTGCCTCTATAATCAGTCCAGGATACAGGAAGTAGAGATTCAACTGTAACCAGTCCCAGAATACTTGTCATGCCACTGTAGTTTCCCAACAAAATACTCTGGCATCCCTCATCTCACCCAAAGAACCACCACACTACTTAGAGGTTGTAAAAGTAGAGGGCTTTCTCTACTGGAAAACACTGTGGCTTGTGGTAGAGTTGTGATTTCAGTTTTTGCAACTAGTTACAGGCAAAAAGACATGTTCCGCAAATTTTCTTCTAGCGTTTGGAATTAAAACTTTTATTAGATACAGAGCCAGCGGACTAACCGTAACCTATGAACATATGGTCATATTATCAAATAATGCTCATGTCTGCCTTACAGACACGTAAGAACTTGAATTACACCTGCATCCTGTAGGCCTTTAGAATTGGATGTGAAGCATCCTGTGAGATAAAAAAAAAACCTCCTATCCAGTCACAGAACACCTTACAGACAACATCACATTAATGCCACTGAATACATTAGTATAGTCCATGTATGGTTAAGTTACATCTCCAACTTCTTAGAGCTGGAAAGGAGATGTCTAGAAAAGCTGGAAAAGCCCAATTACCAAAACAGCTCAAAAGTTAAAGCAGACTCCTGCACCTCCCAGAGCGGAGGGCGCAGGGGTCATTGACCACCAACCTGTCCTCCCCCAGGATGTGGCATGTGGGGAAGCAGGCAGGAGTGGGTGGCTGGGACTCGAAGGTGGAGAGGTGATGAAAGCAAGAGTGGAACTGCTCTGGTCCTAGAACAACAGAGCTGTAAAAAGCTCGGCTTCAGTTCAACCCGCTCCCTCTCCCACGTTCCCTCCCACCTACGTGACAAACAGAGCACAGTCAGGCACTTTCTGCCCATGACGGTGACTACTAGCAGGAAAAGGACCAGGATAAAAGCATGTCCTATAAAAGATCAGTCTGATTTTAAAGACTATGTTATAAACAATGAAGAGCACTGTCAGAGTGGGACACTTGTGAGGCGCTCAAATAGGGAGGAGGAGGTTGAGGATCCATTTCCAACACTTCCATGTCTTTTATCGCTCCTATTTCTGACCTTTCCTTTGCCACTTTTTGTAGCACTGCCATCACTGGCAGGTAAAGGGGCAGCAATGTGTCTTGGCCGTTTGGCTGATGGGGCTACATTTCCCAGCACTGGAATGAAAAGGCACTGGAGGAGGATCAGCTGGAAGATGTGAACCGTGGTCCTGGCCTGTGCCAAACAATAACCAGGTGACCCTGGGTTAGGCTCTTATTCTCTCTGGGCTTCCGGCTGTTTACTTATAAAAGAAGGTTCTGTCATTCCACAAATATATCCAATATGAAATGTAACGTGAAAGTCAAACATAATGACATCTCACCTGCTTGCCTCAGGGAACTGTACAAGCACTGAACACTATGTGAATGTAAACACAGAGTTAAGAAAACTGTTGAGGTAAAGAGCTAAACTGAATTGGAGATAAAGTTTTATGGATTTTCTTGGCTTTCTTTTTTAATTGCAACACTGAATTAATAGTTATTAGCTATACTCCACACCACCACCCCTGCGAATAAATAAAGTATGTAAGTACTGCCTGGATGCCTGCTATTGCCCAATGCTAAGCAGGGTGAGGGGTATAAAGGAGGCTGAACAAGGGAGTCTTCTCCAGTTACGAGCTAAGTGAGGAGACACATTGGAAACTGGAATGATACCGGGAATGATACCAAGGATACCAAGTCAGTACTCAAAGCCAAGACTACAGGCTACCGATCATAAACAATGCAGGAATACAAAGAGGATCTAGAAGTATTTGGAGTAAATGGGGAAGACTCTATGAAGGGGATGGGGCTCCAACTAGTTCTCAGGGCAATTCTCAGCTGTTTTAACTGAGGACTGGATAGGAAAAGGCTGGTGACTCCTGGTTTTTAATAAGGCACAGGTTACCCTAGGAGGCTAAGTCACATAATGATTGACTACCTGGCTGAGATCTGGTTGTGGTAAGTCTTTGACTTGACTCTAGTTGCTGGAGGGTCAAAACTGTAGGTTGACTGAAAGAGGGGGGAGAGAATATCCAAGAATTCAACAGAAGGAAAAATTCATGTATCAGGGATGAAAGCTCTTCATCAGAGCATCATCAATCAGAATAGACACTTGAAACCAAAAACACACAGTTCCAGAAGCCGACAAAATGTGGAGGGTGGTGAGAGAAAGATAAATCAAAGACCATTCCAAGCCTTTGGGTATTCAAGACCGGAAGAATATCCCACTGAATAAGTGGAGACGCTGCAAGAAAAAAGATTATGAAATCAGCTTTAGACATGTTGAATCTGACATATGAGCTAAGAGTAGGTGTTCTCTAAGAAGCTCAAAATTCAAATCTGAAGCACAGATCTAGAGTACAGGCTTAAGATGCAACTGGACAAGACATGATAAATCTCCTAAAAGAAAACATAGGCAAAACACTATCTGACATAAATCTTAGCAAAGTTCTCCTAGGGCAATCTACCCAGGCAATGGAAATAAGAGGAAAAAATAAACAAATGGAATGTAATTAAGCTCATAAACTTCTTCACAGGAAAGGCAACCATAGGTAAAACAAAACAACAACCTACGAATGGGAGAAAATATTTGCAAATGATACGAGTAACAAAGGATTAATTTTCAGAATATATAAACAGCTCTTACAACTTAATAACAAAAAAAACAACTCAATCCAAAAATAGGCAGAAGACCTAAACAAGCATTTCTCCAACGAAGACACAAATGGCCAATAGGCACATGAAAAAATGCTCAATATCACTAATAAACAGAGAAATGCAAATCAAAACTACAATGAGGTATCAGCTCACACTAGTCAGAATGGCCATCGCTCACAAGTTTATGAATGATAAATGCTAGAGAGGCTGTAGAGGGAAGGGAACCCTCTTACACTGCTGGTGGGAATCCAGTTTGGTCTAGTCATTATGGAAAGCATGGAAATCCCTCAAAAACTAAAAGTAGACTTACCCTGTGACCCAGCAATCCCACTTCTGGGTATATAACTGGAAGGAACTCCAATGTGAAAAGATACCTGCACCCCAGTATTCATAGCACCACTGTATACAATAGCCGAGACATGGAGGCAAGCTAAATGTAGCAACAGATGACTGGATAAAGAAGTTGTGGTATATTTATACACTGGAATATTACTCTACCATGAAAAGGACAAAATAATACCATTTGCAGCAACATGGATGGAGCTAGAGATCGTCATTCTAAGTGAAAACAGCCAGAAACAGAAAAACACCAAATGATACCACTCATATGTGCAATCTAAAAAAAGAGAGAAAAAGACACTCTGAACTCATCTACAACACAGAAACAGACTTGCAGACTTAGTAAACAATCTTAAGGTTGCCAGGGAAAGGGGATGGAAAGGGATAAATTTGGGAGTTTGAGATTTACAAATGTTAGCCACTATATATAAAACTAGATTTTAAATAGTTTCTTCTGTATAGCACAGAAACCTATGTTCATTATCCAGCAATAACCTATAATGAAAAAGCCGATACAGCCACCAACTGAGGAAGCAAGAGAAGAAAGGAGAGTTAGTTATGCTGGGCTAGAGCCCGCTTCTAAAATCCTTGTCAGCCACTGATGCTGCCCCAAGTACACTGAGCCCTCCTACCAGGGACAGGCTGACTTGACATGCGTCCTGCAAACCTGGGGCAGCAGAGGCCGTTCCCAGGTCTGGCTCTGGGGGAGATGGGAGCAAGTCCACCTGCTCCCCCTGGGGTAGCACCCCTCCCCGCAGCCCCTGCCTCCTGACTGCACCGCGCCTGCCTCTCAGGAACCCACTGACTTGAAAACAGGTGATCCACGAACCTGGGGCAGCAGCAGGGAGATGGGCAGCGACCTGGCAAGCTGGTCGATTTGCCCCCATCTCCCCCACAGCCTGTCCAGGGCTCGGCCTCTGCTGCTCCAGGCATGGTCCCCAGGTCAGCCTGCTCCCGGGAGGAGGGCGCGGTGTGGTCGAAGGCAGTGGCGGGTTATGGGGTCTGCCCATGGGAGCCCATGGATTTGCTTCAAACTCCCCAGCGCATGGCCTGAGCTTGGCCTCTGCTGCCCCAGGTTCGTGGAACTCAGGTTACAGTTCAGCCTGCTCCTGGAAGGCGTGTGCTGTGCTGTCAGGGAATGGCGGCGGCTGCGATGGCGGGATTGGGGCTGCCTTGTGAGAGCACGGGGGTTGCGACCATTTCCCACTGCTGCTGCAGCCATCCCAGCACACTGATCACCGTGCCCACCTTCCAGGAGCAGACTGACCTGTAACCTGAGTCCCACGAACCTGGGGCTTTAGAGGCCGTCCCCAAGGTCAGACCGCGGGGAAGATGGGAGCAAACCCAGGGGCTCCCATGGGGCAGTCCCCATTCCATCCGAGGCCCCACGACTGCACCGCACCCGCCTCCCGGGTGCAGGCCATGGTCTGAGGGCCAGCAGGAGATGCCCTGGAGCCGTCCGGCGCCCTCCCACCTCCCGGGGCTGTACCTGCTCTCCTAAACCCGGGTATAAGCGGCGGCAAAAACGCGGGGTTCAGGAACTACTAATAGTGGGGTTACCACGAATCACAGCAGCGGCTGGGAACCGCCTCAGGGTCCTAACGGGACGCGCGGCCTGGACCTCACCTCTGCACTCCTCCCTGTGCGCCTTCCCAGCTGCACAGCCCAGGCGTCACCCGCCGACTGCCCGACCAGCGGGCCCCCACCAGCGCGCCCCCACCAGTGCCCCCTTGACTGCCCGGCAGAGGCAGCCGAGCCGAGGGCAAGCAGCGGCCCAGACCCCAGGCCGTGTTCCTCTTCCAGGAGCTGGTCCAGGAGCAACCGGCGCCCGCCAGCTTCCATGCCTTCTGGGCGGTTTCTGGTATCCGCGCGTCTGTCCGTCTGCGCGTGCGCGCACCTCCTCCTCCAGCCTGCAGCGCAAACTGCTCGGGTGGGTCTCCTGCTTTACCGGACCTGGCCACTGGGGCCGGGAGGAGCCAGGTGGGGCCCCTCCTGCTCGTCCCGCCGGGTCTCCATCCCCAGAGCCTTCACCCCGCCAACGACTAGGTCCTGGCACTGAACTAGAACCACGAATGCCCTGGGCCAGGCCACACCCCGCCAGCCCCACTTGCCCTGCTCACCTTCCCCTCCCTGTTACTACCCCCCCACCCCTGGCCAGGCCCAGTCTCCCACCAGACCTTGAAGACAGGGCTCCTTCTCCTCACACTTAGGTCCCTGCCCTGAGACTCCATCCTGCTAGGTCCTAACCTATGGCCCCTACACCCACAACCTTACCCCTCATGCCTCACCACAGGACCCCCAACATCCTGAAATTGTCCCCCTCACCTCTCAGCCAGGTCAGTTCCACTCTGAGCGGGCCCCACACCCATCAACCTGTACCCCCTCACCATGGGATCCCCTTCACTCTGAGTGCACCCTTACCCTGAGCTGACTCCCTCATCCCTCACCCTGTGGTTGGGGCGGGGAAATCCGGGCTCCAGTAATGATGACTACCGCCACCAGTGGGGGATCCAGCCTAGTGTGCACCCTCATAGTTAATGTCTGATGCTACAGGGCGAGGCAGCCTGGGCTGAAGGCGGTTCCAATTCCCGCCCTGGCACCCTGATCCCCGCACCCTGTGCCTCAACTGACCCGATGGGTCAGGGTGATCCCAGGCTGCCAGCCACTGGCCTGTGGGCCTTGGGTGGTTGATGGTCCTGTTGGTGATCTGGACCCCTTGGGTGGAGGAACTGGGCACGCGGACCTTTGAGGTGGGTTAGTTCAGAGGGTGCACTTGAGCCCAGGGGTAGACAGCAGATGGTGGGCTTTGTGCATGGGGCTGTGTGCGTGGCCTGGGCTCAGCCCAGGTGGGTGCAGGGACCTTGTTCATTCACACCAGGCCAGAGGGAAGAGGGACGGGAGCTTTTAAAGCATCAAAGTTAGGAAGCCAAGGCTGGAGAGCAAAGTAGGAAGGTGCACTGGCCAGGCCACCATGGATCCCGCTGCGACGCTGGTCCCTTGCATCAGGAGAGACTGGCAGTTGACTGGCCAATGAGACATCCCCTGCTATGGTATAGTTTACAGGCAATTGAAGGGATTTTGACAGTTAATTTTAATCCAATAATTGTCACTTTCTCTGCGGGAGATCAGGTCCAAAGTCATGGTGAATCTGGCAGGGATCCTGCCTGAACTCCAGCCTGGGACAGTGGAGGACCCACCCAGGAATCATCCTCTTAGCTCTCACCAAAAGTCACTGTAATAGAGAAGAACAAATCTGACTCCATATTGGATCTGTTCCTTTTCCTTTAACCCTCTGCCGTGTTTTCTAGGCTTTGTCTTGTTAGCTCTGCACCTTTTGTAAAACAATGTTGCCTTTAGCCTGAAATAAACAGGAGAGCCTATTCTCAAAACTCTGACTTTTAAGGATATTAACACTTTTGCACTCCTATAAAGATAACAAGTTGCAGAATAGAAAAAGATTGTTTTGTTGCAGGTTTTACAGGAACACCATGATCTGACCCACGTGGATAGCTGCAAAGGATTCCAAGAACAAAAAAATCCTACACCAAGAAGTTTGCAACAACCAACCACAGCCCCTCCCCTTTTTAGTAGAAAAGGAGCCTGAAGTCTGACTTGGGGAAGATGGTTCTCCAAGATATTAGTCTGCCATTATCTTGGTCTGCAGCTGTCTACGTAGACCAGGTCATAGTGCCTCTGTAAAACCTCTAACAAAATAAAAGTTATTTTCTATTCTGCAACTTGTCTTTATATAAGTGCAAAAGTGTTAATATCCTTAAAGATCAGAGCCTTGAAAATAGGCTCTCCTGTATATTTAAGGCTAAAGGCAACACTGTTTTACAAAAGGGGCAGAGCTAGTAAGACTAAGCCTAGAAAAGAGGGCACAGGGTTAAAGCCAAAAGAACAGATCTTCTATGGGTTCAGATTTTTTTCTTTTCTATTATAGTATATTTTATATTTGTTTTAAGTTTATAAGAATAAAGTTTAGCCTTTTCCCATTTTAAATTGTGCAATTTTAAGGAGCATTAAGTGCATTCACAATGCTGTGAGATCAACACCACTGGTTTCAGACTATTTCCTTCCTCAAAGTAAAAGCTTGTATACAAAGCGCATCCCACATCCTACCTCCCCCAGCCCATGACAAGCCCTAATCCCCTTTGTCTCTCTATGTCTTTACCTATCCTGGAGGTTCCCTATCAATGAAATAATATAAAAGGTGGCTTTTTTTTTTTTTTTTTGTCTGCCCACATATCTTAAGTAGGGACGGGTAAATTTTTTGTTTGTTTTCACGTGAATTAGCATTTTTGTATTTTGAGAGGAAAATCCAGATGGATTAAAGATGAGACGTACCAAATGAAGCCCTTTTAGTAACTCTGTGAATAATCTCGGGGTAGGCACTGCTGTTCTAAGTGTGAAACCAGAGCCAGAGGGGAAATGTTTAGCTCTTCTTGTGGCAAAATAAAACCAAAGAAAAGCAGAAAACAAAGGCCAAGAAAGACAGCTGGAAAGACAAACCACAGCCTGGAAAAAGCTTTCCTCTTGACCCAAGGTCCGAGAAAAGCTTCACATCCCTGTGGTCCAAAAACCTCTTGAAGCCCAGTGTTCTGAAAAGAAACAAAACATACACAGGCAGTTCTAACGAGAGGCAGTGCAGGTGGCCAGTGTGTGCTAGAGATGCTCGACCTCTCAGGTGAGGACACAGGCAGACGGACAGACTGCAGAGACAGCATTGGCCACCATCACACTGGCAGGTCTTTAGCCCGGTGACAACCAGCCCTGGTGACAACGTGAGCAGGCAGAGGCCCCAGGAGTTCCCCTGGAGGGAAAAGCAAATGGACGCTCCTATCCGGAAGAACAAGGTGCAGGATACATCAAAGTGCCACAGGTGCATCCCTTCCCTAGCAGTGCTGATCCTTAGAGAAGATCCCACCAAAGTTCTTGCACAATTTTCAAAGATAATTTTTCTTCAGTAACATGAATTCAAAATAATCAATATGTCATCAAGGGATTTTCAGAAGTGACCTGCCCTGGGCCCGAACAATACACACACATAAATACACACATATATACATAAATATATACACACATACATACAGGAAAAGAGACAGACAGACTGAAACACAGAGAAGCAGGGGGAGACAGAGAAACAGAGAGAGAGACAAGACAGAGAGAGAGGCACTGAGAGACAGAGACAGAGAGAAGGAACACCGGAGCTGGTAATGAGTGGAACTCACGCACATTTTCACAAGTCAGTCTACATGTCAGAACCTGGTCCCAAAGTCCATCCACCCTCCAGGGGAGGGTGTGGGGATCACACAAGGGCGTGGGAACAGAAGACAAAAAATAGGAAGCCATTGTGGGGCAGCCCACCACAGAGGCCGAGATGGGACACTGGGCCTGTATGTCAACATGACAGAATGACCTAGGAGGTTGTATGCCAGAGCAGACGATGTCAGAGTTGTATTTAACTTCAGCCTCACGACTGGGAGCTGGGAAGCAAGCAGCAAGGAAAGTGACTTTCTCCAGACCCCAGGGCAGACCCCGGCCTGTTTGGCATGTGCTCTGCGCTCCGCCAGCCCTCTGTGGGGTCCTTCCTTTGCTGAGTCTGTGCATGAGCTCCCTGTGATGTCAGCCCATGGGGGTGACAGATGCAGTAGGTGTTTCTAGGTCTAGAGACAGGATGGCTTCTCTAGGAAGCAGGGGCCAGAATGATTCCCACTGTGCCAATTGGGGATTGGGGAGACCCTGAGAGGCACGTGGCTTGTCCAGGGTGATAGCACTGCTGAGTGGGGGGAGCCAGGTCTGAACCCAGCTGTGTCTTCAGAGCTGCTGGGCTGGCTGCATCCAGGGCTCCCCAGGGCTATGGGGGGGTGCTGAGCTGACGTCACTGTGTGTGGACATGGCAGGGAGTGAGAAATGAGAGATCGGCAGCCCAGAAAGGCCCTTAGGGAGCTTTGTGTCAGGAGGAAGCTTGGATAAGAGGACCCCAGGAAGTGACCTCACTTCCCTGGCAATAGAGCCCAACAGAACTTGGAACCGAAGTCGCCAGGCACCCACTCTGTAGAGAAGTCCCTACTCAGCTCACTTGGTTGGAGACAGAGGCATGTCCTCCTGCATCCCAATATCCCAAGGCCACAGCCCCCGGAAAGCCCGCAGCGAGGGGCTGTACCAACGCTGCTGGCGCTGGGTCAGGTCTCACCCAAGGCGCCTCTGGCCTTTTGGCCAGAGAGACCCAAAGGTAACACAGGGAGGCCCAGGGCAGGCCCGCCCAGGCCGGGCCATCACTCAGATCCCACCCGGGTAGC
Source organism: Camelus dromedarius (assembly GCF_036321535.1). Lineage (NCBI taxonomy): Eukaryota > Metazoa > Chordata > Mammalia > Artiodactyla > Camelidae > Camelus > Camelus dromedarius. Next base: position 70,519,969 of record NC_087472.1, read on the forward strand.
CCCACGGCCCCTTCCTGGCTGGTGGAGGTGGAGCAGTCATGTTGGGGATGGGTTTCTGCCCCAAGCAAGAGCAGGTCAGTGGCCTGGGTGGCCGGTCACATCCACAGCCGAGGTTAAAGCTGGCTGGCTGGGATGTAGAGAACCGGGGAAGGGTCCTGCTGCCCGAGGTGGACCCCATGCTCTCTGGGTATGTCTTTTCCCTCCCGGGTGTCTGAGCTGAGAAAGGTCCCAGTCTGATCTGGCAGCAGAGGGTCGAGTGGACAGAATCAGGAGTGTTCCTGGCCGGGCAGGGCTCTGAGACTTCCAGGCCAGGTCAGCTGCTGGTCACTGTCATTGCAGAGCCAGATACCACATATTGAACAGAAGCTGATGAATAAGAACACCAACGCCCCCTCCCCAAGGGAAGGGCTGGTGTGCCACTCTTCTGAGGGCCAGCGCAGGCTCCAGGTGGGTCTGGATATGGAGGGGTCCCCACCCCCATGGCCCAGAAATCACTGGGGCAGGCCTCCGACCCAGACATCACCCAGGGCTCTTCCCAGGGTCCTGCCTGTAGCTGATTGGTAGCTCAGCACACCCGGCTCTGACATGGAGCACCGTGCCCACCACGCTGCAAGTCAGGTGGAGGACCAGGAGCCCCCGAAGCAGAGCCCGAAGGTCAGAAAGGCAGGGCTGGTGCATGTGTGTAGGTGAGGGAGGGGCGAGGGCTGGGCCACACAGGGAGGTGTCCCCAGAGGCTACTGTTGGGACCAGAGCAAAGAGTGGCCTCAGACCACCTGTCTGGAAAATTTCAGTCACAGAACACATCCTGTGGGCACTTTCTGGGTGGGAGCTGTCTGGAAACTCTGGGAAGGTTTCTGTCCTTGAAGAGGCACATGGAAAGGGAGGCAGGTGGGTAAATTTTTCCTCTCTCACAGCATGAGCTCTTCCACAGGACTTAAAACTCTCTCCACATCCAATAGTTACAGAGGAGGCAGGGGCAGGGGAAGATGTCAGAGACAAAAAAAAAAGGACGATCTGGATCCCGCAGGAAAACCCGAGCTCCTTCCTGCCGCTCCTGCAGCTCCTCCTGAACCTGCATCTGCACCTGGACTGCTGGCCAACGGAGAACCAGTTCAGGCATCACCACCACCTGGGGCTGAGCCCCCTCTGCACCCACCCACACCTTTCTCTCCAAAATGTTCTCCAAAATCCCACCATCAGTCCCCTCCTCCTCCCCCTCCCAAACTTGACGTCCCTTCTGCTGGACATGTTTTTGTTTGGTTTGCTTTAGTTTCCTTTGTTTGTTTCACATCATTTATGGCATCCTTTATTTTTCTTTTTAGAGTTTCATGTAATAAAATATAGAATTTTCCCCTTTTAAATTGTGCAATTCAGGAGCATTAGGGGCATTCACAATGTTGTGCGACCATCACTACCATCTAGCTTCACACTATTTCTTTCCTCAAAGTGAAACCACGGATCCAGAGCGTGCACTCCCCTCCCTCCTCACCCAGCCCCTGACAACCCCAAGTCCTCTTTCTCTCTACCAGTCTTTACCTCTCCTGGGTGTTCCCTGTCAATGAAACTTTATGAAAGGTGGCTTTTTGTGCCTGCCCACATGTTTTAAGCTGGGGCTGGTGATTTTTTTTGTTTTCACTTGAAACAGCATTTTTATTATTTTAAGGGGATATCCAGGGGGATTAAAGATGTGATGTACAAAGTGAAGCCCTTTTAGTAACACTGTGCATAATCTCAGGGTAGACACTGCTGTTCCCCCTGTGACACCACAGCCTGGAGACAGAAGGGAGATGCTTAGCTCTTCCTGTGGCAAAAACAAACAAACAAACAAAAAAAAACCCAAAAAAATCAAAAAAATTAGAAAAGCCCAGAAAAACTGCTTGAAAGACAAACCACAACCTGGAAAATGCATTCCTCATAACCCAAGGTTGGAGAAAGTTTCCCATCCCTGTAGTCCAAAATCCTTTCGAAACCCAGTGTTCTAAATAGAAACAGAACAGACATGGGCAGTTCCAATGAGAGGCAATGCAGGTGGCCAGTGTGTATTAGAGATGCTTGACCTCTCAGGTGAGAACACAGGCAGACGGAAACACTGCAGAGACAGCACCGGTCACCATCACACTGGCGGGTCTTTAGTCAGGTGACAACCAGCCCTGGTGACAGTGTAAGCAGGCAGAGGCTCCAGCAGATCCCCTGGAGGGAAGAGCAAATGGACGCTCCTCTTCAGGAGAACAGGATGCAGGACGCATCAAAGGGCCACAGATGCATCTCTTCCCCCGAAGTTCTGATCCTTACAGTTCATCCCACTAAAATCCTTACACACCTATTCAAAGATGCCTTTTCAAGGGTGTTCATCACAGCACTGGTTGAAACACTCGGAATTAAAGCAACACTAATGTTGATGGAGAGGGAATGGGGTCCATTCGTTCTGATTCATGTGGATGAATGAATGCTGTGCATTTGGAAAAGTGGGTGACTGGTCTCAACCCAATGTCAAGGGATGCCTCAGGGTGGAAGTATGCAGACCCACTGTCTGCACCCAGGGTCCCATCTGCACTACGACATATGTGTGAAATCAACATAGATGTCAATTGATCTGAATGTGAGTGTGTGAGAGACAGAGATGGAGAGAGACATACTGAGAGGCACAGAGACTAAGACATAAGCACCAAATCATTCATGACAGTCACCTCTGTGGGTGGGAATTACAAATTTCTTCTCTTTTAGGCAATATTTCAATTTTTTGTAATGTGTCTGTATTACTCTACTAATTCTAAAAGGATTAAAATCCTATGTTAATGTGACCCATTCATTAGTCATCTATGGAGTAATTAAAGTATATTAATCCTAATTTTAAAAGAATTTAAAGCCTTCTCAGGACTCAGTTCCACGTCAGCTCCGTGGCAGCAGAGGTTCTCCAGGAGGTCGTTTCTGTTCTGAATCAGCATCCAATAGAAGTGAGGAAGAAGTCCCAGACTTGGACACTGAAGACTACAATAGATTACTGTTGAGAGAAATTAAGAACTACATTCACAGAGAACAATCCCATATTCATGGAGCAGAAGGCTTCATTCTACTAAGATGACAATAGTCCACGAATTCATCTAAGGATTCAAAGAATACCTACCCAAATCCCAGGTGGTGTTTTGCAGGATTTGACAATCAATCTAAAATTCACGTGTGAAATCCAGGGGCTCAGAATACATGAGTGAAACTTGAAAAAGAAGAACAAAGTTCGAGGAATGGGAAGTCAGATGGAACCCACGGTTAATACAAAAGCACTTTAAGCTGAAGATACCTGAGATTCAATAGATGTAGAAGAAAATCTGTCATGGAAGCCAATTCTCTCCTCTCCCTTTGCCCTATTAAGTTAGGTTGATAAAAAAAGCCTTTAACTTTCACCATTTAACATGGTAGTTACTTTTCTGGTTGGCTCCTGTGTGTGTATAAATAAACCGTTTCTCTCGTTCATCTCCTCTTTACTTCTGTGGGCTCTTTGTGAAGGACTCTGGATGATGGAGACCTGCTCTTTTCTCACCTTCTTTAGTGACATCTTTTGTCCATGGTGAAGTGCTTAAAAAAAAGAAAAGGCTCGTTGGTTTTGGGTCAGATTTGGAACATGTATACCTTTGGAGACCCCCTGGAGGAACAAGGGGGTTCAATACTGCTGGGAGAATTTACTGGTTGTCTTGTCCAAATGCCTAACAAGACGCTATTTGCAGGGATTTTTTTTTTAAAGATTCTTAACCCAAAACAAATACCCTATCTAAACCTCTTGGATGATCAAATAGAAAGAAAAAGGAGAATCATGTCTGGCCTAAGAACTCTTCCTTAACAAAACGGAAGGACAGAATCCGATTCAGAGCAAAAATTAAAATCCATTTATATCATGAACCCTCCCACTCTTTTGTACACTGTCCTCACGTAATCTGCCAGATGGCGCCCTGGAGAAGGCCCTTTGCCCGGAACTCGTGCTCATTTTCAGAGCTCAGCCAAGCGGGAGGTTGGTCCCCAGGGCCTGAGAGGGGCTATTTGTGAAATCTTCTCTGCTGAAACCCACCAGGCTGAAGGGAACTATGTGCTCTGAGGGAGAGAGAGCACACCGAGCCTCTGTGGAGGCATCTCTGAGATCATCCCAAAGGCACACAGCTCTAACTCTGGACACGGGAATTTTTGATTGGCATCTTAGTTGGAAATCTCCTCCTGGATAGAAAGAAGCAGATTCAAGATGTTGCAATTGGATGGGCAGTTCGGCCTCTCGAATTTGTCGATGAGGAAGACACGCAATTCTCTGCAGAAGTAGGAACACCCATCCCTGCTCTGCTGACTTCATCTACAGAGAGACAGAGACACGGCTCTAGGGGGAATTCAACACCCACCAACCCTTCTTATCGACGTCAACGTCCCCACTTTATTCTCCTGTCAGGTCTCTGCACAAAAACTGTGACTCAGCCCCAAATATCACATACCCATCACCCTGAACCACTCTGTGTCTGTGTCCAACTCGAGCATTAAGGCCTGTGACCGTTACTGTCAAATCATGTCCCCCTTTCAGCCCGTCTCCCGCCATCATCCCAGCCCAACCTCGGTGTCTCTCTCCAGGTCAGCAGCACTCTTCCCACTGGCTTCCCATCAGCTTACCTTGCCCTGCTTCCATTGCTTATTCCCCATATGTTACCCATAACGGTCTTATTAAAGTATGAATCAGATCAAGTTGTTCCGCTTTGCAAACTACTCTCGTGAATTTCCATTGTATTCAGAAGGATATCCAGAGTCCCTACCAAGGCCCTGTGTGATCCGGTCCCTCACCCTTCTCTGCAGCCTCAGTTCTCACCGTTCTGCTCCAGCCCATCTTCACCGCCCAGATGGTCCCCACCAGGACAGCTGTGTTTGTAACTCCAAGTCTCGTACTTACACTTCTCCCGGCCTGGGAGGCTTTCTTGTCTGTTACCTACGTGGCTTATTCTTCTGCTTCATTCAGGGCTTTGTTCAAATTATTTTACCCTCAGAGAGGACTTATCTGACCACATTATTTAAAATAGCATGCACACATTTCCTATTCAATCATTTTCTCTCCTAATATGCTTTAAGTTTCTTTGTGACAAATATTAGTACCTGGCAGTACATAATGTATTTATTTGCTTACTGGTTTATTGTCTGTCTTTCTTACTAGATCTATATTCATGGAACCACAAATAACTGTTTTAACCAGTAACTTTCAAACCACCTTTAAATGAATTCTTTTATAAGATGAGAATTTCAGAGGCTTCCACGGGTTGCTTAGGGGAAAAAAGAGGAAGGATTCAGGTTGAACTAGGTTATTAAGGACCTGGGAGTTGGTTATTTATTTTATACATAGTAGTGTGTATCTGTTAATCCCAATCTCCTAATCTAGATAAAGACTGAGCTGACTACTATTTTTAAAAGACTTTTTTTTTCTTTTTAAACTTGGGTTGTTTGAGATCTCTTTTCTTCTTTGTTCTTTTTCTTTTTTTAAAAGAATTTTTCTTATTAGTTTTTTACATTGAGGTACTGCGAATTGAACCCAGCACGTACTCTACCCCTTGAAATATACCATTCCCTCCAAAGACAATTATTTTTATACTTTGACAATACCATATTGAATTAAGTTTTTTGTTCCATTTTCCCTTCATAGAGTTTGTAACTGAGGGAGAGAGTCAGAGGAAGCCCTGGGCCATCCCTTCCTTCTCAGCGGGTTACTACACAGCAAAGGAGCTTGGCTGTCCCCATGCCCAGCTCACCTCTCTGCTCTGAGGGCCGACTCAGGCCACTTCTCTAAACAGAGGCGTGTTAGAAGCAGCAGAAAGCCAACTAGTGAGCAACAATGACCAAACTGACCCACCTGAATTTGGACATCATCCGCTCTGAAACGAACCTCTTAAATCTCTTCTTCCTATTTGTGGATGGTTTTCAAAAATATTCCCAAGGAGATGAATCTCACTCCATTTTTCTGGAATTCTTGGGCCTTCTATGACTTTAACTGAAGGCTTGATTTTCTGAAGAACGTCTGCAGGGAAGCCAGGCCGAACACGGGAACAGACCCTGCAGGCCACGGCTGAGGCCTCCAGTCAAAACATCCTTGTTGTGCAGAGCCTACGTTCATGGGGCCATTTTCATGACTGCTGTAAGTAGTTCTCATCCAAGTGTCCCAACGAAAATGTTTCTAGATAGAAGGTGGCCTGACGCAGATGAGCAGTGGGGATTTGGGATGCAGATGGCCGACATACTGGAAGGAGAGAAGGGAAATGTTTCTTCAGGCTTCAGTTTGGAAGATTTCTGATTTTTATATGGACATTAAACTTGGTCAGCTGAAGCACCGTTTGCTCTAAGACGGGGTGATGTACACGTATCCCTACAACTTCTAAAAAATATGTTGAAGCTGGACGTGACAGCCTAGGGGACAGACAGCTTAGAGTGACACCTACTTTCCAGGATGCCTATGATCTCGGGCTCACAAAGAGGAAAAGAATACACATATTTTGCCTGTGTAGTTCTATGTGACATTATTTTGACCCTTGCCGGATGGTGTAAGATCAGAGATCATGTAGTCTTTCTTGCATCGCAAAGACAACAATTCTTCTTGATGAGTCAGCAGACTGTTTCTGATGGCCCGGGGTCTGTGCCAGACATTAGCTGTCTAGACAAATACCACACAGCCCCCATCCTTCACGGAGATCACAGTGTGTCGTGGAAGAGACAAATTTAAATAGGTTTTCAAAACAATGTGGCAAGAGTCACTTGGCATCATGTATACTGTATGTTCAGAGGGGCTCTTGCGCTGCCTGGGGCAGGGTTCTAGAAGGTAGGGAAGGTGTCAGAGAGGAAATGCTTTCTGCACTGACATCTGATGGATTCCAGCAAATCTCTAGACCAGGAGACTGCGTGGTGGGGACGGGATTCTCGGCAGCTTGCGTGTCTCGTGCAGAGGTCTGGTCATTTCTAAGAGCACTTGGCACTTAGGGAAGGAAGGTCAGTGAGGCTAGAGGCTGTGAGGGACTAACGGAAGCTGAGGCTGAAAAAAGCAGCAACTAGGTGATGAGAAGGTGTAACGTTAAATCAGGGAGCGTGGACTTCCTCACATACGCAACGGGGAATTCTTTGGGGTTTTAAGGAGGAGAGTGACACAGATTAGCCATTAAAAGTGAGCGAAGTGGATTGTTCACTCTAAAGAACAGCACTGGGGAGACTAGCAAGGGGTGTGAACTAATGCAGTGGGGAGCGAGGAGCAGACACTTAGTTTGGGGACATTAAGGAATAAAATTGTAGTACTGACGGGGGTGAGGGAGTGGAAAAGTAAAGGAAAACTCCCAGATGTATGGCACGGAAAACAGATGGCATAGTGATGCCATTGTTTGAAAAAGTAAACCTAGTTCTGAGCGAGTGTAAATTCAAACATACAGAGCTTGAGATTTTTAGGGGCTAATCAAGTGGGAATGTCTACTTGTCAATTATAAGTATATTTCTGGGACTGAAATGAGATCTCCATGCTGGAAAAGATTTGACAGTTAATCAGTGGACAGAGAGCAGTTGAAGCTACGGGAATAAATGCCACACACTGACAGTTTACCAAAGAAAAGGGAAGGAGGGCACTTCTGGTTCAGAAAATATGGCAGACCAGAAACTTGAAGACCCACTCACTGCAGACACATAAAAACATAGGACACAATGCTGCCAATCTTTTCTTGTTTTTTTACAGGCACCTTTACTGTGGTATGATTCCTGTACAGTAAAATACACACATTTCACATGTACTATTTGATGAATTTGATAAATGTCTACACCCAGAAAACCATCACCACGATCAAGATAGCTAACATTTCCATCACTCCCCAAGAGGGGCTCTTTTCGAATTCCCATATTTATCCCTTCCCATTCCCTTCTCTCCCTGGTAACCATAAGTTTGTTTCTCTATGTCTGTGGGTCTGTTTCTCTTTTGTAGTTAAGTTCATTTGTGTCTTTTTTTAGATTCCACATATAAGTGATACCATATGGCATTTTTCTCTTTTTCTGGCTTACTTCACTTAGAATGACTATCTCTACGTCCATCCATGTTGCTGCAAATGACATTATTTTGTTTTTTTCATGGCTGAGTAGTATTCCATTGTATAAATATACTACTTCTTTATCCAGTCAGCTGTCGATGGACATTTGGGTTGTTGCCATGTCCTGGCTATTATAAATACTGCTGCTGTGAGCATTCAGGTGCATGTGACTTTTTGAATTAGAGTTTTCTCCTGAAATATACCCGGGAGTGGGAAGGCTGGATCATGAGTTAAGTCCATTTTCAGTTTTTAAAGGAACCTCCACACTGTCTTCTCTAGTGACAATGCAGCCAGTTTTGTGAAAGCAGAGCCATGCTCAGAAAGTAACGGGTATTTCTAGGGGCCAGACATGAAACACAGTGAGTGTGGCCTGTTCAAGAATCAGAGGGCAGTCTGCCAGGGCTGGAGGAGAGTGACAAGGGAAGTGTGGTACAGGTAGGATTCAGACCACGTGGGGACCTGACAGGCTGGGATAAGGAACCTGGACTTCCAGTCATCCCTTGGTAACCATGGGGCACTGGTTCCAGGACTCCCCCAAGACGTCAACATCCATGGATGCTGACACCTCTTGTATAAAATGACATAGGACTTGCATGGAAGTCATGTACATCCTCCCATGTACTTTTTTTTTTTATATATACAAACTTTTTTTTTATTGAGTTATAGTCATTTTACAATGTTGCATCAAATTCCAGCATACAGCACAAGTTTTCAGTTATACATGAATATATACATATATTCGTTGTCAAATTCTCTTTTGCTGTGACCTCCTGTGTACTTTAAATTATCTCTAGATTACTCATGGTATCTAATACAACGTGAATGCTATGTAAGTAGTTGCCAGTGTATGGCAAATTCAAGTGTTGCTTTTTGAAACTTTCTGTTTTTTCCCGAATATTTTCAATCCACAGTTAGTTGAATCTGCTGGATAGGGAGCCCCTAGATACGGAGAACTCCCAAGCTCCTCCTTCCCACCTTCTAAATTTCCACTGCAAGCACTGAAGGGGTCCAAACATAGAAGAGTGCCATCTACCTGCTGGAAACGCTGAGGAATTCCTTCAGGGTATGTAGCGCAGGAGAGAAGGTATAGGGCCAACTAGTGGGAAAGGATGGCCTGCCTGGAGAGGAAGGAGGAAGGACCGCAGTGGAAGCCAGCTAGTACCCTTACTGGAGCTAGCTGATAGCAGTGAGGGACGCCGAGGAACTGGGGACACGTCACGTGGGGGGCGATCCTGGCCGCCAGGTGCAGGGGTCACATGGCTGGGACCCAGTTTGCAAGATCAAAATAACAAGGAGGGAGAGGGGCTGGCTCAGCCCCGGGATCCTGACAACGGCCACAGCGCCGTGACCCCAGCTAATGCGGCTCCCCTAGTAAGCCAGAATAAGGAAACTCTGAGCCAAGATATTGCAGATTTCACCACAGGTCTCTAAGCTGACAAAATGTAACCACCAGAAACAGGAATCTTTCCTTTTCTCTTCCTTTGGACCTTTGGACAAGGGGCCACACATCTCTGATGGGAACCACCTTTAATCAGATAGAGAGCTCACTTTTTCAGGAATAATCATGGAGAAAAAGAGTGGGGTGATAGTTTAAAGTGGAAGTCAAAGTGGAAGCCCATCTGAGAAATGGTAAAAACATGCTTCTCAATGAATTCGAGTTATGGCGAAAAGAAGGAGGAAGGTTAAGGAAATCTCTATTAATATCCATTCACCATACAAGACTAGCCAGCCATAAAAAGACCACCTTAAATTAAGATTTTTTTTTTTTTTTTGGTGAAGAAAACTATGCCTTATTTTAAAACAAGGCTTGGGCCATCAACAACACGCTGAGAGTTGTTGATGAGAAAATAAATCTGCATATAGATATGTAAGTGTTCCAAGTCCACAGCTCAAAAAAAATTAGTAAATCATGTGTCCAGCTGATTGGGAAATACCGACAAGTAAACAACTCAAAAGTGGGAAAGACATGGGATTAAATAGTGGTAGTGAGCAATGAAATCCAAGATGTTTATACCTATATTTTCTTTGTTAATGTAACAAACTTAAAGCAACTGTCTAAACAGTAGTAACTGGAGCACACAAACACACACACACACACACACACACACACACAAACACACACACAATTTGCAACAGCAGAGAGGTAAAATATGCTAAGTTTATCATTATTGAGGAACAGGATCTAATAGATTATTTCATTTTTGAGACTCTTATAGGATTACTGGTCCAATTGCATATAAAGTTATGAACTTAGAGATGATTTATAAAAATTTAGAGAGAATTTTCATTAAGAGGCAATAGAGCTTCCAAATCACTGAAGAGAAAATTAACAATAAAAAAATTAATCAATCCAGGTAATATAGAGTAACAGAGACCATATTTACCATCCTAAAATAGACCACAAAATGGATAAAATATATGAAGCAATGATTTTTAGGACAGGTGAAAATGATCATTCACTAGGACCTTGTCCTGCCACCTCTATACCAAGGCTGCTAGGCCCCCTACTGCCATCACCAAGGATTTCCACCAGGAGGCGACATATCCTTCCTCTGCTCCTACTGCAGAGCCAGTCCTGAGCAGTCCTTTTCCAGGTTTTGGCAGGCAGCTCCCAGAAGTGCTCTCGTGGGACTTTGTCCCTTTTAGCCACCAGCAAAGGGATCAAGGATGAGCAGTGAGCCTCCTTCCTCATCCAAGACCTAGGAAACTATCTGAATTCTGAGCAGCCCTTCACTCTTGTCTGCTGTCTGGTACTCTCCGCCCGGCTTCCCGAGTCCCCGGCTTGGGTAGCCTGCACGCTGGCCACAGCCCATCAGAATCCGTTCCCCTGCCAAGAGGCCACATGTAATCATGAGCAGGGCTCCAGGCCTCTGGAGCAGCGTGGCTTGGACTGCGTCCTGGTCCTGGGCTCGTGAGCTTCATGCCCTAGTTTGTTGAGTCAGTTAACATCTCTAAGCTATAGTTTCCTCATCAGTAAAATGAAGACATAATCAATATGGAAAAAAAATCAGAATCTGAGGGGGACTAAATTTCTGGTGATTGAAGATTATTTTAATTTTGAATTATACAGCGAAGGACATACAATTTTTACTACTTCATAATTCTAAAGGACAGCTTCTACTATTAAAACTAATGCATGCACATACACACAAACACACGTGCAGACACACTGGCTCTGCTCCACATACATCCCCACACGCACACACACATGGAGTCATGTACCACACACACACATACCATACACACAACCACACACGTCCTCAGGCGCACACACACATAACATACAGAACCACATACATCCCCAGGCGCGTGTGTGCACACACACACACACACACACACACACAGTCACAGTCATGTACCACAGACGTCCCCAGGTGAGTGCATGCGCACACACACATCATACACACTTCGGCGTTATTCTAAATCAATTTACAATTGAGTGTCACAGTGTCCATTGTTTTATCCACTCAGAAGATCCTGACTTTGGAGCGTGAAGCAGGAGCCCCTCCTCTCTGGAGATGGTCTTTACCACTTACAGTCTCAGTAGAGCCAACATAACTGCTCTGGACCTTTGGAAGTGCAGGGCCAGAGCATACCTGGGAGCTCACATCCTATACATGTAAACATGTTAAGTGCAGTAGGTTCTAAACTCCTGCCTTTACAAATATACATTCATTATAAGGGGGAAGGCCAGGTTCAAATTTAGGATTCCCAGACACAGGGGAGTCCAGCAAAGAAAGTGAGCGTGTGGGGAGAGCTGATTCCCAGTCTCTGATCACTAGCCTGACCCTTTTCTTCCCAATGCTGGGTCCATCCATTGCCACAAGGGGCCTTGGATGTGCATAGGGGGACACTCAGACCTCACGTCTGGGCTCTGCTCATACCCTCCATGCAAACAGCTGCCCTTTGGCCTCTCTGTGAGTCCTAGGAATCTGAACTCTGGGGAGAGCCGGTGCAGGCACTAGAAATGGGTCAGGGGCTGCTGAGGCAGGGCATTTGGGGTCCTGGCTTTCTAGAGCACGGGATGGAGCCAATGACCATGTATCCTTGGCCCTGCTGACTCCACCCCATGGAGGGCGTGGCCAGAGGAAGTGTCAGGGCCAGAGGGACCCTCTGTAGTGCAGGACCCAGGGCAGTGGGCCCCCTTACTGAGGTCTAAGGGCAGAAGCCCTAAGGAAAGGTCTGAGGAGGCTGTAAGGTATCTTCATTCCCATTAATTAAAAAAAATAAAAGCTTACCACAGGCGTGGTGGAAAGGGTTTTGTTAGAACAAGGGAAGGCACTTGCCAAGGTCTGGCCATAGAGGGCTGGTGGGTTTGCCAGGTTGATGAGGAACCAAGAGGCCGTTAGTCTCCCCTGGGTCTAAACACCTCCTGAATTCCTTCGGGTGAGACACGGAACCCTCTTAAGTTGTTAAAATCTTCATGGTGAGCCATTCAACTCTCTCCTCATTCTTGGCTAAGAAAGCATGATAAACACAGGCCAGAAACTCATCAGCCTGTTGGTTGGTTCACTATCCTTCTGGCGCCCCCTCTTGTAGGAGCCTTTATCACATCACCCAGGGCTGATCCGGCTCAGGATTATAGCTGATTTTCCACAGGTGGCATCTCTTGTTGGTGACACGAAGGAGGCATGTTAGCCACCTCCCAAACACTGAGTCTCCTCCTGGAAGCAGCCTGCAGATCCCCAGTCCGGCCTCTGCACCACGATGCTCCTTAGTGCTACTCCCGTCTTGCTGCCCTGGCCTCTAGCTCTGGCCAGAACTTCGCTGGATTGTTGATAAATGTCACCCATGCACCTCGTCTAAGCTTGGGGTCCAGATGTGACCATGGTCCTTATTTTCTTCCCATCGATGGATTGTTTGATCTTTGTGTAATCGTGTCTGCAGGAAGGCCAGTACCGCTCTCTTCAGTCCTCCCCGAGCCGCCTCTGTCTATAACTGTCTTGGCGCCCCAGGGGATCGGGTCTGAAGCCTGGCACTCAGACACGATGACAGCTGGAGAGACAGGAATCCACTCCTGCTGTGGCTTCTGCTGAGGCTCGATGTGGCCATAAAAATGGATCCTGCAGGCCCTGACGTCACTTGACTCGCTGCAGGGATGCTACCACACTGACCCGTTCCCCCCAGAGACCGAGGGCTTTCTGCTTGTTCCTGAAGGCCCCACCCCCGTGGGGGCACTGGGTTCAGTGGAGCAGCCAGCCTGCTTCCCCGCCAGCCCTTAGGGCCTTATTGGGGCCTGGAACATCAACTACCCTCCCCTTAGGGGCCCGTTTGTCTTTTCCAGCCAACAGACCTAGGTCATAAGCACTTTAACTCACCTGAGGGTGTTTTCCTCACTTCAGGGGCAGTGAAGACTGGGCTTCTTCACACTCCAAGTGCCCCAGCTCTGGATGCAGACAGCCTGGCTCTCCCCTCAGTCCTGCAGGTCCCAGCCACACCTGCTGCTGGTCACTGAGTCTGTGCTGTGTTCTCTTCCAGGACAAGAGGTGCCCTCTGCCCCCCACCACACCCCCACCAGCGGTGGCAGAGGCGGCGGACAGGCAGGTGAGCTGGGGCCTGAGACCGTGCCCACAAATCAGCGCCCCAGACGCCGCTGGTGACTAGAGGGACCACGGGGCAGAAGGCAGCATGGGATGGGAGGAAGAGGAAGTTTCAGGATAAGGAGATGAAAGGGGGAACGGATAGCACTGTGAGGACCTCGGCCATGAATGGGAAGAGAAAAGACAGTGACAGCTGGAGCGGTGTTGGCGTTAAAAGCTGCGGGCTTTTTTATTTAATTTTATTAATTACCATTACATATACTGACATATTTTTATTTGATTAAAGATTATGTGCCATGTCATATAACAGGATATAGTATGTTATTATTTATTAAATAATACATAATAGTAGATACACTAGCATATTATGTTATTTATTTATTATCAGATAGTATATAATACATACGTAGGTATTTATATACATAATATATAATTCATGCATCTATATAATATATAACACATAACAATGTAGGATTATGATTAATATATTTTATAACAAGATTACATAACAATAATGATGTAATATTACCCATTGTATGTCTTGGTTCATGACACATTCTCACCTTAGGTGCCTGTCAGAGGTATTTATGTATTAAAATTAATATTATAAGAAACAGTTGTGAACCTATCACCCAGCCTCAGAACAGGACTATTGACAGTGACATACTTTGTCCTATCCTGCCCTTGGCCTCTTCTCACAGGAAGTACCCAGCATCCTGAATCCTCGCTTACCCTTGCCTTGTGTTACTTTCACACACACATCATTTAAGACCAGTTAAAACAAATGAACTGCAGGTACATGCACCGAAATGGATGAATCATACACTCTATGTTAAATTGAAAAAGTAAGCCCTAGAAGGTGGCCTATAGTGTGCTATGCTTTTAACTGTGTATATATATGTCAACTAAACTCACTAAATTAAGAACAATTACAGCTAGAGTCCAGGTGGGAGAGGGACAGATAAAAGGCGAGGTGAGCAGATTTGCTGCAGGTGAGCAAGTTCCTTTCCAGTAACATGTCATTCTCTCTGAAGCAGGAAGCAAGGCCATCTGCTGGGAGTCAGGGAAGAGACAGAGGGAAGGTTAGAGGTGTGCAGAGAGCAGAGAATGTTGACACCACTGAGTGATAAGTGGGGAAATGTGCTCACTAGAGAAATCCTGGAGGATTGCCTGGCAGTGGCAACATGGTGGGCATTGATTTGCAGTCTTAGAAATCTGTGCTGGGAGAGCCTGCTGCCTGCAGGCTCAGAAGAAATAGAGCTCGGTGAACCAAGATGGAAGTCGGCCTGGTGAGGAACTGAAAAGATCAAGGGTCAAGGGGGTTTTGTTTGTCATAAAGAGATTGCTGACTGTGGATGCAGAGCTGGAAGGAGGGGAAGTGGAAATTAGAGGAACGTGGACAGGCAGGAAAGCAGAGGAGTCAGCGCTTGATGCCCCAGTGAGGGTGAAGGAGGGCCAGGGAGGTTGGTGAAGAAGCAGCTGGATGGCTAGTGGTGGGCACTTAAAGGAGAGAGGCTGGACCTGGGGTGGAGACACGCCTGCGTATGAGCCCGGGGTAGGGTGAGTGGGGGCTGGCTGGCTCAGGCTCACGGAGAAGAAGACCCTACAATGACCACACTGGGTGGTGGAGGGAGAATGAACTTTGACGTCTCGATGGTAGGAGGTGAGGCAATACAGAGCTGGTGGTCCAGGTGCTCCTGACTAAGGCAGATGAGCAGGGAGTCCAGGGTGGCAGGCACTGCTAGGAATGGATCTGGGTTTTCCAGGTGCTCCCAAGAGAGGAGGAGCAATCATCTGAAGGGGGAAAGTGAGCACAAGGAGGCCAACCCAAGCTCCTGATCAAACGGGGGGTGTGAGGGGGCAAAGTGTCAACTCCAGAGATGGTTGCCCAGGAAGCAGGGACCACGGGTGAAGTGAGGGGACACTCAGAGAAGAGAGGGAGAAGATTCTCTGGGGTGTAGGGGGAAGAGAGTCCCCAGGACAAAGGAGCACAGAGGCACATTGATGAGGATGGACTGGCTCTATGATGACACTGCGAGGATGGCTGGATCTTTGTCCTGAGGGCTTAGGTTGGGGGTCCTACTGGCCTCATGAGGACTCCCCTCTCAGCAGCCAGGACAGACTCTCCCGCTCCTGAGAGCTGTGTGGCCACCACTGTTCCCGGAGGGGCTCTGTCTCCATCTTCTATCAGATTTTCCTGCCCAGCCCCCGACCGACAGTGAGGGAGCCTGGGCCTCACAGCTGTTTGCCGTGGAGGGACACAGGCTCCTTGGAGAAGCAGGCTGATCTTACTTTTCTCCGTAACCCAGGGCCTAGCAAAGCGCCAGCCTATGGGTGGGCCATGCAGAGGCTCGGATACTTACTAAATTAACTCAAAGCAGTAGAATAGCAGAGCTGGAGGAAGTGACCACTGAGCTCACAGAGTTCACTGCCCACACCCCCATTCTACAGATGAGGAAACAGAGACCAAGTGGTGAAGCAGCCTTGGCCAAGGTCACGCTGCTCCTTAATGCTGGCCTGTGTCGGGCATCCCAAGTGATGAGCTGCAGTGAAGGGCCTGAGAGGGGGCTCTGGGGCCAGTCAGCTTGGTTTCAAGTCCCAGCTCTGCCATTTACTAGCTGTGTGATTAATGAGTGTCCTTCCTGTAAAGTGCCACCTCACTGGGTTATCGTGAACACAGAGTTCCTGGAACAGCAGGACAGAGTTCTGTAAGGGTTTGCTGTTGCTTTGGTTACTATTATTATCACCAAGTGAACCCTGAAATGAAGTACAAAGACAGCAAGTATTTTTATTTTAAAGGATTTTAAAATCCGATGATGAATGTTTGATTTAATCTATTCAAGTTTGCATTTGACCCCTATTAACAACTACACAATGGGTGACTTTTGAGGAAATGTTGCTTCATGTCTTTAATTCTCACTAATGACACAGGCTATTCAACAGGAAGCAGTTTCTTTTCCAGGAAGAGGGACAAAAAGTTAACAATATCTCGGTACCTCTCGGTTCCCAGTGAGTTGGTTGTGACCTGTCAACCCAACTTTGGGGAAGTGCCCGCTCCTCCTGGTCTTGCTGCGCTGCCCCGTGGCCTCCAGGGGGAGCTGTACCCCCACACGAATCCAGTCTCTTGGTTCATATCTTTGCTTCAGATCCCTCAAGGACTGCCCATGCCCCAGGGCCCTATCTGCCCCGCCAGCCTCGTCTGCTGGACTCCAGGACACCATCCTGGGTCTCAACCATCCTCTGTTCCTATGCCCGCCCCACTAATCTTCACTTTGTCCTTCAAGTGTGGGCTCCTGTGGCTCGCCACCCAGCAGGGGTCTCCCCGTCCTCCACCTGGGGTAACTGCATCGTCCTGCATGGTGTCTAGCGAACCCGTGTGGAGGCAGGAAGAATACAGAACAACAGGTGCTCAGAGGGCTGCCTTTCCCACTGCAGGGGCCCTGGAGAACTTTCTCCCGGCTGGTTATTCACAGGCGCTGAAGCTGTGGAATCTCGATCTCACCAAT
This sequence comes from Camelus dromedarius, assembly GCF_036321535.1. Taxonomy (NCBI): domain Eukaryota; kingdom Metazoa; phylum Chordata; class Mammalia; order Artiodactyla; family Camelidae; genus Camelus; species Camelus dromedarius. Next base: position 70,537,075 of record NC_087472.1, read on the forward strand.
TTAAAGGGCATCATCACTAATTACAAAAGCAATCATTTTTTCAGTAGCAAAAGGAGAAAAGACTTTGTGCCCCGCACTTCCAACTTTCTTCCTCCACCTTCAGAGGTGATTCTCACTCTCTGGGCAAGGGTAGAAAGCAACACACAGAATATTATTTTTCAATTTTTTTCCCACTCTGAAGATTGCTTTCCCAGAACTGATGAAGGCTAGGATGGTTAGGCTTCCCTGGACTGAGGATTCAGAGGCGCAGGGGGGAGGGGGGGTGGGGAGATAATTCAGCATTATTGAACCAAACAGAGACATTAAAAGGCTCTACTCTAAACAGAAAGGAAGCAGGATGCTATAGAAATGGGAAAACCATAGTTGGAAATGCAATAACGAGTTACAAGAGAATTAACATGAAGATATAAAAAAGAAAAAGTACATCAAAATACAGAAAGGTGGGAATGGGAGACGGTAGCAAGAAAAGATAGATTTTTTTTCCTCTTTTTTTTCTCATTATTTTTAGGATGTGTTGGAGACTATGTGATTATCAGTCTAAAGGAAATAGATATAGTAATGAGTTGATATACTTGAAAAATAAGGTAACCACAAATCAAAAGCATACAATACAGTCGCAAAAAAATAAAAAAACCAAAAAAGAAACAAACTCAAAATGGCTTAAAGACTTAAACATTAGACAAGACGCTATAAACCTCTCAGAAGAAAACATAGGCAAAACATTATTTGACATACATCTCAGCAATGTTTTCCTAGGGCAATCCACCCAAGCAACAGAAATAAAAGCCAAAATAAACAAATGGGACCTAATTAAACCTATCAGCTTTTTCACAGCAATAGAAACCATAAGCAAAACAAAAAGACAACCTATGGAATGGGAGAAAATATTTGCAAAAGATGAGACTGAACATGGCTTAACTTCTACACTATATAAATAGTTCATACAACTTAATAAGAAAAAAAAAAAACCCAATCCAAAAATGGGCAGAACAACTAAACAAGCAATTCTCCAATGAAGATATACAAATGGCCAATAGGCATATGATATAAAGGCTCAATATTGCTAATTATCAGAGAAATGCAAATCAAAACTACAATAAGTTATCATCTCACACTAGTTAGAATGGCACCATTCAAAAATCCACAAACCATAAATGCTGGAGAGGCTGTGGAGAAAAGGGAACCCTTCTACATTTTTGGTAGGAATGTAGTTTGGTGCAGCCACTATGGAAAACAGTATGGAGATTCCTCAAAAGACTGAAAAAAGACTTATCATTTGATCCAGCAATCCCACTCCTGGGCATATATCCAGAGGGAACCTTAATTCCAAAAGATACCTGCACCCCAATGTTCACAGAAGCATTGTTTAAAATGGCCAAGACATAGAAGCAACCTAAACGCCCACTGACAGATGACTGGATAAAGATGTAGTATTTAGATATAAAAGAATATTACTCAGTCATAACAAAGAAGGAAATAATGCCATTTACAGCAACATGGATGGACCTGGAGATTATCACACTAAAGTGAAATAACTCAGACAGAGAAAGACAAGTATCATATGACATCACTTATATGTGGAATTTTTAAAAATGATACAAATGAACTTATTTACAAAACAAAACAGACTCACAGACTTAGAAAACAAACAGGAGTTTGGGATTAACAATTACAAACTACTATATGTAAAACAGACAAACAAGGATTCACTGTAGAACACAGGGGAAAATATTCAGTATCTTGCAACCTATAATGGAAAAGAACCTGAAAAAAATAGACTATGTATATGTACAACTGAATCACTATGCTGTATACTTGAAACTAACAAAACAGCTGTATATCTGAACCTAACAAAACACTGTAAATCAAACACATTTCAATGAAAAAAAAGATAAGCTCTAAATACCTTTATTCAAAGAAAATCTTCAACTCTTACCTCTTACAAAAAGTAAAATGGGAAGCTTGAGCAGGACCAAATTATACTGAATGAGAGGTTACATACCTTCTCCAGCACGTGGCCCATGCTACACACACATCGTGTTTTCCTTCAGGTAAGAATGGCCCTTACTGCCCAGGGAGCGAGTCCTGCTGGGACAATGCCTCTGTGGCAGTGGCCTCCTTGTCACCGCTCCATCTCACCAGGAGGCCAGGGTTTTCAGAGAGGAGGGAACACAGAGCTCATACACTTCAGATCTATTTCCTGAGAAAAACTATGGAAAGAACAAATTCACCTGCAGTGCGGGAAACATGAGCAGGGCCCCTAAGCAGACTGACAAGCCCGAAGCAAGACGGCCCAATGTTCACATCGGAACCAGAACAACAACCGTCTGGCCCCAGTTAAACGATCACCATCTCACCTGCAATGAACTGTTCGTACTCAGTGTCAGGGATGTTTCTGCTGAGACTTGAGAGATCAAAAAGTCAGACCAGGGAATCCGGACCTGGTGGATGTCCAGGCTCTGCCAATGGTAGAGGCGGCCCCAAGGGGGTAGCACCAGCACCGACTCTTCCATTTTCAGCAGGGTCTTCAGGAGGAAGGCGATGTGGATACAGTCGCCCCTATGGAGGCTGAAGACCTCTGGAGGGTTGACGTCACACAGAAGGTACCTGGCACGGAGCAAAGGAGAGCGGGTCTTCAGGGCCAGGCCTCTGCACAGGAATCCCGGCTTAGATAGAACAGATACAACGGGAATCCCTGCACAGCACATGGCCTAGACTCAAGACACGTTCAGCAGCTTCTGGTTTGTATAGTGGAGGCACTACCCACCCATCTCCACGTGGCCAATTACTTCGAGTCCGGGAGCACGTGCAGAAGACATCTTGGCATCTGTCTAACAACACTAAGCACCTGACTAGTACCTGAGCACCCGTTCTCAAGGGGCTCTCAAGCTTCTTGGTCTACAGACCCCTGTACACTCTTAATTACTGAGGACTCCAAAAGGCTGCTGTTTATGTGGGTTAAATCTATCAATAGTTCCTGTGTTAGAAGTTAAATAAGAACTTTAAAAAATGCTTATGAGTTCACTTAAAAATAATAACAACCTACTACATGTTACCATTAATACTCTTAAGCAAAAAATAAGTATATTTTTCTAAACAAAACTCATTAATGAGAAGAAGAGCAGTGATTTTAATTTCTGCAAATCTCTTTTGGACTGGTGAGAGCTGAATTCTATCTGCCTCTACATTCCCTGTTTTGTGATATCACAGACCAGGTTTTCCCTGGAAAACCCCACAGGAAACTCGGGAGTGCAAGAGTGTGCAAAAGGCAGGTGACATACCGGCGTTTCTACGAAAATAGTCTTGCATCTCAGGGTCCTCGGACACACTTTGATAACTGCTGCCCTACCCTAGGCGAGACTCTCCTACACAAGAGCCAGGCAAGGGTCCTGGCTTCTTTAATGATTTACTGCAGCCACACCCCTCCCTTCTCTGTGTTAATGTTTCCCACAACCTCCATTACTGCAGATGAGGATGTAATCCTCAACTGGGGCCTCTAATCCCAGAAGACTGCCAACCTTGAGAGGGAGGGCCCATCTACCATCCCTACACCCCACACAGTCTATTTTGAGTCAAGCCCTAGATAACTGCTAATCGGCACTGACCCTTGTCTTATTCCTGAGGTTTATCGAAGAAGCCAACATCTGGATGGAACTGAAATTTCCCTGCAGATAAACAAGGCTGATAAACCACCCCATTCCAACATCTGATTCTGGGGCTCTTCAAAACCCAGGTAAGGCCCTGCTTCATAAAAGACGGGTCCTCCGCCTGCCCTTCCCGGGGGGTTCTGGGAGGCAGCGGCCACGCAGGGCTACCCGGACTCGAGGTCCCAGCCCCAGTGCCCGAGGGGGAGGAAAGTCCGAGGCTGTGACCCCGCCCTGTCCCCACCGCCCCAACCCGCTCTCCGGCACCACAGCCCCTCCCCGGCCGCCACACCAACCCGGATCCCACCCCGGTCCATGTCCACTGGCCCCGCCAACGGCGCGGTCGTACGTTTACCGTCTGTGGGACGCCGCCCCAGACAGGATGTCGGCCGCCGACTGGCCAGGACAGAACTAGTCGCCCGGCCGAGCAAGCCGCCATCCCCAGCGGCAAGCACCGCCATGGTCCCGGGCAGCTGCACACTTCCGGAGCCCGCTGCCCGTCCCAGAAGCGCACGCCGGCCCGCGCGGAACGCGGAGCCTGTAGCCATGGCAACGCCGCGGGGCCCTCCCCTAGCGCTTGCGTCTGTGTCCTCCCGAGGCTATACGTGCGAGGGCAGAATTGCGGAGCCAATGGGAGCCAGGGCGCTGCCAGGACGGGGGCTGGGGGGAGGCTTATGGGACAGCTGGGCGGGGCCGCGGCGGTCGGGGTCGCGAGGACGTCCTCACCTGCAGGTGCGCCGGCCGGAGGCTGGGGCGGTGCTGCCACCAGTGGGCGGGGCAGCGGGGCAGCGGGGCAGGGGGGCAGCGGGGCAGCGGGGCAGCGGGGCAGCGGGGCGGAGGCCCCCTCACCTGTCCGTGTGCGGGGCTCAGCCTGGGCTCCGCGGCCTCCGCTTGCACCGGACGTGGACCCAGGCTGCCGGTGGGCAAGATAGAGGACTAAGCCCAGGCACGCACCCCTGGCCAGGTAGGGCACCTGAAGTGCAGTTCCGCCAGGCCCGCTGCCGGCCTTGAATTCGCGCTGCTGGGCAGTTTCCAAGAAGATGAGATCTGTCCCAAGATGGGAGGTAGGGCAGGGGTGCCAGATGCCCGGTTGGGTGCGGCCTTACAGGAGAGCCACGGTGAGAGGTTGCAGAGCAGCCCCTGTGTTGGCGGGGCTAGGAATTTGGGGTATGGGGTGGGGATGGTGTGTACCATGCTCTGTGGTCTCCCCAAGAACTCTCACCCCCAAGCAAGGGACCCTGCTCCCTCCACCCTTCACTGCATCCCCTGCCTTCCCCAGCACCACCGCCCCTGCCCCCAGAGTGTCCCATGACCTCTCCCCACACCGGGCACTGTCCCTGTTACCAGTACTGAAATCCTGGTGGTTCCACCCCGAGGGTGGGGGCTGTATCTGACCAGTTAGGACGCCTGGAGCCTTTGTATGAAACCTCAGACCATAATGCAGGCGTGCACAGAGGCCCCTCAAACAGGATTCCCTGCGTGGCCCTCCCCACCACGCACCCACAGCGCAGCTGCCACACCGGGCCAAGCCTGTCGGAGGACCTCTGGTCCCTCTCCTCCTGTCCCTGATCAAGAGTGCACCACCCACACTGCTGGGTATTTAGGGGGCCTTAGAAGAGCAGCTGGTATTTTCATGGGCAAATATTTGCTCTTTTGGGAAGATTTGAGTGCAAAGGGATGTAGGGTATGCTTTTTCTGTTGCCCTGGAACTGGTGACTAGGATGCAAACTTAAGTCAAAGCAGTTTTTAGAGAGAGCCGCAAAATATCTAACCCAAATATCACTGTTCCCCAACAAAGGCAACACCACCTGGCGGGTGGGGGCCTGGCCCCTCTTTCTGGAGGTTAGGGTTTCCACCCTCCAGCCTTAACAGAGCCCGAAACAGCTCTGAACACTCTCCAACAGGCTTTCCCAGCACAAACTGCCTTTATTTTGAATCTGGGTGAAGGAACCAGCTGACAAATCTGGGTAAATCTTCCCGGGTGTAACCATGCCTTTTATGCTGAATGAAAGAGTGGCTCTCCACATGCTAACATCTTAGAACTGAATGTGTGTCAAAGCCTTCATGCATGTAGCGTGTTGGGAACAGCGTTTCATGGTGAGGGGAACTATATAACTTACATGTGTATGGGGAAGCCCTCACTCCAACAGGCTTTTCCTGCGCAAACTGCCTTTATTTCAAAATTGGCTCTTGCTGAGAAATCTTGGTAAGCGTTCCTAGGTGTAACCATGCCCATTATGCTGGATGAAAGAGCGGCTCTACACTTGTTCACATCTCAGAAATGAATGTGTGTTGAAGCCGTCATTCATGTAGCGTGTTGGGAACACAGAGTTCCCTGGTGAGAAGAACTATGTAAATTACATGTCTATGATGAAGCACTCGCTCGAACTGGGTATTTCAGCGCATACTGCCTTTATTTTGAAACTGGCTTCTCAGAAGACCTGTGGTCTCCACTGCAGGTCTGTCTCCAAGCCCAGGGCCAGCATGGTGACTCTGCTCCCCCTGTCTATTCCGGGAGGTCTAGGTGTCCTCCATGGCCCTTCCACCATTGTTTCTTTTGGAAACACCCCACAGATGAAATGGGCCTGAGAACAGGAGAGCTGGATTCCAACAGCCACTGCCCAGTGTGTGGCTCCTGGGGGGGGCATCTCCCCTCCGTGGGCTCTGACCTCCCCTCCCCTCTCCCCCACCCCCACCCCTGTCCTCCTGCATTTCCTGATTGATCCCTGGATAATGGTCCATACCAGGAATGACCTGGGAGAGGTTTTATGAGTCTTTAAGGGGAAAAAAAAAAAATCTTTAGACAAATTAGTGAAAGTAACTTCCAGCTTTCCCGGGAAACTCCTCTTTCCAATGTTTACGGCTAGTTGACAGGGTGTCAAGTTGCCTAACCACTCACATCTGAGCAAGTGCTACCTCTCTCTCCAGCTCCCCGCAGCATCGACCTGTAGCAACTTGGCCACAAGAGGGCAAGAAAGCTCTTTCCCCTCGCCAGCGCCAGCGTGGCTTTGGAGGCAGTGGAGGCTGAGAGAAAGGGCCCCGCCCCGAGGCTTGGGGGGCCTCCAGCCACAGCCAGAGTAGCGGGGGTTTTCAGAGTGGCCCTACAGGGAAACCAGGCAAGGCCGCCTGGCCCAAGTCTTCCCTGCCCAGAGAGCCCCATGAACTGCTTTGGGCCCCACTCCCCATTTGGGCCTCCTGCAAAAAGGTACCACGGGATCCACACCTGAGAAGGCAGAAGGACGGTCCTTTGGCCTGGGGTCCCAGCAGGTGTGTCCTGTGAGACCTGTGGCCACATATCTTCCTAGTCTCTCTAGGACACTGAAGGGTCTGTTCTGGGCACCTTGGTGGTCAGGGACATGGGAACAACTCTAAACTCTGAAGAAGGACAGAGAGACTCTTCCTGGAAGCAAGGATTCTAGGGAGACGCCTTGCCCAGAACTGGGGGACTGTGTCCTGAGTAGACCGCTGGGAGGCAATGTTGGGCTGTGGGATCCTCTTCAGAGAAGGGAGCAGGTGTGCTTTCCGGGGGTGGGCTCCTGCTTTGTCCAGTCATGTCCTTGTGTAAGACTCATTTACAAACACCTCCCAGTCCACCTAGGGGTGGCCCCAGGCGTGGGGGTAGAGGAGGAGAGTGAAGGGTGCAGACTTAGGGCCCCCTGACCCACACAGGGAGCCAAGGGTCAGTGGGAACATCTTGGGAGTCTAGTGCAGGGGTGGAGGACGAGCACTAAGAACATGCCAAGTCATGCAATAAAGTGACCCGTGACCACGAGACACAGGTGGCCATACACCAAAGGAGGGAGATAGAAATTTAGACCCAGGCTCTGAGAACCTTGAGAGGGGCTGGAGGGTCCCAGGAGCCCTCAGGAACAGCTCTTCTAGGGGCACAGATATCCCAATACACACATTTCTCATGGATGCTTTTTGGGGTGCAGAGTGAGTTACCAGGATCCTGAACTTAGTATGGAATCCCACCCCCTTGTTCATCACGGTTCCTGGCAATAAATTGCTGTCATTTGTCCTGGACATGCACAGGGAAGCTGACTTCTGTGGGGGTCACTGCAGGACTACAGTTTTCTTGTGTGGGCTCTGTGACCACAGAAACCCAGGAGGATTTCTTAACGGGAGCACCTGGAGACCATGCCTGCAAGGACCACCCTCATGGGATGGCCAAGGAGCCCGTGGTACCCAGGTCACCAAGTGATGAAGTTGTGAGGTTGCCTGGGGTATCCTGGGGTCATGTAGAATTCTGTGGTCAGCACGTGGGCCCAGCACTGCGGGATGGTCTGCACAAAGAGGGGCCTGCCCTCCTGATGTTGGCTCCTATCAACTGCAGAGAAACTGCTCCCAGGGCTCCTGGAGGTCCATATTGAGAGTGTCCTGCCAGCCATGAGGGGTCACCTTCCCCTGATGCAGAGGCAGACCTCTCCCCCTTGAGGCCCAGGGGACACCTGGCTCAGGTCCCACCTGTGTGCCCTGGACACGCAGAGCCCCAGAGCTCTGGCACAGCCTGGGGTGTGGTCGTGTCGGGGCAGGAAAGTCCCAGGGAATGGGTTCATTCAGGGCAGAGGCCACTCTGCAGGGATGCTGGACCTGGCAGCGATGCACTGCTTCAGAACTTCCCTGGGCTGGGTTTCCAAGCTGTGGGATAGAAGGGCCTCTCCTTCCTGCGGTGCAGTGGGGGGAACTAGATCCATCATCAATGTCAGCCCTGAAAATGGAGGCTACGCTACCTCCATTCCTGGAAAGAAAAATCAGGCCCCTCCAGTCCAGATGACTCAGAAAGTCATTCAGCAATGTTCGGGGTCCCCACTTTAGGCTTTGAATTAGAGCTGAGCGGCTCAGGAGGCCAGATCCCTGTCTGTTGCTCCAGGGGTAGTCTTTCTGCTGGGGGACAAGATCCTCATAAACACCTATGTCTTTGTGGGACACTCCTCTCTGACCAGCTGGGAGGCAGGGTGCAGTTGTGGGAAATCGTGTTTCCATGAGCAGAGGGCCACCAAGTGGTGGGGGCACAAGAGACTGTGAGAATGAGTCCCACAGCCTTTCTGGAATCAAAAAACTGGCAAATGTGAAAAAGTGCATAATTTGTTTTATTGAACAGGCTGCTTATGTACATTTGGAGGGCCAGGTTCAAGGACTCTGCATCCCCCCAGGACAATAGCCTCAAGAGAAGAACAGACAGAGCAGGAGGAGATCTGGGGTTCCTCCCAGGAATCAGGCAGAACAGGGATTTCTGCAGATTTGCAAGAAGTCCCCGACCACTGAGAATGGGGTTACAACCCCACGTGACCCCTGTCGTGTTTGGCTTGGGCTCTGGGTCTGGCCTGATCATGTATTCTTCCAGCTGAGTTCCAGAAACTCAGAGGGTGGACTTAGAGTGGCTGCGTTTGGAACCTAGTGAGGAGGTGGAGGGTCCTTTATATTAAGTCCCTTCAGCCTAATCACCGTAGCTGAAGCCCAACACCCCCCAGGCCCCCAGGGTGGCCGTGGAGGGAGCGCAAGCCTGGCAGGCGACCTAGGGGTCCCACTGCTGTGTCCCTCCCTTGTCTTCATTCCCTTTCACCCCGGAAGGTGTGATTGTCTTGTGTCATGGTGGCCACCGCAGTGTCCCTCCCAGCAATCTCTCTTCTCCATCAGGTGGGGTTCCCACCCCCGCTCAGCCTTCTCTCTGCATGGATGATGAAGGACCAGGCCCACCTGAAGTTCTGAGCTTGAGCAGTAAGGTGGAAACAAAGAAACCAATGGAATCAGAGAAGCAAGTGATTGTGGTAAAGCTCCCCACCACAGAGAAGCTGCCTTGAGTGGAAAGGAGGGTGTGGGCATGACCATTTGTTTCCTGTCTCCCAGTGCTCTTAGCTTTCTTATTGCAGACCTGCATGGTTACAACAAAATGATCTGCAAAACTGAAAATATTTACTCTCTCGCTTTTACAGAAAAGGATAACCAGCGTCTGGTCCCGGTAAAAGGCAAGTGATTGGAGTTTCTTTCCAGTTTGGAAACATCTGGACAGGCCCAGGTTTGCAAAAGTCTTTAAGAGTAGTTACGGAGTTTTGCTTCTAAAATTTTTTACGGCTGTATATATTTCTGAGATGCGGTTGTGCTGTGTAATTCTGAGCCGGGATTTTCTCAAACTGTTTCTCACTTCTTATATCAGACGTTCCTAAATTCCAAGGGGAACTGCATATTAAGGAAGCCATGGAATTTAGGAAAAGGATACAGATCTCATTTCCTTTTAAGCATCGATGTACCTCCATCATGGCAGTATTGGTTATGTGCTATTGATAGGGGAACTAAATAGTAACCAGATTAATAGAAAATAGGGGATTTTAGGTACACAGGTTCATCTTTTCAACACTTCTTGTAATGTTTGCAGTTTAAGATGACCATTCCTGAGAAACAGGCAGCCTCTTAGAATGAAATAGCATTTCCTCTGAACCATACTTAATTTTTATTTCGTAGACAGCAGGAAGGGTAATCACACATCACACGTTTGGGGGCGTCAAAGAGAAAATGTAACTTTCTGGGAGCGCACTCCCCCGTCTCCCCCTGCTCTTTTCACTGTCCCATTCTCCCTGAAGGCTCTTTCTTATCTTCTGCTCATGGCTCCAGTAACTCTTTCTTCCTCCTCGTTCCTCAGCTGGTAAAGTTACTTTTCTACTTTGAACAAGCAAACAAGCCAACAGAAGAGAAATTTCACAAGCAACTCCCAGCACATCCACTCGCCTTCTGATGTCTGTGACCTCACTCTCGGTGCCCCGCCTATTATTACAAGTGGCATCGAAAGCCAGATCCTCCAAAAGTCCCTGGGACCCCATCCCTCCCATCTTCTCTGGGTTGTCACTCCCAAAACCATCCTCTCTTTCACTACCTCACATAATTTGTTCTCCTGCTAGTTGGCTCCTATCAGTATATAAACGTCCATTCTCTTAAAAGAAACAAACAGCACTCCTTGACCCTAATTCACCCCCACCAATTGCCAACCTGTGTCTTTGCAGCAAATTTTTAAGGAGTTGTTTAAACTCACTGTCTGCATCTTCCCTTGAGCCATCCCCTTTTACACCCACTCTGGCTTTTCCCCTGATCCCTCGCTCTATGGAAACTGCCCTGTCAAGGCCATCAGTGACCCCACGTTGTGAAATATAGTGGTCAATTTTCAGTCCTCATCATTCGTGGCCCCTCAGCAGCATTTGACCCAGCTCTTCCATCCCTCCTCCCCTGTATTCCTGCTTCAACCTCCAGCCCATCGCTCTGTATGCTTTCTGCTTTTGGTCTACTGGCTGGTCCTTTGCCAATGTCTCCTCTTTTTTCCAAACATATACTGTGGGTGTGCCCCAGGGTTGGTTCCTGGGCCTCTCCTCTCTCTCTCTGCTATTCCTTTGGTGGAAGCAACCCAGCCTTGAAAATTGGCATGCCATAAATTTCTCGATTTCTCCAAAACTCCCTGATTTGACCTTTCCATCTGGACCTTTATCCCTGAGACTCACATTCTTTTTCTTCCATTCATCTTGCTTTCACATTCATACATATGTTCTACTATGTAATTACTTTTCGAAATTTTGAATCAGTACATATATATCATGTAAAATGCTCAAGTCAGTATTATTTCCACTAAGATGCTTATTCTACCTTAGAGTATTTCTGCATTTCTGTATTTATGTGAATAAAGCGAATAGTACTTCTACAAGCCTCATAGTTAAACAGTGTGTTTGTTTGGGGCTATTACATAACATGAAATAATGATACATCAACATAGTCCTTTTTCATTTATTTTTATGTAACATCGAGATGAGGTTTTTGCACTGAAGACTAATTTTATTGAAATGTTACCTACATTATTAACAGTCAGTTTATGTGAAGGCCCTCATTTCTCCCCTTTTCTGATATATTTTCCATTTGGCTATATATAACATATACCTTGGCATGAAATAAAATTCCCAAATCATTCACATAATACAATTAATACATTTAAATTATATTCATTAAGTGTTAAAAAGAATAAGAAAACAGACTCCTCTACCTATTAGGCATTTCTGTGGCAATATGTAATACACCCCTTAACCATGACATTGAAGAACTGAGCTGATTCCAGCCCCTTTCCACCTGCTCAGCCCCACTTTGTCCCATACCCAGTGGATGGAGAGGACATCTCTTCCATTTTCCAGGTCCAGATGTTGGAACCGTGTCCTTTCTCTCTCTTTCTCTTACACACACAGACAGCAAATCCAGCTTGTTAGAAAATTCTGGATACTCTGTCTTCATTAACCACCTGCTCCCTGCTCCCCACCCTCCTAAGAGCCACCTTCAGCCCTTCCTGGACACCAATAGCCTCCTGTTTCCATCTTTGCTTTCCTACATTCGCTCATCCACACAGAGTCAGAGGGAGCCTATAAAAGCATATATTGAGGGGGTGGGTGTATCTCAGTGGTAGGGCGCATGCTTAGCATGCATGAGATCCTGGGTTCACTCCCCAACATCTTCATTAAAATAAATAAATTACCTCCCCCCAAAAAAACACAAACACAAAAGCATAAGTTGGACTACATCACGCCTCCCCTCAAAACTCACTAAATGAGTCACCATTTCATTAGGAGCCAAAGTCGTTACAAAGGCCTCAGGACCCGGTGTGCTCTGCCTCTCCACCCACACTCTCCCCCTCACTCTGGGGGCCTCTGGCTCCAGGTTTTCCTTCTTCCTCCGGATTTACTCTGCTTCAAGCTCATTACTCCGTGAGATCTGCCAGGATTGCCTTATTCCATCCTGCCTGCCTCCCACCCCACTGCCATCACCCGAGTTTGCTCATATCACTCTTTTTTTTTTAATTTTTCCAAGCTCTTGCTACCCCTAACATGCAGCCTGTTTCCTCTTCTAAAACTCTGAGCCCCCAGTGATTGGGAGTCATGTCTATTTTGTTGACTGATAAAGCCCGAGAGCCTTGGGAACAGGTCTAGTTAGGAGATTCCCGTACGTAGTGGGAGCTTATGCACATTTGCTGAATGAATGTAGAGGCCCTGGTCCAATCTGATGGAGCACTTCTGTGTCCTGCTCAAAGAATAACTCTCTTTTCCACCTGACAGGGGGTGACAACTTCCTTGGTGATCAAAGGCAAGATCTTTTTGCTTTATGCTGTTAACCTTATGTGGGGAGACTGGGGGACCTTCATATATATTTTTAAATTTGGTTCACTCTGCAGTTTGTCCTTGGTCTCTGTATAATTTTGTGAAACTCTTTATGAGTAATCATTCTTCCATCAGATTGAACAGGGTCCAGGGTGAAGGACCAAGCCTGTCCCATTGGCCATACTGTGTGTCATGTCCTGGGACCCACTGGATGCTCAGCACGTAAGTGAACCGACAGGAGTGAGTGAAGAGATGGGAGCATCTCCTTATTGTGGTGGAGGCTCTCTGTCCGATGCCTTGAGATTTGGGGAAGGGTTTACAAGTGCGGAGGGGAGAGGTCAGGTCCTCTGTGCTCTTCCTGAGTGCCCTGGCCTTACCCATTCCCCCAGCCCCCTCTGGGCAGCCAAGCCAAGGAGCTGGGCCACTGGGGGTTATGCTGATAAATAATCGACCTTCACCCCAAGTCTGGGGGGTAGGTACACCTGATTGTAGACTCTGGAGTCAGGTCCTTGGAGGAATTCCTCACTGAACTATGTTTTGGACCTTTTATTTTTCTCTATAACCTCCAGCTGAAGAAGAAGATTGTCTTAGACACATGAAATGTGAGGACGCCTACTGTCCCCTCGGAACCCAGGTGGGGCTGGGAGTCTGCTGTTTGTACAGCCAGTGGGCTCGTGTTGCTTTGGGCATCCCTGTGCCTGAATTCCTGCAGTACACTCGGTGGTAAGGACGGGGGTGCCTGGCAGGGAGGGAAGCGGGTCGGGAGACTGCACAGCTGGGGAGATGTTAACCTGGGGTGAGTGGGAGCCTGCTGATGCATGGCATGTCGGTGCAGGGAACTCTCCACACTCAGAGGGGTTACCACTTCCTCAGGGGCCCTTTGATCAGGGTGCTGGGCTGTCAGGGGACTGCGGGGTCCCAGTGAGGATTATGGTGCCTTCAGGCAATGGGAAGTGAGGGGTCCAGTGGCACTTATATTAACTGTGCACCCAAACCCAGCCCCCACCTCTTTCAGCCTGTTTCCTAATCTGCTAAACTGGAATGATATTAACCATCCTGCGGGGTCGTTGATGGGCTGGGACAGACTAGACTGTCAGGAGCTGGAATTCCTTTGTCCCCTGACTGTTTTCCTTCTTTCTGACTATTTGCTCTCACAAGCTCAGTCTCTCTGTCCGTCTCTCTTTAACTTCTAACTTTCTCTCATGCTCTGGTTTCATTTGAATTCCAACCACCGCCCCTCTCCGTCGCCAATCCCCAGATGAGTGAACTTGATTTCTGTGTGTCAGTTCCAAATTCCCAGGAAAGATGCTCTGTCTCCCTCTGGATCTGTTGTCCAACCCATCAGTTGTGGCCAGAGGAGCGAGTCCCTCTGGGACCAGCGGAGGGTCTCTGCCTGTGAAGGAAAAGCCCAGCTGGGCTAACAAGCTAAGTCACAAATCTAAGTGTAACAAGTGTCTGATTACTGATCTGAGTTCTGCTGGGCTAACTGGTAAATCTGAAGTTTAGTGTCAGTTTACTGGGCTAACAAGCTAACTCGTAAATCCAAGCTCAACAAGTGTCAGTAACGTGATCTGTTCCGAATTGATAAGCTTCAGTGTACTGATTCCTTGCTTTTTGTTGTTTGAGCCTTATTGGCTAATAGCCCATACTTGTAATTAACCCTATAAAACCTCATGTGCACGTCTTGGAGGTGCTCAGAGCTTCGGAGCAGAAGCCCCTCTGAGCCCGCCGGCGTAATAAATCTGAGTACTCCAACCCTCCGAGTGATACTTGTTTCTTGGCTGGCCTGTCTTTTCCCTAACAATTCTGGAGGCCCCAGTGAGATACAACCACGCCGGCCCCTTGATCAGGTGGACTGGTGGCTCCGGCCGACCGGGGGACGGGACTCCTTCAGCGAACGAGGTGGCACCGCCCGACGGTATTCCGGGTTCTCTTTCGTGACGGCAACTCGGCCCCCCCGGGTGGCTGGGCTACAACCAGAGCCAGACTCCGTGGAGGGACGGACAGACTCACCAATTGGCCGTCCGGACAAGGTAGGAACCCCTGGGAGGTATCAGGTCCTGTCCAATTGGACAGAAGAGGAGGCTGATCCCCTCCTACAGGCTCTCTGTCTGATGGTATTTCACACAGGGAAATCAGGTCAGGAATCAGGTCCTGTCCCAGTGGACAGAAGAGGAGGCTGATCCCCTCCTACAGGAAACAGGATATTGGTATTGGTGGGAGGACTGTTGTTAACCTCTGTGTGTGTGTGTGTGAATGAATGAGCGGCCTGTGAATCATGTGATCAGGCTCAAGTTTGTAGCTCCACGGCATTCTGCTACTGAGTTCGAGTGAGTCCCAACCTGCAGTTCTGTGGTGACCTCATACGGCTCAGGGCGGTATCGGTCCCTCAGGGTCCCGATCTGTGTCAGCGGCTTATACTGACCCTCCAAAGCTAAGAGGCACCTTCGTTCCCGTGAGGGGATCGGCCAGGCGGACGCAACGAAAACCCTCCCTTGTCTTGTCTGCGACACCGGCACAGGGTGGCTACACTGGGAGGGAAAAGGACATAGACAGTCAATGAGTCAATGCCCTTGTGCCCTCGGAGGCTAAGATGCTATTTCTTTGAGAAAGTCTCCTACCTGATTCTGTCACAGAACACCCGAGACTTATTGTTCCCCTACTGAACTGACCCAAGTAGTGCCCATTTTGCCTAGCCTCAGACCCCCAGGACTCAAATTTAGAAGATGGATTCCTTCAGGACTGGGCTCACCTGGCCTCGGAGGTCCCTTTTCTAGTCCATTTGTTTTACCATCTGTCATCAGTCCCACGCCCCTGATATGTTAGTTCAGGATATAGAGAGGATTTAATGAAGAAAGTCCCTGGAACTGCTTGAGGCCTTGAGCTCCAGAGACATCAGCTGTGACTGGAACCCAGAGTCCCTAACCAAGTTAGCCTTAAAACAACTCATAGACCCAGCAAGAGAGTAGTCTCTCTGGGAACTCTGGTATTTTGAAGAGTAAAGAAGAAAAAGATATAAAGGCTACCTTCCTAAACATCTAAAGCAACAGATCTATTATCCTTAAACATCTAAAAAGAATGGGAGGCTCTAAGTCAAAACCCACCCCTCTAGACTGCATGATTAAGAATTTCAAAAAGGGGTTCTCAGGAAACTATGGGATTCGAATGATCCCTGGCAGTCTCCGCACTTTGTGTGAGCTTGAATGGCCGGCCTTTTTAGTCGGGTGGCCCTCTGGAGAAACTCTGGACCTAGCAACAGTGCGAGCAGTCTATCAAATAATCACTGGAAACCCAGGCCACCCAGATCAATTCCCTTACATTGACTCCTGGCTGAATATTGCCCAGACTCTACCCCCATGGATTCGGTTTTGCTCAATTGGACCTGGACAATGTAAGATATTAGCAACTCAACCGGTCCAGGCCAAAAAGACAGACAGAAAAAACCCTATTTTCCAGGGAGACACAGAAGACGAGATGGGCCTGCCCCCTCCATATGCCCCCAAGGCACAGACAACTCCATTCCCATTGGAAACACCACCACCCTCTGTGTCACCACCTCCCCAAACTGAGGACCCAGAGGCAGAGCCCAGCCCCCAGCCTGAGCCGGTAGGAAGGAGACTCCGCTCAGCACAAGCTGGAAGGCCAGCACCATCAGCCCTCCAAATGCCGCTGCGGGAGACACAAGGGCCACAACAAGTTGGGGAAGACGGGACTGTTCAGCCCGGGCACCCCGTACTCTACTACCAAACTTTTAGCAACACAGACCTTCTCAGTTGGCGCCATCACACTCCTTCCTACTCTGAAAAGCCGCAGGCTATGATTGACCTCGTAGAGTCTATCTTCCATTCTCACTGGCCCACCTGGGAAGATGTCCACCAGCTGCTTCTGACTCTTTTCAATACAGAGGAGAGGAGACGCATTCTCACTGAAGCATGAAAATGGCTGCAGGGCTGAGCCCCTGGGGACACAATGGATGCTGAGGGGTGGGCCATGACACATGCCCCTGACACCAGACCAGATTGGGACTTTAACACCCAAGAAGGAAGAGAAGTGCTGCGTGAGTACCGGAAGGCCAGCCTACAAGGGCTAAGAGCAGGAGCCAAGAAGCCAAATAACATGTCTAAAACGACCACGGTGACCAAGAGGCCAGACAAAACCCCCACTGACTTCTATGAGGGACTATGTGAAGCATTCCAAGTCCACACTCCTTTTGATCCTGAGGCCCAAGAAAACCAACGGATGGTCAATGCTGCCTTCATAGCCCAATCATACCCAGATATATGCTAGAAACTCCAAAAGCTGGATGGATTCGCAGGGATGAATGCTACACAGCTGCTGGAAGTAGCAAACAAAGTTTTTGTAAACCGAGAACGGGAAGCCCAACGAGAAGCAGACCAGCGAATGAAGCAGAAAGCCACACTCCTTGCAGCATCCCTGGGGAAAACAAGCTTCAGCCAGAATCCTGCACCACCTCGGAAAAGGGGACCCCAACCATGGATGCCCCTGGGCCGAGACCAGTGTGCATACTGCCGGGAGACAGGACACTGGAAGAACGAGTGCCCAAACAGAAAGGATGGAAAGAGAGCACCCCCCAAAAGGCCCATTTATCAGCTGGAGCCACCAGCCGGTAATCACATCGGACTGGCTGGGGTTAACTCAGAATAGAGAGACCGGGCTCCCTGCCCCTGGGCCCCCGGAAGCCCAAGGTCAAGATGTTTATAGGGGGCCAACCAATGACTTTTATGGTAGACACAGGAGCAGAGTATTCTGTGGTGACCCAAACTGTAGCCCCCCTGACCAAGAAAGAGGCGACTATTATAGGGGCTACTGGGGACTCAACTGCCCGCCATTTCTGCCAACCACGATCCTATCAAGTAGGGGGCCATCTAGTGACACATGAATTTTTATATTTGCCTGAATGCCTAATAGCATTGCTCGGAAGAGACCTTCTGTCTAAATTGGGGGCACAAATTACATTCGTCCCTGGGAAACAGGCACATTTGACCCTACAGGGAAAGTCTATGATTCTAGCCATCTCATTTCCCCGAGAAGAAGAGTGGCGTCTGTATGAGAGCAGAGAACTCCAGGAAAATCCTTGTAAACTCCTGGAAGAGTTTCCATTAGTCTGGGCTGAAAATGGACCACCAGGCTTGGCACATAATCAGGTACTTCTGGTGATTGACCTCAAACCTGGAGCCAGCCCAGTCAGACAGAAGCAATATCCCATGCCTCAAGAGGCTCACCTAGGAATCCAGAAGCATATACAGCGCCTCAGACAAGAGGGAATCCTAACTGAGTGCAGATCACCTTGGAACACACCGTTGCTCCCGGTGAAGAAAGCAGAAGGAACAGATTATAGGCCAGTGCAGGACTTACAAAAAGTAAATGAAGTAGTCACTACAATACATCCAGCAGTGCCAAATCCATACACTCTTCTAGGCCTCATTCCGGCAGATGCCAAATGGTTTACATGCCTAGACCTTAAAGATGCTTTCTTCTGTCTTCGACTCTCACCTGTGAGCCAGCCCATATTCACATTTGAATGGGAGGATCCCCATACAGGAGGAAAAACTCAACTGACATGGACACGTCTCCCCCAAGGCTTTAAAAACTCGCCCACCTTGTTCGGAGAGGCACTAGCCGCAGACCTTGTAAAATTCCCTGGGGAAACATTGAACTGTACTCTGCTCCAGTATGTGGATGACTTGCTGTTAGCCAGCCCCAGGAAAGAGGACTGTTGGAAAGGAACTCGAGCCCTCCTAGGGTTACTCCAAACAACTGGGTACAAGGTCTCATGGAAAAAGGCCCAGATCTGCAAAAAGACAGTCAAATACTTGGGATTTATTATCTCAGAGGGACACCGAGCCCTAGGACCAGAACGAAAACAAGTTATTTGCGCCATACCCAGACCGGAAACAAAAGGAAAACTGCGAGAATTCCTGGGCACAGCTGGGTTTTGCCGGATCTGGATCCCCGGATTTTCAAGAATAGCCAAGCCCCTCTACGAAGCAACTGCTGGATCAGGAAAAGAGACCCTCAAATGGGAAACTAAACAAGAAAATGCCTTTAGGCAATTAAAGGAACTACTAACGCAAGCCCCAGCACTAGGCTTACCAGATGTAACGCGAGAGTTTAATCTGTACATGAAAGAGACCAAACTGCTCTTGGAGTCCTAACTCAGAATGTGGGGCCATGGCAGCGACCTGTGGCCTATTTATCTAAAAGACTGGACCCTGTAGCATCAGGATGGCCACCCTGTTTACGGGCCCTCACTGCCACAGCCCTCCTGGCCAATGAGGCAGACAAACTCACACTGGGACAGACTTTAAATGTAAAAGTGCCCCATTCTGTGGTGGCCCTGATGAACGGCCCAGGTTACAAATGGATAACTAACACAAGGATGACCCACTACCAGGGGCTTCTATGTGAAAATCCAAGAGTCCGTCTAGAGACTGTGCGAACCTTAAACCCAGCCACATATTTGCCTGAGGGGGAAGGGCAGCCTGACCACGACTGCGAAGAAATCATCGAAGAGGTGTATGCAAGCAGGCCTGATCTAACCGACAAGCCCCTGCAAAACCCAGACCTGGAACTTTTCACAGACGGCAGCAGTTACATGCAAGATGGACAACGGCGAGCAGGTTACACTGTAACAACAACCTGAGAGGTAATAAAGGCAGAGTCTCTTCCCCGAGGATGGTCTGCTCAGCGAGCAGAGATCTGGGCACTGGTCCAGGCACTAAGGGAAGGGAAAGGAAAACGAGTCAATATATACACCGATTCCAAATATGCATTTGCAACCTTGCATGTACATGGAGCCATCTATAAGGAGAGAGGACTTTTGACTGCTGGGGAAAAAGAAATAAAAAACAAAGAAGAAATTTTACAGTTACTGGAGGCAGTATGGGATCCAAAGGAAGTGGCCGTTATTCACTGTAAAGGACACCAAAGAGGAAATGATCCTGTGAGCCAGGGGAACAGGCTAGCTGATCAAAAGGCAAGAGAAGCAGCCTCCTGGGAACACTCAGTAATTAAAGTTATGGCAGGGCCAGAGCTACCCACTGCCCCAGAATATAGCCACGATGAAAACAAGTGGGCACAGGCTGAACGAGGAAAGAAAGGAAAGGACGGATGGTGGATCATGACGGATGGAAGGGTTTTCATCCCAGAACGACTAGCTTATCGTCTAGTCCAACAACAACACGAAGCCACACATATGGGAAAAACGGCTTTGGAGGCCCTCTTAAAGCGATATTTCCTAATTTCTCGTCTCCCTACTCTGTGTGCATCAGTTTCGCAACGCTGCTTGCTCTGTGCACAAAACAATCCAAAACAAGGGCTCACTGGGCCAATGGGAATACAACGATGCGGATTGACTCCCTTTGAAGATTTAGAAGTGGACTTTACTGAACTTGGGCCCAGTAAGGGATATAAGTACCTGTTGGTTTTCGTCTGCACCTTCACAGGGTGGGTAGAGGCCTACCCCACCAGGACTGAGAAAGCAAGGGAAGTGACAAAGGCTCTCCTCAGGGATGTTATCCCTTGATTTGGAATACCTACCTCCATCGGGTCTGACAATGGCCCACCTTTGTGGCAGAAATTGTACAGCACGTGGCAAAGGCACTGAGCATCCGCTGGAACCTGCACACAGCATACCGGCCTCAAAGCTCAGGGAAGGTAGAATGAATGAACAGAACTCTAAAACAAATGATAGCTAAAATCAGCCAAGAAACCCAGCTCCCCTGGGTGGACATTCTACCCCCGGCTCTGTTGCGAATTAGATGCACCCCAAGATTTAATATTGGGTACTCTCCCTTTGAAATCCTCTATGGGCAACCACCACCTTTAGTCAGGATGAGAAATCCCACCCCAGAAATAGGAAATTTAGGGCTCCACCAACAACTGTTGGGACTAGGAAAAGTACTATGAGAAGTTTGGGGTTGGGTGATAGAGAAAACCCCCATTTCATTAGGGGTCCAAGTGCATCCCCATAAACCAGGTGACCAGGTATAGGTGAAGGATTGGAAAAAGGAACCTCTCAAACCAACATGGAAGGGACCATATCTAGTGGTATTAACTACTCCTACAGTTGTTAAAGTTGCAGGAATCATCCCTTGGATCCACCACTCCAGGGTCAAGAGAGCGACTGCACCTCAGACGGAGGGTCCCTGAAAAATTGAGAGTGTCCCGGGAGACCCGCTCAAGATCAAGATCAAAAGGGACCAGAAAAGGATCGACGAGCCCTGCTCTAGCCACACCCGGAAGCTGGCTAGTCAACGCACGGCCGAAGCTTGAGGAAAGCTCAACGCAGCTGTTAAATGTATTTCTTTTGTGCTCCCTTGCCTCTTTCCTTGTTTGCTATACCAGTCTGCGTACTAGCAGTGGGGCTAGCTAGCGCCGCCCCACCTGACTGGAACATAGGCCATAGAATCCTGATACCTATTTTATATCTTGTTATAATTAGTGCCATCACCGCAGCATCATGTCTAAGAAAATCATAAGGCTGATGCTACTGACGCTAATGCCCTCACTCCCCTTGGCTGCACAATGCACCTGCATGGAACCGAGTGACAGGTGGTCCATGTACCGGCCTGTATTTTCAGCTTATATTTATCAGCCGAGTCAATGCTATGACTCCACTTCAGAGTGCACATATCAGGGAAAATCCTACTGGATTGGCACAATTAAGGCTTATTATCTATCTAGCATCAAATGCTATGGCACACCCGGCAAGCTGGTGTGCTGGACCAAGCAAACACATTATGGGATGAGTGATGGAGGAGGGGTACAGGACCAGGCATGCCGGCAAGCAGTCCAACAAGCAGTCCAGAGGCAACACCAGAAGTTATTACCTACCCGGAAGCCAATAAAACTTCCATCTTTAGCTGAGCCTCGGGATCTGGATCCACAAATAAATGGGCTGTTAGCCGCAGTCCATGGGATTCTCAATCATTCCAATCCAGACCTGGCTAAAGATTGCTGGCTATGCTTGCATCCTGGCCCCATCCAGCACCTGGCTTACCTCTGACAAACCTCACTAAGACTTTCACCATAACTCATAGCGATGCCATTTCTACAACTAGGAGTTCCAGGCTGAACTAGGTACAGCTCGCTTACAAGGCACCAGAATGTTATTTCAACAATGGAACTAATCCTTTAGAGGGCAATCTAACTATAAATCAATGTATTAAAACCTCTCACTGTATGGGTCTAGGGTGCCAACCCACACAAAGATGGTGTTCTAATAATGGGACTTATTTTGTGTGTGGCAAATTTGCCTACCGGTGCCTCCCTGCCAGATGGGCAGGGTTGTGTGCTTTGGCTTATCTCACTCCCCGAATGGACATTATGCCTAATAATCAAAGTCTGCCCATCACTGTCATAACTCACCAGCATCCACGGAGAGTAAAACGAGCTATACAATTTATCCCTTTGCTAGTGGGGCTCGGAGTGGCAACAGGGGTAGGCACAGGAATCGGGGACATCACCTCTTCCTCTTATTACTATTATCAGCTTACAGGTGAATTCAGCCACGATCTCCAATGAATAGCAGAAACCCTGGGAACTCTGCAAAATCAGATTGATTCTCTGGCCGAGGTGGTCTTACAAAACAGGAGGGGTCTGGACTTACTCACGGCCAAAGAGGGGGGACTATGCCTCTTCCTAAACGAAGAGTGCTGTTTTTATGCCAATCAATCAGGAATTGTCAGAGGAATGGTTCAAGAGTTACAAGACTGAGTGGAAAAGAGAAAACATATTTTAGATAAGAGCCCATGGACAGGCCCCTGGGGCTGGACCTCCTGGCTGGCACCGTTCATAGGTCCCTTACTCCTGATTTTTGCAGTTCTGCTATTTGGGCCCTGTGTCCTAAACTTCCTGACCCGCTTTGTCAGTGAGCAAATAGAGGCTATAAAACTTCAGATGTTAGCCTCCAATTATGAGCCCCTGCAACAGGTAAATGATGATGCTTACCCCAACAAGGGTTGTGAAAGCATCAAGAGGGGGGAATGTGAAGGAAAAGCCCAGCTGGGCTAACAAGCTGAGTCACAAATCTAAGTGTAACAAGTGTCAGATTACTGATCTGAGTTCTGCTGAGCTAACTGGTAAATCTGAAGTTTAGTGTTAGTTTACTGGGCTAACAAGCTAACTCGTAAATCCAAGCTCAACAAGTGTCAGTAACGTGATCTGTTCCGAATTGATAAGCTTCAGTGTACTGATTCCTTGCTTTTTGTTGTTTGAGCCTTATTGGCTAATAGCCCATACTTGTAATTAACCCTATAAAACCTCATGTGCACGTCTTGGAGGTGCTCAGAGCTTCGGAGCAGAAGCCCCTCTGAGCCCGCCGGCGTAATAAATCTGAGTACTCCAACCGTCAGAGTGGTACTTGTTTCTTGGCTGGCCTGTCATTCCCGTAACATGTCCAGCCCCCCAGCCACCACTGTGGGAGCACATAGCTCTCCGAGGAGGAGGTACTGGCTGTGACCTTGTGTCAGTCAGTATGAATTTATGTCTCCTCTTGCCCCACCTTCATCCTCCTAAACAAAGATGAAAATTAAACACTCCCGGGATTTGTGTCATGGAACACTCAGGGTGGGGGCTAAGGGGGCTGGAATCTCTGCTGCATTTAAGGGATACAGTGAGTCCCCAACGAGAGCCTGCAAAGTGAACACCACCAGCCTCAACCGGCACTTAGGGCGCTGAGTCTGCGTGATGTTGAGCTAGGATTCTGACCACAGCTCAGGGGTCCGGTCTGAACAGTTAGCCTTTGAAACCAACCAGCTTTGGATTCCTCAATCCCTCCCTGAGGTTTTACCTGATCCACCAGCTTCTGTATCTCTGAAGACAGATGATGAGGACCCGTCACTTAAGCCGTTCGCACAGCCCTGTGCAGGCCTTTGTGCTGCGCGGTCTGCCCGGCGAGCTGACCGAGGTTGGTATTTTACTGATGTTAGAAATAGTCTGGTATCCCGATGCACTGTTTCACTGAATAAGCAACAGAAGCCACTTCTCGCTGATAAAAGCAAAAAAGGGACTTAATGAAAAGATACTGGGAGGGTGAGTGGAGTGGCCAGGACCAGAGCCAACCCAGGAGCTGTAGGAGGTGTTAGGGAGCCCCAGGCACCAGGCAGGGCGGGGTGCTACCGGGCCCCCTGCCACCCCAGAAGGGACCCCCCTGCACCCGATGCTCCACCTCACTCACTGCAGGTTCATGTCCCGGCAGGGCCAGGTCACACTGAAGCCACCAGCACACACCTCAATGGGGGAGTTGGTCCCGTCTCAGCTGAGGTCGTGCCTGGTGTGGGGAGATGCCCAGTTAGAGGAAGGCGGTTCTCCTACTGTTCCGAGTTAACGTGCAAGTCAGTGCCCATCACTCAGGAGACCCAGGCTGCACTGACCTCATTGTGGTGACTAGGCCGACTGAGTTCACTTATTACTTTCTGTTTGAAGGCCCTGGAGGGAGAAAAAGTGAAGGTTCTAGTACTTATTTTGTGTTTCCCACGTACCAGGTGCGGTAAGCAAGCCACTTCAGACAAGGCCCAGAGCAACCACGTTAATAGGCCACAGAGCAAGTCGTGCAGTCAGGCCTCTGTGGTCCCGAAACCCGTGTCCCATTCGGCTCCGTAGTTACCAGTGGAAACTGGGGGCATTTATGGGACTGTGTGCTCCTGTGGGGGCTGGGATATGTGTGTTTAAGTCCACATCTTCAGAAACTCGGCTAGAACCACAGCCACTGATTGCACGGAGTCAGAGGAGGGGAGGCTTCCAGCCTCTGGTCCAGCTCTTGTGGAGCTCAGAAGTTGCTCCTTCTGTCCTGAAAACAACACCAGAGCTGAGGGAGCTGCAAACCCACTGCTCTTCTTAGATCCCAGAAAACTGAGGGGAAAAGCTGCTCCCAACCAAGAGAGGCAGCCGGGCAGGCCTGGAGACTCACAGCTCCCAGGGCAGAACCCGCTTTTGTAAGAACCTCGGAGGCAGGCAGATTTAACAGGTCCCTGAGGCCAGTGGGAGGCTCAGGGTGGGGAAGTCTGAGTGTGACAACTTCAGGGGGCCAGTCAGAGGGGCCCCATGCTCTTTTTCATGCATTTTACCTCCAGGACCGTGCCCTGTTCTCAGAATGAAGGTCAGAGAAAAACCCCTCATGCTTCCTGCCTGGAAAGGAGAAAATAACTCTATTGAAATACACCCAGAACATTCTGTTTCATTGGGGGAAATTGTTTTTTGTTTGTTTTTTTAATGAGAAATTATTTTACCAGAGCCTAACCAACCTGGGGGAAGGGAAATCCCTTCTGTGTCACCCAAATTGGGCTGGGGGAAAGAGACACACTAGTGGAGGTCACAGCTCAGGGCACAGGCTCAATGAGAACTAATCACAGGGCTACAGATGCTCCCCTCTGTCCCACCACCCCATCGCCTCACCTCCATGTCATTAGGGCCCCTGTGTAATAACAGGAAAAAAACTAAAAGAAGTAAATGTCTCAGGAGTATCTAGGGAAAACCCAAAGACAGCGGGGAGATGAAAACAAGGACACACAGGCGGCTTTAGCCTCTCACACCAATAGCTGTAGCAAACTACACACAGTCCAGCCCCAGTAGATAAACAGAAAATCTCACAGAAGAAACTATTTATTTTGGTTCTCTTACCCAGGGCATCCCACGTTGCATCCTCGCCTAGTATTTAATGGAAGCAAGTCCATCTCAGAAGAGACATAACTGAAGAGGGATGGCTTTCCAGACCCTGAAGGGCAGAGAGAGCACCAGCCTGGGTGAGAGTATGGTGAGCAGTGGGGTAGGGGGTGGGCTGCCTTCTTCCCCAAATAAGGAAACTTCCTGAGGCCAGCACAGTGGGAAGGAGGGCCATGGGGTGGGAGCAGCCAGACTTCTTCATGAAAACTGATGGGATGCCTCCAAGGGACCATTCAGGTGCCCAAACTGGGCCTTGAGGGTTGGAGCCAGTCTGTCTGCCTCAGAGCCCAGGACTGAGGTGGGCGCACAGCAGGCCGTTCTTACTTGGCCGGGTCCATTTCAATTCCGTGAAGTCCTGTGTAAAACATGAAGCGTGGACGGCCTGGTGAGCACAGCTCTGCCCACAAGAGCGGTTTCAACTCCTCTCTTCCTGGAAAACAGCATCGCTGAGCCCGTCCTGGGAGACGTCACAGAGATCACCCTAGTGGCCCAGCCTAGTGGCAGGGAACATATACTTTCTGGCAGGCAACCCCAGAGGCCCACTGATGCATCATTTACTGGCAAGGATATGAGTCCCTGCACGCTGGTGCAACAGCAGAGGCTCTGCCACAGGCCCAAGAGGTGGTGTGTGGGACATGCAGGGGTGCAGGGTTGTAGGTGGTGCAAGGTGAAAGTTGTGCCAGGGGTGCATGGGCTGTGGAGGGTGCAGGCAGTTCAGGGGCACAGGGAGTGCAGGGGTGCAGAAGTGCAGGGAATGCAGAGGTTCAAGAGTGCATGCAGTGCAGGGGCTGCAGTGTTTGCAGGGGTGTAGGGGTGCAGGGAGGCGCTCAGGCTCGTGGCCAGAATCAGAAATCTGGTGCACATCCTCGCAGTCAGCCTGACCCCTGGAGGCGGGGGTGGTGCTTTTGGGGTGGCTGCGGCGGGAGGGGGCTGCCCAGGCAACCCGGTTGTTTCCTTCTCTTCCCTGCAGCCTGGCCTGGAGGCGGCCTTGGCCGCAGGAGATTCCCCGGAAGTTGGACTCCAGGTGAGCTTGCTCCTGGGAGTCGGGGCGTTCAGTCAGGGGCGGCCGCAGCGGCAGAGGCAGCGGCAGCGGAGTAGCACTGCCCCTGGCAAGCTGGTGGATTAGCTCCCGTCTCCCTGAGGCCGGGCCTGGGAGCGGCCTCAGCTGCCCCAGGTCGCCTGACACACCTGTCCCATTCAGCTTGCTGAGGAGGGGAGCGGGGCAGTGCAATTGGGGTGCGGGGGCAACGTGGGTAGCGGGCCCGCCGCCCGGGAGCCGGCAGTTTGCTCCGCTCCACACCGCGGCGTGGCCTGGGGGTGGCCTCTGCTGCCCAAGAAGCCGGACGCCCGTCTCCAGGTGAGCTTGCTGCTGGGGGGCGGGCGCGGTGCGGTCAGGGTGCGGGTAAGCTGGTTCAAATAGTTTCTATGGCTTGTCTTTTCATTTGCTTAGCAGTGTTTTGAAGAGCTTTGAAGAGTCTTCATTTTGATAAAGTTCTCTATATCAGTTACTTTTTAAAACAGATTATAGTTTTGGTGTCATAGCAAAGAAATGTTTGTCAAACCCAAGGTCATATTGCTTAAGCCTATGCTTTTCATCCTAGCAGTTTTATAGTTTTGGATCTCCTATTAAGATCTATGATCCATTTTGAATTAATTTTTCTGTATTTTGTGAGGTATGGGTCAAAGTTCATTTTTCTCTTTTTGCATATGGATATGTAATTGTTCCAGCACGAATTGTTGAAAAGATCCTTTCTCCACGGCATCCTTACTGAGGTTCAATTGTCCATCTAAGTGTTGGCTTAGTTCAGAACATTCTATTCTGTTCCATTATTCTATTTTCCTGTTTTACAATACCAAACTATCTGATTACTGTAGCTTTATTTTAAAAATTCTGAAAATCAGATAGTGTAAGTCTTCAAAATTTTTCTTGTTCAAAGTTGTTTTGGATATTTGCGATTTTTTGCATTTTTATATGAATTTTAGAATTAGTTTTTAAATTCCTTACGTCCTGTTCTGCCAAATTTCCACCAATGTCCTTGGCCATCTTCAAAGCTACATTTTCTGAAGAAGTTTCTCTAGATCCCAGGTGAAAGGAATTTTTCTTCTTCTGTGCTCCATACACATTTCATAATATTTGATTGCATTTATTCATATTTAGCTGTATTTATTTGTCTGATCTTTCCTGCCATATAGTAAACCTCTCAAGATTAGAAATCTTGGTTCCCTCTGTCTGCTGAGAAAACTAGTTCTGTGCTTTGCAGGAGTGAGCCCTGCAGTAAGAGGTATCTGCAGCACACATCTAGCTCATCGCTTGCATATTGTCAAGGAATCCTGCAGATTTAGAATTGTTTATTGTTTGTTATCTCCAAGACAGCTCAGTGTTTATTATTTCTATTGCTACTGCTGCATTTTCAAAGAGCAATGGGCTAATTATTTTCCAAATATCAAAACATGCTACAATTGACTTGTGATGCTAGTTATGTACTGCTGTGTCTTAACAACCTGCTCAGTGTTCACAGGCTCCTTCACTCACGAAACTTTTGGTAGGATGTCTTTGGCTACTTGAGCAGCACTATCTGAACTGACTCCTCCTGTATTTCCAGCGTCCCCTCGATCCCTCCTCCAGCCGTCCCTGGGGGACCAGTAGTTCTGCCCTCAAAAAGCCTGTTGTTTCTCAGGAAGAGTTTCCTGTGAAATATAATCATGTCCCTCTTGTGGGGCATTCAGTCCAGAGATTTGGTGGCAGGGGAAAATGTTTAGTCTGCTTTTGGTAGAGCCTAAACTGTTCCATAATTATTAGAAGCAAATCCAATGAGGAAACTGTGTTGGCATCTAACAAATCAGCATAAATGTCTGATGAGGAATATCAGCTTCCCCGTCCCACCCAGGCATCATGTTGATGTGACACCTTGGCTAACGTGTTCTCCTGTGTGCAACGTAAGTTTGAAGACGTTTTGAATGGCTTTTTGTTTTTCTTCCTTAGTCTTTCCACATTCAGTGTGTCTGGTGAAATTATATGAATCCTACTTATTTGCAGCCCAGCAATAACTTTTTTTTTTTTTAAAGAATCATTTGTTTAAAAGGCTAGTGGACAATTTGTTAGAAGATAGAAGTCCTCTTAGATTTTGGTCCTAAATTCAAATCTTGGGTAGTGGTGAATGAAAATTCCCGTTAAAATTTAAAATATAGTGATATAAAGTTTTAAAAATAGTTAAATTTTAGTCGATTTCATTAAACACTATAACAGTTATTTACCTTTAACCTGTTTCTGGGGCAATTTTGCAATGATTCCCTCTCTTCATTGATTCTCTCTTTATCAGAGTCCTTGAGAGGCCCCTGTCATCACTGTCAGTATCATCATCATCATCATCATCATGGAACGGATTCCTCTGGAAGATTCTAGGAAAATAAAGAGATGGATGGGGAGACAAGTAGGTGAGTGTGTGCGTATACACTGAGAACAATTATTAGACGTTAGATGCACAATATCCATTCCATTTAGAGAAGAATGTGGTCATGAAATCCTGATGTGCTTAACGAAGGAAGCGGTGCGAACAGGATGATCAATGGAAAGGAGGGGTAAGTGAGCAAAGCTGGAGCATAGGTCCTCTGTTAGGAGACCAGCAAGTTGTTGTGAATGAAAGGACTGTGGTGGCAGAACAATGTGTCCCCCACCCCACAGGGAAGCCACCTGTGATATGTTACTGTAGACAGTAAAACAGATGACAGGCATTTTAGGACAAAAATCTTAAAAAATCTTAGAGGATTTTCCTTCTAAATTGGCTATTAGCCTTTTAAACCCATAATACGTTGTTAAAGATTAGTGCCAAGTTACAAATAAACAGGATTTGTATAATCTCACCAGACGTACTGAATGTGGAAAGACTAAGGAAGAAAAACAAAAAGTCGTTCACAAGTGTCTTGAACCTTTAATTGCTCACGAGAGGAAATGTTACCCAAGGTGAGTGTCACAGACACATACATAATGCCTGAGTGGTGTGGGACAAGGGGATCCTGAGATGAGGTGATAGGGAGAGTAGCCTGGATTTTCCAGGTGGGCCCAGTGTAATCACAGGGGTCTTTACAATCATAGGACATTTCCCATCTGAGTTTAGGATCAGAGGGAGGTGCAGCCATAGAGCGATGTTCAGAAAGGCTGCTGACCATGAAGATGAAGGAAGTCGTGGGGCATAAGCTAAGGAAGGTGGGTGACCGCTGGAAACTGGAAAAAACAAACAAGGAAACATTTTCTTCTAGACCCTCTAGAAGGAAGGCACCCTGCTGGTAACTTGAATTTAGCCCAATGAGAACTGTGTTGGATCTCTGACCTCCACAGCCATAAGGTGATAAATCTGTGCTGGTTTAAGCTATTAAGCTTATGGAAATTTGTTACAGTGGTAATAGAAAAATAACATAGTGGGCGGTAGTGTAAGGGATTAAAGGTCTAGGA
Source organism: Camelus dromedarius (assembly GCF_036321535.1). NCBI lineage: Eukaryota > Metazoa > Chordata > Mammalia > Artiodactyla > Camelidae > Camelus > Camelus dromedarius. The sequence goes on from NC_087472.1 coordinate 70,566,972, forward strand.
TGGGGTGTGGAGAGGATTCTGACATTTACACCTAAAAAACAACCAGGTGAAGTGGGAAGGTGTTTTAAGGAAGACCTACCTGGCAGGGCTGTTAAGCAGACTGTTTGGAGTGAGGGGAGCATTGGAGTAGAGGAATCAATTAAATCTCTACCAGAAAAATAAGGAATAAAATATAGCAGGGCTTCAGTGTTAGTGGATGTAGGAATGGAAATGGGCAGAGAGATATAAACATTACTTTGAAATTAGCTACAGGTTTGATGACTGCATGTTGGGGAGATTTAGCCGATGTGTGGACTGAATGTTTGCATCCCCTCAAAATCCATATGTCGAAACCCCATCTCCCAGGGTGATGGTATTGAGAGGCGGGGCCTTTGGGAGGTGATTAGTAGGATAAAATGATGTCAAGAGAGTAGAGCCCTCATGAATGTGATTAGGGCACTTACAAGGGACCCCAGAGTGCTTGCTTCTCTCTGTTCTCTGCCCCATGAAGATAGTGGGAAGACAGCCATCTTCAAGCCATGAAGGCAATCCTCTCCCAGATACCTTGATCTTGAATGTCTCAGCCTCCAAAACTTGAGGAATATGCTGGTTGTTTAAGCCACCTGACCCATGGTAATTTTTTACAGCACCCCAGACTGACTAAGACAGTGGAGAATGCCTCTGGGTGTGAAACTGATTGCCTGGAGAATGCTGAAACCCAGGGAAGTGGGCAGCACAGACGTTAAATCACTTAATCCTGCCAGCACAGTAGGAGATAGAGTCTACATATTCCTCACCATTAAAAGGTTAGGAAAAAGAGGCACAAATAAGTAAAACAACAACAACAACAACAACAACAACAACAACAACAATAAAAATTTCTCCAAGATTTACACAGAACCACCCAGAGGCAGAGTGAGAATTTATACTGAGGCAGGCTGGCCCCGGAGACCCTGCTCATAACTACTAAATCAATTGGCCTGGCTTATGTGGATCTTTTTTTCAACTGTGATATGACGGTACTGTGTCCAGTAACTTATAACTTCAAAATACCTCACTATAAGGGAATCATTAGTCACAGGCGTTACAAACCACAGAAAGCTAGACATACAAAAATAGCCTGTTAGGGCAAGAAAACCACTAATGATTCTAAACATCATACGTGCTGAGCCTTTGCTGTAAAATATTTATTTATAATTCTGCCTGGCTACAGAATAACTTCATAATTATGCATGTGGCTGGTGGCTCACATGTTGGACAGCACGGGTCTAGAGAACTTAAATGATTTGCAGAGCATCACCCAGGAAGCTCATGGTGGAATCAGATCTACAATCTGGGACTTTTCCTTCTTATCCAGCAAGTCCTTCATGGAGGCTTAGAAGCTTCTCCTTTGGTGCCCAGCTGTCTATCTATGCTTCTGACATCTTGTCAGGTGTCCCAGCCTGCTCCTGAACATCAGCCAGTACACACTTCTGGTCTTTTCTGACCATGTAATATCTCTTAGCAATTTTGGTGACATAAGTTCTTATCTGGAAGGGTAGTGGCTAGAGATGTAAATGTGTCCACAAGAGCAGACTGAGATTTTTCATAAACATAGCAGGAGTGGTCAAGAAAAGAAAAGTCAGGAAGAAAGACCAGCAGAAGCAAGTCATTTAATATACCAAATGATTACTTTCAATATTTGGTTGTGTTACTGAGTCCAAACTCATTCTGCTCACTGCAGGACAGGCCAATAAATTGGAAGACCACGTTTTGTGGCAAGAAATAGCATCTTTAATTGGAAAGGCAGCTGACTGAGGAGATGGCAGAGTAATTGTCCTGGAGAACCATCTTCCCCTAGTCACAATTCAGGCTCCTTTTATATTAAAAAGGGGAAGGGGGTGTGTTTGGTTGTTGCAAACATCTTGGTGTAGGAATCCTTTGTTGTTAGAATCCTTTGTTGTTGCAACTGTCCACCTGGGTCAGATCCCTGTAAACCTCCAACAAAACAAATGTTATTTTCTGTTCTGCAACATGTTATCTTTATAAGAATGGAAAAGTGTTAATATCCTTAAAGGTCAAAGCCTTGAGAATAGGTTCTCCTGTATATTTCAGGCTCTAGGCAACATTGTTTTATAAAAGGTGCAGAACCAGCAAGACTAAGCCTCGGAAACAGAGCACAGGGTTAAAGTCAAAGAAAAAGATGTAATATGGAGTCAGATTTGTTCTTTCCTATTACAATAGTGCCAAGGAGAAACCACTTTGGGCACCTTTTTGTGGGGCCCTGGAGGCTTTCTCTGTCTTTGGGCATCTCTGTTGAAAACCCTTCCTAGCTGTCTGGCCTGCTGGAAACCCATTCCACCTGGTTTGCCCTGAAGATGTGTTCTGTTTATAACTCATCTCTACTCCTTGGAAAACAATGCAATAAATACTCACTTGGTTTTCCACCAGCTCCCCTGGGCAGGGGTCAGGGATAGCATGTTATTATATTATAAAAATATACATAATAAATGAAGTCATAAAACAGCACTGGGCACATAGGAGAGAGTCAATAAATGCTTCCTGGCTTAAAGCAAAAGTGACAGCTCAGTTTTCCATGGCTGCTGTACTTGCTGATCTAGTTTCTCCTTCCCTCCATTACACTTTTTTTTTAACTGAAAAAGAAACCCATGCATATGGTAAAAAAAAAAAAAAAAAAATTCAAACAGCACAAAAATATACAAGGGAAATGTTTCCCTCATCCTTTGTTCTCTCAGCCCTCCCTGGAGATGCCACTGTTTACAATCTTTTGTGAGCTTTTCCAAATATTTTATGCACATTTCAACCTATGTATGTAAATTCCTTTAAAGTTTTACTTATTTTTAACCTAAAAGGATTTGAATCCTCAAGTGGCTTCTGCCTCGATAATAGCAAGGAACAAATCAGACTCTGTATTAGATCTGTTCCTTTGACTTTAACCCTGTGCTCTGTTTCCTAGGCTTAGTCTTGCTGGTTCTGCACCTTCTGTAAAACAGTGTTGCCTAGAGCCTGAAATAGACAGGAGAGCCTATTCTGAAGGCTCTGACCTTTAAGGATATTAACATTTTTCCATTCATATAAAGATAACAATTTGCAGAATAGAAAATAACATTTGTTTTGTTGGAGGTTTACACTGATCTGACCCAGGTGGATAGCTGCAATAACAAAGGTTTCTAACAACAAAAAAATTCCTACACCAAGGAGTTTGCAACAACCAAGCAAGTAGGAAAGGAGCCTGAATTCTGACTTGGAGAGATGGTTTTCCAGGACATTAGTTTGCCATCTAGGTCTACAGAAACTTGCTATTCCATGCCCAACAGCTGGTCTCCTGATTTATTGGCCTGTCCTGTATTGAGGAGAATGAGTTTGGACTCGAGAACACTCCTATCTACATAGCAAGCTGGGCACTGGAACTGAGGACAGCTCTCCCAGACCCAGGGACCTACTGTGAGCCCTTCATTGTTCCACTAGGGTGGAAAGTGGTTTACCCAGGAGAGATGGGGACTATGCAAGGACAATCAGGCAGTCTACTCTGTCTGGGTCTCTGAACTTGTACCTCCCGTTCCCTGCTAGCCCAACACCTGGGACAGTGCAGCTAAGGCAAAGATCATGCCTGCCTCAGTTTCCCAGCTTGTAAAAGGGGAATTTATACTCTTCCCAAGGTAGTTCTAAGCGACAACGCCTGTGGGTGTTTGGTTCCGGGAGCAAAAGTAAGCCCAACTCCTTTTGGGGGCAACAGGTGTGATCCCTGTAGGGGTTTTGCAAGGCCTTGGTTGGAGGTCTTGACCATGGGGGTGAAATTTGAGCTTCTGGCCTTGAGGAGCTAGAGAAGGGCATGGAGGCAGGACTGGCGCCTCCTTCGGGGTGCCCTTGAAGGTAAAGCTTTTTCTCTTCATCTCTGCTACTCCCCTCCCCCTTCTCCCTCTAGAGCTCTCGCTTCTCCTTGCTCCTCCTCCGTCCATCTCTCTCCCTCCACTTTTTGCTTCCGCTCCTGCTCCTCCCATCTTCTCCCTCCCTCGATTCCCCAGTGTATCTCGCAGAACACAGAGCCCAGAGCGGATCGCTGGCCCTCCCGCGCATGCCCAAGGTTGGATGCCAGCTGGACCGCGGGTCCGAAGCTCCAGCTCCGAGCCAGGGATCAGCCCCAGTGGCTGCTCGGCTCTCTCGCCCGGTAGGCCTTTGGCTCCTGCCCCGGGTCGGGGCCTCCGGCTGTGTAAGTGGAAGGTTGGGGGCTCTGGAGAAGGGGTCCGCCTGTCACAGCCTGCGAGGGCTCGAGTCAGCGAGTGTCCAGCTGAGGGGCTCCCGCCAGCCCCCTCTGCCTGTGCCACCTGCCCCGGCGCCCAGGCCACACCTGTCCATGGCCGTGCAAGCACCTGCCGGGGACATGGCCACCCCCGTCCATACCGCGGCCCGCACCAGCCACCTCTCGCCCCAGCCGGGCTCCCCTCAGTCTGCGGCCTGCGCCCCCTTCCGCTCTCCCGCCGCGAGTCCCCTCCTCCCGGGCTTCCTCTCCTTGGCCGCAGACCCCGCCCCGCCCCTGGGCGGCCTGCGTCCCGGGCCGGCGGGATCTGCGGAGCCGGGCGGGGGCGGGGGCGGGGACAGTGGCTGCCACTGGCCTCCGAGCGGGGCTGCAGCCCGCGCTCCCCGCCGCTTTCCCTGCCCCGCCACCCCTAGACTGCACTCCTGTCCCTTTCCCTGTCCCCGAGGTCCAGCTCAGTGGCGTGGACGCTATTCCCTGGGGCTGAGATCCTCTGGTTGTAAAGCCCAGCTTCTCCTGGCGGAGATTTGGGAAAAGAGAGCGCCAACGCTGAGCATGCTTCTTTCTCCTCCCTCAGTGTTTCTGCCCCAGGTAAATACCCTTAATACTTTTTCTGGTGTTAGGATGGTGATGCTTGTTGATGCCACGTGTTTTTATAGTGAGCGTGATCACAGTGTTGAAAGCAGGGCTTGGTTCACTTAAAAATGAGCTGAGGAGTAGGGGCAGGGCTGTACTTAATATGTTTGAGTTATTCTGCAGGAGCTAAGGCCCCCACCCAGGTGGAGGATGGTAACTTCAGGCTGAGCACGAGATTCCTGGAACACGGCCCTATTACCTACCACCAACTAGTCAGAAAAAAGTCACACACCTGGAAGCCCTCAAGCCTCATTTTGCCTATTAAAAACTTTACCCTAATAAAAAAAAAAGAAAAGAAAAAATTCACCTCAAAAACCATCAGAGAGTTCAGGGTTTTTGAGCACGAGCCACTGTTCTCCTTGTTTGGCCCTACAGTAAGAACTTTCTCTACTCCAAAAACAAAAACAAAAAAAAAGAGATGAGGGCATGAGGCTGTGACATTCTCCATCCTCCCCTCTCCCAGGGTGAAACATGTGACGGTCGATTTTAAAAAGATTTAGTCCTTAACTAGTCCAGCCCAACAAGTGTGTGTTAAGAGGAGCAGCACCATCAGAGGCATTTTGGAGACCCAGGAACATCACAGTCCTAAAGATCTCCTGGCAAATTTTTGTTGGGTTTTGTTTTTCTAAAATTTTGGGGCAGACTAGTAATATAGAGGGAAAAATAGTGGTCCAGAAATATTTTTTCGTAGAAGAGCTTTATTGCGATATTGTTCACACACTGTGAATTCCACCCATTTAAATGGTACAATTCAGCGGCTTTTAGTATATTCACAGTGGTGCAACCATTATTATTCCAGAACGTTTTCATCACTTCAGAAAGAACAGTGGAAATGAATGATCTATCCACCCCTCCCCAGTGGTGGTTCTAAAGAAGTTTCCTGGCTGTTCCTGACCCTAAATTAACTTGTTACATTCCATGAAAAATCTGGTAGGAATTCTAATCAGAATTGCATTGAATCTATATATCAGAACAGGAAGAATTAATGTCTTTATGGCATAAACTTTTTCTACCCATAAATGTATCTGGGACCCTAACTTTTCATCTGTCCAGAGCCTGGCCTATGGAAAGTCTTCACTAATTTGTTGGGTCTGTGAATAATGAGATTATATATATCGTTGGTTGCAACTGTAGCTTTTCACGAAAGAGAAAAGTAACCTCAGTGAAGCCAATTGACTCCCTGATGGTCAGAAAGAGTGACAGCCATTGCTGGAGTGATCGAGTGGACTTGGTGCTTGCAACCAGTGTTCTCCACCACCTTCAGCTAAGGGGATTACAATGTTCTTTTATTTATTAATTTATTTTTAAAATTCTTATTTTTCATTAAAGTGTAATCAGTTTAGAATGTTAGTTTCACGTGTACAGCATTCAGTTATATATATGCATATGTACATGTATATTTTTGAGTTTGTTTTCAATACAACTCATTACAAGAAATTGAATATACTTCCCTGTGCTATACAGTAGGTCCTTGTCATTGATTTATTTTATATATAGTAATGTGTATCTGATCATACTAAACTCCTAAACTGTCCCTCCCCCTTTCCCACCTGCTGACCACAGTTTGCTATGTCCATGAGTACTTCTAGCGACATCCTTTTTGCTAGTAATATATGCTGGTTAGCTGCCTTCATTTTCAGTAATTCCAACTTATCTGTGGGCGTTTTTCTTCTGGTGGGCCTGCATGTGGTTTGCACATGTGTTCATAGAGGTCTGTATTTGGGAGAACTCCAGGCCTCGTGTAGTGCCTGGCACGGAGCTTCCGCTGAGCTTATGCTTGAACTGGGAAAACCCATATAAAAGTTGGAATTTCCACTGTGGTTGAGACTTCCAGGTTTCTATAAGCAGTTTAGCCCACCTTAATGTTGGCTGCTCCCATACTGGATAATTTGGTGGAACTGCATGTTACGACGGTGTACAGAGAGGGCTTGTATGTTTCTTCTTTTTCCTTTTTCTAACACTCATTCTCATGGGCCTCCCACGTCCTTCCCCAGCAGTGCCCAGGGACGGTTTGGTGCTGCCCTGAGGCAAGATTTGTAAATAAGGCCCTTTCCTCATCTCTTCTGAGCCTCCGTTTCCTTCTCTGCACAATGAGGGCTTAGAATAGATAAGTGCTTTTTGGTTTCTTTTAAACCCATGTCTCATTTTGAGAAACAGAGAACTCAAATCTCTGCTCCAACCCTAATTCTTCAGATTTTGATACGTCCTCCAAGGGGTGACACAGCTCTTTTTGGAAAGTTAATGTGACTTTGGTTCTTTCCAAGTGGTGCAGAAAAGACTTCAGAGATTTATTGCAGGGAGGGGGCTGTATGTCACACTTTCTAGTGTGAGAACTGGAGCAGGGGCTTGGATTTAAATACAGCCTCTGACGTGGCCTCTCTCTAATCTTGCACAGTGTGATAAACCTCTCTTTTCCTCCGTTTCTTCATGTGTCAAGTTGGAGTGATATTATTTTAGGTTTTCATGAAACAATATACATATAAGCCATTTGTGTCTCAGTAGAAACCTGACCTGTTAGAGAATCAGGGGTTTCTTTAAAAAAAAAAAAAATCTTGTCCATAACACTCTGTCTATGTGTAATTTGAATTTCCTGGAGTGTGTGGGTTGAGACTAAATTCCATCATGGGACAGGTGGCTCCTGGGACTGGGTACCCCAGTTTCCTCCTCCTCCCCAGTCCTCTTCCTCTCAGTCCAGGATGAAGTTACTGCCATTAGAATTACACAGACTTCTTGTGGATATGGCTTTTAATTTTATTGTTTCACTGGGGAGGGCTGCTGTCATGATTTCCGTGGTCAGGTTTTGGTGACCTGAAGGCTATGCAATTGGGTATTCCTATTTAAGTATAAGAAAAGAAAGTTACAAATACAAAATTAGACCTAGGGTGGAGGCAGGGGCTCTTGGAAGTGGGGACCATTAGCTTTGTTAGCTTCAGGTGCAGTGGCCTCTGGCCATGAGGACCCATCCTTGTGCTCTGGAGTTGGAGGGACCAGTGGGCTCGGTGGGAATGTTTATTGAGTGTATCTCATGGGCTGTGCATTGTTCTATTTGTACTGTGTGTTCCTTATTTAAGACAGTGAGCTCATTTAATCTCAATAGCCCCTTTAATAAAATTGGACTTTTTATTTTGAGATGTAAAGTAGATTTCCATGCAGTTGTAAGATAATATGGAGAGAGCCTATGGACACTTTGCCCAATTTTCTTTCATGATTCCATCTTGCAAAATTGTAGTACAATTTGTTATTGACTCACTAACCCTTTGAGGTTTGTGTTATTACTCCCATTTCTATTAGTGAATAAATTGGGGTTTATAGAAGCACACAGGCCTACCCAGGTCACCCACATGGTTAGTGTACAGTCGGGTGGAACGTGGGCTAAAGATTTCCAGGCAGTACCATTGTGATGGTCTGTGGCAGGGGCAGCATTCACTTGCGTGTTTATTCATTCATTCAACAAACATTTATTGAGTAACCTCTGTGGGTCAGATGCTTTCATAGGGTTATCTAATTATTCAGCAGTACTGAGAATCAGGTAATGTTTTCTTGTTTTTAATCTGAGAAATTTAGCTCTGAGAGGTTATAACCCCCCCAAAGGAAATATAGCTCATAAAGGAGGGATAGTAAATGTGTACAGTCCCCCACTTTTTATGCAGATTGTACCCTAGGCATTTTACATTTGCAAACTTCCATAATTCAGATATATTCTTGTAAGGCAAGGATTTTTTTTTTAATTTAAATATAGTCAAGTTTAAAATGTTGTGTCAATTGCAAAGCCTTTTTTTGAATTTTGAATTAAAAAAATTAATATTTGATGTGGGGTAATTAGGTTTATTTGTTTGTTTCTTTTTTTTTTAATAGAGGTACTGGAGATTGAACCCAGGACCTCGTACATGCTAAGCACGTGCTCTAACACTGAACTGTACCCTCCTCTCCAAGGAAAGTTTTCTTATCCATTATTCTGCAGCTTAGGAGTTCAAGTAAATTGCAGTTGAAATCCAGATCTTTTGATCCCACGGTGGTTCTTTTCTTTATATTCTGCTGAAGTGGGGTGGGGAAAGCAGTTCCTTTGTTCATTCCTTTATTCAGCATTTTTGAGCACTGACTTTGCATCAGGGCCTGGCTAGGTGTTGGAGACTGAAAACAAGAATTGAGCCTTTTCTGCAGGGCCTGGAAGCCTAGACCAAAAGCTGGGTAATGTGACCCGAGCTATGGTAACCATGTGCAGACGCTGAGGACAAACTGTACCCCTGGCTTTGCTTGGGCTTCCCTGCCTTACGGCTGCTACACACCAGGTCACCGCATCCCAGAAGGGCCTGCAGCCCACAGCAGAGTGTGTACCTCAGTCTCCTCTCCCCTCTCAGCAGGGCCTGCAACATGAGCATCCCTACTATGTGCAGTGTGCTGAGGACAACCAGAATCTCCCCGTGGTGGTCCAACCTGTTGGGGATCGTCTCAGAGGAGAATTTCTTTTGCATCTATAAGTGAATCTCCTCGGTGAGCCAGATCAGCCCGTGCGGCTCCCAGTGGGCACTCTGTACCCACTACAGGCACCACTACGGGCCCAAGAATGGGTGGAGCGACTTCCAGACCCACCGCAAGGTCGTGGGCCTTGTCACCATCACCGACTGCCTCTTGGGCAAGACATTCGAGTAGCTCCACATGCAGAGGAGCTGTATGGCACCACGCTCTATGACCCTCAGCTCTTTGCCTTTGGGCTGCATGGCGAGGTGGTCAAGCAGCCGCCCACTGATGTGGCCTTCAACCTACAAGGACTGCAGAGTGGTGGAGAAGAGGGTTGAGGACATCATCGAGTCACTCTTCATCTTGCTCGTGTCCAAGAGCCTTCACGGGGCCCCCGACAATTCTAGGGACAAGATCCCCCTCCCCTGCATCCCGTTTGAGAAGGAGGACTTGGTGGGACTGGACACAGACAGCAGATAAGCCTACCTGGAGGCCGGATGCCCTGGCTGTGTGCCGGGTTGCTTCCCTACATCCAGAAAGGGATTGGGAAGGAGGAGGGCTGTCTTGTAGCCAAGGGGGGAGGGAGGTGCAGCCCACCAGTTTTCAGACGTTTAAAATTGAATCCGCCTTTGTTTCAGAGAGATCCTTTTAGGGTTAGTGTGGACACTTTCTCTCTCTTTTCAGCCAGGACCCCTGGTGGGACCCCTGGAGTTGCTGTCCAATAGAGTAGCGACAGCCACTGATGCTAGGAGCACTGTGGGTTTCTAATTTTTGCTTGTTCTTCTTTTTCTTTCTCTTTTTTCCGTTTTCTCTTGGACCTACCTGTGAGCATGTTCTTGGGTCTGAAAATGTGGTCTGTGTACACCCTGCACTGGAAATAGCGAGATTGCCCTCCGTGCTGCCTCCATCGCTTTTAAAAGCAAAAACTTAATGGTTGCCTTGACTCATGTATTATCTCAGTCATGTTTTTATTTTCTAATTTTTTGGAATTTTTGCTTTGTTAGCATGTCACCTGCTGGTGTTTGATACCTGGTAGAATCCTTGCTTTGAGAAACATGTTTGGTTCTCCTTACATTTGGTGACAAATGAGCCCTTATTAATTTTGTTTGTTTGTTTTGAGGAGGTGAGATCCGAATTGATTTAGGCGCCTTCTGAGGGATGTTTTTCATGGATATTTTCACTTGGAAAGTCAAAGTCTGCAGCACCTTGCTTGATTCTGGCTTTTACACAAACGTGCTCGGCACGCGGCTCCTGGCTGTCGCTGTGTGACGTGCGTGACGGCGCTTCCAGGCCAGCAGTCACTGGTGAGGAAGTGGCCGGCTCGGGGGTGAGCAGCTGCAGGGGACGCTGTTGGAGGAAGCAGTCACCGGGTTTTCTTTTGCTTTTGCCTTCCCCATGCCATTTACTTTACTTTGTCCTCGTAAAGGGGCAGAAGCGCGTCTAAAATCCATGTCACCCTTTTACTCCCTTTACGAGGCTGGTTTTTCTGAGTATCAGGACAACATGGCCTTCTCCTAACTAGCTGGCTCACCTGGATCTGGTGGACACAGGGACCGCTAAAGGGGACTGTAGCTTCCTCTCTGCTTCAGCCCGTGGGCATTCAGAGCCGGGTCTGTGGTTTGCCTCAGCAGCCGTGCAGGCCTCCCTGCATCAGCCTTTACTTTTAACCCATGTTGGCAGTAAATAGCTGACTGTGTGTCTGTTGCCACTGACGTCCACCACTGACGGCCGTGTCGTTAGTTTGTGGTAGTGAGACTCCAACACCTCGGTCAGCCATGAAGGTAGATGTGCTGACTGACCTAGGACCTTGCATTTTCACCCCCCAAGCAGGTTCATCTCACCCGGGGGAAGGGTTTGACCACCACCTTCATGCTGGTCATGAGGCCTTGTTTCTCCTTTCATGCTCTGGTCCAAATGTGGACACTTCATCCTTCACTGACTTGGTCTCACTTCAGACAGGCCAAACTTTCTGAAAGACTCCATCACAGTCTGGGAGGGAACAGAACAGAAGTTAAGTGTCACAAGTAGAAGGAGTCTAGGCTGTCCGAGTTGGCAAATGCAGGCTGGGATCTGTGATGGCTGGGCTGTGCCCTGGACACAGGCCTTTCCCGTGGCTCCTGAGAGCCCAGGGGTTGGAATGAGAACAGCCTTGCCTGGGTTCTTCCATCCTCACCTGCTCACTTTCATGTGTGTCTGCTAACCAGGAGCTCCCCCAGACCTCAGGCCCTTCGAAGTTCAGACCACGGGAGAACATTGAGTCCCATCTCCTGGGCCTCCTTTGTGAGAATCCAGTGCCTTCTGCGGTGATCCATGGCAGGAAATGCCTCCCCCTCCAGGGAGCACCCTTCAGAGTACTGTGACTCACTGTACCATTCTGTGAGCTTGCAGAGTTCCGGCCGCGGTCTCTGGAGAACCAGACTTGAGATGGGCTTAGCGATGGAAATGACAGGACCGATTCAAGGGCAGGGCTGGGGTGAGCCAACAGGGGAAATTGAATGTGACCTCAAACACCTATGTGGGTGCTGGGGCTGTTACTAAAATGGGAACCAGGGAGTTACCTGCAAGGGTTTGAATTCCATAGTAAATGGTGGACATGAGGCATTTTAAGATGCCATTTGTCATCCGAGTTATGAATTCAAAGAGGCACTCCGCTCTATGAGGCTGGGGCTCAGGTGAAGGAGCCAAGTAGAGTTACACGTTGGGAGTCGTCATTCTTAGCTGGTGTTCACAGCCTTGCATGTGGATGAGCTCACCTCGAGATGTACAGACTGAGGCTGAGGGAGGGCAGGGCTGTGTCTGGGCTGGAGGATAGCCCAGGCAATGCAGCTTTGGTGTGTCAGTCAGCGGCGTTTGGGATTTTCAGAGCAATGCGATTTATCCTCAAGGTTCCGGGGAGGGGGGCGTTGCCGCCCAGGAAGAAATCAGAAGGGAGGGTCGTGGCCACATGTGCATCTCAGGAAGATGCAGAAGCTGCAAGATCTGGGCGGGACACCTCCTCAGAAGCTGGAACTGAAGTTGGGAGTGGGGAGAAGGTAGTCACACTCACCTGTGAGGGAGGGAGGGAGGCCTGGGGAGCCCCCACCCCAGCGGACTCGCTTTCCGCTTTCCACATAGAAAAGGCGATCAGACAGAGGATCTGAGGTGAGAGGGGATGGGGGTTGGGAGGGGAGCCAACCTGGAGAATGGTGGTTGGACAGTTCTGGAATATTCTCCCTGCCTAGTAGTCTTAAAAACAAAAACGAAACTCTTAAGAACACGGATAGTGACTAGGGAGGAGGCAGTACTTTTTCTGGCCTCCTAAGGGTAAGGCATGTATCCAGGGATACACAGAAGAATCGGGCAGCCTGTCCCGGGGACTTGATCCTTACCGGGGGAACAGTGCAAGTTTAAATGGGGAGAAGGGCAGCGGAGGGAAACTAGCCAGGCCCCGTGTCAGGTACCAGTCGGCCACCCTACTTGGGTGTTGCATTCACAGCCATGCCTCCCAGGTGGGCGGTGGCAGCCCCCTTTTGCAGATTGGCAAGCCTTCTCAGAGGGGTTAAGGTATTGGTCCATTTAGCGGCTAGTAAATGCTGTAGCAGGATTCAAGCAGGGCCTTGTCAGACTTCAAGGGCGTGTTTTCTCTACTAATTCTGGTACCTCCCTGTTGTACCTGGAATGGTGAAGTGGGTCAGTTTTGGATCCTTTCAGAAAAAGTGATTTAAGTGCCTCAGAACTGTTTCACAAAGCTCAGTGTTCTTTGATGGTTCGGAAGCACCGCAGTGCTTTTCGCCCCACAGATGTAAGGTCTTACTCCTTTGACGATGACGTGGTTGCAAATGACGTACAGGTGCAAACCAGACTTAGCAGCTTCTGAAGGGAAACTCTCCAGTTCTCCCTTGATCGGCTTTCTTCCGCGGGATGTAACTGTGCTGCAACTTAGGCCTGAGATTTCCGTATGGAGTGAGGGTTTGGTATCCAATGTTAGCATAAAATGATCAAATGGAGAAAATCGACGTTGACAGTTTATTTTTGGGTTTCATTAGTCAAGATGCACTATCAGTTAATGGCCCAAAGAGCATATGAAATTGAGTACAGAACTTTGCATCTCTTACTTTCTACTTAGAGCTGTCTTGGAATTTAAGGTTGTCTGCTTTGGAACTTCAGCTCCACCACCAGGGCACCTGTCAGTGTGTTGGTGTGATTGCATTTACACAGTGAATGTAATCTGGGCTTCCTTGGTCCCAAACGCTCCAATGCAGAATCAAGGGCTGTAGTCATCTCTTAGTCATGCAAATACTTCTAAAACTATATGATGCCAAAAAAAAAAGGAGACAGAGAGAAATTACTTTTATCAAAGATCCTTTGGATTCTAACTGCAAACTGTTTTTGAGCAGCTCTGGTTTCCTTTGGATATGAGTACATACATTTCTTTGCATGTAACTTGGTTTTTGGACTAGAACACCAAGCTCTGGCTTTCCACGAGCCACAAAAATAGTAGCCAAATTGCACACGTATGAAATATTTTATTCTTTTTTCTGAGAGAGACTCCTTGAATTTGGGACTTGGGCTGTGATTTTTGCTTTTTGCTTTTTGCTTTTTGCTTCTCCCACCCCTCTTATCATCTCTCACTCCTTATTCCCACGTGGACTTCAAGAGTTTGTGTTCTCAAAGGAGCAGGTGGACAAACACCCAGTTGGTCATTATGCAGTGCTGCTGTAGAGGGAGCCCAGCCAAGAGCTAAAGGACATTATCAGAGAGGACATCCTAGAGGAAATGGACTCTACATTCAGTTGTGAGGATAGGGTAAGAATCAGCCAGGAGAAGGGGTCAAGAGGGTGGCTCAGGTGGCAGGAGCATCACGGGCAGAGGCCTGGAGGTTTGTGGGTGGGGACTCGGGGAGAGTGCCCTGTGCAGTCCAGGGTGGAGGGTGCCCCTGTTGGGGAGGACACTGGAGAGGGCCTGGGTTGGAGGGCTTTGGAGGAGCTTGTTTTTTACTAGAACTGACAGAGGAGGCAGTGAAAGTTGTCAGCAGGAAGTGACCCTCAGGAGAGGTACTCCTGGTTTTGCTTCTGATGTTCTACAGAAAGAAGGGTTCAGGACCAGTGAGAGCAGGTCTGTCTGTCCCTTTGATACCCACCCCTTCATTCATTTCTTCATAACACACGCACTTCTAAGTGTCTAGGGGAGAGGGGTGAAGCGACAGTAGTAAGCAAAATGTACTTGCTTCTTGCGCGCTTAGCAGTGTCAGAAGTTGATTTAGCTTGGAATGTTCTAGGAACACATCAGGGAAACCTAAACCAAAGTGTGGGGATTGGAGGCAGGGAAGGTTTCCTTGAGAAACAGAATCAAAATGAGCCCGGAGGTAGGTGGGAAGTAGCTAGGCATCAGGTCAGGGGGCCCCTGAGGTCACTGGGGACCTGGGTACTGCGGTGAGGCTGGGCGATGAGAGGCAGGGGCGAGGGTGGGGCTAGAACTGTACCAGCGAACCTCCGAAGTGTTTCAGTGGAGGAGTCATGTAATCAAATTTGTGCTTTGGGAAGCTGCCCCTGCTCTCTCTAGCTGTCTCACTCTCGCTCTTGCTCTCTTTTGTGTGTGTATGTGTGTGTGTGTGTGTGTGTGTGTGTTTAGCAGGGAGGAGGGGATGGGTGCCACTGAGTGGGAGGGTCATTAGAAGACCACTCACAGGCTGGGAGGTGACCAGTGGGAGAGGGGCATCAGGGCTGCATGGGGACAACAGGGACAGTGTGGATGTAGTATTTCCTTATGGGGAGGGCTTGTTAGCGGGGCTGCCCTCGTGGCTTCTTGTGGCTGGAAGAAAGCAGATGGTGGCAGCCAGGCTGACTTTCCTCTTCTGTCCTTCCCTGCCTTGTGTGGTGGTCTTAGCTCAGCCAATATTTGGAACAGAAGAGCTAAATTCCAGGGTAGCCCAGGACTTTGTTGACCTCATTCAAGTGAGATCTGATAGGATTTAGGTTTGTGTTGAGATATGCACCTTCACTTAGCTAGAAATTCACCATATTTTGCATTTCCATAGGGGTTTTTTTTTCTTGATAAAGATTGCTTTCTTGGTGAAAGGAAATTGAATATAGCTGCTGTTTTTCTCAAAAATATCTTATCTTTAAAGAAATTTAATATTCAAAAGAATAGGAATATTCTGAAATGATAAAGTAAGGCTTCGGTGTAGTTTCTTTGGTTTCAGAGTTGACACGGAATTAGAGCCTTTGCATTACTTAATAGCACATCCTTGTCAGTATTTAAAGAGCTGTTAGTGAGCGCCCCAGGTCCTAGCTCTCAAAGCATCATTAAAGCTTGTTCTGAAATTGTGAATTTGTAAAGATCTTGTTTGCAGAATCCAAACAGTCGGTTTATAATATGCAGCATAGCTCTCTTTATAAAATAATAGGTTAAAAGTTAAGAAAGTAGAAGATAGATATTAAAGCTGAAACATAAACATTCTTGTGCTAATGTTGCAACTGGAAATTTTGAAAAGTAAAATCCTTCTCTAATACCATCTACATGAAATACTTATATGTCTATCACATTTGAAAAATATCTACGCATTGTTTTTCGAAGTCAGGACCATTCCAGCTCAGATACTAGCAGTGATGGTTGCTGGTTTTCAATTGTAGAGTCTAAATTTGCCTTCTTTGCTTGTTTTTTTTTTTTTTTTTTTTTTTTTTTTTTTTTTTGTAGTGAAAGGGTTGAGTAGTGTTTTGCCAGCATGCTTTCGGGGCAATTTTGGGGCAGATGTTGTGCACCAGCAGTGAGACATTTCTGTGCATTTTTCTGGACATCACCAGGGCGCATGCGGAAATACGAGGGGGTTTGTACCTGCAGGCTGGGATGCTTCAGGACTCACTGGTCCATCACCATTTGTTCTGGAGCTGCTCCGGTCAGTGAATGACTTTCTGTGGCTTGGAGGTAAGGTGGTCTGATGCAGATGATCAGATGTGTAGTTAAAGTGCTGTTACTTGAAATAAGAGAAAACCTTGAAACACAGCTCTAAAAATACAGGATGAGGGAGGAGAATTGGCTGAGCTGCTTGCAGTGGGGAGACTTCTCAGGTGACTCCCTCACCGTGATTCCTACCAATATCCGCCCCAGCCCTGCACGGTAGTCCTGACGAAGCAAGCATGCCCTTTGCTCAGAAACGCACCGAATTTCCTTGTGTCTCTGTGTGTTGGCTTTTTTAAAGCACATCTTGCCCTTTGCTTTGAATGAAATTCTTGTTAGGAACCTCTTACACTTATTCTTCCAGACCTTGTCCATATGTAGCTGCTGAGTGGATGAACAGAATACATTATCTCCATGTAGTGGAATATTATTCAGACATAAGAATGAATAAAAAAGAAAAAAAGGGGGGGGGATGAAAAAGGCCACCTGTTCTGGGAAGTCCACCCTGATGGCTCAACCCGCCCTTTTCCCTTTGAAACCCCACCCCTTATACTCCTCTCTATTTGATAGTACTTACCACCTTATAATAAACTATAACCTTTTAAAAAAAAATAAGATGCTAATACCACTTTGAAATGGACGACCGTTAATAACAGCATGTTAAGTAAAAGAAGCCAGACACAAAAGGCCACATATTGTTGATTTCAGTGATCTGAAATGTCCAGAATAGGCACATGCAGAGGCAGAGGGCAGATGATGCTTGCGAGGGGCTGGCTGGACAGGGAGATGGGGAGTGACTGCTAATGGACAGGGGATTTCTTTTGGGGTGATGGTGTGTTCTGGAAATAGATGATGGTAAGGGCTGCACAACCGTGAATATACAGAAAGCTGCTGAATAGTACCCCTTTAAGTGGGTGAGTTTTATTATATGTGAATTATATCTCAATTATAAAACACTGGAAAAAAAAAAACTCAGTCAAAGGACAGCCTCTCCTGGGCCTGCCCCGCAGTGGGGTCTGTCAGTCTCCCTCTGTGCTTGAGATGCTTGTGACATGGTTTTCTCTTGCAGGGACTGTCTCCTGGAGGTGGGAGCGGGAGGCCTGGTCCATGTGTCTCCATCATCTAGCATGTTGTAGATATTCCCTAAATGCTTGTTAATGCTCTGGGAGTAAGGACTAAAGTGGGGCTCTTTCCTGGAAGAAGCTGTCAGCTCAGAGGGCCTGCCAGCCACTTAGGATAAATACGGGTCAGAGTGAAGTAACAAAATTCTCTGATAGAAGTTTAACAATGAGCTGTAGTACACATTAAGTAGAAGAAATTCTTGAATGGACTTACATTTCCTAATTTGGCTTCTTAAAGTGTAGAGAGAAATAAAAGTGGGAAAGAGAAGAAATCAATGCAAAAGAAAAGAGAAAACATGTAAAAATAATTAAGCTGAATGAGAAAAGGAAATGATGGGAGTTTGAGTACGTTGTATTGAAAGAGAAGTCTGTAAATCCTCGTGACTGATGGCTGGAGATTATATATATATATATATATATACCATCTTCTTTATCCATTCATCTATTGATATGCACTTAGGTTGCTTCCATATCTTGTTAATTATAAATAATGTTGCTGATAATAGTGAGGTGTATGTATATTTTTGAATCAATTCTTATTTTTGGGTATTGCTTTGATAACTATGGAAATTTAAAAAGGTAAAACTCTAAACACTCTTGGAAACACTGAACAGTACTTATATGTAAATTTAAAATATATGTGCTGTATATTGTGTATATGTTTTTACATGCAATATATTTTATAGCTGCAGCCAAATTGTAACAATTCTACCTAATAAAACTGAAAAATGAAGCAAATGAACAAAAAAGGATTCATGGAACATTCTCTAGAATTCACAACATAATAGGGCACAAATCAAGTCTCAACAAACTTAATAGGATACAGATTATTTCAGCATTTTTCTTACCAGAACACTATAAACCTAGATAGAAATCACAGAACAGAAAAAAAGGGGGGGGGAGGGATTATCACATGGTGACCAAACAACATGCTATTAATAAAAAAAAAAGGGTCAGTTATGAAATCAAAGAAGATACTGGAAAATACCTCTAGAGAAATATCAACAAAAACACAGAATTAAAAAACATATGAGATGCAGTAAAAGCAGTTTTAAGAGGGAAGTTCACAGTGATACAGGCCTTCCTCAAGAAACAAGAAAAATCACAAACATCCTAAGCTACTACCTATAAAAACTAGAGGAAAAAGAAAGAAAAATGAAACCTAAGGTTAGCAGAAGAAAATGATAAAGATCAAAGAGGAAATAAATAAAAATAGAGATTAAAATCAATAGAAAAGATCAATAAAATAAAAACTAGGTTATTTTAAAATGTAAACACAATTGACAAACCTCTAGCCATGCTAACCATGAAGAAAATATAATCCTCATAAATGGAATATAAGTGAAAGAGAATAGCAACTGATAGCACAACTTTTTAAATCATAAGAAAATACCATAAAAAGTTATATTCCAACAAATTGAACAACCAATAAAAAAGGGACAAGTTTTTACAAATATGTAGCCTGCCAAAATTGAAGTGAGAAGGAACAGATAATTTGAACAGACTGATTGTGAGTTATGACTGATAGAAGTCCCACCAAGATGGAATGAATTACTTGAGTCTCTGTGGAAAGTCAAGAGAGTGAGAGGGAGTCAGGGACCAACTCCACGAGCCTCTCAAATTCTCCCACATTTATTGTGTACAATCAAAGGAAAAATCACTAACAGTTGTGTGATGGAACCCAGAAATTTAGGGAAAGACAGGATGGGATAGAGATTGTAGATTCCACAATGAGCACAAAGGCTTAGTTTATCTTTAGGGAAGTCATGGGGAGAGGGGAACAAGATACATTCTTTAGATATGTTAATTACAAAGCAGACCACTGGACCAGCCAGTTCCTTTTCTTGGGGATAATAGACTATCTAAACAGCAGGCATGCCCAGCCATTTATAGCTGAGGGCCTGGGTCATTGGTTTGCAAGGGGCAGAGTGCTATCTAAAACCTCAACTATGCAAGCAAGGCATTGTATCTGCTTTTTATGACAAGGAGACAGGAATGCGGATGCACAGGCACCTGCTAGCAAAGCAGTTGCTAAGCACATATGTTCTTCTTAAAGGTGACAACCTGGGGTCTGTTACAATTTGTTAACCCAATCATGGGCTCCCACATATCTGCCTTTTTGTTTTGATTGAAGGAGATCACTCTTGATTGTGGAAAGGACATCACCACCTGGCACTGCTGATTTGAAGAGGCATGAAGGGAGTAAATTAACTTGAAGACTATAAGAAAAACACAAGCGATTACTATACAAAATCCAACAATAACCGAGATGAGGAGGTTGAGATTATGAAACCAGTTGGCAGGGTTAAGCCATTTCATATTATCATATAATTCCTGTTTCATATTTGTTTGAGTCTCCTTTTGAATGTAAATGAGCTGTTGATGCAGCTGGGAAGAAAAGAATTTCAACGTTATTTTGCAAATCAGAAGAAAAAAACTCCTTGAAGGTGTTTTTTAATAACACCCCAGGAATATGATGAGTGGTTATATTTAAGAGGGGTAACACATATCTTATGTTTTCAATCACAATGCAGGGGCTCGTGATCAACAATGGCTTGTTGTCAATTATCAAGCCCTTCCAAAGAGGCTTCCAAAGCCTGAAGCTGATGCATAATTCCATTAGCAATTTGAGTCTGAGTTATCATAACCTTAGTAATATTAGTCATAACATGATTAACAACTTGAGTAGTATGGATGGATTTAATAAGGGACACCGTTGCTACTGAAGTGGTGACAAGAATGATGATGGCTGAGATGATAAAAGCAATAAATAAAGCATTTTTGTTTGCAATTTGAAATTGCATGAGTTAATCTAATAAAACCATTTTTGCCCTCCTAGGGACAGGTTAAACTAACAGGTAGCCAAACCTGAGGTTGTCGCTTCAGAATGAGTACCTGAGAGATACTGAGAGAAGTAATGTTTATTGGGCTAATACAAGAATTGTACCAGGCCAGAGGCTTGACATGGGTAGTATAAAATCCATCTTCTAGTGTACCATTAAGAATAGAAGATGTCATAAGTAAAACATAAAGGTGAGTAGTACACAATAATGCATGATTAGAGACGTGAGAGTCTAAATCAATACAATACAACTGAGTAGTAGCAACTGTATTAGTAACATACAAACTGTCGACTGAAATAAACACGCAGCCTAAAAGTTAAGAGTTACGTTTTATTTGGCGGGAGGACTCGAGCCGGGATGACAGCCTCTCAGATCGCTCTGAGGGACTGCACTGAAGAGGTAGGGGAGGAGCTAGGATATATAGGAGCTTTACAACAAAGACCAGGTAGTTGGAACAATAAAAGATTACTTGTTATCTAAAGAAAACCAGGCATCTCAAGTTAAAGAATTTAGTGTTTTTCTATGTATGGGAGGAAGCAAACATTTGGGCTCACTGAATCCATTCCTTTGACAAGCACCTAGCTATCTAGGGCCAGTATCCTGTTCTTTCCGTTTTGAGTCCGCTCAGAGTGCACCATTGTGAGTGGCTGCAGAGGCTGGGCTACAGGCCTGTCCCCACTGGGGGGGGGTGGCAGCCACTGATGACTTGGTGTCAGCATTCTTTGTTTACTGATATGGTTGCAGTATTTTCACTCACATTGCAGTATTTTCGTTCACAGTGCTCCCTCTTGGTCCTAAATTTGACCAATATTTTGGGAGACATTTCATGACCAATTTTGTCCCACGGTGCTAGGAAGGCTCATTCCTAGATCAGGTGAAGAATCTGTTGACATGCCACTCAAAGTGCTAGTTTTGGATCAGGCCCTGTTGATACTAAAAATTCTCTGGATCGCCTGTCTTACTAGTCTATTATGATCCAGGAGATGTTTACCTCTTGTTGCTCATTCCCATACCTAGAACCACACTATTACAATTATTTTATGCAAGGTTATAAATTTTACCTATTTCCTCAAGATGTTTAACCTTCATCAACCTTGTTGGAGGCCTAGTTACACACTGGGAAATGGAGGAGACAACAATTTTATAAAATAGACAGGATATAAGTAATACAGTTAGCAACATTAATAAAGTTACAAGTAAGGATTTAATAATTGAGAAGTTACATTTTGGGGTTAAAATTTTGCTTGTGTTTCTGATTGAGCTTGAGTGATCTTATAAGAAAACTCATATTTATGGTCAGGTTCAGAGCAGGTATTATTAATTGGCCAGGTGAGGTCTCCCACCTTGTAATGTCAATAGTGGCCTAAACAGAACTATCATTTCTTTTTAGAATAAATGTTCTGAGGGCTATCTAGTTAGAGTCTTGGAGTAGGGAAACCCACCAAGGTAACACAGAAGTACTGTTATGGAAATGACAGGCCAGCCAAGAAACAAGCACCACTCGGAGGGTTGAAGTACTCAGATGTATTATGCCGGCGGGCTCAGAGGGGCTTCTGCTCCAAAGCTCTGAGCACCTCCAAGACGTGCACATGAGGTTTTATAGGGTAAAGTACAAGCTTGGGGTATTCGGCCAATAGGTATGGAACAGCCTTAGCAGCATCATTATCACAAAAGTGGAGGCAGGGAGGCAGCAAACCAACATTCCAAAGCCAGATATATCTCTTTGATAATCCAGCTGGCTAGCAAAAAAACATGAACGGCAAACCAACACTAATTAACTTAGATTCACAAGTTAGTCCAGCAGAACTCAGATCAGTATTCTGATACTTAGATTTGTGAGTTATCTTGTTAGACCAGCCCAGCCCCTCCTTCATATTCCTAGACTTGTGAGTTATCTTGTTAGACCAGACCAGCCCCTCCTTCACATTCCTAGACTTGTGAGTTATCTTGTTAGACCAGCCCGGCTTTTCCTTCACATTCCCCTCTCTTGATGCTTTCACAACCCTAGTTGGAGTAAGCATCATCATTTATCTGTTGCAGGGGCTCATAATTGGAGGCTAACATCTGAAGTTTTATAGCCTCTATCTGCTCACTGACAAAGCAGGTCAGGAAGTTTAGGACACAGGGCCCAAATAGCAGAACTGCAAAAATCAGGAGTAAGGGACCTATGAACGGTGCCAGCCAGGAGGTCCAGCTCCAGGGGCCTACTTATGTGCTCTTATTTAAAATATGTTTTCTCTTTTTCACTCGGTCTTGTAACTCTTGAACTATCCCTCTGACAATTCCTGATTGATTGGCATAAAAACAGCACTCTTCGTTTAGGAAGAGGCATAGTCCCCCCTCATTGGACGTGAGTACATCCAGACCCCTCCTGTTTTGTAAGACTACCTGTCACCCGGTTCCGTGCAGATTCATTGTACAGCCAAGGAGAGTGAGGGCATTAGCGCCAGTAACATCAGCCTTATGATTATCTTAGACATGATGCTGCGGTGATGGCACTAATTATAACAAGGTATAAAATAGCTATCAGGATTTTATGGCCTATGTTCCAGTCAGGTGGGGTGGCGCTAGATAGCCCCACTGCTAGTACGCAGACTAGTATAGCAAACAAGGAAAGAGGCAAGGGAGCACAAAAGAAATACATTTAACAGCTGCGTTGAGCTTGCCTCAAGCTTTGGCCATGTGTTGACTAGCCAGCTTCCAGGTGTGGCTAGAGCAGGGCTTGTTGATCCTTTTCTGGTCTCTCTTGATCTTGATCTTGAGCGGGTCTCCCAGGACACTCAAGTTTTTAAGGACCCTCTGTCTGAGGTGAAGTCGCTCTCTTAACCCTGGAGTGGTGGATCTAAGGGATGATTCCTGCAACTTTAACAGCTGTAGGGTTAGTTAATACCACTAAATATGCTCCCTTCCATGTTGGTTTGAGAGGTTCCTTTTTTTTATTTCTTTATCCATACTTGGTCACCTGGCTTATGGGGATGCACTTGGACCCCTAATGAAATGGGGGTTCTCTTTATTACCCAACCCGAAACTTCCCATAGTACTTGTCCTAGTCCCCACAGTTGTTGGTGGAGCCCTAAATTTCCTATCTGCGGGGTGGGATTTCCCATCCTGACTAAAGGTGGTGGTTGCCTATAGAGGATTTCAAAGGGAGAGTACTCAATATTAAATCTTGGGGTGCATCTTATTCGCAACACAGCCAGGGGGAAAATGTCCACCCAGGGAAGCTTGGTTTCTTGGCTGATTTTAGCTATCATTTGTTTTAGTGTTTTGTTCATTCGTTCTACCTTCCCTGAGCTTTGAGGCTGGTATGCTGTGTGCAGGTTTCAGCAGATGCTCAGTGCCTTTGCCATTTGCTGTACAACTTCTGCCATGAAGGCGGGTCCATTGTCAGATCCGATGGAGGTAGGCATTTCAAATCGAGGGATAACGTCCCTGAGGAGAGCCTTTGTCATTTCCCTTGCTTTCTCTGTCCTGGTGGGGTAGGCTTTTACCCACCCTGTGAAGGTGCAGACGACAACCAACAGGTACTTATATCCCTTACTGGGCCCAAGTTCAGTAAAGTCCACTTCTAAATCTTTGAAGGGAGCCAATCTGCATTGTTATATTCCCATTGGTCCAGTGAGCCCTTGTTTTGGATTGCTTTGTGCACAGAGCAAGCAGCGCTGGGAGACTGATGCGCACAGAGTAGGGAGACGAGAAATTAGGAAATATCGCTTTAAGAGGGCCTCCAAAGCCATTGAAAGTAGAAGCAGCAGCGACAGCGTAAGCACCCATGTTCTCAAAGAGCATCCAGTCGCCCACATGCATCTCGGGCAAGTTACAGTGCTCAACAACGTGATCCAGGCCATCGCATGTTGGCCCCCTACTTGGCAGGATCATGGTTGGCAGAAATGGCAGGCAGTTGAGTCCCCAGTAGCCCCTATAATAGTCGCCTTTTTCTTGGTCGGGGGGGCTACAGGTTGGATCACCACAGAATACTCTGCTCCTGTGTCTACCATAAAAGTCATTGGTTGGTCCCCTATACACATCTTGACCTTGGGCTCCTGGGGTCCCAGGGACAGGGAGCCCGATCTCTCCCATTCTGAGTAGACCCCAGCCAGTCCGATGTGATTACTCGCTGGTGGCACCAGCTGATAGTGGGCGTTTTGGGGGGTGCTCTCTTTCCATCCTTTCTGTTTAGACACTCGTTCTTCCAGTGTCCTGTCTCCCGGCAGTATGCACACTGGTCTCGGCCCAGGGGCATCCATGGTTGGGGTCCCCTCTTCCGGGTGGTGCAGGATTCTGGGTGAAGCTTGTTTTCCTCAGAGCTGCTGCAAGGAGTGCGGCTTTCTGCTTCATTCACTGGTCTGCTTCTCGCTGGCTTCCCGTTCTCGGTTTACAAAAACTTTGTTTGCCACTTCCAGCAGCTGTGTAGTGTTCATCCCTGTGAATCCACCCAGTTTTTGGAGTTTCTAGCATATATCTGGGTATGATTGGGCTACGAAGGCAGTGTTGACCGTCTGCTGGTTTTCTTGGACCTCAGGATCAAAAGGAGTGTGGACTTGGAATGCTTCACATAGTCCCTCATAGAAGTCAGTGGGGGTTTTGTCTGGCCTCTTGGTCACCGTGGTCGTTTTAGACATGTTATTTGGCTTCTTGGCTCCTGCTCTTAGCCCTTGTAGGCTGGCCTTCTGGTACTCACGCAGCACTTCTCTTCCTTCTTGGGTGTTAAAGTCCCAATCTGGTCTGGTGTCAGGGGCATGTGTCATGGCCCACCCCTCAACATCCATTGTGTCCCCAGGGGCTTGGCCCTGCAGCCATTTTCGTGCTTCAGTGAGAATGCGTCTCCTTTCCTCCGTATTGAAAAGAGTCAGAAGCAGCTGGTGGACATCTTCCCAGGTGGGCCGGTGAGAATGGAAGATAGACTCTACGAAGTCAATCATAGCCTGCGGTTTGACAGCCTGATTACAGTCGTCACATACCACCAATTAGAAATCATCGTGGGCTGGACAGGGACCAAATATTCACATGTCTTTGCGACAGAGCCCTATTACTATCCCAGCATCACTTCGGGAGTGGGCAGGGGTCGGCCCTCCCCAACAGTTTCCATGGAGGTGGCGGCGGCCAAGGTGGAGGTGGTGCTGGGGCTGTGGGGGCTGCTGCTGCTGCTGTTGCCGGGCAGACATGGTCACTGTTCCATCCGCCACCACTTGGCGTGGCTCCACTTGACGTCTTCCGTGGCCCTCTCTGAAACTTTTTATTCCTTTTCTTTGGAGGGCAGACCAAAAATCCTGATGAGTTTACCAGTGGCTCTTTATCTGCTATTATTGTGGAAGCTCTTCTTAATTTTGTTAAGACCATAATGTGATTGAAATGCCTGCAGTTTTTCAGAGTAGGAAGGAGTATAATGGCGCCAATTGAGATGGGCTGTAGTGCTAAAGGATTGGTAGCAGAGTATGGGGTGCCCGGGCTGAACAGTCCCGTCTTCCCCAACTTGTTGTGGCCCTTGTGTCTCCCGCAGTGGCATTTGGAGGGCTGATGGTGCTGGCCTTCCAGCTTGTGCTGACCGGAGTCACCTTCCTACTGGCTCAGGCTGGGGGCTGGGCTCTGCCTCTGGGTCCTCTGGTTGGGGAGGTGTTTGTGCCCCGGGGCATACAGAGGGGGCAGGCGCATTTTGTTCTCTGTGTCTCGCTGGTAAATAGGCTTTTTTTTTTTTTTGTCTGTCTTTTTGGCCTGGACCAGCTAAGCTGCTAATATCTTGCATTGTCCAGGTCCATTTGAGCAGAACCGAATCCATGGGGGTAGATTTTGGGCAATATTTAGCCAGGAGTCAATGTAAGGGAATTGATCTGGGTGGTCTGGTGTTCCAATGATTATTTGATAGACTGCTTGCACTGTTGCTAGGTCCAGAGTTCCTCCTGAGGGCCACCTGACTCCAGAGGCCAGCCATTCAAGCTCACACAAAGTGTGGAGCCTGCCAGGGTTCATTTGAATTCCATAGTCACCTGAGAATCCCTTTTTGAAATTCTTTATCATGCAGTCTAGAGTGGTGGGTTTTGACTTAGATCCTCCCATTCTTTTTAGATGTTTAAGGATAATAGATCTGTTGCTTTAGATGTTTGGGAAGGTAGCCTTTATATCTTTTTCTTCTTCATTCCTCAAAACACCGGAGTTCCCAGAGATACTTCTCTTTGGCTGAGTCTATGAGTTTTTTGAAGGCTAATTTCGTCAGGGACTCTGGATTCCAGTCACAGCTGATGTCTCTGGAGCTCAAGGCCTCAAGAAGTTCCAGGGACATACTTCATTAAATCCTCTCTATATCCTGAACTAACATATCAAGGGCATGGGACTGAGGGCGGATGGTAAAACAAATGGACTAGAAAAGGGACCTCCAAGGCCGGGTGAGCCGAGTTCTGAAGGAATTCGTCTTCTAAACTTGAGTCCTGGGGGTCTGGGGCTAGGCAAAAGGGGCACTACTTGGGTCAGTTCTGTAGGGGAACAATAAGTCTCGTGTGCTCTGTGACAGAATCAGGTAGGAGACTTTCTCAAAAAATAGCATCCTAGCCTCCGAGGGCACAGGGGCATTGACTCATTGGCTGTCTATGTCCTTTTCCCTCCCAGTGTAGCCACTCTGTGACGGTTTCGCAGAAAAGACAACGGATGGTTTTCGTTGCGTCAGCCTGGCCAATCCCCTCGTGGGGATTAAGGTGCCTCTTAGATTTGATGGGTCAGTATAAGCCACTGACGCCGACTGGGACACTGAGGGCCCGATACCGCCCTGAGACGTATGAGGTCACCACGGAACCGCAGGTTGGAACTCACTCGAAATCCGTAGCAGAATGCCGTGGAGCTGCAAACTCGAGACTGATCGCATGCTTCACAGTAGGATTCCTTCTGGATATATGCCCAGGAGCAGGGTCATATGGTAAGTCTATTCTTAGTCTATGTAAAACAATATGAAACTTCTCAAAAATTTAAAAGGAAAACTACCATATGATCCAGCAATTTACCTTCTGGGTGTTTACTCAAAGAAAACAAAAAAACATTTTTTTAAAATATATGCACCCCTACCTTTATGCAGCATTATTTACAACTCCCAAGCTATGGAAGGAACCTAAATGTACATGATAAATGAGTACATAAAGTTACAGACACACACACACACACCTACTGCAGAATGGAATATTACTCAGCAGCAAAAATTTTGCCATTTGTGAATACATGAAGAGAACAACAAGGTATGATGCTAAGTGAAATAAGTCAGAGAAAGACGAATACTGCATGATCTTACTTATGCATGGAATGTAAAACACAAGACAAACATGACCAAGTAAAGGCAGACACATAAATAGTAAAAACAGGTGGTTGCCAGAAGGGAGGGGTTAGGGGTGGGCAAAATATAGGGGAGGGGGATTAAGAGGTACAATCCTCCAGTTATACAATAGGTTAAGTCCATGGAATGTAGTATACAGTATAAGAAATATGGTCAATAATATTTTAATATATTTGTATAGGTACAGATTGTTACTAGACTTACCATGGTGATCATTTCATAATATATAGAAATGTCAAATAATTATGTAGTACCCCTGAAAATAACATAATATTGTATATCAACTATATTTAAATAAAATTATCCAGATGGTATTTGATGGATAATTAGGTATTTTTTCTTCCCTTGTTTATTTGAAAGCTACATTAAGATATATTTCACATAGCATGTAATTTACCCATTGAAAGTGTACAGTACAATTATTCTTATATATTAACAAATATGTTCAATCAAGTTCTGGGTATTCATTCAAATTCAGGATATTTCCTTCACCCTAAAAGAAAATATTTTCCTTTTAGCTATCACCTGTCTATCTGTTCCCTCATAACCCTCAGGCCTAAGAAATCAGTAATTTATTTTCTGTCTCTGTGAATTTGACTTTTGTGGAAATTTCGTATGAATAGAATCGCGTAGTATGTGGTCCTTTATGACTAGCTTCTTTCACTCAGCTTAATGTTTTCCAGGTTTACACATGTTGCAGCACATATCAGTACTTAATTTATTTTTACTGCTGAATGATATTCTATTGTATGGATGTTTTGTTTATCTATTCATCAGTCGATGAACGCTTGAGTTATTTCCATTTTAGCTATTGTGAATATTGCAGCTCTAAATGATTGTGACTGTTTGGGGACAGATATATTTATTTCTTATGGGAACATACGTAGGAGTGGAGTTGCAGGGTCATACGGTAACTGTATGTTACCCATTTGAGGAATCTCATTTTCCAAAGCGGTTTCACCTTTTTACAGCCCCACCAGCAATGTATGAGACATTCAATTCTCCGCATTCTACCAACACTTGCTTTTATCTGACTTTTTGATTCTAGCCACCTAACGGGGGTGAAGTGCTATCTCATTGTGGTTTTATTTGTATTTCCCTGATGGCTAATGATGGTCGCTATGATTTCATATGTTTTTTGGTCATCTTAATATTCCTTTCGGAGAAATGCCTACTTAAATCCATTGCCACCCCAGGTTAAATAGAGTTATTTGTCTCTATGTAATTGAGCTTTATGAGTCACTTGTTTATTCTTGACAGCCAATATGTGATTTTCAATTATTTCTATCACCCTGTAAATTGTCTTTTTACTTTATTGATATTGTCCATTGGGGGGAAAACAATTAAATTTGATCAAGTCCAATTTATTTTATTTTATTTTTTAACATTTTTTATTGATTTATAATCATTTTACAATGTTGTGTCAATTTCCAGTGTAGAGCACAATTTTTCAATTATACATGAATATATAAATATTCATTGACACATTCCTTTCTCTGTGAGCTACCATAAGATCTTGTATATATTTCCCTGTGCTATACAGTATAATCTTGTTTTATCAATTTTACAGTTTTGAAATCCCAGTCTATCTCTTCCCAACTCCCACTCCCGTGGCAACCACAAGTCTGTATTCTATGTCTATGAGTCTGTTTCTGTTCAGTATTTATTCTTTTTTTTTTTTTTTTTTAAAGTCCACATATGAGCGATCTCATATGGTATTTTTCTTTCTCTTTCTGGCTTACCTCACTTAGAATGGCATTCTTCAGGAGCATTCATGTTGCTGCAAATGACATTATGTTGTCGGGTTTTATGGCTGAGTAGTATTCCATTGTATAAATATACCATTTCTTCTTTTTCCAGTCATCTGTTGATAGACATTTAGGCTGTTTCTTGTTGTTTCTGTTTTGATGACACGTTTAATAAATCAATTACCAAATCTAAGATCATGACTATAATTCTATATTTTTCCTAGTAATTTTAAAGCTTTCACTCACATTTAGGCTTTTGATCTAATCAGAGATAACTTCGTACATGGTGCTATTAATTATTTTGAATGTCACTATCCAATTGTCCTACCACCTTTGGTTTAAAAAGTATTATTTCCCCATTGAATGCTTTCAGCTCCTTTGTAAAACATCAGTTGTTATGGACACAAAGGTTTATTTCTGAAATATGAATTCTATTCGATTGATCTGCATGTTCACCTTCAACCGGGGACAGCACTATCTTGGTTACTGTTTCTCTGGAAGTAAGTTCTGAAATCAAGGACTGTGGGTACCCCAACTTTGTTCCTTATTTTCCAGATTGTTTTGAATATCCTGGGTCCCTTGAAATACAATATAAATTTTAGAATCAAGTAATCAATACCAACAATAAAGTCAGATGAGATGATAATAGTGTAGTGAATCTAAAGATCAATTCAAAATATATTGCCAACTTAAAATATTAATTCTTCCACTTATGGAAATGGGAGGCCTTCTTTTTCACTTAGACCTTCTTTAGGTTCTTTCAACAATATTGTGTAGTTACAATAGTAAGTTTCATACTTATTTTGGTAAATCTACTCCTGAGTATTTTATTATTTTTGATACTATTGTAAATGGAAAGGTTTTCTCAATCTCCTCGGGATTTCTTTTATTGGAAGTATATACAAACACTGTTGCTTTTTCAGTATCGTTATTGTACCTTACAAGCTTATTTAACTCATTTATTACTTCTAATAGTGTTTAGTTATTCTTTATGATTTTCTACAGTCTAGATAACATATTCTGTGAATAGAGACAGTTTTAATTGCTTCATTTTCAATGAGCGTTGTCTTTTGATTTTTTTTTTTTAATTGCCTAATTGCTCTGGTTATAACCTGCAGGAAAAAGTTTAGCAAAACTGATGAGAGCAGACATCCTTGTCCTGTTCTTAATATTTGGGGAAAAGCATTCAGTCTTCAAACTTTAAGTATAATATTAATTGTGGGTGGTGTTTGTTTGTTTGTTTGTTTGTTTGTTTTTTGGTGGATTATGAATTGGGGAAGTTTCCTTCTGTGCTAGTTTGCTAGGGCTATTGTAGCAAAATACCACAAACTGAGTGGTTTAAACAACAAAATTTATTTTCTCATTTTTGAAAGCTACACATCTAAAAGTAAAGTGTCAGCCTTCCCTCTGAAGATTTTAGCAAATTATCCATTCCAGGTCTTTCCTCCTAGATTCTGTAAATTTATTTTCTTTGACCACATGGATTCAATACTTACACAATGTTCTCCCTGTGTGAGTGTTTGTGTCCACATTTCTTCCTTTCATCAGAGCTCAGATCACATTGTATTAGGCCCTCCCTCCTCCAGTATGAACTCATCTTAACCAATATGTATGTATCAACTGTATTTCAATATAAGGCCAAGTTTTGAGGTACTGGATGTTATACATCAAACATATGAGTTTGGAGATACTCATTTCAAAACATCTATCCTCTGTCTCCCAACAACAGTCAACCTTTTGCCCACCCCAACATGTATGTGTTTTTCCTAAACAAAACATATTTACCCCTTCCAAATACTTCAAAATTTTTAGCCCATTCCTGAATCGATCCTAAGTTGAAGTTTTCTTCTATGTATTATCTAAATGGGTGAGACACAGGATATGATTTATCCTCAGGTAAATCTCTCCATCTATAAACATGTGAAATCAGGCAAGAAGTTGTTTTCTCCCAAAATACAATGATGGCTTAGTCACAGGGTAGACGTCCCCATTCACAAAGGAGAAATAGGAAGAGAAAAAGCAATCATGAATCGATAGCTGGTCCAAAATCCAGCTGGTCAAATTTCATTAGATTGATTGATTGATTGAATGGAAGTACAGTCAGTTTACAATGTTGTGTCAATTTCCATTAGATTTTAAAGCTTGAGAATAATCCTCATTGACTCAATGTTCTGTCCTCTGGGTCCACCAAGGTAGTGGCCTAATATCCTCAGCCTTAAGAGACAGCCCTGCACTCTGGAATCCAGGATGTGTCCCCACCTTCAGGGTCATTCTTACACTTACTTGAAAATTAACACATATTCACAGCTGAATAATTCTATATGTCCATTTCCTGCCAGTAGAATCTGAGAAGTCTAAAAGCCTTCCTTAATTTTGTCCCATCTCTCTCCTCTTCACTACAACTTTACAGTGTTTCTGCTGAATTTGTTGCTTGGACTCATAAGTCCCACACTTAATCTCTTCAGCAAATCCTTGTCTAGCCACTGTCCTGATGTTTTCTCCAAAGCACACTATTTTGTTCTTATGTTTGTTTGTTTGTTTCTTTGGAATATGGTTAAGCTGAGAATTTCCTGAATTTTCATTTCTGATTATTTTCTGTTTTATAATTTTTTTCAAATCATTCATCTAATGTTGTTTTATTATAAGTGCCCAGGAGAAACCAGGCCAAGTTTTCAACACTGCTTAAATGTCTCCTCAGCTAAATATACAAGTTTTTTCTTTTTTCCTTACATGTTCTACTGTTTCTAAACTGAATTTGAGTCCGGTCGACTGCATTCTGTAAAGTCAATCTACTGACACTGGGTTCTGGTGAAAGAAACTGCATAGTCTATTGTAAGACACCATACTAGGAGTCTGGACAGATAATGCTCAAAACACCTGAACTCTCTGATGGGTTTCAGGAAGGCATTGTTAAAGGCCAGATGAGATGGTGGGGGGTAATCACGGTTCTCCAATTTGTTGATGGTGAGGTAATAAGGTGGTATCACAAGGGTTAACATTAACAGTCCTTAGGCTCCAGTAGGCCTGGGAGCTATGTGCCCATGGTCGTCAAATAGTGAACATCTTCCATTTGGTGCTTTGTTTGACATCTTTAAAGCAACTCAAGAAATGGGTATCAGAAACTATTGTCTAGGTACTTCAGAGAGGAGGTAAAACAGAGGATATAAGGGAGAGATCTGTCCTGGGAAGACCCCATAGTGTCCTGCTCAGTTACACTACTTTCTACTCAACCAAACACAATTTACCCAAAATATCTGCTCTGCTTTCCAATAAGATCTTCCTCATTTCGGTCTCAGACCTCACCAGTAGTATATTTCACATTCATATAGATATCAACATTCTGTTTATGTGGGTGGGTGGGTGTTGTGTGTGCATTTGTATACTTTTTTCTTCTTTCTATGAGGACATAAGTCATATTGTATTATGGGAACAGCAGTATGACCTCATATTAACGTCAATAAATACATCTGCAAAACTGCTGTTTCAAATTAAGGCTACATTCCGATGTATCAGAGGTTTGGAATTAATATATGAAATTCTGGGCTGTACAGTTCATAGCATATCATCTTCAATTCCTAGTTTGTTTAGTGCTCATGAAAGGCATTGAAGGGGTCTTGGATTTTGTCAAACACTTTTTCTGGAACTATTGAGATAATCGTGTGTATTTTGTTTCTCTAGTCTCATAATGTGGTATATTACAGAAATTTATTTTAGTACATTTGATTAATCTTGCATGTCTGGGATAAAACCAACATGATTATAAAAAAATAATACTTTTTTTTACGTGAGTGGATTTTGTTAGTGTTTTTTTGTCCATATTTATGAGATCTATTTGTAGTTTTAATTTTCTTACCATGTTTTAGAAATGTTGGGAACTGTTTCCTCCTCTTTATTTCTTTATTGAAGTATAGTTAGTTTACAATTTTATGTTAATTTCTGCTGTAGAGCATAGTGATGTATATATATATGTGTGTGTGTGTGTGTGTGTGTATGCCTTTTGTATTATTTTTCATTGTAGACTATTACAAGATACTGAATAGAGTTCTCAGTGCTATACAGTAAGACATTGTTGTTTATCTAATTTCTATAGAGTAGTTAGAATCTGCAAAATCCAACCTCTCAACTTATCCATCCACCCTCTCCTTCCTTCCCTGGTAACCGTAAATATATTTTCTTGTGTCTGTGAGTCCATTTATGTTCATTTGTGTAACTGTTTAAGATTCCACCTCTAAGTGATCTTATATGGTATTTTTCTTTCTTTTTCTGGCTTACTTCACTTAATATGAAAAACTCCTGGTCCATCCATGTTGCTGCAAAAGGCATTATTTTATTCTTTTGTATAGATGAGTAGTATTCCATTGTGTGTATGTATATGTTTGTTTGTATGTATGTGTATGTATATATATGTGTGTGTATATTTATAGATATATCTATATCTATGTCTATATATATATCAATATGTATGCTCTACACAATGCTCTACATATATATAACATCTATATCCAATCATCTGTCAATGGACACATAGTTTTATTCCATGACTTAGCTATTTTTTATAGTGCTGCTATGAACGTTGGGGCACATGTATTTCCTGAATTAGAGTTTCCTCTGGATGTATGCCCAGTAGTGGGATTGCTGAATTATAAGATAAGTCTATTTTTTTAAGGATTCTCTCTACTGATTTTCATAATGACTGCACCAAACCACATACCCACCAACAGTGTAGGAGGGTTCCCTTTTCTCCACACCCTCTCCAACATTTATTGTTTGTGGATTTTAAAAATGATGTCCATTCTGACCACTGTGAGTTGATACCTCTTTATACTTTTGATTTGCATTTCTCAGATAATTAGTTATATTAAGCATGTTTATGTGCTTCCTGGCATGTCTTCATTGGAGAAATGTTTGTTTAGGCCTTCTGCTCAATTTTGAATTGTCTTGCTTCTTTTCGTGTTATTGAGTACTATGAGCTGTTTGTATATATTCTGGGAATGAAGTTCTTGTCAGTCGAATATTTTCCAAATAGTTTCTCCCATTCCATAGGCTGTCTTTTTGTTTTGTTTATAGTTTCCTTTGCTGTGCAAAATTTTGTAAGTTTAATTCAGTTACATATGTCTATTTTTGCTTTCATTTCTAATGCCCGGGTAGACTCCCCCAGGAGAACATTGCTGAGATTTATGTCAGAGAATGTTTTGCCTATGATTTCTTCTAGGAGGTTTATAGTGTCTTGCTCTATGTTTAAGTATTTAAGACATTTTGAATTTATTTTTGTGTATGGTGTGAGGCAATGTTCTCATTTTATTGATTTACATGGGCTATCCAACCTTCACAACACAACTCGCTAAAGAGGCTGTCTTTCCTCCATTATATATTCTTGCCTCCTTTTTTGACCATTAGTTGACCATGGCTGTGTGGGTTTATTTCTGGGATCTCTATTCTCACCCATTGATCCATATGTTTGCTTTTCTGCCAATATCATGCTGTTTGGTGTGATAGCTCTGTAGTATTGTCTGAAGTCTGGGAGAGTTATTCCTCCAGCTTTGTTCCTTTCCTTCAGTATTGCTTTGGCAATTCTGGGTCTTTTGTGATTCTATATAAATTTTAGGATCATTTGCCCTACTTCTGTTAAAAAATGTCCTGGGTAATTTGACAGGGATCACATTAAGTCTTCTTAAATTCCAGGAGCATGGAATATATTTTCACTTATTTATATAGTCTTAAGCTTCTTTAGTCAATGTTTTATAGTTCTCTGCATATAAATCTTTCACTTACTTGGTCAGGTTTACTCCCAACTATGTTATTTTTCATGTGATTTTAACGGGGATTTTTTTTTTTTACCTTCTTTTTCTGAACATTCATTGTTAATATAAAGATTTTCAACAGGTTCCTGTATGGTTATCTTGTATCCTGCTACCTTGGTGAATTTGTTTATAAGCTCTAGTAGTTTATGTGTGGAGTCTTCAGGGTTTTCTACATACAATATCATGTCATCTGCATATAATGACAATTTTACCTCTTCTACTCTAATTGGATCCTTCTTATGTATTTTTCTTTTTTGATTGCTATGGGCAGGACTTCCAAATATATGTTGAGTAAAAGTGATGAGAGTGGGGGCATACTTGTCTTGTTACAGATTTTAGTGGGAAGGCTTTAAATTTCTTAACATTGAGTATTATGTTGGCTGTGGTTTTGTCATAAATAACTTTTATTATGTTGGGATACGTTCCCTATATACCCACTTTGTTAAGAGATTTTATCATGAATGGATGCTAAATTTTATGAACTGCTTTTTTCCTCCATCTATTAAGATGATAATGTGTGGTCCTTTATTTTGCTGATGTTTTGTATCACATTGATTCATTTGCTATGGTGAATCATCCTTCTGTCCCTGGGATGAATCCAACTTTTTTATAGTGTATAATATTTTTCTATGTTGTTAAATTATGTTTGTTAATATTTTGTAGAGAAGTTTTAAATCTATGTTCATTAAGGTGTTGGCCTGTAATTCTCTTTTTTGGTATTGTCTTTGTCTGGTGTTGGTATCAGGGTAATGGTGGCTTCATAGAATGAACTTGGGTGTGTTCCCTATTGTGCAAACTTTTGGAAAAGGTTGATAAGAATTGGTATAAGTTATTTTTTGCAAGATTGGTAGAAATTCCCAGTGAAGCCACCCAGATCTCAACTTTTGCTTGCAGGGTTTTTTTTTTCTTTTTAATTTCAGATTCTATTTCCCTTCAAGTGACTGGTCTGTTCAACTCATCTATTTCTCCTTGATTCAGTTTTGGTGGACTGTTTGTTTCCAGAAAGTTGTCCATTTCTTCTAGGTTGTCCAATTTGTTGCCATATAGTTGCTCATAGTATTTTTTCTTTTTTTGCACTTCTGTGGTATCAGTTGTAATTTCTTCTTTTTCATTTTTTTATTTTGTTTATTTGTGTTCTCTATTTTCTGTTTCTTTTTAGTGAGCATGGTGATCATTTAATTTACTCTTTCAAAGAAAACCAGGTCTTGGTTTGATTAAGTTTCTCTATTTTTTTAATCTTTACTTTATTTATTTCCTCCATGATCTTTATTATTTCTTTCCTTCTGCTGACTTCAGGTGTTGTTGTTGTTGTTGTTGTTGTTGCTGTTGTTGTTGTTGTTCTTTTTCTAATTACTGTAGGTGGTATGTTAAGTGTTTTATTTGAGATTGTTCTTGTTTTCTGAGGTAGACTTGTATCCCCATGAACATTTTTCTTAGGATTGCTTTTGCTGCATTTCCAAGATGTTTTTGTGGTTGTGTTTTTATTGTCATTTGTCTCAAGGTATTTTTAAATTTCCTCTTTGATTTTTTTCATTTACCCATTGATTTTTCAGTAGCATGTATTTTAGTCTCCATTCAGTTGTTATTTTCTCCTTTTTATTTTTCCTGTGGTTGATTTCTGATTTCATGCCATTGTGGTCAGAAATAATGCTTGAAAGAATTTCTATCCTCTTGAATTTGTTGAGGTTGGTTGGTGTCTGCATATGTGGTCTATCCCACAGAATGTTTTGTGTGCACTTGAAAAGAATGCATAATCTGTTTTTCATGTTTTTTCTGGAAACTATCAATTAAGTATAACTATTATCTTGTGTCATTAATATCTAGGCTACCTTTATTGATTTGATGTCTGGAAGAGCTCTCCAGTGGTGATAGTGGTGTGTGAAATCCTACTACTCTTTTATTCCTGTCAATTTCTCCCTTTATATCTGTTAGTATTTGCTCTATGTACTTAGGTGATCCTACATTGTGTGCATATATGTTAATGAATATAATATCATCTGCTTTTATTGATCCTGTTATCATTATGTAGTGTCCTTATTTATCTTTCTTTGTGGCCTTTGTTTTGCAGTCTATTTGGCTTGCTCCCCCCCAAATCTTGTCATTTTCACTTGCATGAAATATACTTTTCCATTTCCTCACTTTCAATCTATGTGTGTGTTTCTTTCACCCTAAAGTGGGTCTATCATAGGCAGCATAGTTGTTGTATGCCCCTGTTTTGTTATCCAATCTACCACTCTATGACTTTTGATTGGAGCACTTATCCAATGACCTTCATGATAAGTATTGATAGATGTGTGTTTATTGCCATTTTAAACCTCGTTTTGCCATTGATTTTGTATTTCTTCTTTGTTTCTTTCTTTTTCTTTTTGGATTTCCTTTTGTGGTTTAATAATTTTCTTTTTAATAGTTTGATTTTTTTTTTTTTGTTTTGTCTCTCTCTTTTTTTTTTTTTTTTTTTTTTTTTTGCTTTTTGCTTTTGATTTGTGGTTACCCAGTTTTTCGAGTATGTTAACCCATTACTATGTCTATTTTCTCTAGACTGGTAATCATGTAGACTCAAACACAACCTAAGAAAACAAACAAAAACAAAACAAAACAAACTGAAGAAACAGCAACAACAACAAAGAAAAATAATCTACATTCTTTGCTCCCCACTCCCACTTTTTCATAATTTTGGTGTCCTCTTTTACCTACCTCTTCATGTTTATTCTTTTGTTGTTCATTGTAATTATAGCATTTCCAATCAAGATATTTTCTTCTTTATAGATGCCTGCTGGTTTTCTATTTAGAGAAGAACTTCCAATATTTCCTTTAGGATAGGTTTAGTATTGCTATATTCTTTTGGTTTTTGCTTGTCTGAAAAATTTTGATCTCTACTTCTATTCTGGTTGATAGTCTTGCTGGGCAGAGTATTTAAGATTGAATGTTTTGCTCTTTCAGGTCCTTCAGTATATCTTGCCACACACTTCTGTCCAGAAACATTTCTGTAGAGAAATCAGCTGGTAGTCTTATGGGGCTTCCCTTATAACTTTTTGTTTTTATCTTACTGCCTTTGGAATCTTTTGTTTATCTTTAATTTTAGCCATCTTAATTATAATATGTCCGGGTGTGGGTCTGTTCGGTTTTATCTTGTTTTGGACCCTCTGTGTTTACTGTACTTGAATGTCTCTTTCTTTCTGTAAGTTTGGGAAGTTTTTCATCATAATTTCTTCAAATATTTTTTGATCCCCTTTTCTTTTCATTCTGCTTCTTGGATCCTTATTTTGCTTAGGTTGGCACACTGTATATTATCCCATATATCACTTATATTGCTTTTATTTTTTTCCATTTTTTTTCTGTCTGCTGTTTTGAATGGGTGATTTACATTAACCTGTCTTCTAAACCACTAATTCTATCTTTTGCATTATTTAGTCTGCCATTGATTGCCTTTAGCTCTGCTTTTATCTCAGCAATTGAGTTTTCTGATTTATTTGCCTCCTTTTGATAGTTTATATTTCCATTTTATAGTATTCTCCAATTTTATCAAGAACCTCTCTTATTTCTGTCAGTGATTTTTATTTTCTCTGTTTTGAACTAAGGCTCTGGTGTATAGTAGAGGTTCATTTCATTGTTTGTTCTTTCTGGGGATATATTTTGTTCTTTTAAATGAGAGTGGCTGCTCAGCTTTTTAATTTTACTTATAGTTCTCTGACTCTCTACATTTTGGAGTAATAGTTATCCAGTGTGGTCTCAAAGGGCTGTTTTTAGGAGGGAGCATTTCTGTGTAGACTGTGTGTCTAATATTCTTGTTGCCAAGGCTTTTTTAGAATAGATGAGTGTGATGGTTTTTCACCATGTGTGCTGGTTCTTATCTCCTTGTTTTGGCATGTGGTTGGTATTGTGGTGACCAGAGCCTGCACTGGATGTTGAGTGGGGACTCCTTTTACTCTGTGGTTTTCACAGCCCTGTCAGGGGCCATGTCTGCTCCCATGCAGTTGGAACAGAGTTGCCTAGGCCCATTTCTGAGCTGTCATGTGTGGTAATTTGGAGTGGAGTGCTTTAGCTGGGAGGAGAGCTGCTGAGTATTTCTTTGTGGGAGTTGTCCACTGGGAAGTTCCCTCTGTGGTGTCACCTGTAACTCTTTGTGTAGGCTTAAAAAGAGCACTTTGTTAATTCTGCCCTTATTTACACCACAGCCCCAGGAATGCCAGCAACCGGCCCTGGTTTCCCACAGGCTCTGCACCCAAAAAGCCACCAGAGCAGATCTGCCAACATTAGGCACCAGGAACCTCCATAGTGCAAATGCAGTCATGCACTTGGATCTAGTGATAGCTAGAGGGTCAACCAATTCCCAGCCCCACCTGAATAGATGCACACCCACCATTAATGTCAGATCCACCCCCACTGCACACCAGTACTCCTCTTGGATGTCCCAGAGGCACTGAGTTCACA
This sequence comes from Camelus dromedarius, assembly GCF_036321535.1. Taxonomy (NCBI): domain Eukaryota; kingdom Metazoa; phylum Chordata; class Mammalia; order Artiodactyla; family Camelidae; genus Camelus; species Camelus dromedarius. The sequence goes on from NC_087472.1 coordinate 70,606,432, forward strand.
ATGGCAGCAGTGGAGCAAATATGCCACTCCCTCCTGGGTCTTGGCTTAAATCTCAGTTCCACTTGCAATGTCATGATACTCTTGGGCATGGATTCAGGTTTTAGCCCCACCTCCACCTAGGAGATGGACACCAGTGATTCTGCCCCTCTGAACTGAGCTACGCATTCTGCTATGTCTGTACCTTGTCCTTCCCTCCACAAGAGTGTGTTTATAATGGTGCTGAGCAATGCCCTCTGGGCTACTGGAGAAGGCTGCTATGGCTGACCATGTTCCACTGCTTCTTCTGTGTGCACCAACAGTGGAGATTTCAGTGATAGACCCAGGCCTTTTGCACATGCTCCCAGCCTCAGCCTGACCACACTCCAGCTCCCTGAGGCTGCCTTTACACTGTCAACCTCAGTCTTCTACCAAGGTCCATCCTCTGAAGCCTGAGCTCCAGCACCCACTTTTGGCTTCCACCAGCCAGCTTGCATCTAGGACTAGGGATCACATGGACCACCAGAACCAAACTCTCTCCATTCTGTATGCTGCAATGTAGCTTATGTGCTCTCCACCAAATCTCTGAATTTTCCCTTCTGCCCCAGCTATACTCACTTCTGGAGAGGGGGAATCCCAGGGTGTGGGTGCTTTGCCTCTTTTGCCACTCCTACCCCAAGGGAAATGTCCCATCCTGATTTCTATTTTCTTTTTCCTCCTATTCATTTTCATGATGATTTTCCTTGTAGTTCCACTTGTGTAAGATTTCCTACAAGAGTTTTGTGAGAATTGTTCCACATGTAGAAGTATTTTTGAAGTATTGGTGGGAGTCAGTGAGATCCATGTCCTTCTATCCCAACATCTTGAAACCACTCTCCTCCTTCTCTTTTATGAAAGAATTTGTTTAACATTTTGCATTAATTACTTTTTAAAAGTTTAGTATAATTTCCTAGTGAAGTCATAGTTGGCCTGGGATTTTCCTTGTAGATAAGTGTTTTGAATACTGATTAAATATCTTTCCTGTTACAAGTCTGTTTAAATTGTTTCTTTCCTCCGGTAATTATATCACCTACAGGCTGTCAAGTTTGTTTTCTGTTTATTTGTTTAAAATGTCAAGAATAAGATGAAGATTAATAGACCAAACTGATCTTACAAAATGTGTGTAAAATAGAAAAAGTCACAAGAAGAAATTAAATGATGAAAAAAAACATAGACAAAGGAAGATATATAGTAAAAACAGTGGATCAACTGTTTAAATACTTTAGTACAAAGGTCAAAATAAAAATTGTTAAATAAACTGTAACAGCAATAGAAAGCTAAAGAACATACATGAAGATATAAAATGTGGCATTAGAAATACAAAACAAAAGCGGAGGGACAAAATGTAGATCTGCTAGAGTTTATTTGAACTTAAATTACTGCCAGTTTAATGCAAGTAGATATACTTATATGTCAACATATATCAACTTCCTGGTAACCAAAAACAATCCCCTACAATAGATATACAAAAACTAGAAAGAAAGCAACAAAGACATCACACTAAAATAGTAATCAAACTTCAAGTGGAGAAACTAAAAGAAGAAGAAAAGAACAAAAACTACGAAAACAATCAGAAAATAAGTAATAAAATGGAAATAAGAACGTACTGATGGATAATTACTCTAAATGTCAATGACCTAATGGCTCCAATCAAAAGACATAGGGTGGCTGATTAGATAAGAAAAAGTGACCAAGACCCTTAATTCAGGAATAAATAGGCACACAGACTGAAAGTGAGAGAAGAGAAAAAGATACTTTATGCAAATGGGAATGACATGAAAGCAGAGGCAACAGTACTCATATCAAACAAAATAGACTTCAAAACAAAAGCTGTAAAAAGACAAATAAACAGGAAGAGATAAGATGGCAGAGTAGAAGGACACTCATAGCTCACCCTCTCCCACAAAAGCACCTGCGGAACTCCGACAGAACATCGCCCTCTTCAAAAGATAGAGATGCCAAAAATCCAGTAAGAGAAAAGGAAAAAAGAAAGAACAAAAGACATAGCAGAACAGGACGGGTACCGCGAGGAGGGAGCGGCAAAGGAGGTCTGGGGCTCGTTTGCTTGGTCTCCCCCCTCCAACTGAGAGGCCAGCGGGATGGAGGGGGAGCTTCCAAGGCTGTGATCTGTACATAGCAGCCCTTAACTGACAGAGCTAAGTTTAACGGGCACATAGGGACCCCGGAAACCCAGCCTGAGACGCGGGCCAGTAGCTGCGTTCAGGGCCAGGCTGCCCAAGCCAGGTGGAGGATAGGTGTGGCTGCACTGAGGCAGCCCCGGGGGACTGCAAGGTGCTGCGTGCCGTTACTGTGGGTGTACAGGGCAGAACAACCTTGGCCCGCTATAAAACAATATGGTTGGTGTGCCCTGGGAAGAAGGGTGCATACCCCATCACTGAAAACCCACAGAAAGTTTTTGGGGGAAGAGATGCTGGGCTCAGGCACAGCTGCCATATCCTCCAGCGCTTAGCATCCATGCAGAGGCGGGGGCGAATCCTGTATCCGCACCTAAGGTCTCAGCAGCCTCAAAGGCCAGACTGCGACTTGTCTACAGCCCAAGGCAGATAGGAACCTTCCATCCTGGTCCCTCAGAGAACTTGCTCCGTAAAGACAAACAAGGAGCTGAGTTTTGGCCCAGAGCAGGGACAAGGCTGTCCCTTGGTCTTCCCCGGAGTGCCGACCTGAGGCAGAACACGCAGCCGCACTGAGCAGTGGCGCTACCAGCGCCGGGAGAGGGAAAGCGTTTCCCCGCCTTTCAGGCAGGAACACAGCCCCGACTGCGGTGCTGGGAGGGGGTGCGACCCACTCTCCTACCTGGCCAGTCTGCAACATCTGACAGCAGCATCGGGAGGGGCAGTGACCCACCCGCCCACAGCAAAGGAGAGCTGCCTCTGACCCAGTGTTGGGAGGAGGCGCGATCTGCTTGCCAACAGGTACTGAGAGCAACACAGAAGAGGGTGCCAATGGAGGGCCTCTGGAAACAGCAAGCTGAACTTCCAAAACAGGACGAAGACAGAAAGACTTCACATTAAAAGCACACAGACTCCAGGAGAACACGGACACACCCCCTCCTCCTTTTATTTTTTTTAATCTGTTTTTACCTGTTCTATTTTCTATTACCCTCTTAATTTTTACTTCTTAATTCAGTTCTATTTCTCTTGGGTTTTGGTGTCCTGTTATTGATTAGACACAGGTTTCAAATACATCTTTTCCCCTTTTTTTTTAGGTTTTAAAAGGACGTCTCAACCCGGTTGATATTCTGCTTCAACTTGTTCTTCTAATACTCTTTACAAACTGTTTTCCAACCTTCTTTCTCCCTTCTTTTAAAATTCTTTCTCTCTCTCTCTTATGTTTCCTTTTCTTCCTAAGTCTTATACCTAAATAGGCTTTAGATAGTTAAACTCCTTAAGGACCCCAATAGATAACTGATACTCCATAAACCACAGTGCCAGAGAGGTATGAGCAAGATGAAGAAGCAGAGAAACATTTCCCAATTAAAATAACAAGAGAAATCCCCTGAAAGAAAGATCAATGAAATAGATATCGATAGCCTAGTAGATCAAGATTTCAAAAAAGGAGTGATCAAAGTGCTGAAGGAATTAAAAGAGATAGTGTTTAGAGATATAAAATATGTCAAAAATGAAATTGAAGCTATAAAGAAGAGCCAAGTAGAATGGGTAAACTCATTGGCTGAGATAAGGAATGATCTAATAGCTGTACAAAGCTGACTGGATAATGCAGAGGAACGAATTAGTGTCCTAGAAGACAGGACAATAGAAAGCACACATTCAGAAGAGCTACAAGAGAAACAAATAAAAAATAATGAAAATAGAATAAGGGACCTATGGGATAATATAAAGCATCCCAATCTTCACATAATAGGGGTCCCAAAGGGGAAGAAAGATCAAAGGGGATTGAAAAGGTTTTTGAAGAAATCGTGACTGAAAAGTTCCCAAACTTAAAGAAGGAATCAGATATCCAAGTACAGGAAGCTCAGAGGGTCCCAAACAGAAAGAAGCCAAATAAACCCACACCAAGACATATCATAATCAAGATGGCCAGAATCAAGGATAAAGAAATGATTCTAAAGGCATCAAGAGAAAAGCAAAGAGTAAGTTACAATGGAACCCCCATAAGGTTCTCAGCTGATTTCTCTACACAAACACTACAGGCCAGATGGAGTGGCAAGATATATTCAACCTCCTGAATGAAAAAAAGATGCAGCCTAGGATACTTTATCCAGCAAGGCTATCCTTTAGGATAGAAGGAGAAATAAAGGATTTCACAGACAAGAAAAACTGCAGGAGTTTAGCAACACTAAACCCATGCTAAAAGAAATATTGAAAGGGCTATTCTAAATAGAAAAGCAGCAGGATGCTACAGAAATGAGAAACTCACAACTGGAAAGGTGAGAACTCACGAATTACAAATAAACACAAAATTATAAAAGAAGACATACAAGTCACTGAGAGTGGGAGAGGGAGGCAGGTAAATATAGAAGAGATATATTTTTCCTTTTTTAAACTTTTTTAACTGTAGGATGGGTTTGAGATCATGTTACTATCAGTTTAATAAAAACAGTTATAGTAATGCGTTAATAGATTTACGAAGAAGGGTAACCACAAGACAAAAACTTACAAGGGATTCACAGAAACTAAATAAAATCCATGATAAGACAAAGGAAAATTACCAAATCACAAAAGGAAGAAGAAAGGAACAAAGAGGAAATACCAAATCAACTGCAAAGAGAAGTTCAAAATGACAATAAACACACATCTATCATTAATTACTGTAAATGTTAATGGACTAAATGCTCCAGTCAAAAGACACAGAGTGGCAGACTGGATAAGAAAGCAAGAACCTTCAATAAGCTGCATGCAAGACACCCACTTTAGGGAGAAGGACACATATAGATTGAGAGTGAAAGGGTGGAAAAGGATATTCCATGCAAATGGAAAAGCCAAAGAAGCAGGGTTTGCAGTTCATTTCAGACAAAATGGACTTTAAAACAAAGGCCATAAAGAAAGATAAAGAAGGACATTATATAATGATTAAAGGAGTGATACAAGATGAGGATATTACACTCGTTAATATGTATGCACCCAATATAGGTGGACCTAAGTACAAAAAACAATTACTAACAGAGATAAAGGGGGATATTGAGGGGAATACAATCATAGTTGGATATTTAAACACTGCATTAACATCACTAGGCAGATCTTCCAGACAGAAAATAAACAAGGCAACAGAGAAATTAAATACTACAATAGAAAAACTAGATTTGGTGGATAATTTCAGAGCATTACCTCCCCCCAAAATAGGATAAGGATTGTTTTCAAGTGCACATGGAACATTTTCCAGGATTGATCATGTACTTGGGCACAAAAGAAACCTCAACAATTTTAAGAAGATAGAAGTTGTCTCAAGCATCTATACTGACCACAATGCCATAAAACTGGAAATCAACAACAGAGAAACAAAAGAGAAAAAAAGGAAAGCATGGAGATTAAACAGTATGTTATTGAAAAACCAATGGGTCATTGAGGAAATCAAAGCTGAAATTAAAAAATACCTTGAGACAAATGATAATGAAAGTACAACCTCTCAAAATCTATGGGACACAGCAAAGGCAGTGCTAAGAGGGAAGTTTATAGCGATACAGGCCTTTCTCAAAAAAGAAGAACAATCTCAAATAAACAATTTGACCCAGCAGCTGAATGAATTAGAAAAAGAAGAACAAAAAGCCCCAAAAGGCAGCAGAAGGAAGGAAATAATAAGGATCAGAGAGCAAATAAATACAATAGAGATTAATAAGACCATAGAAAAAATCAACCAAACCAAAAGCTGGTTTTTTGACAAAGTAAATAAAATCGACAAACCTCTGGCCAAACTCACAAAGAAGAAAAAAAAGAGAGCACAAATTAGCAAACTAAGAAAGGAAAATGGACAAATTACAACAAATAAAATAGAAACACAGAATATCATACGAGAATAGTATGAAAAACTATATGGAAACAAATTGGATAATCTAGAGGAGATGGACAAGTTTCTGGAAACATACTGTCCACCAAGACTGAATCAAGAAGAAACTGACCACTTAAACAATCCGATCACTAGAAAGGAAATAGAAATAGCAATTAAAAACCTTCCTACAAACAGAAGTCCAGGACCGGACGGCTTCACCAGGGAATTATACCAAATGTACAAAGAAGAACTCATACTAGTCCTTCTCAAACTCTTCCGGAAGATTGAAAAGGAGGGAATACTCCCAAATTCATTCTATGAAGCCATCATCACCCTGAATCCAAAACCAGGCAAAGACACTACAAAAAAAGAGAATTATAGGCCAATATCACTGATGAACATAGACACCAAAATTTTAGCAAATACAATCCAACAACACATAAAACAGATTATACATCATGACCAAGTGGGGTTCATCCCAGGGACACAAGGGTGGCTCAACATACGAAAATCAATCAATGTAATACATCACATCAACAAGAGAAAGGACAAAATCTACATGAGCCTCTCAATACATGCAGAAAAAGCATTTGATAAAATTCAACACCCATTTACGATAAAAACTCTCGCCAAAGTGGGTATAGAGGGAACATATCTCAACATCATAAAAGCTATATGTGACAAACCTACAGCCAGCATGGTACTCAATGGTGAAAAACTCAAAAATCTTCCCACTAAAATCTGGGACAAGACAAGGATGCCCACTATAACCACTCCTATTCAACAGTCTTGGAAGTCCTAGCCACAGCAATCAGGCAAGAGAGAGAAATAAAAGGGATCCAAATTGGAAAAGAAGAGGTAAAAGTGTCACTATATGCCGATGCCATGTTACTATATATAGAAAACCCAAAATTTCCACACAAAAACTACTAGAGCTGATTGAAGAAATCAGCAAGTTAGCAGGTTACAAAATTAACGTTCAAAAATCAGTTGCATTTCTTTACACTAATGATGAATCAACAGAAAAAGAAAGTAAAGGAACAATCCCCTTTAAAATAGCACCCAAACTAATAAAATATCTAGGAATAAATCTAACCAAGGAGGTGAAAGAATTATACACAGGAAGTTATAAACCACTGATGAAGAAATTAAAGAAGACTTTAAAAAATGGAAAGATATCCCATGCTCTTGTATTGGAAGTATCAATATTGTTAAAATGCTCACACTACCCAAGGCAATCTACAGATTTAATGCAATCCCTATCAAATTACCCAGGACATATTTCCCAGAACGAGAACAAATCATAATAAAATTTATATGAAACCATCAAAGGCCTAGAATTGCCAAAGCATTACTGAAGAGAAAGAAAGAGGCTGGAGGAAGAACTCTTCCAGACTTCAGAGTATACTATAGAGCTACAGTCATCAAGACAGCATGGTATTGGTACAAAAACAGACATATAGACCAATGGAACAGAATAGAGAGCCCAGAAATGAACCCACAAACTTTTGGTCAACTAATCTTCGACAAAGGAGGCAAGAATATACAATGGAATAAGGACAGTCTCTTCAGCAAATGGTATTGGGAAAACTGGACAGCAGCATGTAAAGCAATGAAGCTAGAACACTCCCTTGCACCATACACAAAAATCAACTCAAAATAGATCAAAGACTTAAACATAAGACAAGATACAATAAACCTCCTAGAGGAAAACGTCAGCAAAACATTATCTGACATACTTTTCAAAAATTTTCTCCTAGAAGAAATAAAAGTAAGAATTAACAAATGGGACCTAATGAAACTTACAAGCTTCTGCACAGCAAAGGAAACCAGAAGTAAAAGAAAAAGACAACCTACGGAATGGCTGAAAATTTTTGCAAATGAAACCGACAAAGGCTTGATCTCCAGAATATACAAGCAGCTCATATGACTCAAAAAGAAAAAAGCAAACAACCCAATCCAAAAATGGGCAGAAGACCTAAACAAGCAATTCTCCAAGGAAGACATACAAATGATCAAAAGGCACATGAAAAACTGCTCAATATCACTAATTATCAGAGAAATGCGAATCAAAACTATAATGAGGTATCACCTCACACCAGTCAGAATGGCCGTCATTCAAAAATCCACAAATGACAAATGCTGGAGAGGCTGTGAAGAAAGGGGAACCCTCCTACACTGCTGGTGGGAATGCAGTTTGGTGCAGCCACTATGGAAAACAGTGTGGAGTTTCCTCAGAAGGCTAGGAATAGACTTACTGTATGACCCAGGAATCCCACTCCTGGGCTTATATCCAGAAGGAACCCTACTTCAGGATGACACCTGTACCCCAATGTTCATAGCAGCACTATTTACAATAGCCAAAACATGGAAACAGCCTAAATGTCCATCAACAGGTGACTGGATAAAGAAGTGGTTGTACATTTATACAATGGAATACTACTCAGCCATAAAAACCTACAACATAATGCCATTTGCAGCAACGTGGATGCTCCTGGAGAATGTCATCCTAAGTGAAGTAAGCCAGAAAGAGAAAGAAAAATACCATATGAGATCGCACATATGTGGAATGTAAAAAACAGAAACAAACACAAACAAACAAAGAAACAAACAAAAACAAAGAGTAAATACAGGATAGAAATAGACTCATAGACATAGAATACAGACTTGTTGTTGCCAAGGGAGTGGGAGCTGGGAAGAGATAAACTGGGATTTCAAAAGTGTAGAATAGATAAACAAGATTATACTGTATAGCACAGGGAAATATACACAAAATGTTATGGTAGCTCACAGAGAAAAAAAGTGACAATGAGTGTGTATATGTCCATGTATGACTGAAAAATTGTGCTGAATGCTGGAATTTGACACAACATTTAAAATGATTATAAATCAATAAAAAATGTAAAAAAGACAAAGAAACACATTATATAATGATAAAGATATCTATACAGGAAGATTTAATATTCATAAACATGTATGCACCTAATATATGAACGCATAAATATGAAAGCTAATAGGAATAGAGAAAAAGGGAGAAATACACAGTAATAATATAATAGTAGGGGAATTTAACACTCCACATACATTAATGCACTGGATATCCAGAGAGAAGTTAAGTAAGAAACAGGGGCCTCAATTGTCATATTAGAACAGTTGGGCTTAATTGATATCGATAGGTCATTCCACTCAGAAAGAGCAGAATACAAATGCTTTTCAAGTGCACATGGAACATTCTTCAGGATAGATCACATGTTAGGCCACAAGACATATCATCACAAATTGAGGACAATTGAACTCATATCAGGTATTTTTTTTTTCTTACAACAGTGGCATGAAACTAGAAATCAACTAGTGAAAGAATGGGAAACATCATAAAGACCTGGAAACTAAAACATATCCTTTTAAAAATACAAATGAGACAGCAAAGAAATAAAAGAGGAAATCAGAAAATACTTGAAAATAAATAAACATTAAAATACGATTTTCCAGATACATAGGATGCATCAAAAATAGTATTCTTAGGGAAGTTTATAGTGTTACAAATCTACCTCAGGAAACAAGAATATCTCAGAAAACAATCTAATATTAGCCATAAAGCAAGTATAAAAAAGCAAACAAAGCCCAAATTTAACATGAGAAAAGAAATAAAAATCAGAACAGAAATAAATGAAACAGAGACACATGCAAACACACACACACACACACACACACACACACACACACACACACACACACACACACAAAGTAGGAAAGATCAATGAAACGAGTACCTGGTTCTTTTTAAAGATAAACAAAATTGAAAAAAGAAAATCTTTAGCTAGACTCATCAATAAAAAGAGAAATCACCCAAATACACTTAGAAATGAAAGTGGAGAAGTTAAAACTGACAGCACTATAATACACATGATCATAAATTACTATAATTATATACCAATAAGTTGACAACTGATAAATGAATAATTAGCTAGGAATGTACTATATTCCAGGACTGAATCAGAATGAAATAGAAAATATGAACAGACTAATTACTTTTAATGAAATTGACTCAGTAATTTAAAAAAAAACCTCCTAACAAAAAAAGTTCAAGATTAGACATCACAAGTGAATTCTACCAAACATTTAAAGAAAAGTTAGTACCAATCCTTCTCAAACTCTTACAGAATATTGAAGAAAAAAGAATGTTTTAAAAATTTATTGTACAAAGCCTTCATTGCCCCTATACTAAAATTATACAAAGAAACTACAAAAACAAATGTTGCAGGGAAATATTCCTGGTTAATCTAGATGCAAAAAATCTTAACAGAATATAAACAAACTCGACTTAACAATAAATTAGAAGGATCGAACACCATAGTGAAGTGGGATTCATCCCAGGGATACAGGAATGGTTCATTCTCTGCAAATCAATCAAGGCGATACAGCATATTAATAAAATGAAGGATTAAAATTATATGTTTCTTTTAATAGATGCAGAAAAACCTTTGAGGGAAATTCAATATCCATTCATAACAAAATCTCCATCTATACTTTAGGTATAGAAGGAAAAGCGTTCAACACAATAAGGGTCATATATGACAAGCCCAGAGCTATCACCATATTCAATGGTTAAAATCAGAAAAAACTTCCTCTAAGATCACACACAAGACAAGGACACTCCCTCTCACTACCTTTATTCAATATAATATTGGAAGTCCTATCCACAGCAGTCAGAACAGAAAAAAAGGAAATAACAATAATCCAAATTGCAAAGTAAATAGAATAACTGTCACCATATATAAATGATATGATACTATATATAGGATATGCTGAAGATTCCACCAAAAACTATTTGAACTAAGAAATGGATTCAATAAAGTTACAGGATGAAACATAAATATACTAAAATCTGTTGCATTTATACACACTAACAACAATCTATGATGGAGACAAATAAACATATTTTTTTACAATTGCGTGAAAATGACAAAATATCTAGGAATAAACTTAACCAAGCAGGTGAAAGGCTTGTACTCAGCAAACTAAGAGACCTAGATTAAAGAGACATTCAAGATAATACAAATGAATAAAAAGTTATTACATGCTCATTAGATGGAAAAACTAATATTGTTAAAATGTCTATATCATGCAGAGAAATCTACAGATTTAATGTAATCTATATAAAAATACCAATGACATTTTTTCACAATGCTAGAACAAATAATTCTAAAATTTGTGTGGAACTACAAAAGATCCCTGAATAGAAAAACAATCTTAGGAATAAAGAACATTGCCAGAGCTATTACATTTCATGATTTCTAACTAAAGTACAGAACTCTATTAATCAAAGCAGCATCATATTTTTTTTATGAAAACAACATGTATACAAATGGAACACAATAGAGAGTCCAGAATAATCTCGTGTTTATATGGTCAATTAATCTATGACAAAAGAAGCTATAATATACAATGAGGGTAAGAAAACCTCTTCAATAAATAGTGTTGAGAAAGCTAGCCTGCCAAATTGAACACAAGGCCACTGGACTATTTTTTTTTTACATCATACACACAAAAAACCATGCAAACTCAAGATGGACTAAAGGCTTAAAGTTAAAACCTAAAATCATAAAAGTCCTAGGAGAAAAAATAGTGCATTTCTTCACATCAGTTTTGGAGATATATATATATATATATATATATCTCAGCTAAGGTGACAATAGGATAATCAAACAAATCAGACTACAACAATCTAAAAAGCTTTTGCACAGCAAAGAATACCAACATCACAAGAGAAAGACAGCATTCTGAATAGGAAAAAATATTTGCAAAGTAATGTCTAATGATGGATTAATATTCAAAATACATAAAGAATCCAATAACTCACTATAATATCAATCTCTCTGACAAAAATTGACAAGAGATCTGAGAAGATATTTTTTTCAGATAATACATGCAGATGTCCAACAAACACATAAAAAGTTATTCTACATTACTAATTAGTAGGAGAATACAATTTGAAAGTCATGACAGAATGCCTCTAATCAAAAAGGAAACAAGTAAAAAGCATTGGTAAAATTGTGGAGAAAATAAAACATTTGTTCACTGTTTTTAGGAGAGTAAATTGGTCCAGGCACTGTGGTAAACAACATGAAATTTCCTCAAAATCTAAAAACAGAACTACTATTCTCTCCAGTTGTTCCACTTCTCAGTATTTACCTGAATAAAACAAAAATACTAATTAGAAATGTTATATGCATCCTTATATTCACTGTAGCATTAATTACCATAGCCAAGATGTGGAAGCAACCTAAGTGTCCACAATAGATGCATGGATAAAGAGGGTGAACTGTATATAGATATAGGTACAGACATAGATATAGATAGACCTAGGGTCTATGTATATATCCATGTATATATGGTGGAGAAGTAAGAGGTGAGGGAAATTGGAGTCATAAACTTCCTGTTGTAAAATCATGGGTATGAAATGTACAGTGAGGGGACTATAATTAATGATTATGTAATATATTTATATGGTGACAAATGGTAAGTACACTTATCATGGTGATCATTTTGAAAAACAAAAATATTAAATTACTCTTCTTTTTAACATGAATGAACATAGTGTTCTAGATCAATTATATTTCAGAAATAAAAATTTCATGGAAAAACAGATCTGATGTGTAGTTACCAGAGGTGGAGTTTGAAAGGAGGAGGCATTGGATAAAGGCAGTCAAAAGTTACAAACTTCTTGTTATGAGATAAATAACTACCAGGGATGTCATGTACAATATAATGAATATAATTAACACTGTCATATGTTATATATGAAAGTTATTAAAAGAGTTAATTTAAAGAGATCTCATCACATGGGAAAATACTTTTCAATTTCTTTAATTTTGTAACTATATGAAATGATGGATGTTCACCAAATATATTGTGGTAATCATTTCTTAATATGTGTAAGATAAATTAGTTTGTTGTATACCTTGAACTTATACAGTGTTATATGCCAATTATATCTCAATAACACTGGAAGAAAAGAAAGGATCAAAAGTAAAACTGAGCTGGAGGCAAAATCAATAAAATTGAATATAGATTAATAAAGGTTATACATTCTCAAGAACAGAAGGAAAGAAGGAAATTCAACAAAACCTCAGAGAAATTTGGAATACCTTTAAACACAGCACACACATAATAGGAGTGCCAGGAGAAAAGGAGGGCAGAAAAAATATTTGGAAAAATTATACTAAAAACTTTCCTAAATAATGAAAATTATCAATCTGTAGAATCAAGAAGTTCAGCTAACTCGAAGTAGAAAATATAAAGAGATCTGCATCCCTGTATCATTACAAAACATAATCAACAATATAAAAGCCTTAAAGTGGGCATAGAGGGAACAAATCTCAACATAATAAAGGCCACATATGACAAACCCACATTTAACATCATGCTAAACAGTGAAATAAAGCATTTACTTTAAGACCAAACTACAGTTTGTTTATTATAGTCCCAATCCTAGTGACTGAAGACACTTTCTGCATGTTATATTCTAGCCTCTTTATCATAGATTAATTGATCAATTGTGCATCAATTTACTTCTGGGCTCTCTATTCTGTTCTATTGATCTGTATATCTGTTTTGTACCATACTACAATCTTCTGATTACTGTAGCTTTGTAGTATTATCTGAAGTCTAGCAGGGTGGTGCCTCCAGCTTTATTCTTTTTCCTTAGGTTTGCATGGCAGTTCTGGCTCTTTTCTGGTTTCATAAACTTTTTGAATTATTTGTTCTAATTTTTTGAAAATGTCATGGGTATTTTAATAGGGATCACATTAAACCTATAATGGAAGTTTGGCTAAGATGGTGGACACATACCTCATCTTCTACCATGAATACAACAAAAATTACATCTACATATAGAACAATTAACACAGAATACCTACTGAACTTTGGCAGAATATCTCTTACAAAAGAAATACAAGGGGAATCCTCACAAAATCTGGTGGGAGGGATAAAAAGGAAAAGGAAGTTCATCTGGGGCCTGCCCCGTGGGGAGGGAGTAGCAATGGAAAAAATGTGCTCTCACCCTGGGAAGCCCACTCTCCATTGGGGAGGACAGCTGAGACAAAAAGTGCCCATCAGAGGCTTAGAGAAGAAAGCAGCAGCCACTTGGCAGACAATACTGAGAGAAACTGACAAAGAGGATCCTTAAAATCCCTAGCCTGAGACACAAGCTGGCGTAGGTCATGCAGAAAGAGGGGGCTGGAGCTTGGTCTTCTGCAGATAAGCCCAGGAAGAGGACTAGGGCTGATTGCACAGAGGCAGCTTCAAGGGATTGGAGTGTGATGTGGGTTGGGGCTGAGAGTGTTTGCAGAACAGCCTGATCCCCCACAGTGAGCACTACTGATGGTGTGTGGGAGAGGAGAAACACAATGCAGCCTGACCATAGCACCCATTTCCACTAGCCCAGAGTGTGTTGCTCAGTGCCATTTTTGGCATGCTTTCTTGGGAACAGAGGGGCACAGTTCAGACACAGCAGTCTTCTTGACTTGCTCTGGATGGGCACAATCACTGGTACCAGACTCCAGGGTAGAGGTGGGCCTAAAACCTGAATCAATTCCCAGGGTTTCTGCAGTTTCCCAGACAGGACTGTGATTTGATTCAAGCCCCAGTTGATGATTTGGATTAGTTCCCCTGGTGCCTGTGTAGAACCAGACCTCTGAAACAACTGAGCTGGGTTCTTGTGTGTGGCAAGGGTGGACCTGCTGTTAATAATGGGCCTGCATCCCACATGCAGACACAGGGCTAATGTCTAGGCTGACCCTGTTGTAAACTGAGGTGTATGACTGCAAATGCACTACAGCAGGTCATAGTGCCTGACATCAGTGGATCTGCACTGGTGGCTCTGTGGGTGCAGAACCTGAGGGACACCAAGGTAGGTAGCCAACATTCCCATGGCAGAGTAGGGGACATGGGCAGAGACAACAATGTGCATTTTTAAGCTCCCACAAGGGGTGAGAGATGACAGCACAAAGGGCACTTTCTGGTGGACATTTCCCATAGAGAAATACTAAGCAGCTCCTTTTCCAGCAGAAGCACACCAGTCCCACCTACCACACACCACAGCTTAGAAAAACATATGTAAGCCTCTATTCCAACAACAGGAGAGTAGAGCCAGACTTTGTCAGGGCTGTAACAACCACAGAGCAAAGAGGATGCCCTGCTCAAAAATCAGTGCAGGCTCTGGTCAACACAAAACCAATTACATCTACATAGAATAAAGATGTGGCAAACATCCACACAAAAAATAAGCCCTCACAACAAAAATACTAAATGCACATAGTCTACACAGGGACACTCCCACATTAAAAAAAAAATTAAGACCATAGTAGATAATTGTTACTCCTAAATTCATAGTGTCAGGTAAATATAAGTAAAATGGAAAAGCACAGGAATCTTTCCCAAATGAAAGAACAAGAGAAGTCCCCTGAAAAGATGAACAATGAAATAGATCTCAACAGTCTACTAAATCCTAAGTTCAAAAAGGGTGTGATAAAAGCACTAAAGGGAATAAAAAATTCTATCAATAAAAATACAGAATTCTTGAAAAAAGAAATAGAAACTATAAAGAGGAGCCAATTAAAAGCATAAAACTCAACTGCTGAGATAAAAGCCAGGCTAAAGTTAGTCAATAGCAGGATAACTAATGTAGAAGAACAAATAAATGATTTAAAAGACAAGATAGTAAAAATCATCCAATCAGAACATCAGACAGAATAGCAAATAAAAACCTATGAAAGCAATGTAAGGGACATATGGAATAATATAAAGCATGAAAATCTATTCATAATAGGAGTACCAGAAGGAGAAGAAACTCAAAATGGGATCAAAAATATATTTCAAGAAATCATGACTGAAATTTCCCAAACCTCCAGAATGAAACATATCTCAAAATACAAGAAGCACAGTGGGTCCCAAACAGGATGAAACCAAACAGACTAACACCAAGACATATTATAATTAAGATGGTCACATTACAGATAAAGAAAATGTTCTGAAAGTAGTGAAAGAAAAAAGAGATTTGTTACAAGGGAACCTCATAAGACTATCTGCTGATTTCTCTACAGATACATTGCAGGCCAGAAAGGACTGGCAAGATGTAGTCAAAGTCCTGAAAGGGAAAAATGTGCAACTTAGGATACTTTACCCAGCAAGACTATACTTTAGAATAGAAGGAGAAATCAATATTTCTCAGACAAGAAAAAGCTAAAAGAATATAGTAATACTAAACCTATCCTAAAATAAATATTAAAAGTTCTTCTTTAAATAGAAAACAAACAAGAATCTATAGAAAAAACTATAATTAGAAATGTTATAACTACAATGCACAGCAGGAGAATAAACATGAAGTGGTAAAAGAGGACACCAAAATCATAAAACATGAAAGATGGGAACAAGAAAATGTAGATTTCTTTTTCATATTTTAGAGAATGTGTTTGCACTTAAATTATTACCAGTCTAAAGCAAATAGGTATAGTAATGGTTTAACATACTTGAAAAATTGGGTAACCATAAATCAAAGCATAAAATAGAGTCACAAAAATGAAAAATAAATTAAATTAACCTAATAAAAAAGAAAATTATCAAACTACAGAAAGAAAAAGAAAGGGACAAAGAAGAATTAAAAAGTCAGTTTTAATACAAAGTTTAATATAGCAATAAACACACATCTATCAATAATTACTGTAAATGTCAATGAACTAAATACCCCAATCAAAAGATAGAGTGGGAGACTGGATAACAGAACAAGAGCCTAGAATATGATGCCTACAAGATAACCACTTTTGGGTGAAGGGTGCACATAGATTGAAAGTGAGAGGATGGAAAAAATATATTTCATGGAAATGGAAAAAAACAAGAAAGAAGGGGTAGAAATACTCATATCAGGCAAAGCAGACTTTAAAATAAAGTCCATAAAGAAAGACACTCTATAAGGATAATAGGAGCAATACAAGAAGAGGATATTACTCTCATTAACATGTATGCACACCCAATACAGGAGCACCTAAATATATAAAGCAAATACAAAGAGACATAAAGGGAGAAATTGATGGGAATGTTACTGGATAGATCTTCCATACAGGAAATCCATAAGGCAATGGAGACACTAAATTACCCAATATAAGAGTTAGACTTGGTTGAAATTTTCAGGAAATTACATCCCCCTGCAAGAAAAAAAAAAAAAACATACATTTTTTTCAAGTGTACAGGAAACATTGTCTTGGGTAGACAACATATGCAGACACAAAAGAAGACTGAACAAATTTAAAAGTATAGAAATTATGTGAAGCATCTTTTCTGACCACAATGACATGAAATCAAAAATTAACCACAGGGGAAAAAACAACAACAAAACAAAAACAAAAACAAAAAACAAAAAACAAAAAACAAAAATACAAGAAAAAAATGACTGCATGGGAACTAAAAAAACATGCTACTAAGAAACCAATGGATCAATGATGAAATCAAAAAGAAAAAAATTATTTTGTATAGCACAGGGAACTATGTTCAATATCTTGTGATAAAGTTTAATGGAAAAATATATGAAAGAAACATATGTATGTATACAAATGAATGGGACATTTTGCTGTACACCAGAAATTGACACATTTAAAATGACTGTACTTCAATTAAAAAAATTAATTAAAAAAATACCTTGAGACAAATGAAAATGAAAACCCAATCACACAAAATTTTTGGGATGCAGCAAAATAAGTCCTAAAGGGAAGTCCGTAGAGATACAAACCTTCCTCAATAAAACAAGAGCAATCTTAAAAAAAAAAAAACAAACAATAAAACAAAAACTAACCTACCACCTAAAATTATTTAAAAAAAGAAGAACAAACAAAACCTAAAGTCAGTAGAAGGAAAGAAATTATAAAGTTCTGGGAAGAAATAAATAAAATAGAGATTAAAAAACAAAACAATAGAAAAAATAAATCAAACAATGAGCTTTTTTTTTTTAAATGGTAAACAATCAACAAACATTTGGCCAGGCTAAGCAAGAAGAAAAGAGAGAAATGGCAGAAATGAACAAAATAAGAAATGAAAATGGAGGGAAGTTATTTCAAGTTGGTGGAATAGATGGAGGTGGAGCTCCCTTCCTCTTACAGTCACATTAAGACAATTACTAACTGCAGAAAAACTATTGATAAAAAAGACTGGAAACTACTAGAAAGGATCTTCTGTAGCTAAAAACTTAAAGAAGAAACCAAGAGGAGACTGGCAGGGGGACAGACTCACAATATAATCTGGTCCCATAACCCCCAGGTGGGTGACCCAAAACTGGAGAACAATTATATTGCAAAGGTTCTCCCATGGGAATGAGAGTTCTGAGTCCCATATCAGTCTCCCCAGCCCAGGGGACTGGCACCGAGGAGAGGAGTCCCCAGAGTGTTGGGCTTTGAAGGCTAGCAGGGCTTGATCTGCAAGCCTGGGAGAAACAGAGACGATATGCTTAAGGGTCACACAGAAAATCTCATGCTTGCTGAAATCACTGACAAAAGCAGTAATATCATAGGAACCTGGGCCAGAATTACCCACTGGGCTTCATGGTCTCCTGGGGAGACATGGGGTGGCTATTGTTAACCCTGGTGGCATGGATATAGTGGTGGATAGCCAGGGATGTTCATTTGAATGAAATCTCCTTCTGGGATGCCTGGGAATCTGTTTGGACATTATCACATTAGATTTGGCTTCATCCAACAGCATTTAGGCTCCATAGCTAGGAATTCTCACACCAAACAACTAACTAAATGGGGCATAGCCCCACCCATCAACAGATACTGCCTAAGGGTAACCCCAAAGCTGAATCTAGACATGCCCCTAGGCACAACCCAGCTCACCAGAAGGCGAAGAACCAACTTCACCCACCAGTGGAAAGGCACAAACCCGTCCCACCAGGAAGCCTGCACCAGCTCCTAGAGCAGCCTCAACACCAGTGGGCAGATATCAGAAGGCAGAAAACTTTGATCTGGCTACCTGCAAGACAAGTCCAAAAACATAGGACACAATCTACCTTGGGAACAGCTAGCCATAGGCCCCTGGGTGATGAGAGGGGAGTACATTGCAGGGATACATAGGACATGTCCTATAGAGACCCACTTCCCAAAGTTGAGAAATATAACTAACCTACATAAATATACAACTAAAAATTTAGACAAAAGGAGGAAGCAGAGGAATATCTTCCAGGAAAGGCACAACATAAAATCCCAGAAGAAGAAATAAGAGATGAGATAAGCAATCAACCCAAGAAAGAGTTCAGATTAATGACAGTGAAGATAATCAGAGTTTGGGAGGAGAATAGATGCACAGAGCAAAGTTTGTAGTAAAGAAGTAGAAAGTGTAAAGAACAACCAGAGCTGAAGTATAAAATTACTAAAATGAATGATACACTAGAAGGAAGCAACAATAGGAGAAATGAGCCAGAAGAATGGATCAGTGAGCTGGAAGTCAGAGCAGTGAAAATACTGCCGCAGAACAGAAACAAAAAAAAAAAAGAAAAAAGTATGAAAATAAAAAAGAGTTTAAGAGACCTCTGGGACAATATAAAATACACTAACATTTGACTTACAGACGGGTTCCAGAAGAGAAGAAAGAGAGAAAGGGCCCAAGAAAATATCTGAAAAAATAACAACTAACAACTTCCCTAACCTGGGTAAGGATATAATCATCCATGTCCAGGAAGAGCAGAGTCCCATACAGGAATAACCCAAAGAAAATCACATCAGTACATATTGTAATTAAGATGTCATAAATTAAAGATAAAGAGAGACTATTCAAAGCATCAGGGGAAAAACAGCAAATAACATACAAAGAACTCCCATAAGACTTAGATGATTTTTCATCAAAAACTATGCAGGCCAGAAAGGAGTGCCATGGTACACGTAAATGATGAAAAGGAAAAACCTACAACTAAGACAACTAAGAATAATCTATCCAGCAAGGCTCCTGTTCAGATTTGATGGAAAAATCAAAAGTTTATGGACAAACAAATGTTAAAAGAATTCAGCACCGTGAATCCAGCTTTACAACAAATGCTATATAGGAAATTCTCTACATGGAAAAGTGAATACCACAACTAGAAGTAAGAAAATTACAAAATGGATAAACTCACTGGTAAAGTCAAACATACAGTAAAGGTAGGAAATAATTCTCACACAAACTGGTAGAAAGGGTAAAATACATTAGTAGTAAAATCATCAAGTTTCCACAACAAGCAGTTAAGAGATACAGAAAACAAAGGTAAAATGGAACATCAAAAACAGTAATCATGAGAGGAAGAGAGTACAAATTCAGGGTATTTAAAATATGTTCGAAAATAAGAAATCAGCAACTTAAAGTAATCGCATATGTACAGAATGTTATACCAACTTTATGGTAATCACAATCTAAAATCTATTATACATATACACAAAAAACAGAAAAAGGAATATAAATATAACACTAAAGAGAGTCACCTAATCACAAGAGAAGAGAACAAAAGAAGAAAAGGAAGAGAAGAATACCTACAAAAACAAATCCAAAATAATTAACAAAAGGCAATGAGAATATATATTGATTATTACCTTAAATGTAAACTGGCTAAATGCTCCAACCAAAAGACACAGACTGAATGAATGGATAAAAAAACAAGACCCATAATTTGTTCCCTACAAGAGACTCACTTCAGCTCTATAGACAAATACAGACTGAAAATGAGAGGACAGAAAAAAGATATTCAACACAAATTGAAACCAAAAAAAGAAAAAAAGTGGGCAGGAGGCCAAGATGGCAGAGGAGAAGGACGTTCGTAGCTCACCCTCTCCCACAAATGCACCAAAACTCATATCCACAGACCCACTCAGACAACCAGAGCACCTGTGGAACTCCAACAGAACATCGTTCTCTTCAAAAGATAGAGACTCCAAAAATCTGGTAGGAGAAAAGGAAAAAAGAAAGAAGAAAAGGCAAAACAGTGCGGGACGTGTCCCGCGGGGAGGGAGCAGCAAAGGAGGACTGCCACTCATTCCCTGAGTCACCCCTCTCCAACCGAGAGGCCAGCAGGACGGAGGGGGAGTCTCCGAGGCTCGGATCTATACAGAGCAGCCCTTGAGTGACAGAACTAAGTTAAATGGGCACAGAGGGTCCTGGGGTCACCCAGCCTGAGACCCGAGGTGGCAGCTGGGGGCAGGGCCAGATGGCCTGAGCTGGGCAGAGGACGGGGATGGCTGCACTGAGGCAACCCCGGGGGACTGCAGGGGGCTGCACGCTGTGGCTGTGAGTGCACAGGGCAGAACAACCTGGGCTGATGTGCCCTGGGGGGAAGGGTGCATACCCCCATCTCTGAAAACACACAGAAAGTTTTCAGAGGAAGAGAGGCAGGGCTCAGGCACAGCTGCCATATCCTCCTGTGCTTAGCACCCAGGTGGGGGCAGGGACAAAACCTGCATCCGCACCTAAGCATTTAGCAGCCTCAAAGGCCACATGAGACTTGTCTACAGCCCGAGGCAGATAGGATCCTTCCGTCCTGGGCCCTGAGAGAACTTGCTCTGCCAAGACAAACAAGGAGCTGGGTTTTGACCCAGAGCAGGGACAGGGCTGTTCCTTGGTCTTCCCTGAGCCCACCTAAAGAGCGCCAACCTGAGGCAGAGCACACAGCATCACAGAGCTGTGGAGTGACCGGCGCCGGGAGAGGGCGGCTGGACCCCCGCCTTTTGGGCAGGAATGCAGGCCCCTGACCGTGGTGCTGGGAGGGGACTCAACCCGCCCTCCTACCTGGCCAGTCTGCAACATCTGACTGCGGTAACAGGAGGGGCAGTGACACATCCGCCCACAGCAAAGGAGAGCTGCACCTGACCCAATGTTGGGAGGAGGCGCGATCTGCTTGCCGACAGGCACTGGGAACAGCACAGAAGAGGGCGCCAACGGAGGGCCTCTGGAAACAGCAAGCTGAGCTTCCAAAACAAGATGAAGATAGAAAGACTTCACATTAAAAGCACACAGTCTCCAGGAGAACATCTACCCCCCACTTTTTTCTTTTCTTTTTTCTTTTTTTCTTCTTTGTTTATTCTGTTTCTACCTGTTCTAATTTCTTTTACCCTTTTAATTTTTACTTCTTAAACAATTATTTATAACCCCAATTTTAATCACCTAAAATTCTTTAATAATATTTTTATTATTATTATTTTTAAAGATCCACACCATTTTATTTTTATTTTTATTTCTCTTGGTTTTGATGTCCTGTTATTGATTATATGCAGGTTTCAAATACATCTTTTCTTCTCTTCTTTTTTGAAGGATTTTAAAGGACATTTCAACCCGATTGTATTCTGCTTCAACTTGCTCTTCTATTATTCATTATAAACTGTTTTCAAACCTTTTTTTCTCCCTTCTTTTAAAATTCTTTCTCTCTCTCTCTTATTTTTTCTTTTTTTCCTAAATCTTATTCCTATATAGGCATTTGATAGATAAAATCCTTAAGGACCACAATAGATAACCGATATTCCATAAACCACAGTGCTAGAGAGGTATGAGCAAGATGAAGAAGCAGAGAAACCATTCCGAATTAAAAGAACAAGAGAAATCCCCTGAAAGAACAATCAATGAAATAGACATCAATAGCTTACTAGATCAAGAAGTCCAAAAAGGAGTGATCAAAGTATTGAAGGAACTAAAAGAGATAGTGTTTAAAGATACAAAATATGTCAAAAATGAAATCAAAGCTATAAAGAAGAGCCAAGTAGAATTGGTAAACTCATTGGCTGAGATGAGAACGGATCTAAAGACTGTGCAAAGCCGACTAGATAATGCAGAGTAACGAATTAGTGACCTAGAAGACAGGAAAACAGAAAGCACACAATCAGAACAACTGCAAGATAAACAAATAAAAACAAATGAAAGCAACATAAGGGACCTATGGAATAATATAAAGCATGCCAATCTTCGCATAATAGGGGTCCCAGAAGGGGAAGAAAGATCAAAGGGGATTGAAATGGTTTTTGAAGAAATCATGATTGAAAATGTCCCAAAATTAAAGAAGGAATCAGATATGCAAGTACAGGCAGTTCAAAGGGTCCCAAACAGGAAGAACCCAAACAGACCCACACCAAGACATATCATAATCAAGACGGCCAGAATCAAGGATAAACAAATGATTCTAAAGGCAGCAAGAGAAAGACAAACAGTGAGTTACAAGGGAACCCCCATAAGGTTCTCAGCTGATTTCACTACACAAACACTACAGGCCAGAAGGGAGTGGCAAGATATATTCAAAGTCCTGAATGAAAAAAAGATGCAGCGTAGGATACTCTGTCCAGCAAGGCTATCCTTTAGTATAGAGGAAGACATAAAGAATTTCACAGACAAGAAAAAGCTACAAGAGTTTTACAACACTAAATACATTCTAAAAGGAATATTGAAAGGTCTACTCTAAATAGAACAGTAGCAGGATGCTACAGAAATGAGACACTCAGAACTGGAAAGGTGATAACTCATGAATTAAAACTAAAATAAATACAAAACTATAAAAGAAGACATACAAATCTATAAGAGTGGGAGAAGGAGGCAGGAAAATATAGAGTATTTTTTTTTCTTTCTTTTCTAAATTTTTTGTTCTCTGTAGGGTGGGTTTGAGATCATCTTACTATCTGTTTCATAAAAAACAGTTATAGTAATGGGCTAATAACTTACTAAAAAGGTAACCACAAGCCAAAAACTTACAAAGGGAGTCATAAAAACTAAATAAAATCTATGATAATACAAAGGAAAATTACCAAACCACAAAAAGAAGAAGAAAGGAACAAAGAAGAAATACCAAATCAACTGCAAGGAGAAGTTCAAAATGGCAAAAAACACACATCTATCATTAATTACTGTAAATGTTAATGGAATAAAATTCTCCAGTCAAAAGACATGGAGTGGCAGACTGGATAATAAAGCAAGAACCTTCAATATGCTGCATACAAGAGACCCACTTTAGGGAGAAGGACACATATAGATTGAGTGTGAAAGGACTGAAAAGGATATTCCATACAAATGGAAAAGCCGAAAAAGGACGTGTTGCAGTACTGATTTCAGACAAAGTAGACTTTAAAACAAAGGTCATAAAAAAAGATAAAGAAGGACATTTTATAGTGATCAAAGGAGTAATACAAGATGAGGATATTACACTCGTTAATATGTATGCACCCAATATAGGTGGACCTAAGTACTTAAAAAAATTACTAACAGAGATAAATGGGCATATTGATGAGAATACAATCATAGTTGGAGATTTTAACACTGCGTTTACATCACTAGACAGATCTTTGAGACAGAAAATGAATAAGGCAACACAGAAATTAAATAATACAGTAGAAAAATTAGATTTGGTGGATATTTTCAGACCATTACACTCTCGAAAAATAGGATATACATTCTTTTCAAGTGCACATGGAACATTTTCTAGCACTGATCATGTACTTGTTCACAAAAGAAACCTCAACAATTTTAAGAAGATAGAAATTATCTCAAGCATCTTTACTGACCACAATGCCATGAATTGGAAATCAACAACAGAGAAAGAAAGGAGAACAAAAGGAAAGGATGGAGATTAAACAATATATTATGAAAAAACCAATGGGTCAATGGGGAAATCAAAGCTGAAATTTAAAAATACCTTGAGACAAATGACAATGAAAGCACAACCACACAAAGTTTATGGGACAGAGCAAAGGCAGTGCGAAGAGGGAAATTTATAGCAATACAGGCCTTCCTCAAAAAAGAAGAACAATCTCAAATAAACAATTTAACCCACTAGGTGAATTAACAAGGAAAAGAAGAACAAAAATCCCCAAAAGGCAGCAGAAGGAAGGAAATTATAAAGATTAGGGAGGATGTAAATAAAATACAGATTGAAAAAAAAACATAGAAAAAAATCAAACCAAAATTTGTTTTTTTGAAGAAATAAATAAAATCGACAAACCTCTGGCAAAACGCACAAAGAAGAAAAAAGAGAGAGCAGAAATTATCAAAATAAGAAGGAAAATGGAGAAATTACAACAAATAAAATAGAAATACAGAATATTATATGAGAATATTATGAAAACCTATATGAACCAAACTGGATAACCTAGAGGAGATGGACAAGTTTCTGGAAACATACTGTCCACCAAGACTGAATCAAGAAGAAACTGACCACTTGAACAAACCGATCACTAGAAATGAAATGGAAATTGCAATAAAAATCCTCCCTACAAATAAAATTTCAGGACCGGACAGCTTCACTGTGGAATTCTACCGTACATACAAAGAAGAACCCATAGCAGTCCTTCTCAAACTCTTCCGGAAGATTGAAAAGGAGGGAATGCTCCCAAACTCATTCTATGAAGCCACCATCACCCTGATACCAAAACCAGGCAAAGACACTACAAAAAAAAGAGAATTGTAGGCCAATATCACTGATGAACATAGATGCCAAAATTCTCACCAGAATATTAGCTAATAGAATCAAACAACACATAAAAAAGATTATGCATCATGACCAAGTGGGATTCATCCCAGGGACACAAGGGTGGTTCAACATACGCAAATCAATCTATGTAATACATCACATCAACAAGAGAAAGGAAAATAACCACATGATCATCTCAATCGATGCAGAAAAAGCATTTGATAAAACTCAACACCCATTTATGATAAAAACTCTCGCCAAAGTGGGTATAGAGGGAACATTACTCAACATCATAAAAGCTATATATGACAAACCTACAGCCAGCATAGCACTCAATGGTGAAAAACACAAAAGCTTCCCACTAAAATCTAGGACAAGACAAGGATGCCCACTATCATCATTCCTATTCAACATAGTCTTGGAATTCCTAGCCACAGTAATTAGGCAAGAGAGAGAAACAAAATAGATTCAAATTGGAAAAGAGGAGGTAAAAGTGTCACTATATGCTGATGACATGATCCTCTACATAGAAAACCCTAGAAGGTCCACACAAAAACTACTAGAGCTCATCGAAGAATTCAGCCAAGTAGCAGGTTACAAGATTAACGTTCAAAAATTAATTACATTTCTTTGCACCAACAATGAATCAACAAAGAAAGTAAAGAAACAATCCCCTTTAAAATAACACCCAAATTAATAAAATACCTAGGAATAAATCAAACCAAGGAGGTGAAAGAATTATACAGAGAAAACTATAAACCATTGATGAAGGAAATTAAAGAAGACTTTAAGAAATGGAAGGATATCCCATGCTCTTGGAATGAAAGAATCAATATTGTTAAAATGGTCACACTGCCCGTGGCAAACTACATATTTAATGCAATCCCTATCAAATTACTCAGGATATATTTCACAAAATTAGGACAAATCATAATAAAATTTATATGAAAACATCAAAGGCCTAGAATTGCCAAAGCATTACTGAAGAGAAAGAAAGAGGCTGGAGGAAGAACTCTCCCTGACTTCAGACAATACTATAGGGCTACAGTCATCAAGACAGCATGGTATTGGTACAGAAACAGACAAATAGACCAATGGAACAGAATAGAGAGCCCAGAAATGAACCCACAAACTTTTGGTCAACTCATCTTCAACAAAGGAGTCAAGAATATACAATGGAATAAAGACAATCTCTTCAGCAAATGGTATTGGGAAAACTGGACAGCAGCATGTAAAGCAATGAAGCTAGAACACTCCCTTGCACCATAGAAAAAAATCAACTCAAAATAGATCAAAGACTTAAACATAAGACAAGATAGAATAAACCTCCTAGAGGAAAATGTCGGCAAAACATTATCTGACATACATTTCAAAAATTTTCTCCTAGAAGAAATAAAAGTAAGAATAAACAAATGGGACCTAATGGAACTTACAAGATTCTGCACAGCAAAGGAAACCAGAAGTAAAAGAAAAAAACAACCTACGGAATGGGGAAAATTTTTGCAAATGAAAGCAACAAGGGCTTGATCTCTAGAATATATAAGCTGCTTATATGACTTAATAAGAAAAAATTAAACAACCCAATCCAAAAATGGGCAGAAGACCTAAACATGCAATTCTCCAAGGAAGACATACATACAAATGATCAACAGGCACATGAAAAAATGCTCAATATCACTAATTATCAGAGAAATGCAAATCAAAACTACAATGAGGTATCACCTCATACCAGTCAGAATGTCCATCATTCAAAAATCCACAAATGACAAATGCTGGAGTGGCTGTGGAGTAAAGGGAACCCTCCTACACTGGTGGTGGGAATGCAGTTTGGTGCAGCCACTGAGGAAAACAGTATGGAGATTCCTCAAAAGACTAGGAATAGACTTACCATATGACCCTGCTCCTGGGCATATATCCAGAAGGAATCCTACTTCAGGATGACAACTGCCCCCCAGTGTTCATAGCAGCATTATTTACAATATCCAAGACATGGAAACAGCCTAAATGTCCATCAAAAGGTGACTGGATAAAGAAGAAGTGGTATATTTATACAATGGAATACTACTCGGCCATAAAAACTGACAACATAACACCATTTGCAACAACATGGATGCTCCTGGAGAATGTCATTCTAAGTGAAGTAAGCCAGAAAGAGAAAGAAAAATACCATATGAGATCACTCATATGTGGAAAAACAACAACAACAAAAAGACAAACAACACATAACTACAAAACAGAAAGAGACTCACAGACATAGAATAAAAACTTGTGGTTGCCAAGGAAGGGGTGGTCAAAAATGATAGACTGTGATTTCAAAATGTAGAATAGATGAACAAGATTATGCTGTATAGCACATGGAAATATATACAAGATCTTATGTTAGCTCACAGAGAAAAAAATTTACAATGAATATATATGTTCATGTATAACTGAAAAATTGTGCTCTACACTGGAATTTGACACTATATTGTAAAATGATTATAAATCAATAAAAAATGTTAAAAAAGAGAAAAAAGCTGGAGTTTTTGCAATACTTATATGAAATACACTTTAAAATAAAGACTGTTACAAGAGACAAAGAAGGATATGCATAATGATCAATAGATTAATTCAAGAAGAACATGAGACAATAGTAAATATATATGCACCCAATATAGGAGAACCTCAATATATAAGGCAACTGTTAACAGACATAAAAAGAGCTGCTGATATTACTGTTTTCAAGATTTTACTTTCTTTTTGATTTTTGACAAAGTTTAGGATTTTTTTGTGGTTTAGATTTTTAAAAATGTTATATTATTGGGTTATAGTCAGTTTATAATGTTATGTCAATTTCCAGTGCAGATCACAATTTTTCAGTTATGCACAAACATACATATATCCAATGTCATGTTCTTTTTCACATTCGGCTACCACAAGATCTTGTACATATTTCCTTGTGCCATACAGTATAATCTTGTTTATCTATTCTATATATATCTGTCAGTATCTACAAATTTTGAATTCCAGTATGTCCCTTCCCATACCCCTCTCCCCTGGCAACCACAAGTTTGTGTACTATGTCTATGAGTTTGTTTCTGTTTTGTATTTATATTCATTTGTCATTTTTTTTTTTTGATTCCACATATGAGTGATTTCATATGGTATTTTTCTTTCTCTTTCTGGCTTACTTCACTTAGAATGACATTCTCCAGGGACATCCATGTTGCTGCAAATGGTATTATGTTGTTATTTTTATTGCTGAATAGTATTCCACTGTATAAATATACCACCTCATCTTTATCCAGTCATCTGTTGATGGACATTTAGTCTGTTTCCATGTCTTACTCTTAATCACCTCTGCTCAGAGACTCCTGTTGACATATCATGCATCCAAGATAAGGCACCCAGAATGTCACACCTAACAGATGGGCCATCCTCTCTTTTGGGATGGGACCTGACTAATTTACATAGATTTAGACATTGTGATTTATACTAATGACCATCCTCCTTGAGACTCAGCAATATAGAAAAAAGAATGTATAGATTTAAAGCAGTAAAGGGGAAACAGAAAATTAATAAATTTCTTCAATTTAATAGAATGTGGTATTGAGATGAAAAGGTAAAAGCAAAAAGTATCATACATAAATATTACAAAATAAGATATAGAAACAAATCCTAATATGTAAGTGTTTTTAATAACTTTAAATAGAACAAACTTTCTAATTAAAAGAAAAAGTCTCAAAGTCTGTGGAATTGGATTTTAGAAATCTTGTTATATTCCATTTATAAAGAGTACCTAGATTATAAAGATACCTAAAACACAGTGACACAGAAAATTCTAAAGTTAACAGAAAATAGTAATATGTGCCTATCACCAATGAAAGGGGAGCTTATGTATTTATCTTAATACTGGGCAAAATATGCCTTCAGGTAGATTTTTGTTTTTGAAATAGAGAAGTATAAGATCTATTGATACATCTAGATATTAGATTTGTATATTTGGAATAGATATATCTAATATATATTATATATTAGATACTTATATATAATATATCATTAAATTTTAAACTTCTTTGTTCAGAAAAAAATTATTCCTTAAGATATTTTGCCTGGTGTTAATACAGCCAATATTAATCTATTAATTAAAACACATATCTATATATTAAATATATTTAATATAGTAAAAAGTACATGTTAATAGATATTACAAAAGCTACAGTAATGATAATATTATTAACAATATGACAATAGCAGTACTATTATTATGACAGTAATATTAATAAGATATTACTATCCTATATATATTTGATATATTTAGTTATCCCTAATATATAAATGATTTTATAAATACCTAGATACATATCTGTTTATGTAAAGTTTTAAACTTGTATGAACCTAAGTATCCAATATAAGACACTAGAAATAAATAAGAGTATACCCAAAGAACATAGAATAAAGGAAAGGATAAAATTAAGGACAGAAATTGATACAGGCCAATTTCACTTAAACATTAGAAACTGATTGCTCAAAGTTAAACCAAATCAAGCAAAGTGTGTGTGTGTGTGTGTGTGTGTGTGTGTAAATAAGTAAATATAATGTAAAAATACTAAGTGTCAGTAAGGTATGGAACAACTGGAACCCTCGTGCTTTTGCTTGGAGCAGAAATTGGTAAAACTATATTGAAAAACTCTTATCAAATTTTAATAAATTCATAAATCGAAAAACTATTTTAAAAAAAGACATAAAAAGAGAAATTAACAGTAACTTATAATAGAGGGGGAACTTAACACCCCACATAAACCAATGGACAGATTGTTCAGAAAAAATCAATAAGGAAACACAGGCCTTAAATGAAATATTAGACCAGATGAACTTAATAGATATTTACAGAGCATTCCTTTCAAAGGCAGCAGAATACAAATTCTTCCCAAGTACACATGAAACATTACCCAGGATCGGTCACATGTTGGCCCACAAAGCAAGCCTCGGTAAATTTAAGAAAATTGAAATCATACCAATCATTTTTCTTACCACAACACTATGAGATTAGATATAAACTACAAGAAAAAATGAAAAAAAAACCCCACAAACATGTGGTAGCTAAACAGTATGCTAATAAACAATCAATGTATCATTGAATAAATCAAAAAGGAAATTAAAAAATATTTAGAGACAAATTAAAATGAAAATATGATGATACAAAACTTATGGGATGCAGCAAATGTAGTTATCAGAGGGACGTTTATAGTGATACAAGCTTACCTCAGGAAACAACAACAAGAAAAAGTCTTAAATAAAAAAAGCTTAAATTTATACCTAAAGCAACTAGAGAAAGAAAAACAAACAAAATCCAAAGTTAGCAGAAGGAAAGAAATCATAAAGATTGGAGCAAAAATAAATGAAATAGAGACTAAAAATCAATAGAAAGGATTGGTGAAACTAAAAGCTGGTTCTTGGAAAAGATAAACAAAATTGATGACCCTTTAGTCAAGCTCATCAAGAAAAAAGATAGAGGGCCCAAATCAACAAAATTAGAAATGAAAACGGAGAAGTTGCAATGGACGCAGCAGAAATACAAAGAATCATAAGAGGCTACTATGAGCCACTATACGCTAACAAAATGGACAATGTAAAAGAAGTGGACAAATTCTTAGAAAGGCACAATCTCCTCAGACGGAATCAGGGTGAAATAGAATATATGAACAGTCCAATAACCAACACTGAAATGGAATCAGTAATTTAAAATCTCCCAACAAACAAAAGTCCAGGACCAGACGGTTTCACAGAATTCTACCAAACATTCTGAGAAGAGTTAATGCCTATCTATCTGAAATGATTCCAAAAAATTTCAGAGGAGGGAGGAACATTTCCAAATTCATTCTATGAGGCTACTATCACCCTGATACCAAATCCAGAAAAAGATATCACAAAAAAAAATTTACAGGCCAATATCGCTTATGAATATAGATGCAAAAATCTGTGATAATATTAGCAAATTGATTCCAACAATACATTAAAAATATCGTACAACATAATCAAATATGATTTATCCCAGGGATGCAAGAACTTTTCAATAC
The DNA here is from genome assembly GCF_036321535.1 of Camelus dromedarius. NCBI lineage: Eukaryota > Metazoa > Chordata > Mammalia > Artiodactyla > Camelidae > Camelus > Camelus dromedarius. Next base: position 70,637,917 of record NC_087472.1, read on the forward strand.
CCACAAATCAAACAATGTGATGTAGCACATTAACAAATGAACGCATAATAACCAAATAATTTCTTCAGTAGTTGTAGAAAAAAGCTTTTGATAAAATTCAACATCCATTTATGATGAAAAACTGTCCATCAAATGGGCATAAAGGAAACATACTTCAACATAGTAAAGGCCATATAGGACAAACCCACAGTTAACATTATACTCAATGGTTAAAAGCTGAAAGCATTTCCTCTAAGATAAGGAAAAAAACAAGGATGTCCACTATCACCACTTTTATTCAAAATAATTTTGGAAGTCCTAGCCACAACCCTTGGAGTAAAAAAGAAATAAGAGAAGTCTAAGTTGGAAAAGAAGAAAAATTGTCACTGTTTTCAGATAACATGATGCCATACATAGAAAACCCTAAAGAAACTATCAGAAAACTACTAGAGCTTATCAATAAATCTGGTAAAGTTGCAGGATACAAAATTAATATACAGAAATTAGTTGCATTTCTATAAACTAACAATGAAATAGCAGAAAAAATAAATTAAGGAAACCATCCCATTTATGATTATGTTAAAAAGAATAAAATACGTAAGAATAAACCTACCTAAGGGGCAAAAGACCTATACTCTGACAACTAAGACACTGATGAAAGAAAATAAAGAGGACACAAACAAATGGAAAGATATGTCATGTTCTTGAATTAAAAGACTCAATATTTTTTAAGTGACCATACTACCCATAGCAATAAACATATTCAAAGAAATCCCTATCAAATTGCCAATGATAATTTCAGAGAACTGGAACAAAAAATGTTAAAATGTGTATTGAAACATAAAATATCCTGAATAGACAAAACAATCTTGGGAAAGAAGAACAGAGCAGGAGGAATCATAGATTCAGAATATACTACAAAGCTACAGTACTCAAAGTAGTATGGTCCTGGCCCCCAAAATGACACATATATCAATGGAACAAGATATAAAGAAATAAATCCATTCCCTTATGGTCAATTAAACTATGACAAAGGAAGCCAAAAATACAATGAAAAAAACACTCTCTTCAATAAGTGGTGCTGGAAAAAGTGGACAGCTACATGTAAAAAATGAAATGAGAACATTCTCTAATACAATATACAAAAATAAAATCTATGAACCTACTCCTAGAGTAATGGAAATAAAAGCAAGAATAAACAAATGGTACCTTATTAAACTTTTTTCACAACAAACAAAACCACAAACAAAATGAAAACACAACCTACAGAATTGGAGAAAATATTTGCAAATGACATGAATGACAGGAGACTAATTTCCTAAATATAAAAACAACTTATACAGCTTAAAAGCAAAACAAACAAACAAACAAACAAACACCAAACATCCCAATAAAAAAATGGATGGAAGCTCTAAATAGGCATTTCTTCAAAGAAGATATCAGATGGCCAACAGGCACATGAAAAGATGCTTGATATCACTATTATTACAGAAATGTAAGTCAAAACTACAGTGAGATCTCACCTCACACCAGTCAGAATGACTATCATTAAAAAGCCTACAAATAAAAAATACTGGAGAGATTGTAGTGTAAAAGGAACCCTCCTACACTGTAGGTGGGAATGTAAATTGGTGCAGCCACTATGGAGGACAGTATGGAGGTTTCTTATAAAACTGAAAATAGAATTACCCTATGATCCAGCTATCCCTTTCCTGGGCATATATCCAGAGAAAACTCTAATTCAAAAAGACACATGCACTGCAATATCATAATATATTTTTACTTTTTAAAATATTCAAGACATGGAAACAACCTAAATGTCCATCATGTATATATACACACACACATATGTATGTATATATACTGGAATATTACTCAGCCATAAAAATTAAATAATGCCATTTGCAGCAACATGGAAGGACCTAGAGATTATCAAATTAAATAAGTAAGTCAGACAGAAAGGCAAATATCATACAATATCACTTTCATGTGGAATCTAAAAAAAGATACTAATTATATTTACAAACCAAAAACAGACTCATGGACATAGAAGAAAAAAGAAACTATGGTTACAAAAGCGGAAAGGATGAGGAGGGATAAATAGACACATTACTACATGTGAAATAGATAAATAAGGACCCACTATATAGCACATGGAACTATATTCAATTTCTTGTAAGAACATATAATGGAAAATAATCCAAAAATTATATATATATATATATATATATATATATATATATATATATATATATATATATGAATCACTTTGCAGTATTTTTGAAACATTGTAAATCAAATACACTTCAATTTAAAAATTTTTAAATATTAAAATAGAGAAATTACAACCAATACCACAGAAATACGAAAAAGAAAACAATAAGAGAATATTATGAACAAAAATACTGGCAACAAATGGCTTAGAAAAAATTGACAACTTTCTAGAAACATGGGATTCACCACAACTGAACCAAAAAATAATAGATAACTTGAACAGACCAATCACTAGAAGTGAAATAGAAACAGCAATTAAAAAAAAAAAAATCCCTGCAAACAAAAGCCCAGGAACAGATAGATTCACTGGGGAATTCTTCCAAACTTAACATAAAAAAAAAAAAGAAGAAGAAGAACTCATACCAACACTTCTAAAACTCTTCAAAAGCTTGTAAAGAAAGTAACATACATAAACTGATATCAAAACCAAGAAAAGATTCTACCAAAAAAGGAACTTACAGGTCAATATCGTTGATGAATATAGATGCAAAAATATTAAACAAGCAAACAGAAGCCAATAATATAAAAAAAATCTTACACTATCAGCAAGTTGAATTCATCTCAGGGACAAAAGAATGGTTCAACATAGCAAATGAATCAATATGATACACCACATCAGAAAAAGAAAGGCAAAAATCACATGATCATTCAATAGCTACAGAAAAAGCATGTGATAAAATTCAACACCCATTTATGATAAAAACCATAAACAAAGCGTGTGTAGAGGGAATATATCTCCACATAATAAAAGTTATTTATGACAAACCTATAGCCAGCATAATACTCAACAGTGAAAAGTTGAAAGCCTTCCCACTAAAATCTGGAAAAAAATAAAGATGCCCACTCTCAGCCTCTTCTATTCAATACAGTATGGGAAGCTCTAATCATAGCAACAAGACAAGAAAAGGAAATAACAGGGATCCAAATTGGAAAGCAAGAGGTAAAATTGTCATTTTATTTGAATAACATAATACTACATATAGCAAACCCTAAAGGCTCCATACAAATCTTCTAGAGCTGATAAAAGGATTCAACAAGGTAGCAAGATACAAGATTAACATACATAAATCAATTGCATTTCTGTATAATAACAACAAAATATCAGAGAAAGAAAGAAAATTAAAAAAATCACTTTTAAAATAGCATCCAAAAATATGAAATATTTATACATAAATCTGACCAAGGAGGTGAAAGATTTATACGTGGAGAACAGCAAACATTAATTAAGGAAATTAAAGATGATTTAAATAAGTGGAAAGATATCCCATGCTCTTGGATTAGAAGAATTAATACAGTTAAAATGGCCATACTACCCAAAGCAATCTGTAGGTTTAAGGTGATCCCCATCAAATTACCCAGGGCATTTTTCACAAAACTAGGGTAAATAATCCTAAAATTTACATGAAATCACAAAGACCCAGAATTGCAAAAGCAATACTGAATGAAAATAATGAAGCTGGAGGAATAACTCTTCCAGACTTCAAACAATACTACAGAGTTACAATAATCAAAACAGCATGGTATTGGCACAAAAACAGACATGTGGATCAATGGAACAGAATAGAGAGCCCAGGAATAACCCCACACACTTACAGTCAGTTAATATTCAACAAAGGAGGTGAGAATATATAATGAAGAAAGCCTCTTCAGCAAGTGGTGTTGGGAATAACGGATAGCTGCATGTAAATCAGTGGAGTTAGAACCTCATACCATACACAAAGATTAACTCAAAATGGCTTAAAGACTTAAACATAAGACAAGACATTATATACCTCCTAGAAGAAAACACAGGCAAAATATTATCTCCCATAAATTGTAGCTATGTTCTAGGGCAGTGAACTCAGGCAAAAGAATTAAAAGCAAAAATAAACAAAAGGGGCCTAATTAAACTTACAAATTTTTGCACAGCAAAAGAAACAAAACAAAAAGACAATCTATGGAATGGGAGGAAATATTTGCAAATTATGGGTCTGACAAGGGCTAAATTTCCAGAATGTATAAACAGCACACACAACTCAATAAGGAAAAAATGAAGAACACAATCCAAAAATGGGCAGAAGACCTAAATAAGCAATATATCCCTGCAAACAAAAGTCCAGAACCAGATAGCTTCACTGGATAATTCTATGAAAACATACAAAGAAGAACTTGCAACTATCCTTCCAAAACTATTCCAAAAAATTTAGGAGGAAAGAGCACACTCAAATTTATTCTGCACACACTGCTTTATGTCCCTTGTATTCTTCCTTGCAAAATAATTACACTGAACCTGAACCCCATTCTCTCCCTTCCTCTCCTCCTCCTACATCTCCCCCGGTCCTTTCTGCACCATCTGCCCCTCTTTCACAGGAGATCAGTTTGCCACTGCCACCACCTCCTTCTCCCCGTCCTGAGGATTACAACTGTAAGCAAACTGCTATGGAACAATGTTTTAAAGAAGGCTTACATTTGGGAGAGTTACATGCTTACCCAGTGATTGCAGGGCATGGGCAAGGTGTTAAGCATGAGGCTGTCCCTTTCTCGCTATTCAAGGAACTAAAAGCTAGTGTTATGGAAAATGGGGCTCAGAGTTCATTTACTAAAGGTATTCTCGATACAGTTGGAAATGCATGTGTTATGACTCCTTGGGATTGGAGAGCTCTTGTAAAAACTGTCTTAACTCCTGCTCAATTTGCTGTTTGGTCTTCTGAATATCATGTAGGTTGTCTCTTACAAACTACTTGTAATGCTAATGCTGGTATTGATTGATCTGTAGAAATGCTTGAAGGAACAGGTCACTATGCTGATACTCAGCAACAGATCCATATGGATAGGCTGACTTTTAGGCAATGTACTGATATTGCCCTCATGGCATGGTGTAAGAGTCCCAATACCAAAGCTGCTAGTGGCTTCTTTGTTACCATTCAACAAGGCTCCACAGAACCTTATCTTGATTTTATTAATCACTTAGAACAGAGCATCTCTTGCCAAGTAGATAATCAGGAGGCAGCAAAAGTGCTCTTACAACAGCTGGCTTATGAAAACGCTAATGCAGATTGCCAGGCAGCTGTTGCCAGTATTTGAACTCAAAACAAAACTACAGCCGATTATATAAGAGCTGGCCAAAATGTGGAAACTGAACCCATCATGCTTAGGTCCTTGCAGCTTTAATGAGATCGCCCTCTGCTGTGACCTGCTTTAAGTGTGGTAAACCTGGCCATTTTCAAAGGGAATGCCACAAATCCAATAAGGGAGGGCAAGGAGGTCCACCTCAAAAATTACCTAACAAAGACTGCCCTCAGTGCGGCAAAGGGAGACATTGGGCAAACCAATGCCACTCTAAATTTGATAAGAATGGCAATCTGATTTCAGGAAACAGGAAATGGGGCACCAGCTCCCATGCCACAAATCCCAAGTTGAGCAATCCTGCCTGGTCAGCTCAAACACGGGTCTTTATGACCCAGCCTCCTCAGTTCAGTCCTGCAGAAACCCCTCCAGCAGTGCCTCTGCAGTGGACTTATGGTCTATCTCAGAATTAATTATTAAGAAACAAGATTATATATACTCTGCCTCTACTAAAATCTCTGGTCCTTCCCCTGAAGGGACGCAGGGTCTAATCATAGGCTGCTCAGACATATCACAGAAAGGCATTCTAGTTTTACCTCAATTACTTGATTCTAACTTTACTGGTGAAGTGAAAGTGCTTTTACAATCGTTCGGACTTCACGTCCTCTCTCGGGAAACTCAGCCTGTAAAACTTGTGCTCCTTCCCCTTAAAGGGATATTTGCCAGCTCTATAACTAGTCATCCTTTAGCTGTGGCAGCCCTTTACTGGACAAAAAGGATTGAGTTTCAACAGCCTCTTTTACCAGTAAATCTAAATGGCATAACTAATCATGGATTATTAGATACAGAGGCAGATGTTTCTGTTATCATGCAACATGAGTGGCCTCCACAATGGGAAAAATCTGTAGGCCAATCAGTCATTACTGGTGTTGGGGAACAAATCTGCCAATGCAAAGTAAAAATTCTTTCAAATGCACAGGCCCTAAGGGGCAAGTCGCTTATATCCAACCCTTTATGTTACCCATTCCAGTCTCCCTCTGGGGTAGAGACTTTTTGAAACAATGCAAAGTCATTATACAGTCTTTTGGGTAAGGGCCACTGCTAAGATACCTCCCCTTCCACTGGTCTGGACTTCATCCACACCCATTTGGATTGAGCAGTGGCCTCTGAAAGGGGAGCATCTCTCTCAAGCAAAATTATTAGTTCAGGAACACTTGGCTATGAGTCCATGGAATATGCCTATATTCACCATTCCAAAAAAAGTCAGGCAAATGGAGATTAATACAAGACTTAAGAGCTATTAATGAAATCATTCAACTGATGGGGGCCTTACAGCTGGGTCTCCCTAACCCTTCCATGCTTCCTTCTGATTGGCCCTTAATTGTAATTGACTTAAAAGACTGCTTTTTTTTTTTTTAACCACTCCTTTAGCTGAATAAGACAGAGAACATTTTGCTTTCTCTCTACCTAGTGTAAATAATCAAGCCCCTCCTTCACATTTCCAGTGGTGAGTTCTTCCACAAGGGATCATTAATAGCCCAAAATCTTTCAATATTTTGTTCCTCAAGCTCTACTTCCAACTTGCTCTCAACATCCTGCTTGTCTAATTTGTCATTATATGGATGGAATTCTTTTAGCAGCTCCTTTGCAGACACAACTACTCTCCACTTATAAATTTCTACAATCCTCTTTGGCTTCCTTTGGTTTAAAGATAGTTCCAGATAAAGTACAAATTGAACAGCCTTGGAACTATCTAGGTTACATTGTTTTCCACTGAACTGTCTGGCCTGAACGTATTCATTTACAGACAGAAAACCTACAAACTCTTAATGATTTTCAAAAATTTCTCGGGGCCATTAACTGGATTTGTCCAGTTCTTGGCATCCTTACAGGTCAATTATCTCATTTGCTTAATACTTTAAAATGAACCCTGCTTTGGACTCCCCACAAGCACTAACTCCAGAAGCTTTACAAGAAGTCACACTTGTGGAGCAAGTCTTGTTGCAAAAGCAGTTTTCTGGTCAACAAATTGGAAACCCTGTTTATCTATTTCTTTTTCCAACCCTTCACTCTCCCACAGGTCTCTTGGGACAGCTGATTAATGGATTAAGTTGTCTTGAATGGCTTTTCCTACCTCATCCCTTTAAAAAATCTTTAACAGCTTGTACTCAACAGCTTACAAATTTGTTCTTCAAATGACTTCGCTGTCAACAACTAACTGGTTATGATCCTGATGTTATCTTCCCTGGAATTTCACTGGAAAACTAACCATTTAGTCTCACAATCTTTGGAATTTCAGACAGCTTTGGCTGACTTCATGGCACAATTTACTTACTCTTTGCCCTCAGATAAACTCTTACAACAGTTACCTTTACTCAATATCACTTTACCTTCTAAGGTAATACATTCCCCTATTCCAGGTGCTCTTACAGTCTTTATTGATGGTTCTGGAAAAAACAACTAAATCGGTCGTTGTATGGCTTGATAAAAACTGGAAAAAGTTTGTCACTTCAGGGCAGCCCTCTACCCAGAGGGCTGAACTGAAAGGTGCCATTATGGCTTTACAACGCTTTTCTTCCCAACCCCTCAATATGGTTGCTGACACAGATTTATGTAGTGCAGCATATAGAGGAAGCTATTGTCAAAGACTTAAATAATCAAAACCTACTTTCTCTTTTCCTTTCTCTTTAATCCCTCATTGATAAGTGACAACACCCTTTATTTATCACCCATATTCGCTCTCATAGTAATCTGCCTGGTCCTTTGACATTAGGAAATGAAATTGCTGATCAATTTGTTGGCTTTAGCCAGGCCTCTAAGGCTATGCAACATTCTCATGAGTTTTTTCACCAAAATTATAAATCCCTCATCAAACAGATTCATCTCACCAAGGCACAGGCTAAACAAATCATTGCTGCCTATCCTGACTGTCAATGAATAGCCAGCAGTCAACCATCAAGGGGCATCAACCCCAGAGGCTTATCCCCTAATCAGGTATGGCAAATGGACATCACGCAAGTCCCCTTCTTTGGAAAATTGAAATATCTACAGGTCTCCATTGATACTTTTTCTCATTTTGTCTCAGCCTCCCTGCATACTGGGAAACAAATTAATATATTATCAAACATCTTCTCTCTTTTGCCTATATGGGTAAGCCTCAACAGATTAAGATGGACAATGGTCCTGGCTATACACCTCAAAAATTTAAACTATTCTGTCAAGATTGGAAAGTTCAACATATTACTGGAATTCCTTATAATCCCACAGGTCAGGCCATTTTTGAACAGTCTCATTGTACCTTAAAACAATTGTTAAAACAAAAAAGGGGGAACCCACCAGGGACACCCCCAGCAGAATCTTTGAATAAAGCATTGTACACCCTAAATTTTCTTAACTGTGATGCCCAAGGTTTATCAGCAGCAGAAAGGCACTTTATGCAGCATTCAGAGAATAGCCCAAAAGCTAAAGTTCTTATCAAAGATATAGCCCTAGAGTCACCAAACTAGGAAGGCCCTTTTGAATTGCTAACCTGGGGGTGAGGCTATGCTTGTGTTCTTTCTCCTTCAGGCCTCAGGTGGCTACCTGTTCATCATGTCAAACCCTTTATCAAGCCATCCCATGGATTGGAGCAACCAGAGTCACCTGACTCTAGACCTGCATCTCACAGAGGAAATAAAAAATCTAAATCAGAAAGGACAACAAAGATCAAAGCCAATGAAGCCAACAGGATCAAGCCCTGCAAAATGGAAAAGACAGATTGACTCTGCAACACCCTGGATAGCAGCCTCCACCCGGGAAGCAATTAACATATCTTGGGGCCAGATAAAGAAATTAGATTCTCAGGCCTCTAAGGTCCTGAGGGAGGCAAAAGTGCCTCACACTCCAAAATACAGGTTTCTGGCATATCAAACAGTAATTTCTCATACATCAGCTCAGGTATTGTTGTTTCTTTTACTCTTTCTGTCGCTTCCTTTAATGACAGGGGCCCATCTGTATTGGGCCCGTATTATTGACCCTCCAGTTTTCCGGCCAGTCACTTGGTGGGATGCAGACCCCCTACTCAGCACTAACGATACTCAATGGACTGGAGGAGTCTGGCTTGCTCCTCAGAGTCACCTGTTAGAAAATAGTGATTGGAAGATGCTAAATAAAACGGCTTCTTTTATCTCCTCTTCCCCCCCCCTACCCGATTTGTGTGTCTAATGTCCCTTCATCCTTTTGCTTACATGGTAAAACCTGTACTTATTTGTACTGTTTACCTAAGACCGGCACAAAACATGCTAATTTAACTTTCATTTTTACTGCAGCTTTTGACATTAATCAAACAACTTCTGCAGCCTTTCCTCTGCCTGTTGCTCATTGTCATATGTCTAAAGAATGGAGTCCTCATAGTCAATCTGTCTCTTGGGTCCCTTGCAGGGCACCCAATCCCCGTGGAGCCCGACTTTTTAACTATAGAGCCTAAGATTGGGACCAAAAAGGATATTTTTCTGCTAATCATATTCATATTGGATTTGGCATTCTGGCCACCTCCCAAGTAGCCTGGACGGATGGGGGACTCTGGGCATATTTTACGCCTAACTCTCATGCTTATAGTCCCTGACACATTAATCTCTGGCTCATTGTTTTGCCTTTCCTTCCCAGGACTCTATCACATGGTATTGTGAACGAAAATACTGCAATGTGAGTGAAAATACTGCAACCATATCAGTAAACAAAGAATGCTGACACCAAGTCATCAGTAGCTGCCACCACCCACCAGTGGGGACAGGCCTGTAGCCCAGCCTCTGCAGCCACTCACAATGGTGCACCCTGAGCGGACTCAGAATAAGAAAGAACAGGATACTGGCCCTAGGTAGCTAGGTGCTTGTCAAAGGAATGGATTCAGTGAGCCCAAATGTTTGCTTCCTCCCATACATAGAAAAGCACTAAATTCTTTAACTTGAGATGCCTGGTTTTCTTTAGATAACAAGTAATCTTTTATTGTTCCAACTACCTGGTCTTTGTTGTAAAGCTCCTATATATCCTAGCTCCTCCCCTACCTCTTCAGAGCAGTCCCTCAGAGCGATCTGAGAGGCTGTCATCCCGGCTCGAGTCCTCCCACCAAATAAAACATAACTTAACTTTTAGGCTGCGTGTTTATTTCAGTTGACAGTTTTGGCGACCACGAAGAGACCCAGAGCAGACTTCTCTCCTTCGCCTGAACTCTACGAGGAACCGGAGCCTTGGTACCAGTAGTGGCCCTTTGTGCCCATCCGCCTCCTCGCGGAGTCCAGATGAATTTGAGTGGGTCTCTCCTGGTTCCCAGATCTCCCATATTGGTTGATGATCCTGAGTTTTATTTTGTGGTGTATCCAGGTACCTGGCCCTCCAGTTGAGAAATACTGGGGGTAAATACCCACCCAGTGGACACATGCTGGGTGGGGTCTGGTTGAAAGATACCAGGAAATACCCACTCAGTGGAGACGTCCCGAGTGGGGCCCAGTTGAAAGATACTGGGGTCTGAACTGAGTGGTTAGGTAAGAGGCTGGTCTAACGCTTTCCTCAATTTGGCTACCTCCATTAACTTTGTCAGGATAAAAGTAAAACTCTTATGAGAAACCTTTCATCTCCAAAAATGGGACCCTTCTCCTGGCTGGTAACAGCTTTCTCGGGTGACTGAGAAACTTGCAGGAGTGGTAGAAGCAAAGACCTCATGCCATGCAGTTGTCCCTGCTGGAAAACCTACTACCAATTTTATTCTGACAACCCGACCTTAAAATGGGGAATAGAACTTTCAAAACACAAGAAAAAGAAATGACAGACTGCCAGCCTCCAACAAATAACCCAGCCAGGTTTATTTACTTACAAAACTTACAACTTTAATTGGGAATTTAAAAAAACAATCTCACTCTGAAAGTAACTAGCCAGGCCTGATAAAACATTTTTTGGAATTCTGACCTTATAAAAACAAAAGCCCCTTTAGGGGGAACTTGGATTTCTCTTCCTGTGTCCTTGAAATGTAGATGTTTGTCCTTCTCTGGGTGTTTCATGTGTGTGTGTGTGTGTGTTTGCGTATGTATATATGTGTTTCCTTTTATTTAAAGGAAGCCTTGGACTCTGCCATGCAAAGGGTACAAGTATTGTGTGCATGTGGCAGCCAAGCAAATAAATTGGGACTCTCGGCGGTTCTTTGTACTAATTCTCAGGCATTTTGTCATTTTGACCTTTGTTGCATCAGCATGGGCCACAAAGGCCTTTACCTTTTGGGGAGTAAACTAGAATTTTATTTAGGCAACACCCCCACTCTCATGTGGAAAAGCCTCTTTATCTTATTGGTTTAAAATCACTATATACATATTAATTGATCGCCGCATAATGGATCATTTAATTTGGAAAAACTTCTAAATTGGTGAAAGTTAAGAGAGCTCTCATTATAAACAGCTGTTTTATTGGTACCTATTAAAATCAATCAAGTTTAAAGGTGGAAAAATATATCTAATGGTTAACCTAAGAACTTAGTTTAAAAGAGGGAAAAGACCGGTTTGGAAAGCTACATTTGTCTTTTCCCTTTCCCCTCAATGGTTTTAGAGATGCTAATAAAAACATTACAATATTTAATGTTAATTAGGTTGAGTAACTGAAAAAAGGATTGTAAAAATGTCAAAAGATTTTTTTCTTAAGGAGAAAAAAAAAAAGGGACTTATCCCAAATGGATAAATATTTTTAGATGGTTATTTTGAATGGGATAAATAAAATGGACATTTTTGGATTAAGATACAAGGTTTTGATACTACACTATTTAAAGTTAAAAAAAAAAAAGGCCTAAGAGATCACCTACTGGTCCCCAACATTAAAGTTCAAACAAGCCCGCTTTATTTACCCCGGTTTAAAATATATATATTTATAGGACTGGAAAAAAATATGTATAGACTGAGATACTTGATCAGTGATTGGGGCAACAGACCAATTAATCAAATGAAAATTTACAAGGGCCTAAGTCCTTTGGCTCAAAATTGGTGATCCCAGAGACTTTTATATAAAATTAGATAAAGTGGAGAAGAAATTTAAAAAAAAGGCTTCTGACACTCCTTCTAAAACTAAGAAATATTGATTAGACCTAATGAATATTAAAATTAAAGGTATAAGAGTTAATAAAATTGAGACAAAAGTTTGTAAAATTGGTATATTTAAGTGGGCTTTATATAAACCTCTTTTGCTTAATTATCTTGTGGGATAGATATATTTCAATGGAAAAACGGTTCCCCTTCTTGGAATTATAAGGCTGGGCACATATCTGGCCCTCAGAAAATATTAATTAAACAAACTAAAGGAAACCAACAGAGTTGCATGAGCCATCCAATATAAAGTAAAACTAAAAACTAACATTCAGGGGCTAAAAAAAAAAAAAAAAATAAGAGATTTACCCTGGGTTTAACTAATAACTCAAGGAAAAGGGATCTTACTAAATGAATTCTGCAAGCTTTTGAAGACATGATAAATTAAACCTTAAAGTTTTAAAACATGGAATTCTTTGTTTACAGCTCTTCTCACTGATACAGAAAAGCAAATTAAGGAGATACAATTGAGCCTAAGTGACAAGCCAGTTCTTTGGGGAACTGGAAGTGACTGTCTTTGTCTTGAAGATCAGAAATGTAAATACAACAAACAATGACCTAGGACTGAGCCCAATTAGCTCAAGGAGATAAAACTTAAGGCCAAAGAAAGTTTTGGTATTTTAAAACTCATTTTTTATTCCTTTTTTTTTTAACATTTTTTATTGATTTATAAACATTTTACAATGTTGTGTCAAATTCCAGTGTTCAGCACAATTATTCAGTTCTTTATGGACATATACACACTCTTTGTCATATTTTTTTCTCTGTGAGTTCTCATAACATTTTGTGTATAATTCCCTGTGCTATATAGTGTAGTCTATTCTACAATTTTGAAATCCCAGTCTATCCCTTCCCACCCTCCACCCCCCCTGTTAACCACAAGTCTGTATTCTCTGTCTGTGAGTCTATTTCTGTCCTTTATTTACTCTTTGTATTTGTTTGTTTCTTTGTTTTTGTTTTTGTTATTTAGATTCCACATATGAGCGATCACATATGGTATTTTTCTTTCTCTTTCTGGCTTACTTCACTTAGGATGACATTCTCCAGGAGCATCCATGTTGCTGCAAATGGCATTATGTTGTCGGTTTTTATGGCTGAGTAGTATTCCATTGTATAAATATACCACCACTTCTTTATCCAGTCACCTGTTGATGGACATTTAGGCTGTTTCCATGTTTTGGCTATTGTAAATAGTGCTGCTATGAACATTGGGGTACAGGTGTCATCCTGAAGTAGGGTTCCTTCTGGATATAAGCCCAGGAGTGGGATTCCTGGGTCATACAGTAAGTCTATTCCTAGCCTTCTGAGGAAACTCCACACTGTTTTCCATAGTGGCTGCACCAAACTGCATTCCCACCAGCAGTGTAGGAGGGTTCCCCTTTCTTCACAGCCTCTCCAGCATTTGTCATTTGTGGATTTTTGAATGACGGCCATTCTGACTGGTGTGAGGTGATACCTCATTATAGTTTTGATTCGCATTTCTCTGATAATTAGTGATATTGAGCAGTTTTTCATGTGCCTTTTGATCATTTGTATGTCTTCCTTGGAGAATTGCTTGTTTAGGTCTTCTGCCCATTTTTGGATTGGGTTGTTTGCTTTTTTCTTATTGAGTCATATGAGCTGCTTGTATATTCTGGAGATCAAGCCTTTGTCGGTTTATTTGCAAAAATTTTCAGCCATTCCGTAGGTTGTCTTTTTCTTTTACTTCTGGTTTCCTTTGCTGTGCAGAAGCTTGTATGTTTCATTAGGCCCCATTTGTTTATTCTTACTTTTAATTCTTCTAGGAGAAAATTTTTGAAATGTATGTCAGATAATGTTTTGCCGACGTTTTCCTCTAGGAGGTTTATTGTATCTTGTCTTATGTTTAAGTCTTTGATCTATTTTGAGTTGATTTTTGTGTATGGTGCAAGGGAGTGTTCTAGCTTCATTGCTTTACATTCTGCTGTCCAGTTTTCCCAATACCATTTGCTGAAGAGACTGTCCTTATTCCATTGTATATTCTTGCCTCCTTTGTTGAAGATTAGTTGACCAAAAATTTGTGGGTTCATTTCTGGGCTCTCTATTCTGTTCCATTGGTCTATATGTCTGTTTTGGTACCAATACCATGCTGTCTTGATGACTGTAGATCTATAGTATACTCTGAAGTCAGGGAGAGTTCTTCCTCCAGCCTCTTTCTTTCTCTTCAGTAATGCTTTGGCAATTCTAGGCCTTTGATGGTTTCATATAAATTTTATTATGATTTGTTCTAGTTCTGGGAAATATGTCCTGGGTAATTTGATAGGGATTGCATTAAATCTGAAGATTGCCTTGGGTAGTGTGACCATTTTAACAATATTGATACTTCCAATACAAGAGCATGGGATATCTTTCCATTTTTTAAAGTCTTCTTTAATTTCCTTCATCAGTGGTTTATAACTTCCTGTGTATAATTCTTTCACCTCCTTGGTTAGATTTATTCCTAGATATTTTATTAGTTTGGGTGCTATTTTAAAGGGGATTGTTCCTTTACTTTCTTTTTCTGTTGATTCATCATTAGTGTAAAGAAATGCAACTGATTTTTGAACGTTAATTTTGTAACCTGCTAACTTGCTGATTTCTTCAATCAGCTCTAGTAGTTTTTGTGTGGAAATTTTAGGGTTTTCTATATATAGTAACATGGCATTGGCATATAGTGACACTTTTACCTCTTCTTTTCCAGTTTGGATCCCTTTTATTTCTCTCTCTTGCCTGATTGCTGTGGCTAGGACTTCCAAGACTGTTGAATAGGAGTGGTTATAGTGGGCATCCTTGTCTTGTCCCAGATTTTAGTGGGAAAATTTTTGAGTTTTTCACCATTGAGTACTATGCTGGCTGTAGGTTTGTCACATATAGCTTTTATGATGTTGAGATATGTTCCCTCTATACCCACTTTGGCGAGAGTTTTTATCGTAAATGGGTGTTGAATTTTATCAAATGCTTTTTCTGCATGTATTGAGAGGCTCATGTAGTTTTTGTCCTTTCTCTTGTTGATGTGATGTATTACATTGATTGATTTGCGTATGTTGAGCCACCCTTGTGTCCCTGGGATGAACCCCACTTGGTCATGATGTATAATCTGTTTTATGTGTTGTTGGATTGTATTTGCTAAAATTTTGGTGTCTATGTTCATCAGTGATATTGGCCTATAATTCTCTTTTTTTGTAGTGTCTTTGCCTGGTTTTGGATTCAGGGTGATGATGGCTTCATAGAATGAATTTGGGAGTATTCCCTCCTTTTCAATCTTCCGGAAGAGTTTGAGAAGGACTAGTATGAGTTCTTCTTTGTACGTTTGGTATAATTCCCTGGTGAAGCCGTCCGGTCCTGGACTTCTGTTTGTAGGAAGGTTTTTAATTGCTATTTCTATTTCCTTTCTAGTGATCGGATTGTTTAAGTGGTCAGTTTCTTCTTGATTCAGTCTTGGTGGACAGTATGTTTCCAGAAACTTGTCCATCTCCTCTAGATTATCCAATTTGTTTCCATATAGTTTTTCATACTATTCTCGTATGATATTCTGTGTTTCTATTTTATTTGTTGTAATTTGTCCATTTTCCTTTCTTAGTTTGCTAATTTGTGCTCTCTTTTTTTTCTTCTTTGTGAGTTTGGCCAGAGGTTTGTCGATTTTATTTACTTTGTCAAAAAACCAGCTTTTGGTTTGGTTGATTTTTTCTATGGTCTTATTAATCTCTATTGTATTTATTTGCTCTCTGATCCTTATTATTTCCTTCCTTCTGCTGCCTTTTGGGGCTTTTTGTTCTTCTTTTTCTAATTCATTCAGCTGCTGGGTCAAATTGTTTATTTGAGATTGTTCTTCTTTTTTGAGAAAGGCCTGTATCGCTATAAACTTCCCTCTTAGCACTGCCTTTGCTGTGTCCCATAGATTTTGAGAGGTTGTACTTTCATTATCATTTGTCTCAAGGTATTTTTTAATTTCAGCTTTGATTTCCTCAATGACCCATTGGTTTTTCAATAACATACTGTTTAATCTCCATGCTTTCCTTTTTTTCTCTTTTGTTTCTCTGTTGTTGATTTCCAGTTTTATGGCATTGTGGTCAGTACAGATGCTTGAGACAACTTCTATCTTCTTAAAATTGTTGAGGTTTCTTTTGTGCCCAAGTACATGATCAATCCTGGAAAATGTTCCATGTGCACTTGAAAACAATCTTTATCCTATTTTGGGGGGAGGTAATGCTCTGAAATTATCCACCAAATCTAGTTTTTCTATTGTAGTATTTAATTTCTCTGTTGCCTTGTTTATTTTCTGTCTGGAAGATCTGCCTAGTGATGTTAATGCAGTGTTAAAATCTCCAACTATGATTGTATTCCCCTCAATATCCCCCTTTATCTCTGTTAGTAATTGTTTTTTGTACTTAGGTCCACCTATATTGGGTGCATACATATTAACGAGTGTAATATCCTCATCTTGTATCACTCCTTTAATCATTATATAATGTCCTTCTTTATCTTTCTTTATGGCCTTTGTTTTAAAGTCCATTTTGTCTGAAATGAACTGCAAACCCTGCTTCTTTGGCTTTTCCATTTGCATGGAATATCCTTTTCCACCCTTTCACTCTCAATCTATATGTGTCCTTCTCCCTAAAGTGGGTGTCTTGCATGCAGCTTATTGAAGGTTCTTGCTTTCTTATCCAGTCTGCCACTCTGTGTCTTTTGACTGGAGCATTTAGTCCATTAACATTTACAGTAATTAATGATAGATGTGTGTTTATTGTCATTTTGAACTTCTCTTTGCAGTTGATTTGGTATTTCCTCTTTGTTCCTTTCTTCTTCCTTTTGTGATTTGGTAATTTTCCTTTGTCTTATCATGGATTTTATTTAGTTTCTGTGAATCCCTTGTAAGTTTTTGTCTTGTGGTTACCCTTCTTCGTAAATCTATTAACGCATTACTATAACTGTTTTTATTAAACTGATAATAACATGATCTCAAACCCATCCTACAGTTAAAAAAGTTTAAAAAAGGAAAAATATATCTCTTCTATATTTACCTGCCTCCCTCTCCCACTCTCAGTGACTTGTATGTCTTCTTTTATAATTTTGTGTTTATTTGTAATTCGTGAGTTCTCACCTTTCCAGTTGTGAGTTTCTCATTTCTGCAGCATCCTGCTGCTTTTCTATTTAGAATAGCCCTTTCAATATTTCTTTTAGCATGGGTTTAGTGTTGCTAAACTCCTGCAGTTTTTCTTGTCTGTGAAATCCTTTATTTCTCCTTCTATCCTAAAGGATAGCCTTGCTGGATAAAGTATCCTAGGCTGCATCTTTTTTTCATTCAGGAGGTTGAATATATCTTGCCACTCCATCTGGCCTGTAGTGTTTGTGTAGAGAAATCAGCTGAGAACCTTATGGGGGTTCCATTGTAACTTACTCTTTGCTTTTCTCTTGATGCCTTTAAAATCATTTCTTTATCCTTGATTCTGGCCATCTTGATTATGATATGTCTTGGTGTGGGTTTATTTGGCTTCTTTCTGTTTGGGACCCTCTGAGCTTCCTGTACTTGGATATCTGATTCCTTCTTTAAGTTTGGGAACTTTTCAGTCACGATTTCTTCAAAAACCTTTTCAATCCCTTTGATCTTTCTTCCCCTTTGGGACCCCTATTATGTGAAGATTGGGATGCTTTATATTATCCCATAGGTCCCTTATTCTATTTTCATTATTTTTTATTTGTTTCTCTTGTAGCTCTTCTGAATGTGTGCTTTCTATTGTCCTGTCTTCTAGGACACTAATTCGTTCCTCTGCATTATCCAGTCAGCTTTGTACAGCTATTAGATCATTCCTTATCTCAGCCAATGAGTTTACCCATTCTACTTGGCTCTGCTTTATAGCTTCAATTTCATTTTTGACATATTTTATATCTCTAAACACTATCTCTTTTAATTCCTTCAGCACTTTGATCACTCCTTTTTTGAAATCTTGATCTACTAGGCTATCGATATCTATTTCATTGATCTTTCTTTCAGGGGATTTCTCTTGTTATTTTAATTGGGAAATGTTTCTCTGCTTCTTCATCTTGCTCATACCTCTCTGGCACTGAGGTTTATGGAGTATCAGTTATCTATTGGGGTCCTTAAGGAGTTTAACTATCTAAAGCCTATTTAGGTATAAGACTTAGGAAGAAAAGGAAACATAAGAGAGAGAGAGAAAGAATTTTAAAAGGAGGGAGAAAGAAGGTTGGAAAACAGTTTGTAAAGAGTATTAGAAGAACAAGTTGAAGCAGAATATCAACCGGGTTGAGACGTCCTTTTAAAACCTAAAAAAAAGGGGGAAAAGATGTATTTGAAACCTGTGTCTAATCAATAACAGGACACCAAAACCCAAGAGAAATAGAACTGAATTAAGAAGTAAAAATTAAGAGGGTAATAGAAAATAGAACAGTTAAAAACAGATTAAAAAAAAAAAAAAGGAGGAGGGGGGGTGTCCGTGTTCTCCTGGAGTCTGTGTGCTTTTAATGTGAAGTCTTTCTGTCTTCGTCCTGTTTTGGAAGTTCAGCTTGCTGTTTCCAGAGGCCCTCCATTGGCACCCTCTTCTGTGTTGCTCTCAGTACCTGTTGGCAAGCAGATCGCGCCTCCTCCCAACACTGGGTCAGATGCAGCTCTCCTTTGCTGTGGGCGGGTGGGTCACTGCCCCTCCCGATGCTGCTGTCAGATGTTGCAGACTGGCCAGGTAGGAGAGTGGGTCGCACCCCCTCCCAGCACCGCAGTCGGGGCTGTGTTCCTGCCTGAAAGGCGGGGAGCCGCTTTCCCTCTCCCGGCGCTGGTAGCGCCACGGCTCAGTGTGGCTGCGTGTTCTGCCTCATGTCGGCACTCCGGGGAAGACCGAGGGATAGCCTTGTCCCTGCTCTGGGCCAAAACTCAGCTCCTTGTTTGTCTTTACGGAGCAAGTTCTCTGAGGGACCAGGATGGAAGGGTCCTATCTGCCTTGGGCTGTAGACAAGTCGCAGTCTGGCCTTTGAGGCTGCTGAGCCCTTAGGTGCGGATACAGGATTCGCCCCCGCCTCTGCATGGATGCTAAGCGCTGGAGGATATGGCGGCTGTGCCTGAGCCCAGCATCTCTTCCCCCAAAAACTTTCTGTGGGTTTTCAGTGATGGGGGTATGCACCCTTCTTCCCAGGGCACACCAACCATGTTGTTTTACAGCGGGCCAAGGTTGTTCTGCCCTGTACACCCACAGTCACGGCGCGCAGCACCTTGCAGTCCCCCGGGGCTGCCTCAGTGCAGCCACACCCATCCTCCACCTGGCTTGGGCAGCCTGGCCCTGAACGCAGCTACTGGCCCGCGTCTCAGGCTGGGTGTCGGGGGTCCCTATGTGCCCGTTTAACTTAGCTCTGTCAGTCAAGGGCTGCTATGTACAGATCCCAGCCTTGGAGGCTCCCCCTCCATCCCGCTGGCCTCTCAGTTGGAGGGGGGAGACCAAGCAAACGAGCGCCAGACCTCCTTTGCCACTCCCTCCCCGCGGTACCCGTCCTGCTCTGCTATGTCTTTTGTTCTTTCTTTTTTCCTTTTCTCTTACTGGATTTTTGGCATCTCTATCTTTTGAAGAGGGCGATGTTCTGTCGGAGTTCCGCAGGTGCTTTTGTGGGAGAGGGTGAGCTATGAGTGTCCTTCTCCTCTGCCATCTTATCTCTTCCTGTTTATTTGTCTTTTTACAGCTTTTGTTTTGAAGTCTATTTTGTTTGATATGAGTACTGTTGCCTCTGCTTTCATGTCATTCCCATTTGCATAAAGTATCTTTTTCTCTTCTCTCACTTTCAGTCTGTGTGCCTATTTATTCCTGAATTAAGGGTCTTGGTCACTTTTTCTTATCTAATCAGCCACCCTATGTCTTTTGATTGGAGCCATTAGGTCATTGACATTTAGAGTAATTATTCATCAGTACGTTCTTATTTCCATTTTATTACTTGTTTTCTGATTGTTTTCGTAGTTTTTGTTCTTTTCTTCTTCTTTTAGTTTCTCCACTTGAAGTTTGATTACTATTTTAGTGCGATGTCTTTGTTGCTTTCTTTCTAGTTTTTGTATATCTATTGTAGGGGATTGTTTTTGGTTACCAGGAAGTTGATATATGTTGACATATAAGTATATCTACTTGCATTAAACTGGTAGTCATTTAAGTTCAAATAAACTCTAGCAGATCTACATTTTGTCCCTCCCCTTTTGTTTTGTATTTCTAATGCCACATTTTATATCTTCATGTATGTTCTTTAGCTTTCTATTGCTGTTACAGTTTATTTAACAATTTTTATTTTGACCTTTGTACTAAAGTATTTAAACAGTTGATCCACTGTTTTTACTATATATCTTCCTTTGTCTATGTTTTTTTTCATCATTTAATTTCTTCTTGTGACTTTTTCTATTTTACACACATTTTGTAAGATCAGTTTGGTCTATTAATCTTCATCTTATTCTTGACATTTTAAACAAATAAACAGAAAACAAACTTGACAGCCTGTAGGTGATATAATTACTGGAGGAAAGAAACAATTTAAACAGACTTGTAACAGGAAAGATATTTAATCAGTATTCAAAACACTTATCTACAAGGAAAATCCCAGGCCAACTATGACTTCACTAGGAAATTATACTAAACTTTTAAAAAGTAATTAATGCAAAATGTTAAACAAATTCTTTCATAAAAGAGAAGGAGGAGAGTGGTTTCAAGATGTTGGGCTAGAAGGACATGGATCTCACTGACTCCCACCAATACTTCAAAAATACTTCTACATGTGGAACAATTCTCACAAAACTCTTGTAGGAAATCTTACACAAGTGGAACTACAAGGAAAATCATCATGAAAATGAATAGGAGGAAAAAGAAAATAGAAATCAGGATGGGACCTTTCCCTTGGGGTAGGAGTGGCAAAAGAGGCAAAGCACCCACACCCTGGGATTCCCCCTCTCCAGAAGTGAGTATAGCTGGGGCAGAAGGGAAAATTCAGAGATTTGGTGGAGAGCACATAAGCTACATTGCAGCAGACAGAATGGAGAGAGTTTGGCTCTGGTGGTCCATGTGATCCCTAGTCCTAGATGCAAGCTGGCTGGTGGAAGCCAAAAGTGGGTGCTGGAGCTCAGGCTTCAGAGGATGGATCTTGGTAGAAGACTGGGGTTGACAGTGTAAAGGCAGCCTCAGGGAGCTGGAGTGTGGTCAGGCTGAGGCTGGGAGCATGTGCAAAAGGCCTGGGTCTATCACTGAAATCTCCACTGTTGGTGCACACAGAAGAAGCAGTGGAACATGGTCAGCCATAGCAGCCTTCTCCAGTAGCCCAGAGGGCATTGCTCAGCACCATTATAAACACACTCTTGTGGAGGGAAGGACAAGGTACAGACATAGCAGAATGCGTAGCTCAGTTCAGAGGGGCAGAATCACTGGTGTCCATCTCCTAGGTGGAGGTGGGGCTAAAACCTGAATCCATGCCCAAGAGTATCATGACATTGCAAGTGGAACTGAGATTTAAGCCAAGACCCAGGAGGGAGTGGCATATTTGCTCCACTGCTGCCATTGTGAACTCAGTGCCTCTGGGACATCCAAGAGGAGTACTGGTGTGCAGTGGGGGTGGATCTGACATTAATGGTGGGTGTGCATCTATTCAGGTGGGGCTGGGAATTGGTTGACCCTCTAGCTATCACTAGATCCAAGTGCATGACTGCATTTGCACTATGGAGGTTCCTGGTGCCTAATGTTGGCAGATCTGCTCTGGTGGCTTTTTGGGTGCAGAGCCTGTGGGAAACCAGGGCCGGTTGCTGGCATTCCTGGGGCTGTGGTGTAAATAAGGGCAGAATTAACAAAGTGCTCTTTTTAAGCCTACACAAAGAGTTACAGGTGACACCACAGAGGGAACTTCCCAGTGGACAACTCCCACAAAGAAATACTCAGCAGCTCTCCTCCCAGCTAAAGCGCTCCACTCCAAATTACCACACATGACAGCTCAGAAATGGGCCTAGGCAACTCTGTTCCAACTGCATGGGAGCAGACATGGCCCCTGACAGGGCTGTGAAAACCACAGAGTAAAAGGAGTCCCCACTCAACATCCAGTGCAGGCTCTGGTCACCACAATACCAACCACATGCCAAAACAAGGAGATAAGAACCAGCACACATGGTGAAAAACCATCACACTCATCTATTCTAAAAAAGCCTTGGCAACAAGAATATTAGACACACAGTCTACACAGAAATGCTCCCTCCTAAAAACAGCCCTTTGAGACCACACTGGATAACTATTACTCCAAAATGTATAGAGTCAGAGAACTATAAGTAAAATTAAAAAGCTGAGCAGCCACTCTCATTTAAAAGAACAAAATATATCCCCAGAAAGAACAAACAATGAAATGAACCTCTACTATAAACCAGAGCCTTAGTTCAAAACAGAGAAAATAAAAATCACTGACAGAAATAAGAGAGGTTCTTGATAAAAATGCAGAATACTATAAAATGGAAATATAAACTATCAAAAGGAGGCAAATAAATCAGAAAACTCAATTGCTGAGATAAAAGCAGAGCTAAAGGCAATCAATGGCAGACTAAATAATGCAAAAGATAGAATTAGTGGTTTAGAAGACAGGTTAATGTAAATCACCCATTCAAAACAGCAGACAGAAAAAAAATGGAAAAAAATAAAAGCAATATAAGTGATATATGGGATAATATACAGTGTGCCAACCTAAGCAAAATAAGGATCCAAGAAGCAGAATGAAAAGAAAAGGGGATCAAAAAATATTTGAAGAAATTATGATGAAAAACTTCCCAAACTTACAGAAAGAAAGAGACATTCAAGTACAGTAAACACAGAGGGTCCAAAACAAGATAAAACCGAACAGACCCACACCCGGACATATTATAATTAAGATGGCTAAAATTAAAGATAACAAAAGATTCCAAAGGCAGTAAGATAAAAACAAAAAGTTATAAGGGAAGCCCCATAAGACTACCAGCTGATTTCTCTACAGAAATGTTTCTGGACAGAAATGTGTGGCAAGATATATTGAAAGACCTGAAAGAGCAAAACATTCAATCTAAAATACTCTGCCCAGCAAGACTATCAACCAGAATAGAAGTAGAGATCAAAATTTCTCAGACAAGCAAAAACCAAAAGAATATAGCAATACTAAACCTATCCTAAAGGAAATATTGGAAGTTCTTCTCTAAATAGAAAACCAGCAGGCCTCTATAAAGAAGAAAATATCTTGATGGGAAATGCCATAATTACAATGAACAACAAAAGAATAAACATGAAGAGGTAGGTAAAAGAGGACACCAAAATTATGAAAAAGTGGGAGTGGGGAGCAAAGAATGTAGATTATTTTTCTTTGTTGTTGTTGCTGTTTCTTCAGTTTGTTTTGTTTGGTTTTGTTTTGTTTTTGTTTGTTTTCTTAGGTTGTGTTTGAGTCTACATGATTACCAGTCTAGAGAAAATAGACATAGTAATGGGTTAACATACTCGAAAAACAGGGTAACCACAAATCAAAAGCAAAAAGCAAAAAAAAAAAAAAAAAAAAAAAAAAGAGAGAGAGACAAAACCAAAAAAAAAAAAAAATCAAACTATTAAAAAGAAAATTATTAAACCACAAAAGGAAATCCAAAAAGAAAAAGAAAGAAACAAAGAAGAAATACAAAATCAATGGCAAAACGAGGTTTAAAATGGCAATAAACACACATCTATCAATACTTATCATGAAGGTCATTGGATAAGTGCTCCAATCAAAAGTCATAGAGTGGTAGATTGGATAACAAAACAGGGGCATACAACAACTATGCTGCCTATGAGAGACCCACTTTAGGGTGAAAGACACACATAGATTGAAAGTGAGGAAATGGAAAAGTATATTTCATGCAAGTGAAAATGACAAGATTTGGTGGGGAGCAAGCCAAATAGACTGCAAAACAAAGGCCACAAAGAAAGATAAATAAGGACACTACATAATGATAACAGGATCAATAAAAGCAGATGATATTATATTCATTAACATATATGCACCCAATGTAGGATCACCTAAGTACATAAAGCAAATACTAACAGATATAAAGGGAGAAATTGACAGGAATAAAAGAGTAGTAGGATTTCACACACCACTATCACCACTGGAGAGCTCTTCCAGACATCAAATCAATAAAGGTAGCCTTGATATTAATGACACAAGATAATAGTTATACTTAATTGATAGTTTCCAGAAAAAACATGAAAAACAGATTATGCATTCTTTTCAAGTGCACACAAAACATTCTGTGGGATAGACCACATATGCAGACACCAACCAACCTCAACAAATTCAAGAGGATAGAAATTCTTTCAAGCATTATTTCTGACCACAATGGCATGAAATCAGAAATCAACCACAGGAAAAATAAAAAGGAGAAAATAACAACTGAATGGAGACTAAAATACATGCTACTGAAAAATCAATGGGTAAATGAAAAAAATCAAAGAGGAAATTTAAAAATACCTTGAGACAAATGACAATAAAAACACAACCACAAAAACATCTTGGAAATGCAGCAAAAGCAATCCTAAGAAAAATGTTCATGGGGATACAAGTCTACCTCAGAAAACAAGAACAATCTCAAATAAAACACTTAACATACCACCTACAGTAATTAGAAAAAGAACAACAACAACAACAGCAACAACAACAACAACAACAACAACACCTGAAGTCAGCAGAAGGAAAGAAATAATAAAGATCATGGAGGAAATAAATAAAGTAAAGATTAAAAAAATAGAGAAACTTAATCAAACCAAGACCTGGTTTTCTTTGAAAGAGTAAATTAAATGATCACCATGCTCACTAAAAAGAAACAGAAAATAGAGAACACAAATAAACAAAATAAAAAAATGAAAAAGAAGAAATTACAACTGATACCACAGAAGTGCAAAAAAAGAAAAAATACTATGAGCAACTATATGGCAACAAATTGGACAACCTAGAAGAAATGGACAACTTTCTGGAAACAAACAGTCCACCAAAACTGAATCAAGAAGAAATAGATGAGTTGAACAGACCAGTCACTAGAAGGGAAATAGAATCTGTAATTAAAAAAAAAAAAAAACCCTGCAAGCAAAAGTTGAGATCTGGGTGGCTTCACTGGGAAATTCTACCAATCTTGCAAAAGATAACTTATACCAATTCTTATCAACCTTTTCCAAAAGTTTGCACAATAGGGAACACACTCAAGTTCATTCTATGAAGCCACCATTACCCTGATACCAAAACCAGACAAAGACAATACCAAAAAAGAGAATTACAGGCCAACAGCTTAATGAACATAGATTTAAAACTTCTCTACAAAATATTAACAAACATAATTTAACAACATAGAAGAATATTATACACTATAAAAAAGTTGGATTCATCCCAGGGACAGAAGGATGATTCACCATAGTAAATGAATCAATGTGATACAAAACATCAGCAAAATAAAGGACCACACATGATCATCTCAATAGATGGAGAAAAAAAAGCAGTTGATAAAATTTAGCATCCATTCATGATAAAATCTCTTAACAAAGTGGGTATATAGGGAATATATCTCAACATAATAAAAGTTATTTATGACAAAACCACAGCCAACATAATACTCAATGGTAAGAAATTTAAAGCCTTCCCACTAAAATCTGTAACAAGACAAGGATGCCCCCACTCTCATCACTTTTACTCAACATATATTTGGAAGTCCTGCCCATAGCAATCAAAAAAGAAAAATACATAAGAAGGATCCAATTAGAGTAGAAGAGGTAAAATTGTCATTATATGCAGATGACATGATATTGTATGTAGAAAACCCTGAAGACTCCACACATAAACTACTAGAGCTTATAAACAAATTCATCAAGGTAGCAGGATACAAGATAACCATACAGGAACCTGTTGAAAATCTTTATATTAACAATGAAAGTTCAGAAAAGGAAAGTTAAAAAAAAAAATCCCCGTTAAAATCACATGAAAAATAACATACTTGGGAATAAACCTGACCAAGTAAGGGAAAGATTTATATGCAGAGAACTATAAAACATTGACTAAAGAAGCTAAAGACTATTTAAATAAGTGAAAATATATTCCGTGCTCCTGGAATTTAAGAAGACTTAATGTGATCAAATTACCTGTCAAATTACCCAGGACATTTTTTAACAGAAGTAGGGCAAATGATCCTAAAATTTATATAGAATCACAAAAGACCCAGAATTGCCAAAGCAATACTGAAGGAAAGGAACAAAGCTGGAGGAATAACTCTCCCAGACTTCAGACAATACTACAGAGCTATCACACCAAACAGCATGATATTGGCAGAAAAGCAAACATATGGATCAATGGGTGAGAATAGAGATCCCAGAAATAAACCCACACAGCCATGGTCAACTAATGGTCAAAAAAGGAGGCAAGAATATACAATGGAGGAAAGACAGCCTCTTTAGCGAGTTGTGTTGTGAAGGTTGGATAGCCCATGTAAATCAATAAAATGAGAACATTGCCTCACACCATACACAAAAATAAATTCAAAATGTCTTAAATACTTAAACATAGAGCAAGACACTATAAACCTCCTAGAAGAAATCATAGGCAAAACATTCTCTGACATAAATCTCAGCAATGTTCTCCTGGGGGAGTCTACCCAGGCAATAGAAATGAAAGCAAAAATAGACATATGTAACTGAATTAAACTTATAAAATTTTGCACAGCAAAGGAAACTATAAACAAAACAAAAAGACAGCCTATGGAATGGGAGAAAATATTTGGAAAAGATTCGACTGACAAGAACTTAATTCCCAGAATATATACAAACAGCTCATAGTACTCAATAACACGAAAAGAAGCAAGACAATTCAAAATTGAGCAGAAGGCCTAAACAAACATTTCTCCAATGAAGACATGCCAGGAAGCACATAAACATGCTTAATATAACTAATTATCTGAGAAATGCAAATCAAAACTATAAAGAGGTATCACTTCACACTGGTCAGAATGGACATCATTTTTAAAATCCACAAACAATAAATGTTGGAGACGGTGTGGAGAAAAGGGAACTCTCCTACACTGTTGGTGGGTATGTGGTTTGGTGCAGTCATTATGAAAATCAGTAGAGAGAATCCTTAAAAAATATAGACTTATCTTATAATTCAGCAATCCCACTCCTGGGCATACATCCAGAGGAAACTCTAATTCAGGAAATACATGTGCCCCAACGTTCATAGCAGCACTATAAAAAATAGCTAAGTCATGGAAAAAACCTACGTGTCCATTGACAGATGATTGGATATAGAAGTTATATATATGTAGAGCATTGTGTAGAGCATACATATTGAGATATATATATATAGATATAGATATAGATATATCTATAAATATACACACACATATATATACATACACATACATACAAACAAACATATACATACACACAATGGAATACTACTCATCTATACAAAAGAATAAAATAATGCCTTTTGCAGCAACATGGATGGACCAGGAGTTTTTCATATTAAGTGAAGTAAGCCAGAAAAAGAAAGAAAAATACCATATAAGATCACTTAGAGGTGGAATCTTAAACAGTTACACAAATCAACATAAATGGACTCACAGACACAAGAAAATATATTTATGGTTACCAGGGAAGGAAGGAGAGGGTGGATGGATAAGTTGAGAGGTTGGATTTTGCAGATTCTAACTACTCTATAGAAATTAGATAAACAACAATGTCTTACTGTATAGCACTGAGAACTCTATTCAGTATCTTGTAATAGTCTACAATGAAAAATAATACAAAAGGCATACACACACACACACACACACATATATATATACATCACTATGCTCTACAGCAGAAATTAACATAAAATTGTAAACTAACTATACTTCAATAAAGAATTAAAGAGGAGGAAACAGTTCCCAATATTTCTAAAACATGGTAAGAAAATTAAAACTACAAATAGATCTCATAAATATGGACAAAAAAACACTAACAAAATCCACTCACGTAAAAAAAAGAATTATTTTTTTATAATCATGTTGGTTTTATCCCAGACATGCAAGATTAATCAAATGTACTAAAATAAATTTCTGTAATATACCACATTATGAGACTAGAGAAACAAAATACACACGATTATCTCAATAGTTCCAGAAAAAGTGTTTGACAAAATCCAAGACCCCTTCAATGCCTTTCATGAGCACTAAACAAACTAGGAATTGAAGATGATATGCTATGAACTGTACAGCCCAGAATTTCATATATTAATTCCAAACCTCTGATACATCGGAATGTAGCCTTAATTTGAAACAGCAGTTTTGCAGATGTATTTATTGACGTTAATATGAGGTCATACTGCTGTTCCCATAATACAATATGACTTATGTCCTCATAGAAAGAAGAAAAAAGTATACAAATGCACACACAACACCCACCCACCCACATAAACAGAATGTTGATATCTATATGAATGTGAAATATACTACTGGTGAGGTCTGAGACCGAAATGAGGAAGATCTTATTGGAAAGCAGAGCAGATATTTTGGGTAAATTGTGTTTGGTTGAGTAGAAAGTAGTGTAACTGAGCAGGACACTATGGGGTCTTCCCAGGACAGATCTCTCCCTTATATCCTCTGTTTTACCTCCTCTCTGAAGTACCTAGACAATAGTTTCTGATACCCATTTCTTGAGTTGCTTTAAAGATGTCAAACAAAGCACCAAATGGAAGATGTTCACTATTTGACGACCATGGGCACATAGCTCCCAGGCCTACTGGAGCCTAAGGACTGTTAATGTTAACCCTTGTGATACCACCTTATTACCTCACCATCAACAAATCGGAGAACCGTGATTACCCCCCACCATCTCATCTGGCCTTTAACAATGCCTTCCTGAAACCCATCAGAGAGTTCAGGTGTTTTGAGCATTATCTGTCCAGACTCCTAGTATGGTGTCTTACAATAGACTATGCAGTTTCTTTCACCAGAACCCAGTGTCAGTAGATTGACTTTACAGAATGCAGTCGACTGGACTCAAATTCAGTTTAGAAACAGTAGAACATGTAAGGAAAAAAGAAAAAACTTGTATATTTAGCTGAGGAGACATTTAAGCAGTGTTGAAAACTTGGCCTGGTTTCTCCTGGGCACTTATAATAAAACAACATTAGATGAATGATTTGAAAAAAATTATAAAACAGAAAATAATCAGAAATGAAAATTCAGGAAATTCTCAGCTTAACCATATTCCAAAGAAACAAACAAACAAACATAAGAACAAAATAGTGTGCTTTGGAGAAAACATCAGGACAGTGGCTAGACAAGGATTTGCTGAAGAGATTAAGTGTGGGACTTATGAGTCCAAGCAACAAATTCAGCAGAAACACTGTAAAGTTGTAGTGAAGAGGAGAGAGATGGGACAAAATTAAGGAAGGCTTTTAGACTTCTCAGATTCTACTGGCAGGAAATGGACATATAGAATTATTCAGCTGTGAATATGTGTTAATTTTCAAGTAAGTGTAAGAATGACCCTGAAGGTGGGGACACATCCTGGATTCCAGAGTGCAGGGCTGTCTCTTAAGGCTGAGGATATTAGGCCACTACCTTGGTGGACCCAGAGGACAGAACATTGAGTCAATGAGGATTATTCTCAAGCTTTAAAATCTAATGGAAATTGACACAACATTGTAAACTGACTGTACTTCCATTCAATCAATCAATCAATCTAATGAAATTTGACCAGCTGGATTTTGGACCTGCTATCGATTCATGATTGCTTTTTCTCTTCCTATTTCTCCTTTTTGAATGGGGACGTCTACCCTGTGACTAAGCCATCATTGTATTTTGGGAGAAGATAACTTCTTGCCTGATTTCACATGTTTATAGATGGAGAGATTTACCTGAGGATAAATCATATCCTGTGTCTCACCCATTTAGATAATATATAGAAGAAAACTTCAACTTAGGATCGATTCAGGAATGGGCTAAGAATTTTGAAGTATTAGGAAGGGGTAAATATGTTTTGTTTAGGAAAAACACATACATGTTGGGGTGGGCAAAAGGTTGACTGTTGTTGGGAGACAGAGGATAGATGTGTTGAATTGCGTATCTCCAAACTCATATGTTTGATGTATAACATCCAGTACCTCAAAACTTGGCCTTATATTGAAATACAGTTGTTACATACATATTGGTTAAGATGAGTTCATACTGGAGGAGGGAGGGCCTAATACAATGTGATCTGAGCTCTGATGAAAGGAAGAAATGTGGACACAAACACTCACACAGGGAGAACATTGTGTAAGTATTGAATCCATGTGGTCAAAGCCAATAAATTTACAGAATCTAGGAGGAAAGACCTGGAATGGATAATTTGCTAAAACTTTCAGAGGGAAGGCTGACACTTTACTTTTAGATGTGTAGCTTTCAAAAATGAGAAAATAAATTTTGTTGTTTAAACCACTCAGTTTGTGGTACTTTGTTACAATAGCCCTAGCAAACTAGCACAGAAGGAAACTTCCCCAATTCATAATCCACCAAAAAACAAACACCACCCACAATTAATATTATACTTAAAGTTTGAAGACTGAATGCTTTTCCCCAAATATGAAGAACAGGACAAGGATGTCTGCTCTCATCAGTTTTGCTAAACTTTTTCCTGCAGGTTATAACCAGAGCAATTAGGCAATTTAAAAAAAAAAAAAGCAAAAGACAACGCGCATTGAAAATGAAGCAATTAAAACTGTCTCTATTCACAGAATATGTGATCTAGACTGTAGAAAATCATAAAGAATAACTAAACACTATTAGAAGTAATAAATGAGTTGAATAAGCTTGTAAGGTACAATAACGATACTGAAAAAGCAACAGTGTTTGTATATACTTCCAATAAAAGAAATCCCGAGGAGATTGAGAAAACCTTTCCATTTACAATAGTATCAAAAATAATAAAATACTCAGGAGTAGATTTACCAAAAGAAGTATGAAACTTACTATTGTAACTACACAATATTGTTGAAAGAACCTAAAGAAGGTCTAAATGAAAAAGAAGGCCTCCCATTTCCATAAGTGGAAGAATTAATGTTTTAAGTTGGCAATATATTTTGAATTGATCTTTAGATTCACTACACTATTATCATCCCATCTGACTTTATTGTTGGTATTGATTACTTGATTCTAAAATTTATATTGTATTTGAAGGGACCCAGGATATTCAAAACAATCTGGAAAATAAGGAACAAAGTTGGGGTACCCACACTTCTTGATTTCAGAACTTACTTCGAAGAAACAATAACCAAGATAGTGCTGTCCCAGGTTAAAGGTGAACATGCAGATCAATCGAATAGAATTCATATTTCAGAAATAAACCTTTGTGTCCATAACAACTGATGTTTGACAAAGGAGCTGAGAGCATTCAATGGGGAAATAATACTTTTTAAACCAAAGGTGGTAGGACAATTGGATAGTGACATTCAAAATAATTAATAGCACCATGTACAAAGTTATCTCTGATTAGATCAAAAGCCTAAATGTGAGTGAAAACTTTAAAATTACTAGGAAAAAATATAGAATTATAGTCATGATCTTAGATTTGGTAATTGATTTATTAAACGTGTCATCAAAAGCAGAAACAACAAGAAACAGCCTAAATGTTTATCAACAGATGACTGGATAAAGAATATGTGGTATATTTATACAATGGAATACTACTCAGCCATAAAACCCGACAACATAATGTCATTTGCAGCAACACGGATGCTCCTGAAGAATGTCATTCTAAGTGAGGTAAGCCAGAAAGAGAAAGAAAAATACCATATGAGATCGCTCATATGTGGACTCTAAAAAAAAAAAAAAAAAAAAAAAGAATAAATACTGAACAGAAACAGAGTCATAGACATAGAATACAGACTTGTGGTTGCCAAGGGAGTGGGAGGTGGGAAGAGATAGACTGGGATTTCAAAACTGTAGAATAGATAAAACAAGATTATACTGTATAGCACAGGGAAATATATACAAGATCTTATGGTAGCTCACAGAGAAAGGAATGTGACAATGAATATATATATGTTCATGTATAATTGAAAAATTGTGCTCTACACTGGAAATTGACACAACATTGTAAAATGATTATAAATCAATAAAAAATGTTAAAAAATAAAATAAAATAAATTGGACTTGATCAAATTTAAATGTTTTCCCCCCAATGGACAATATCAATAAAGTAAAAAGACAATTTACAGGGTGATAGAAATAATTGAAAATCACATATTGGCTGTCTAGAATAAACAAGTGACTCATAAAGCTCAATTACATAAAGACAAATAACTCTATTTAAAATGGGGTGGCAATGGATCTAAGTAGGCATTTCTCCAAAAGGAATATTAAGATGACCAGAAAACATATGAAATCATACAGACCGTCATTAGCCATCAGGGAAATACAAATAAAAACCACAATGAGATACCACTTCACACCCGTTAGGTGGCTAGAATCAAAAAGTCAGATAAAAGCAAGTGTTGGTAGAATGCGGAGAATTGAATGTCTCATACATTGCTGGTGGGGCTGTAAAAAGGTGAAACCGCTTTGGAAAATGAGATTCCTCAAATGGGTAACATACAGTTACCGTATGACCCTGCAACTCCACTCCTAGGTATGTTCCCATAAGAAATAAATATATCTGTCCCCAAACAGTCACAATCATTTAGAGCAGCAATATTCACAATAGCTAAAATGGAAATAACTCAAGCGTTCATCGACTGATGAATAGATAAACAAAACATCCATACAATAGAATATCATTCAGCAGTAAAAATAAATTAAGTACTGATATGTGCTGCAACATGTGTAAACCTGGAAAACATTAAGCTGAGTGAAAGAAGCTAGTCATAAAGGACCACATACTACGCGATTCTATTCATACGAAATTTCCACAAAAGTCAAATTCACAGAGACAGAAAATAAATTACTGGTTTCTTAGGCCTGAGGGTTATGAGGGAACAGATAGACAGGTGATAGCTAAAAGGAAAATATTTTCTTTTAGGGTGAAGGAAATATCCTGAATTTGAATGAATACCCAGAACTTGATTGAACATATTTGTTAATATATAAGAATAATTGTACTGTACACTTTCAATGGGTAAATTACATGCTATGTGAAATATATTTTAATGTAGCTTTCAAATAAACAAGGGAAGAAAAAATACCTAATTATCCATCAAATACCATCTGGATAATTTTATTTAAATATAGTTGATATACAATATTATGTTATTTTCAGGGGTACTACATAATTATTTGACATTTCTATATATTATGAAATGATCACCATGGTAAGTCTAGTAACAATCTGTACCTATACAAATATATTAAAATATTATTGACCATATTTCTTATACTGTATACTACATTCCATGGACTTAACCTATTGTATAACTGGAGGATTGTACCTCTTAATCCCCCTCCCCTATATTTTGCCCACCCCTAACCCCTCCCTTCTGGCAACCACCTGTTTTTACTATTTATGTGTCTGCCTTTACTTGGTCATGTTTGTCTTGTGTTTTACATTCCATGCATAAGTAAGATCATGCAGTATTCGTCTTTCTCTGACTTATTTCACTTAGCATCATACCTTGTTGTTCTCTTCATGTATTCACAAATGGCAAGATTTTTGCTGCTGAGTAAAATTCCATTCTACAGTGTGTGAGTGCGTGTGTGTGTGTGTGTGTTTGTCTGTACCTTTATGTATTCATCTATCATGGACATTTAGGTTCCTTCCATAGCTTGGGAGTTGTAAATAATGCTGCATAAAGGTAGGGGTGCATATATTTAAAAATAATTTTTTTTGTTTTGTTTGAGTAAACACCCAGAAGGTAAATTGCTGGATCATATGGTAGTTTTCCTTTTAAATTTTTGAGAAGTTTCATATTGTTTTACATAGAAGTTGAACCAGTTTACAATCCCACCAACAGTGGACAAGGAATTTTTTTCCTCCACATCCTCACCAACATATCCTAATTGTTGTCTATATGATAATAGTCATTATGACAGATGTGAAGAGGTATCATACTGTGGTTTTGATTTGCATTTCCCTGATGAGTGATGTAGAATATATTTCCACTTGTTTGTTTGTCATCTAATGCCTTTTTTTGAAAAATGTCTATTTAGGCCCTCTGCCTATTTTTCAGGAAGACTGTGTGTTCTATCTTTTTTTTTTTCTTTTTTGGTGTTGTGTTAATATAAGTTATTTGAATATTTTGGATATTTATCCTTTTTTGAATGTATCTTTTGTAAATGACTTCTCCCATTTAATAGGTTGCTTTCATTTTGTTGATGGTTTCCTTCACTGTAGAAAAGATTTTTAGTTTTATGTGGTTTCACTTGTTCATTTTTGCTTTTGTTTCCCTTGACTGAGGAGATATAATCAAAAAAAAAAAAAATATATATATATATATATATATATATATATATATATATATATATATATCGCTAAGTCGGATGTCAAAGAGCATATTGTCTATGTTTTCTTCTAGGAGTATTGCAGTTTCAGGGTAAGCCCTGAATGTAAGCATTTATGTTTATATTTTGAGTTTATTTTTGTTTATGGTGTGAGAAAGTAGTTTAGCTTTATTTTTCTGCGTGTAGCTATCTGGTTTTCCCAACACCATTTATTGAAGATGCTGTCTTTTCTCCATTTTATTCTCTTGCCTCCTTTGTCATAGAGCAATTGACCATGTAGGTGTGGGTTTCAGTTCCATTTATGTATGTATGTGTCCAGTTTTGTGCCAGTACCACACTGTTTTGATTATTGTACCTTTGTCATATACTCTGAAGTCAGGGACTGTGAAACTTTCAGATTTGTCTTCTTTCTCAATATTGTTTTAGCTATTTGGGGTCTTTTGTGATTCTATACAAATTTCAGGTAAAGATTGTATTGGGTAACATGGTCATTGAAAATATTGTTTTCAATCTATGAAAACAGTATATATTTCTATCTGTTTGTGGCATCTTTAATCTCATTCATCAGTGTTTTATAGTTGGCAAGTACAAGTCTTTTATCTCCTTGATTAGATGTTCTAGGTATCAAGCCTACATACTTTATTCTTCTTGATGCAATTATAAATGAGATTGTCTTCTTAACAATTTCTGTCTGAGAGATTATTGCTAGTGCATAGAAATCTGACAGATTTCTATATATTAATTTTGCATCCTGCAACTGTACTGAAATTATTTATTAGTTCTGATACTTTGTAGAAATTTTAGGATTTTCTATATACAGTTTCATGTCATTGAAACATATAGCAAACAGTCACAGTTTTACTCTTCCGTTTTCAATTTGGATTTCTGAATTTATTTTTCTTGTCTGATTGCTATGGCTAGAATCGCCAAGGTGAATAAAAGCAGCAACAGTGGGCATCTGTGTCTTATTCGTGACTTTTGAGGAAAGGCTTTCAGCTTTTTCTCATTGAGTATGATGTTGGCTGTGAGTTTGTCATATATTGCCCTTAGTATATTGAGGAATGTTCCCTCAGAAGTAACGACTTTGTTGAGAGTTGTCATTAGAAATGAATGTTAGATTTTGTCAAAAGATTTGTATACATCTATTGAGGTGATAAATGATTTTTAATTTTGAATTTGTTAATGTGGTATTTCACATTGATTGAGCTACAGATATTGAACTTGAGTCCTTTAAATAAATCCCACTTGATCATACTATATGAGTCTTTTAATGTGTTGTTGACCTTAGTTTGTGAACATTTTGTTGAGAATTTTTCTGCATCTATGTTCATCAATGATAATGGCCTATAATTTTATTTTTTGGGTGGTATCTTTTTCTGGTTTTAGTATCAGGGTGATGCTGGCCTGGTAGAATGAGTTCAGAAACTTCCTTACTCTTCAATTTTCTGGATCAGTTTGAGAAAAATAGCCATTAACTCATCTTTAAGTGTTTGGTAGAGCTTACCTATAAAGTCAGCTAGTCCTGGACTTTTGTTGGTTGGGAGTTTTTTGTTTTTCTTTTTTGTTTTTACTGATTTCATTTTATTACTGGTGATCTCTATTGATAACTAGAGATAATTAGTCTGTTCATAATTTCTATTTCTCTCCAAATTTGGTCTTGGGGTGTTGTACACTTGAGGTATTTATCCATTTCTTCTATGTTCTCTTTATTGGTTTATAATTATTTATAACAATCTCTTATGATCCTTCATATTTCTGTGGTTTTGGCTGTAACTTCTCTTCATTTCTAATTTAAAAAATAATTGATCCCTCTCGCTTTTTAAATGATGAGTTTATATAGCTTTTCAAAGAACCATCTCTTAGCTTTATGGATATTTTATATAGTTTTGGTCTCTATTTCATTTATTTCTACTCTAATTTTTACTACCTCTCTCCTTCTACTAACTTCTGGTTTTTCTGTTCTTTTTTTTTTTTTTTAAATTCTGTGTGATATAAGATATATAAGGTTAGACTGTTTATTTTAGAATTTTGTTTCCTGAGTTAGGCCTGTACTACTATAAACTTGCTTCTTAGAAATGTTTTCGCTGTGTCATACTTTTTGTATCATTGTGTTTCCATTTTCCTTTGTGACCAAGTATTTTTAAATTTCATATGTGATATTTTTTTCAGTAACCCATTGGCTGTTTAGTAGCATTTTGCTTAACCTCCATGTGTTCACAGATTTTTTGTGTGTGTGGACTTTTTTCTTGTAGTTTCTTTCTAATATCACATGGTTGTAGTCAGAAAAGATATTTGATATTATTTCAATCTTCTTAAATGTACTGAGACTTCCTTTATGACTTAGCATGTAATCTATCCATGAGAATGTTCCATGTGCACTTGAAAAGAATGGGTGTACTCTTCAACTTCTGGATGGAATGTTATATCTATCTATCTATCTATCTATCTATCTATCTATCTATCTATCTATCTAGGTATCTATCTATCTAGGTATCTATCTATCTAGGTATCTATCTATCTATCTATCATCTATCTATCTATACAGGGACAGACAGAGAGCCAGAGAGAGAGAAAGAGAGAGAGAGAGATTTATTCTGGCCTAAGATGTCCTTTAACGCCAGTGTTTCCTTACTGAATTTCTGTCTGGATTATCTGTCTATTGATGTTTGTGTGGTGTTAAAGTCCCCTACTATTATAGTGTTTCCCTCATTTTCTCCTTTCATGTCTGTTAATATTTGCTTTGTGTATTTAAGTACTTCTAATTTGGGTATAGAAATTTGCATTGTTATATTATCTTGATAAATTGATTTCTCTGTTATTATATAATACTTTCTTTGTCTCTTGTTACACTTTTTCTTTTAAAGTATAATTTGCCTGAGATAAATATTGCTACCTGAGCTTTCATTTCATTTTTATCTGCATGGAATACCATTTTCGATTCTCTCACTTTCAGTCTTTGTGTTTCTTTAGATCCAAAGCTGGTCTCCTGTGCGCAGCACATATTTGGGTCTTGCTCTATATCTATTAACCACTCTGTCTTTTGATTGGAGCATTTTTTTCCATTAGCATTTAAAGTAATTATTGATAGGTATGTACTTATTGTCACTTTGTTCATTGTTTTCTGGTTGTTCTTGTATTTATTTTTGTTCTTCTTTTGCTCTCTTCTCTTATGATTTGATGACTATTGTTCATTTTATTTTGGGATATTTTTTTCCTTTTTGCATATCAATGACTGATTTCTAGTTTGTGTTTACCATGACATTTTTTAATACCACAAACTACACACACACGCGCACACGCACACACACACACACACACACACATACATAATTAAATATTTTTAGCTAACAATCTCTTAAGTTTGAACATATTATAGTAATATTCCATTTTACTTCCCTCCCTTAAATTTAATGTTTTTTGATATCATATTTAACATCCTTTGTTCTGTGTTTCCCTTAACTACTTATTGTGTATATAGATAATTTTACTAATTTTGTCTCTTAACCTTTCTACTCATTTTAAAAGTGCTTAATCTACTAACTTTACTGTATATTCACCTTGACTAATGAGATTTTTCCTTTCATAATTTTCATACTTTTAGTTGTGCTTTTCTTTTCCATTTAGAGAAGCACAGTTAAAATTTCTTGTGAATCCAGTTTTGTCATGCTGAATTCTTTACCTTTTGCTTATCTGTGAAACTCTTTCTCTCCTTCAAATATAAATTATAGCCTTACCAGTTAGAGTATCTTGGCTGTAAGTTTTCTTGTTTTTCATCATGTTAAATATTTTTTGCCACTCTCTTCAGGCGTGGAAAATTTACGATGAAAGTTCAGGCCCCTTGTATAAAACTAGATGTTTTCCTCTTGCTGCTTTTAAGATTCTCTGTTTTTAATTTTTGCCACTTTAAGTATAATGTGTCTTGTTTATTGTGTCATCTTGCTTGGTACTATCTGTGCTTTCTGGACCTGAATGTCTGTTTACTTCATCAAGTTTGGGAAGTTCTCAGCTTTTATTTCTTCATATAAGTTCCCATTTCCCATCTCTTTTCCTTCTGGGACTTCTATGATGTAAATGTTAGTGTGCTTGATGATGTCCCAGAGATCTCTTATATGATCCTATTTTTATTTCCTTTTTTATTTTTTTTTTTCTGTTCAGCTTGGTTGATTTGCACTACTCTGTCTTTCAGTTTGCTGATCCATTTCTAAGTAACATCTAATCTACTGTTGATTCCTTCTAGTGTATTTTTAGAATTTAGTTATTTTATTCCTTATCTCTGTTTCTTATTTATATTTTCTAATTCTTTGTGAAAATTCTACCTGTGTTCATCCATTCTTCCCAGGATTTCATTGAGCATCTTTATCATAAATACCTATGTCTACTTTGCTTTGTTATTCTTCTGGTGTTTTGTATGCACCTCTGTTTGGAACATATCCTTCTGTCTCCTCATTTTACTTAATTCTTTGTGTTTATTTCTACATATTAGGTAGGTTGATTACATCTTGCAGTCTTGGAGAAGTGACCTTTTATAGAAGATGTCTTGTGGGTCTCAGTAGCAAACTTTCCTCTCATCATCAGAGCTATATATTCTAGGGATGCCTTCTATATAGTTTGCAAGGGCTCTTTTGTTTTGACGGGGCTGAGTGCCCTGGGTGTGCGCATAGGTGGGGCTGTCTGCTGGCACATTTGGCTCCCAGGCACTACCTCATGCCGTGGCTGCTGGCTCACCATTGCGTGAGACTTGGTCCCTGCATAGCTCACTGTGCTGCCCATGGGGTCCTGGACTGGTGCTGGCCCACTGGTGGGTGGTGCAAGATCCTGGCATGGCTGGCTGTATGGCCCATGGGGCCCTAGGACTGGTGCCTGACCACTGGTATACAGAGCCAGGTCCCAGCATGGCTGGCTACATGACCCAACATAACATGGGGTTAGTGATGGATGGCTGGTGTGTGGGGCCTGTTACTCGTGTGGCCGACCACACAGCCTAGGGGTTCCCAGGGCTTATGCCTGCCAACTGGTAGGCTGGGTTACATTCTATGGTGGATAGCTTCAGGTGCCAGAATGGCCTGGGACTGGTTCTGGAATGCTGATGAGTAGGGATGGGTTCCCGTGTGGCTGGCTGCTCATACCAGTGGGTCTTGGTTTTGTAATCCCCCAGTACTATTAAGCCTTGAGGAGGATTCCAAAATGACTCTTGCCAGCATCAGTGTCCTCATTGTATTAGTATTATAAGGTCCACAAAATGGATGTCACCAGCATCTGTGTTCCCAGGGGGAGTCCCAGTTGCCTCTTGCCTCTCCAGGAGGCTCTCCAAGATCAGTAAGTGAGTCAAATCCAGGCTCCATTCAACTACTGCCTTTGTAATGTCACTTGGAGTGTGTGAAAATTTGCACATTTCCTTTAAGAGCAGACTCTTTGTTTCCAACTGACTCTCCCTTTTGATAGCCCTGCTGGCCTCCAAAATCAGATGCTCTGGAGTCTCATCATCCTATTTCAGGGCCACAATGGTTTTGGTAGCCTGAGGGGAGGTTTGAACTGCCCGATCCTTTGGAAGAAAATATGCAATTGTGATTATCCTTTCATTTGTGGGTTGCCTATCCAGGGGTGTGAGTCTTGGCTATACAACATCACCACCCTTCCTACACAAATTTTTGGTTGCATCTTCGTATCTTTAATTGTGGAAAATATTTTCTGCTGTTCTTCAGGTCATTCTCATAGACAGTTGTTCTGTAAATGGCTGTAATTTTGGAGTGCCCATGTGAGGAGGTGTGCTCAGGGTCTTCCCACTCTTTGACCTTGTCTCCCACTTCATATATTTTACTATTACTAATTAGCATCCTTATCTTTTAGCTTGAATAACTGATTTCAAGATTGTTTTAAGGCAGAAATAGTGATGATGAATTCCCTCAGCTTTTGTTTATTTGAGAAAGTTTTCATCTATAATTAATTTCTGAAAGACAATTTTGAATGATAAAATATTTTGGTTTGCAATTTGTTTTTCTTTCCGTACTTTGAATTTATCATCCTCCTTTCTCCTGCCTTCAAAGTTTCTCTGAGAAATCTGCTAATACTTACAGTGCTTCCTTTATATTTGAGGTTGTTTTCTCTAATAAATTTACCATGTTTTGTCCTTGCTTTTACACGGTTTTAGTATAATGTATCATGGAGATGAATATCTTGGGTAAAATTTTGGTGTGACCTTAGCTTTATAAACTTGGACATGTAATCTCACCACAGTTTGGGAAGAACCCAGCCATTCATTATTTTCTTTTTATTGAAGTAGATTTGATTTAAAACATTATAATAGTTTCAGGTGTATAGCATAGTGATTCAGTATTTTTGCAGATTACTTTCCATCATAGGTTATCACAAGGAAAAGTCTACAATTCTCTATATGATACACTATATCTTTGTTGCTTATCTATTTTATATATAGTAGATTTTATCTATTAATCTCATATTCCTTATTCATCACTCCCACTTCCCTCTCCCCTGGGGTAACAATAAGTTTGATTTTATATCCGTGAATCTGTTTCTGTTTTGAATATATATATTCACTTGCACATTTTTATATTTCACATATAAATGGTATCATAAAATATTTGACTTACTCTGTCTCCTTTATTTCACTAAGCATAATTATTCTCTAGGTCCATCAACATTGCTACAAATGGCAGGATTTTACTCTTTTTTATGGCTGAATAATATATATATATACACACACACATATATATATATATAAAATATATGATATATATATATATAAATCTATGATATATATATATAAAATGACAACTTCTTTATCCATTCTTCTGTTGATGAGCTCTTGGGCTGCTTCCACCTCTTGGTTATTGTAAATAGTGCTGCTGTGAACCCTGGGGTACTCAGATTATTTTGAATTAGTGTTTTCATTTTCTCAGGATATATGCACAGGAATGGAATTACGGGATCATATGGTAGTTCTATTTTTAGTTTTTGAGGAACCTCCATACTATTTTCAAAGTGATTGCACCAATTTATATTTCCACTAACAGTGTACAAGGGCTCACTTTTCTCGACATCCTCATTAGCATTAGTTACTTACAGATTTTTTTTTTGATGATACCCATTGTGACAGGTGTGAAGTGATATCTCATTGTTATTTTGATATGTATTTTTCTGATGACTAGTGATGTTGAGCACCTTTTCATGTGTCTGTTGGCCATCTGTATGCCTTTTTTGAAAAATTTTTCATTCGAATTTTGCAGATTTTCTTATTGAGTTTGGGGTTTTTTGTTACTGAGGTGTACGAGCTGTTTGTATATTTTGGATATGAACCTTTTGTACATTGACTCATTTGCAAATACTTTTTCTCCCATTCTGTAGGGTTTCTTTTCATTTATTGATGGTTTTCTTTGTTGTGCAAATGCTTTCAGGGTTTTTTTTAATTGTTGAGTTATAGTCAGTTTACAATGTTGTGTCAATTTCCAGCGTAGAGCACAATTTTTCAGTTATACATGAACATACATATATTCATTGTCATCACATTCTTTTTCACCATGAGCTACCACAAGATCTTGTATATATTTCCCTTTGCTATACAGTATAACCTTGTTTATCTATTCTATATATACCCTTCAGTATCTACAAATCTCGGTTTAAATAGGTCTAATTTGTTTATTTTTTTTTCTTTTCTTTTGCCTTTGGAGATGGGTCCAAGAAAATATTGCTACAATTTATGTCAAATGTTTCACCTATATCCTCTTCTAGGAGCTTCATGTTTTCACATCTTATATTTAGGTCTTTAAACCATTCCAAGTTTGTTGGTGTGAGGTGTGAACCGATGTCTTACATGTGGCTTTTCAGTTTTCCCATCACCACTTGTTGTACAGACTGTCTTCTCCACTGTATAGTCTTCCCTGCTTTGTCAGAGTTTAATTTATCAGAAGTGGGTGGATTTATTTCTGGACTCTCTAATCTGTTCTGTTGATTTATGTGTCTGTATTTGTGACAGTACCAAACTGTCTGGATTGCTATAGTTCTGTAGTATAGTCTGAAGTCTGGAAGGGAAATACCTCCAGTTGTTGTTTTTCTTTTTTTCCCTCAAATTGCTTGGGCAGGGTTTTCTGTAGTTCCATATACATTTTAAGGTTGTTTATTCAAGTTCTGTGAAAAATGTCATGGCATTTTGATAAGGATTGCATTCAATCTGGGGATTGCTTTGGGCAGTATGGCCATTTTAACCATATGAATTCTTTCAATCCACAGGCACATGCATCATCTTCATTTCCCTTTATGTATGTTTTATTGTTTTCAGACTATAGGTCTATCACTTTCTTGTTTAAGTTTATTCCTAAGTTTTTTTTTTTTTTTGGTGTGAATTTAAATAGTA
Source organism: Camelus dromedarius (assembly GCF_036321535.1). Taxonomy (NCBI): domain Eukaryota; kingdom Metazoa; phylum Chordata; class Mammalia; order Artiodactyla; family Camelidae; genus Camelus; species Camelus dromedarius. Next base: position 70,681,112 of record NC_087472.1, read on the forward strand.
TTTTTTTAAAGCTTTCTCTTTCTGATATTTTGTTATGGGTGTATAGACACATAACAGATATTTGTATATTAATCTTATATCTTGCAACCTCCTGAAGTTGTCTATTCGTTCTAACAGTTTTAGGGCTGAGACCTTAGGGTTTTCTACATAAAGTATCTTGGAATATGCAAACAGTGATAGCTCTTCCCTTTCAACTTGGATAATTTATTTATTTGTTGTTTGATTGCTGTGGATAAGACTTCTAATACTATGTTAAAAGGAAGTGGTGACAGTGTCTTGTTCCAGGATTTACTGTGAAGGCTTTCAACTTTTCACCATTGAGTATGGTGTTGCCTGTGGGTGTGTCACAAATAACCTTTATTATGTTGAGATATTTTCCCTCTGTACCCACTTTGATGATTGTTTCTATCACAAATGAATGTTGAATTTTTCCAGTAATTTTGTATTGATTAAGATGATCATGTGATTTTTGTCCTTCTTTTTGTTGATGTGGTATATTGTATTGGTTGATTTGCAAAGGTTGCTCCATCCTTGTGATCCTGGAAAAAATCTAAATTGATCATGGAGTATGATCTTTTTATGCATTGTTAAGTTCAGTTTGCTAATACTCTGTTGAGGATTTTTGCATCTATACTTCCCAAAGAAGTTGGTCTGTCATTTTATTTTTTCTGTAGTGACTTTGTCTGGTTTTGGTGTCAGGGTAATGGTGGCGTCATAGAATGACTTTGGGAGTATTCTCTTTTCTTTCATCTTTTTTGGAATTGTTTGAGAAGCATGCATATAAATTCTCCCTTATATGTTTCACAGAATTCCCCTGTGAAGCCATCTGGTCCTAGACTTTTGTTAGCTGGGAGTTTATTTTTTTAATTAAAAATTTAATTTCACGTTTAGTGTTCGGTGTCTTCAAATTGTCTATCTCTTCTTGATTCAGTCTTGGCAGGTTGTTTGTTTCTGATAATTTGCCCATTTCTCGTAGGCTGTCCAATTTGTTGGCATTAACTGGTCATAGCATTCTCTTATGATTTTTTTGTGTGTCTCTGTGTAACACAAACAAATCATAAGAGAATGCCTGTTGTCATTTGTCTTCTTTCAATCCTTAGTTTGTTTATTTGGAGTCTCTATTTTCTTTATGGTGAACCTAGCTAAAGATTTATTAATTTTGTTTGTCTTTTCCAAAAAAAAATTTACTGATTTCATTGATATTTTCTATTGTTTATTTGATCTTTATTTTCTTTATTCCCTCGATGATACATTATTTTCCTCCTTTCGCTGACTTTGGGCTTTATATTTTGTTTGCTTTCTTTTGCTGTTGATTTTTTGAGGAGGGAGGCAATTAGGTTTCATTTATTTATTTTTAATTGAGGGACTGGGGATTGAAGCCAGCACCTTGTGCTTGCTACACAAGCTATACCCTCCTTGCCACTTGTTCTTCCCTTGTTATTGTTTGAGTGTTTATGTTAGGTTGTTTATTTGACATTTTCTTATATCTTTAGAAAGGTCTTATCACTATGAATTTCCCTCTTAGAACTGCTTTTGCTGCATCCCATAGATGGTGGAAAATTATGTTTCTATTTTCATTTGTCTTAAGGTATTGTTTGATTTCCTCTTTGATTTCATCATTGGTCCATTTTATTTTTCTACTAGCATGTTTAGTCTATAAGTGTTTGTTCTTTTCCCATTTCCCTTTCTGTAGTTGATTTTTAATTGCCTATCATTGTGGTCAGGAAAAAAAATGCTTGATATAATTTCTATCCTGTTAAATTTGTTGAGGCTTGATTTAGTGGCCTATTATGTGATCTGTCCTGGAGAGTGTTCCATGTCCACTTGAAAATAATGTGTATTCTGCTGTTTTTTTTTTTTTTAAATGTAATGTCCTTTGATATCTTTTAATTCCAACTGGTATAGTGTGCCACTTAAGACTACGTTTGCCTTATAGATATTCCTTCTAGGATGACTTGTTCATTGATGTCAGTTGAGTGTTAAAGTTCCCTACTATTATTTTATTATTGTCCATTACTCTCTTTATATCAGTCAGCATTTGCTTTACATACTCCTATATTAGGTGTATGTATGTTCACTAGTGTAATATCTTCTTGCATTGATCCCTTTATTATCGTATCATGTCCTTTTTTGTCTTTTGTTACAACCTTTGTTTTAAAGTCTATTTGGTTTGATATGAGTATTGCTACCCCTGCTTTCTTGTAGTTTCCATTTGCATGAAACATCTTTTTCCTTTCTCTCTCTTTCAGTCTGTGTGTATCTTTAACCCTGAACTGAGTTGAGTCTCTTTTCACTAGCATATTAAAACATGTTGCTGTTAGTCTTATCTTATCACCCACACTATGTAATTAATTAGTGGAGACTTTCGTTCATTGACATTTAGACTAATTATTGATAGGTCAGTACTTATTTCCATTTTATTACTTGTTTTCCAGTTATTTTTGTAGTTCTCTGTTCATTTCATCTTCTTTTTTCCCTTCCATTGTGGTTTACTGATTTTTTTTTTTTTGTACTCTTGGTTTCCTTTGTTTTCCGTTTTTGCGTATCTATTGTATGTTTTTGATTTCCAATTACCATGGAGTTCATATATTCTGATGCATATTATATCTTCCTGATTTACACTGAAGTTCAAGCACATTCTACTGTTTGTACTCCTTTCCTATGTATTTTGTGTTTTTCATGCCATATTTTACATCTTTTTGCTTATCCATTTACTGCTTATCATAAAGATAATTTTACAATGTTTTCATCTCTGTTCAATCTATATGTTGGCTTATTTAAGTGATCATCAATCCTTACTATATATTTGCTTTCTCTAGTGTGATTTTTCCCTTTCTTAGAGGGTCTTACCTCTTTTCAATTTAGAATATACCCTTCAAATTTTCTTTTAGTGCAGGTTTAGTATTGCTGAATTTTTTACAGGCTTTGCTTGTCTCAGAATTACTTTTTCTCTTCTATTCTAAATACTATTTTTTTTTTCCGGGTAGAGTCTCCTAGGTTGCAGGGTTTTTTTGTTTGTTTTTGTTTTGTTTTTCTTTTTCCACTTTCGGCATTTTGACTGTATTATGTCATCCCTTTCTGGCCTTCAGAGATTCTGCAGATAAATCAGCTGATAGCTTTATGAGGATTCCCTTGTATATAACTCTTTTATTTCTCTTTTACTGCTTTTTGAATCCTCTCCTTATCTTTAACTTTTGCTATTTTTATTATGATATGTCTTGATATGGGTCTGTTTGGGTTAATAACATTTGAGATCCTGTGTGCTTCCTGTACCTTGATAATCTGTTTTCTTTGATCGTTTTGGGAAATTTTCAGTCAATCTCCTCAAATGCAGTTTTGATACCCTTCTCCCTTCTCCTGCTGAAACTCCTGTAGTACAAATGTTGGCGCATTTGGTGTTACCCCAGATATCTAATATGTTTCAATCATAGTTTCTTCATCTTTCTGTCTGCTGTTTGAGTGACTGCCATTATTGTATCTTCCAGATCACTTACGTGTGCTTTTGTGTCATTATTCTGGTATTATTTGCTTCTAGAGTGTTTTTCATCTCAGGTATTGAATTACCTATTTTTGATTGGGCCCTCTTTGTATTTTCTAGTTCTTTGATAAAATAATCCGTGTTTAGATAATTGCCCTTTCCTTATTCAGTTAGCATTTTTATTACTTATTTTTTAATCTGGTAAATTGTTTATTTTTGTTTTATTATTTTCATTTTCAGGGGTTTTCTCTTGCCCTTGCAATTGGGAGTAGATCCTCTGCTTTTCCATTTTACTTAACTTTCTCTGCTTCTATAAATTAAGTAAAACTATTTCCTATTGTGGCCTTGAAAGGGTGTTTTTATGTGGGAATGTCCCTATACAGACTGTGTGTTCTCAATTACTTTTTTTTGGGGGGGGGAAGGGCTCGATTTGATATGGATACAAGTGACATCTTGCCTTGGATTATGCTGACAGCTAGCATGTTGTTAGGTGGTGTTGCTGTTTATGAAGGATCTACAGCTTGTGCAGGGTTTGAGGCAGAGCTTCTTTTCTACTCAATAGATGTCACCTCCATTTCATGGGCAGGGTCGACTCCCCAGTTGCTGGAGTAGAAGTTTTGAGATTCAGGCTTAAGCTGGCTCTATTCCTTTCAAGTGTGCATTTTTCCTTCTCCCTGCATCAGGATCATTTTCCCCAAAGGAAGGGAGTGCTAAAGCAAGTGAGGTGTGTGTAATTATAGATGTCCAATGCTCTGCCTGTATAAGCATCCACAGCTCTGCTCAGATGCAGCCTACTGTCAAATATTTTCTTGGGGCATGACTGCTCTAGATCTAGCACCAAGTTGTGGCTTGGAGTGAATGGAGCCTGAGCATTAACTTGTCTTAGGCTGGGCCATGCAGTGAAGTGGTTATAGAAATTCTGGCAGCCATGCTGCAGTCAGAAGTTTGAGCTACTTTTGTGGTACCACTTGAATAACCACCACCAGTGGCCACCACCACCCCATCTAGGCTGTGCCCCATCAGCCATTATTTCTTTAAATAAGATTAATTTTCAAGTTTCTTTCTCTTCTACTTCTGGAACTCCAGTAATGCATAAAATGTTATTTTTAGGTGTATATCATGATGCATGTTGTCTTTCTTTTCTCTTTCTAGAATTGCTTTCCCTCTTGCTCTTCTAACTGCATGATTAAAAAAGAATCTCTTTTCCCATACTCTTTCTTCTTGTTGTTAATTCAAGCTATGTAAACTCTAAACACAACAAGAACAGGTGTGGATTTACACCAAGGGAAATTACTATGATGAAATATCAAGGGTCAGAAGATTTTTTTTTCTAAACTGACTTGGTAACATACTTGCCTACTGGACTATGCAGGACTAGTAAGGACAGGACAAGCACAAAAGGCCATGGTTGAATTTCAGTCAAGAAGAGGTCTCAGGGTACCAAAATAAAGTTTGATCAAGAAGACAGTCTCTGCCAGCCCAGACATAAAACTTTTTGTATATGTTCAAATGAGTTTTGACTAGTTTTCCAAGACTTTTTAACTCGGGAAAAGGAAAGCCATTTCAAGAAATATTGTTAGGCCAATCAGATATCCACATGCATAAGAATAATGGTAGACCTTTACATTTTATCATGTACAAAAATATACTCGAGAGAATAGTGACCTCAGCAACATGGCTGTGTAAGATGTGCCTCCTATTTATCCCCCTTTTAAATCAGCAAATTAGGCATCCATATATAAACAAAAGTGCCTTTGTAGGTGTTTTTTGACCTAGAATCTTACTCTGTGGGAACTGAATGGGGTCTTTCCCACCAGTGAAGCCTGTAACAAACATACAACCCTCCGTGCAGACTGCAGGATCAGCAGAGCCAGAGAAACTGCCTAGACCTTTCTCACCACTGTCATGCAGTAATTCAGTGAGTCTTGACCCAGGCAGTCACTCATGCATGAAAAAAAAAAAAAAACTTGCAGAACTCAAACCTTTCCAAAGGCAGACATTTTTGCATAACTTTGGGGGGAAAATACAAGCTTGGTCACAGTGCAGACATTAGAAGAAATTTTTCAGTGTCATCCCTTCCACAAGGAAACACTAAATGTGGCAAATTTATCCATTGAGCATGACCTGTCCCACAGAGGAAAAGAAAAGTAATGAGTTAATACCTGGCTCCCCCGGTTGGGTAGAACATGATTGGAGGAATCCACTTCTTTTTACCAGCATGCAGAGTACTGAGATGAGACTTGTAAAACTGAGGGGGAGGGAGGATACTGGATAAAAGGCAGATAAAATTTCAAACAGCAATATATATATATAAAGAAAAACTGGGCACAGTGAGATGTCCACCTATGAGCCTGTGATAGTACCAGCACCAGAAATCGCTTACTGGGTTTGGGGAAACCAAATGAACCAAACACTGAGATCTAAGCCCACACCTCCTCCTACTCTTCTGCCCATTCCTTGTAGGCATTGCTGATTGCATCCAGAAGTCCAAGCTCCAGTGGACATGGGGCATGCACAGGAAACAGGCTATAGTCTGTGGGCAAGGGAGAAGCCAAAGCTTGAGCTATAGTGCCATCTTCTAAAAAAATATAGAGAGAAATTTCCAGGAGACAACCTGGTGAATTTTAAGAATGAGACAAAATATGTAAGCTTAAACATTCACCCAAAAGAGGGAACAAGAAGAGTGGAGAAGGTACACCTTTGCAAAATAACAGTATCATAGAATTTAATGCCCCATCTCCTGATGACAATGGGAAAGTAGTAAATGAGTTGCTTTCTACTTCAAACGCAAAAGCACCAACACGTAACTATAAATAATTAAAAAAACAAGAAAACGTGTCATCACACCCACACACACACACACACACAAAAACAAATAAAAGTTTCCAGTAACTGAGCTCAAGGTCACATAGTATTTCAATCTAGTTGATATATAACTCAAAATATCTTTTATGAAGAAACTCAGTGAGTTCCAGGAAAGCAGAGAAAGGCAATTTTATGAAATCAAGAATAAAATACATGAACAAAATTAATTGTTTGCCAAAGAGATTAAAATTATCAAAAGTTAAGCTGAAATTCTTTAGCTGAATAATTCAATAAATGAGATGAAGAATGCAATAAAGTGCATCGGTAGCAGTGTAGACTAGATAGAAGAAAGAATAAGTAACTTCAGGATATGAAATCTGAAATAACACAGAAGAAAAGATGGATCAATACTTTAAAAAGAGTAACGAATGTTTATTTGAGTTATGGAATTCCATCAAAGACACAAATATCAGAATAACTGAGGATCCATAAGGAGAAAAGGGTGGAGAGTTTACTTAAAGAAATAAAGCTGATAACTTTACAGGCCTGGGGAGACTTGGACATGCAAGCTTATGGAGCTAATAGAAAACCCCACTATCCCAATCCATACATGTTCATGAAGCTAATAGAAAACCCTATTATCTCAATTGAAAAGAGCCTTCCAAAAGACACATTATAATCAAACTGTTAATAATAAATGATAAAGAAAGAATCTTAAAGTCTGCCAGCAGGAAAAAAAAAAAAGAATGTAATTTACAAAAGAAGCCCCATTAGAGTATGAATAGATTTTTCAGAAGAAACTCTATGGGCCAGAGGGTAGTAGGAAGACATATCTAAAGTGTTGAAAGGTAAAAATTGCCAGCGAAACATACTTTATCTGGAAGTTATCCTTGGGATATGATGGAGAAATAAAGACTTTCTCAGACAGAAGCTGAGCAAGTTCACCTACTAGACTTATCTTGCAATAAATGATAAAAAGAGTTCTAGCTAAAGGTGAAAATGTTAATCAGTGACATGAAAACATATAAAAGTAAACAACACACTGGTAAAGATAAAATATATATGGTCAGACTAAGAAAACTCTAACATTTTATTAGGATGATGTATTAACCACTCAACTATGGTATAAAGGTTAAAGGAAAAGAGTAGTAAAAATAACTGCAGTCATTCTAAGTTGTTAACAATTATACACTATGAAAATAGGCAAATTGTGACATCAATAATATGAGAGGATTAAAAGGTTGGAGTGGTTATAGGTAATCAAAGGTAAGTTTCTATTAGCCTAGAATTGACTATTTTATCTATGTTTTATATAATTGCAAGTTACCACAAAGAAAAAAGTATCGAGTAGATTCATAAAAGACTAAGGGAAAATAGAGGATTCACCACAGAATATAACCAGTTTGCAAAGGTAGGTAGTAACAGGGGAGAAGAAGCAATAAAAAAGCAAAAATAAAAGAGAAACCTATAAAGAAGATAGTAAGTCATTTAATATAAACTATTATCCTAAATATAAGTAGATTGAACTCACCAATCCAAAGGCATAGAGTGGCTGGATGGATTAGAAAAACAAGGTGCAACTGTATATTTCAAAGAAAGACCCACTTAAGATTTTATTATGCACATAGACTCAAAGTGAAGAAATATAAAAAGGAATTCCATGCAAGTGGAAACCAAGAGATAATGGGGATAGCTATGCTTATATCAAACATAATGGACTTTAATCCAAAAAGAGTAATAAGAGAAATAGGTCCTTATACAGTGATAAAGTGTTCAGTCCACCAAGAAGATATAATAATCACAAATGTGTGTGTATATATATATACACACACACACACACACATATATATATACCACTATATTACACCACTCACCAAAATCAACTCAAAATAGATCAAAGGCTTAAACATAAGACCTGATTCCATAAAACTCTTATACTAAAAGATAAGGAAAATAGCTCCTCGACATTAGTCTTGGCGATGAGTTTTTGCATGACACCAAAAGCAGACACAAGAAATATAAAAAACAAACAAGTGGGAATCCATCAAACTTAAAGGCTTCTTCACTGCAAAAGAAACAACCAGATGAAAAGGCAACCTGTGAGACTGAAGAAAACATTTGGAAACCATGTATTTCATAAAGGGTTACTTTATAAAATGTATAAAGTATTTATGCAACTCAATAACAACAACAACAACAACAACAAAACAAACCCAAGGAAAATAATTAAATTAGGCAGAGAGTCTAAATAGAATTGTTCCAAAGAAGAAATCCAAATGGCCAACAGGTACATAAAAATGTCCTCAATATGAGTAATCATCAAGGAGATGCATATCAGAAAACAATAAGATGTCATCTCACACCTGAAAGAATGGCTACCTTCAAGAAGATAAGCGGTAACAAGTGTTGGTGAGGTTGCTGAGAAAGCAGAACCCTTGTGCAATTGGTGGGACTGTAATCTGCTTCAGCCACTATGGAAAATAGTATGAGGATCTATACAGGATATATATCAGATAGATATAGATATAGACATAGAGTATTTCTATGAAACCATTTGTATGCTGAAATGGCATAAGGCAAAGAAACAATTACCCTAGGATGCATTTTGCTAATGAATGTACAAAATTAATTAGATAAAGCACAGATGTTCACAGACACAGTTCAAAGATGTACTGACTTGATGCTGAGATGCTGAATATACTTCCTGGGACAAGAGCATAGTGGAGCCACTCTAGCGGCTCTAGTGCTCACTGCCTATATAATGGCTCACTGCAAAATAAACTCTGAATGATACTTTTGCTTTTCAATTTTTTTTTTGTAACAGCCAAAAAAAAAAATCCTTCGTTATTTCTCTCAGTTAGCAACAACAGATACTAAAGTGAGCCTTTTATAAAAGCAATGTGGCAAAAGTAAACTTTTGAAAAGTGGGGGGTAGCTGTACACACACACACACACACGTGTGTATGTGTGTCTATGTGTGTGTGTGTGTGTGTATATAAAATATATATATTCAGTTGTGAGACAAAAGGAAACCTTGCCATTTATGACAACATGGACAGACCTTGAGGACATTATCCAAGTAGAATAAGTCAGAGAAAGACAAACAATGTTTGATATATCTTTTATGTGGAATCTAAAAAAATAAATGAATAAACTTGAAAAAAACAGGGATTGCAATGTTGGTTACCAGGGGCTGAGGGTTGGGAGAATGGGAGAGATGTTAAAAGTCCATGTGTGCAACTAATATATAAATAAGTCCTGGTGATTTATTACACACTGTGCAGTGATTATAAATAATAAGTCTGTATCATAAACATTAAACTTACTAAGAGAATATATCTCAATTAGTCCCACCACCAGAAAAAAATAAAAGTTATGTAACCCAATATACAATGGCTATCCTATCTCAATGTAAATGTATCAAATCAGTGTGTTGTACATCTTAAACTTACACAATGCTGTACTTCAGATATATCTCAAGTAAAAAACTCAAAATGTATCAGAGACAAACACAAAAACTATAAGAATCCTAAAATAATAAAAAGGTAAAACTTCATAACATTGGATTTGTCCATGGTTTCTTGGATATGATAACAGCACATGCAGCAAAACAGAAAAATTAATAAGATGGACTCTATCAAAGTTAGAAATTTCTGTGCATCAAAGGACACGGTCAATTAAATGAAAAGGTAACCTACAGAATGGAAGAATTATTTGCAAATTTATATCTAAAGAGGGCTCATATTCATTTTATATAAAGAACTCCTACAATGCAACAACATCAAAACAAAGAAAAACCTGATCACAAAAGGGCAAAATGTAAAAGTCTGTAAATACGCATTTCTCCAAAGAATACATAAAAATAGCCAATAAGCATGTGACAATTTGGTCAGTACCACTAATCACTAGGAAAATGCAAATTAAAACCACAGTAAAAATAACCACTTCACACCCGTTAGGATGGGTGCTATAAAAAATAAAAGAAATTTTTAAAATATACTGGTGAAGATGT